>NC_140591.1:1042350749-1042975749 GCF_964204655.1 Triturus cristatus | reverse complement strand
TGTGGCAGCGCCCAAAGTCCAAATGAAGTGAGATCAACACCATTCCATGGCCTAGTCCAGTCAAAGGAGTCCTGAAGCCCTGTTTCCTTTCTTCTTCCTTTCCCCTTGGGACCAATCGCCCATGCTGCTTGATCAGCGTGCAGGGTTGGGTTGGAGGTGAGAAGGGGGAATATTTCTGTTTCCCCGGCTCCTGGTTTTCTGGTGAGTTCATTCGCAACATCCAAGGCATCACGAGAATTGCAGAATGCCCTCAAAACACATCCTAGAAATCAAATGTTGATAAGAGACCTGAGGGCAAAACATAAATTAGCAAGAGAAGAGAGGAAGAGGCAACTACGCGAGGAAGAATGGGGAAGCCCGAGACAAGCATCACTGAGCAAAGATAGTAAGGCTTTTTTGGGAAGTGACCAATGCTCCATTCCTGGAAGGTAGTGATCCATCTCTCAATCTCCATGTAGAGGAAACAACTTGGTTAACACACTTCCAGAATATATTCCATGCTCAGTACGAAGGTGAAGGAATGGCTACAGGGACCTCCTCTCTTGCTCCCCTGGTGTTGGAGTTCTCACACAAGGAAATTGAACTAGCTGTTTTACAGTCACTCACCCTGAATGCAGCTGGAACGGATAGTGTCCCATTGGACATATTTCTTGCAAACAATCCACTATGGGCCCCACTTTTGACCATAGTCTTCAATGCTGTAGCTAAAACGGGTCCCCTGTCATCGTGCAAACAATCATTGATTATTCCAATTTTCAAGAAAGGTGATCTCATGAATCCAGTCTATTACCGCCTTAATAATGTTATGGCTGAGATTCAATATGGATTCAGACAGGGAATTGGGACGGTGGATCAGTGTTTAATCTTAGCCTTAATTGTCTCTAAATATGCATGCGCTAAAAATGAACACCTTTATCTGGCCTTTATGGACCTGTCCATGGCCTTCACCTGTGTGACCCACTGCAAATTGTGGGATGTCATGGAGTCGATGAGTGTGGATAGCTCCATAATCCACTTTATTAGGGAACTTTACAGACACACATGGGCTGTAATCAGATACAGGAGACAGGGCAAATGTACAAATTCCTTCAGAATTGAAAAGGGCGTACGTCAGGGCATTTGTTCTTGCCCCAGTTCTCTTCTTGTTATACACCAATACCTTGAGTACAGTACTCAGCACTGAATGTAAGTATGTTCCAACTGTTGGTGGTGTACCCCTGCCCGCACTGGTATATGTGGATGATGTGGTCCTTATGGCTAGAATTCCTAGGGGCCTTCAGTGATCTATTGGTATCTATTCAGAATATATGGCAAAATTGGATCTTTGGGTCAACAAACTTAAACGTTTTGTGATGCTTGTTGGTACTGGAAAGAAAAAATGAATTCCCCTTCAATTAGATATAAAAACGTGGAACGCATGGAGAATTTTACGTATCTGGCACTACATTTTGACACCAAATTTAATTGGTCGGCAATGCTTATAAACAAGACAAACCTTATGAAGAAAAGTTCAGCAGCACTGTGGAAATTTACTTCTAAATGTATGAAAATGCTGTACATCTACTGAGCAAACTCAGTTTCTATAGCTTTACTTGGTGCCTCAATTTGGGGCACAAAGTGTTACAGCAAACAAATGATGGACGGAACGCTGACAATGTAAACATTCTCCCCCATTTAAAAGATCTGGGTTAAATCCATCGTTCTTATGCCCACTACACCACCCCAGTTTGGATCCAGCCATTTACAAATCACTCTTGACCCTGTGCCCTATGGGAACAGTCCAGACCGAACTGCCAGGACAGGTCCTCCCTGGAGTGGAAACAAGCATCCTGGAACCAGTTTCAGGGTATGTCACCCTTCTTCAGCCAGGCTAGTGCTGGAGCGGGAAATTCTAAAAATGTTTGTATACCCCCCCATTTTGCATGTTTATACAAATTAGATTGATTAATTCATTATAATCGAACTAATGGATTGGAGTGATGTGGAAAATACTTACCAACCTTACTAATATATAAATTACACGTGGGAATTGCATTTGCATGGCCTAATTAATACGTGGACTAAATTATGTACGCATACTAATTATAGACAATTAGAATATTATATGATATATGTGGCTTTGGTGATGTATTTGTGATGTGTGCTTTATAAAGTGAGTATTTCCCGCATTAAGTGTTGCTTTTTGCTAGATAAATACACACACATATGGGCATTAGCAAGGGAATAACATTTTATTAATCATTTCTACATATTAATTACGTTTTTGTGTTTCTTTGCTTAAGTTGACCATTCGGGCCTATCGTAAAACGGCCGCTCTGTGTATTCGAGATGACATAAGCCGCTCCATGGGGTTCTGAGTTAAGTGCGCCTGCGCCAACGCCAGCAACGGTGGCCTCCTCATGACCCTAACCAGACTGTGCCCATCAAGGACATCATGGGATCCAAGCCAAATCTTCCAAAGAACAATGAACAGACTCTTGAAACCGGAATAAGCGGGAGTCAAGACCTAAGAGACTTTACTTTGGTGGGAACCTATCATCCCATATTGACTGACCAATCAGGAAACGTAAAAATCTATATTGGATACAATTTTATGTTGATTTTCCTTCTAAAGCGGTACAAAAGAGGGTGGTGATGGACGGAGCATCAGAACCAATCAAACACTCACACCCAGTCAACAGATCAGGGTTTGATCCATCACCGCTCTTTAGCCCATTCTGCCACCCCAGTTCAGACATGGACCGGAAACAAGCCTCCCAGGACCGGCCTCTGGCACTTCAGCCGTCCTCAGCCAGGCCCACTTGAATCCAGTGGCAAAGTGAGCAAGGGACAGTTGCTGGACTGTTCCCATGATGCACAGGGTCAGACTGATTTGCATATGGCCATGTCTGAACTGGGGTGGCAGAGTGGGCTAAAGAACGGTGATGGATCAAACCCGGATCTGTTGACTGGGTGTGAGTGTTTGATTGGTTCTGATGCTCCGTCCATCCCCACCCCCTTTTGTACCGCTTTGTTCGCCATAAGTTGGCAGGGTATGCTCAGACGTGAGTCCCTTGCTCACTTTGCCACTGGATTCAAGCAAGCCTGGCTGAAGACGGCTGAAATGCCAGAAACCGGTCCTAGGAAGCTTGTTTCCGATCCAGGGAAGGCATGGCTTGGCAGTTCGGGCTGGGCTGTTCCCATGATGCACAGGGTCAGACTGATTTGCATATGGCCATGTCGGAACTGCGGTGGCAGAGTGGGCTAAAGAATGGTGATGGATCAAACACGGATCTGTTGACTGGGTGTGAGTGTTTGATTGGTTCTGATGCTCCGTCCATCACCACCCCCTTTTTCACCACCCCATTTTGTACCGGATTTTCCTTATAAAAACACGTAGAATAGAGAGGTGATAGCGCGCACTTTTCGACTTCCTGACGTTATGCTGATGGAGAGGGCGGTGACACTGCAGGACAGCTGTTTCCCTGAATCTTTGACGGACTGAATCAATGCTCAATTTCCTGATGAACTGAATTTACTAAATTTGACAGGCATAGATTGATGAGACTACTGGATTTGACTTAGAGGACGACAATTAGCCAGAATAGGTAAATATGATGGTCAGCTGTTCAAATAACTAACAATTTATTTGCATTTATTAGATAAAATTTGATTTGATGCATTACAGAAATGTGTTGGGTTGTTTATTTACGAGAAATGTATTAATGCAGGGTGATTAGAGAGTTAAAAAATAGACTAAACCAGCAACTAGCTGATCCATGGCCAACCCATGAGAGGAATACCAAGAGTGGAATATAGGGCCTAATGAGTTACGAACGGTAATGTAGATGTGTTGCTCACTAGGGTATAAAGAATATTTCCTTTCATAACAGCGTTTGGAAGATAATCGCCTCCTGGAAACACAGATTGATGGTGAGTGTATGTTGGTGTTATGGGCCCCACCAGCGAATGTATTGAATGTGTGTGTTTGTGATATCATTGGACTGTGACGGATAGAGGGATTTTGCATTCCACGCTGCAGCACTAGCTTGAATCCAGTGGCACAGTGAGCAAGGGACCCACGTCTGGGCATACCCATCCCACTTAGGGCGAAAAGTGTTACAGCAAACAAATGATGGACGGAATGCTGCCAATGTAAACATTCTCCCACATTTAAAAGATCTGGGTTAAATCCATCGTTCTTTTACCCACTACGCCACCCCAGTGTGGACCGAGCCATATGCAAATCACTCTTGACTCTCTGCCCCATGGGAACAGTCCAGACCAAACTGCCTGGCCAGGTCCTCCCTGGACCGGAAACTAGCATCCTGGGACCGGTTTCAGGGTATTTTCACCCTTTTTCAGCCAGGCTAGCTTGAATCCAGTGGCAGAGTGAGCAAGGGACCCGCGTCTGGGCATACCCATCCCACTTAGGGTGAAAAGTGTTACAGCAAACAAATGATGGACGGAATGCTGACAATGCAAACATTATCCCCCAGTCAAAAGATCTGGGTTGAATTCATCGTTCTTTTGCCCACTATGCCACCCCAGTTTGGACCCAGCCATATGCAAATCACTCTTGACCCTGTGCCCCATGGGACCATTCCAGACCGAACTGCCAGGCCAGGTCCTCCCTGGATCGGAAACAAGCATCCTGGGACCGGTTTCAGGGTATGTCACCCTTGTACTGAAGTGAATGTATGACAATGTTCTGCATTCTGTCCATCAATTGTTGTTTTCGCATTTGTCACCCCGAGTGGGACGGGTATGCCCAGACGTGGGTCCCGTGCTCTCCATGCCACTGAGGTCAAGCTATCCTGGCTGAGAGGGCTGAAAGCCCGAAACCGGTCCTAAGATGTTTGTTTCCAGTCCAGGGCAGACCTGGCCTGGCAGTTCAGGCTGGACTGTTGCAATTGGGTGCAGGGTCAAGACTGATTTGCATATGGCTGGGTCCAAACTGGAATGGCATGGTGAGCAAAAAAACAATGGATTTAGGCCCATATCTTTGTACTGAGGTGAATGTATGACACTGATCTGCATTCTGTCCATCAATTGTTGTTTTTGCATCAATTTGGGGCACAGCACAAGTTGATGTTATTCAGGCAGTAAAGGATACATTTAAAAAAAAATTGTTGTCAGTCCATTCCTCCTATCCGAACATCTTTGTTCGTAAAGAGCTAGGCTTTCAGTTTATCACTGATCTTATTAAAATGGCTCAACTTTTACTATGGCTAACTATTTGGACAAGAGAGTCTGTTAAATTAAACCAGATGGTGCTTAAGGATTTACTGTCACATGACTGAGTGGCCATTATTCCCTGGCTAGCTTTTGTAAAGCAGTCCTTCAAAGATATGGGCCTACTAGCCTTGTTCAAAACCCCATCTCATTGCTTGGTTTTCCCTAAATCAAGATTAAAAGACCTTTTTATTGCTCAGTGTGACTATGATTGGTGGCAAATGAATCAATCAAAACTTACAGTATTAACTTACCAGGCTTTACCCGTGCTTGCACTGGGCCATGCGTCTTAACTTTCTTTTGTTTCTAATAATTTGCATCGATTTTTATTGATTAGGATGAGATTGAACATCTTTCCCCTAATGGTTGGCTACCCGTCTCAAGTCTATTCACTTAATCAATTGTCTCCTTGCCCTTGTGATGAGAGATCTACTCAATCCATTTCTCATGTGTTATTCTTTTGCTTATTTTACTAGCTAAAAAGGAAAAAATGTATTATTCCCAAGCTGAAAAACTGAGCTTGAATTCGCATTCACATGCTCTTGCTATAATAAACTCTCTAGAAACTCCATTTATATGTTTCATAACTGCGTGCTTCTTGCAATCTATCCTACAGATAAGAAAGAAGTCATCTGCAATAGAGGGTGTCATATCTGATTCTGTTTCCTTTGTCATTGTTTTTAATGGATTGCAGGTATATTGTTGTAGTGATTTTGGTATTACAGTCTATGCAGGTACTTCGCTTTTAGAGTTTAGTTAAGTTACAGATGGCCGGTATTAACTTATTTTGTCATCGTTTTACTACTTTTAAAAGACTTCTCATTTAGGTTTTATCTGCTGTGCATTGTATTTGTACTTTTATGCGTTTATCAAATGCAAATAAAGATGATTTGATGGTGAATGCAACACTCAGTCACACAACCATAAAGCCATTCACACACCTATTTATTCACCTATACCTACAAATTTGAGTACTAGTTCACCCTTAGAGCCTGGGAAGACATGCACAGAATGCAATCTGCACCACAAGAAGAGTTTTAAGAGGACTTCCCCAGCACTCTTGAAAAGGGAGAAGCCTGATTGTAGTTGATCTCAGAATCAGGGCACCAAAGGGTAGTGGGTTTCAGGAAGAAGAGTAGTGGAGACATGAGTGAATAAACTCTCCAGAGGATAGAGGGGATCCCCCAGAGACAAATTACTCTATTGGATATGGTGCAGGAAGTACTGCTTCTTTCCAAATCCAGTCCCCTGAGGATTTTAAGAACAAATAGGCTAAGTGGGAGCTGAGGCCACAGCTAGGCCAGCTTGGTGCAGAGGAGAGAAAAGGTGAGGCTAAGAGAACCTTGGAGGAGGAAAAGGTATTGCTGACTAGAGTGTTAAGGAGATGGACTTGAAGGCCAAATAGCTGTTAAAGTCTAGCAAAAAAGGAGTGAGCACCACTACTTTATCCAGTGCAGAAGTAAGAGTCTGTATGTTCAGAGACTTAGTACCTGACTTTAAGGAGGGGGTTGATATAGACAGGTTATATCTGGCATAAGAAGTAGCTGTAGTGGCACAGAGGATCTCTTGGGAGGATTGCAGAGGTGCCTTTGAAGTCATATTTGTGGTGATGGGAAGAACAACATACTGGTTCTAGAGAAGGGCAAGAGGTTGAGGTATCCCACTATAAAGAGGTGCTTGTCAGTAAGTATGATTTAACCTGAGAGGAGTATAGGTTGAAATTAATTGTTAGTCAGAAACTGGGTGACTACTACTCTGAGGATTTTGTGGGGTAGTTTTGTGACATACCAATGCAGAAGCTGACACACCCAGGCATGCAGCAATGAAGACACCGACAAAACCATCTAAACCCTAACGCATTCAATAAGACACCCAGGCACACACTGTTGCACACACTGAGACACCCAGAGGTTTACCAATGTAGAAACTGACACACCCAGGCATAGAAGAATGTAGACACTGGCACAGCCATCCAAACACCAATGCATTCTATTACACACCGAGGCACACACTATGGCACATGCTGATACACCCAGAGACTTACCAATGCCGACGCTGATCCACCCAGCCATATAGGAATGCAGACACTGACACAGCCAGCGAAATACACATGCATCGAATAACACATCCAGGCACAAAACGATGCTGATAGAAATGGGGGTCTCTAATTGGCAATAGTTTGCACCTTTATCCAGGTTATGACCCTTCCTTCTAGTCAAAATAAGGGGGATACACTACTGAAATAACCCCTGCTCACTCCCTTGGTAGCTTGGCACAAGCAATCAGGCATAACTCAGAGGCAGTGTGTAAAGCATTTGCACATAACCAACAGTAATACAGTGAAAACACTACAAACTGACGCCACACCAGTTTAGAAAAATATTCAATATTGTATAGAGTTAAAACAAGACCAAAATGATCCTATTGGACAGATAGCCTTTCCATAGTGAAAAACGAAATACACTGTAATGCACTACTAGGACATAGTACACACACTAGTACCTGTCCTACCTTTCACATACACTGCACCTTGCCCATAGGGGTAGCTTGGGCCTACCTTAGGAGTGACTTACATGTAAAAAAGGGAAGATTAGAGCCTGGCAAATGGGTGCACTTGCAAGGTCAAAATGGCAGTTACAAACTGCGCGCAGACCCTGCAGTGGCAGGTCTCAGAACACTTTACAGGGCTGCCTGTGTGGGAGGCATAACTATTTACAGGCCCTCGCATCCTCAGTGCACTTTACTAGGGACTTACTAGGAAACCAAATATGTCAATCATGGAAACACCAATCGATAACACAATTTACAATTGGAGCACTTGCAGGTCAAAACTGGGATTTCAGAAAGCAAAAAGACAGGGGAAACAGGCCAAAAGATGCCAGGTTTAACAAATGTCCTCTCCAGGTGAAAGTAGGGAGAACTACCCAACCTCCTTGGAGTTCTCTTCTGTAAGGTGGAAGAACCTGGACAGACCATCAGCATTGGCGTGTTCTGTGCCAGGGTGGTGTTCCACCATAAAGTCCATTCCCTGTAGTGAGATGGACCACCTCAACAGTTTTGGGTTCTTATCCCTTAATAGCGTAAACCATCTGAGGGGCTAGTTGTCTGTCCGAACTCGGAAGTGATTCCCAAACAGGTAGTGTCTTAGCTTCTACATTGCCCAGATCACAGCAAAAGCTTCTCTTTCTATGGCACTGCACCTCTGTTCCCTGTGGAGTAGTCTCATGCTAAGTAAGACTACAGTTTGGTCTAGGATCTCTTCATTCAGTTGTCAGAGCACCACTCCCAAACCATGCTCTGAAGCTTCAGTCTGACTACAATTTCCTTGGAGAAGTCGGGTGCCTTGTGCACGGGCGCCATGTACATGGCTGCCTTCAGGGCATCAAAAGCTTTCTGGCAGGCATCAGTCCAAATTACCTTCCTGGGATGCTTCCTGGAAGTCAGATCTGTTAAGGGGCCAACAATGGTGCCATAGCCCATTGCAATTCTTCTATAGTACCCGGCGAGAGCTAAAAAGGCTCTCACCTCTGGCTGGGTATTGGGGGGTCCCAAGCCAGAGTGGTTTCAATCTTAGACTGTAAGGGGGCCACCTGGCTGCTTCCGACTTGGTGCCCTAGGCACACCACAGAGCCCTGCCCGATCTGGCATTTACTGGCTTGATCATGAGGCCTGCCTTCTGCAGAGCATTCAACACTTTGCAGAAATGTTGCACATGATCCTCCCAATTGGAGCTGAACACTGCAATATCGTCCAGGTGGGCGGCACTGAAATCCTCCAGTCCAGCCAACACCTAATTGACCAATCTCTGAAAGGTTGCAGGGGCACTTTTTCAATCCAAAGTGCATCACCCGGAATTGTTAATGCCCTTTTGGGGTTGAGAATGCTGACCTCGCCTGGGCCCCATTGGTTAAGGCAACCCACTAGTACCCAAGCGTCAATGGTGCTGAGGAACTGGTTTCCTGGGACCATCTCACTGTCCCCTAGTGAGACAAGGATCATTTCTGCTGGATCCCCATCTTCCTATGGGTACGCCTACTCCCCAAGCGCTACACTAGCCAACAACTTGATCTACCCATGGGTGGGTGGCTGGTCCCTCTTGGGGCACTAGGGATCCCCACTTATGTGACCCACCTGCTTACAGGCAAAGTACATCCGGTTGCCGGTCTCTGCAGGCTTTCCTGAAGAGGCCCCTCTTTCTTATCTCTTTGGGGATGGGGTCCTTTACCCTGGGTAGTAGTTTGGGGCCCTTTAGAGAGCTCCTGTGCTTTACCCTTGTCCCCCCACTATTCTTCAGGGAACCCTGTCCACATTTATCTGTCTCCCCATACACCTTCTTGTGGACCCTGGTACTCATCGAGTGGTCTGCCGCCATAGCAAGCTTCCTGCGGTCAGTCAGCTTACTATCAACCAAGTGCTGGCGCAGCTCTGCAAAACATAGACTAGACAAGTACTCCCACGCAATCAAATTGTAGACCCCCTGAAAATCTGTCATATTACTGCCCTTCATCCAGCCATCTAGGGGCCTGCAAATAGAATCTACACAATCCAACCAAGCGTGTGCATCAGTTTTCCTACTGAACCTAAACTGATCCCTCGCTACCTCTGAACAAAAGAGCCCACAACCCTGCCCCTGAATTCCTTTCAGGGACCCCCTTCAAGTGAATAGATGACACATAACCTTGAAACCACATTTGTATGTCATCCCCCTTCTTGAATTCTTTACCTACATTCTTGGGGATGTGCACAATTCTATATGTCTGCACTGAAGTGAGTTGCTGCTACCAACAGTGCTGGATTTGCTTTTCAACTCAAGCTCCTTGAGCCAAAGACACATTCTTTGCGATTCCATCTTGAGCCTGTCAAGCTCTATCTCATGCCTCTTGGACTATCTTCTGTCCTCTAGTTCTTCTCGGGACAAACCACTGCTGCCCAACCAGGAGGGACCCCCTTTCACAAGCACATCTTCCCTAGGGGTAGGCTCCTCTGCCTCCCCCACTAAGGTCTCCAGACTGCCCACTGGCTATTCTTGCTGGCTGCTACCCAGACCCTCAACGCCTTTTGTAGTTCCTCCTTCCGGGTGAATCCTCTGACTTGGGCTTTTAGGTTTTTACAAATGGCCTTCAACTCCTTGACGATGAAGGTTTCCAACCTTTCCTCCTCACCCAGGAAAGGCAGGACACACCTCAACTGCCCCAGTGGCTTGGACATCACCAGCCCCTGTCACTTCAAAGCAAGACAGTCAATCCTCAAACCCAACAGAGGCACACAGGATGGCTAAGCAGGAAAATACAGACTTTCTAAAAGTGGTATTTTAAAACACAGAACATAAAAATCATCGTTACTAAAAGATGCAGGGGCATATAATCAAGGACTGGCGATAACAACGCTAACCTAGCTTAGCGCTAGTTTTTCTATCGCCATCTGTCGCCTGTTTCTTCCGCCCTGTTATTGCTCTATAATCAACACGGCGCCAACCGGCAATAGCTTCCGTGAAAACTGCCGCTAACCGCTGCGAGATGGTGATGGGAAAACCGGCGATAGCAGACAGAAACAAGCGATAAGCTCTTACCGATAAAAAAACGCACTCTAACCAACAAGTGTGACTTTTAAAAAATTGCCTATCAGTCCACCTACCATAGAAAAGATGTACAATAACATGAGTATAAACCATCTGAGGGCCCTGTTGTCTGTCTGAACTCGGAAGTGATTCCCAAACAGGTAGTGTCTTAGCTTCTACATTGCCCAGATTACAGCAAAAGCTTCTCTTTCTATGGCACTCCACCTCTGTCCCTGCGGAGTAGTCTCATGCTAAGTAAGACTACAGTTTGGTCTAGGCCCTCTTCATTCAGTTGTCAGAGCACCACTCCCAAACCATGCTCTGAAGCTTCAGTCTGACTACGATTTCCTTGGAGAAGTCGGGTGCCTTGTGCACGGGCGCCATGTACATGGCTGCCTTCAGGGCATCAAAAGCTTTCTGGCAGGCATCAGTCCAAATTACCTTCATGGGATGCTTCCTGGAAGTCAGATCTGTTATGGGGCCAACAATGGTGCCATAGCCCATAACAAATCTTCTATAGTACCCGGCGAGACCTAAAAAGGCTCTCACCTCTGGCTGGGTATTGGGGGCTCCCAAGCCAGAGTGGTTTCAATCTTAGACTAAAAGGGTGCCACCTGGCTGCTTCCGACTTGGTGCCCTAGGCACACCACAGAGCCCTGCCCGATCTGGCATTTACTGGCTTGATCCTGAGGCCTGCCTTGTGCAGAGCATTCAACACTTCGCAGAAATGTTGCACGTGATCCTCCCAATTGGAGCTGAACACTGCAATATCGTCCAGGTGGGCGGTACTGAAATCCTCCAGTCCAGCCAACACCTAATTAACCAATCTCTGAAAGGTTGCAGGGGCATTTTTTCAATCCAAAGTGCATCTCCCGGAATTGTTAATGCCCCTTTGGGGTTGAGAATGCTGACCTCGCCTGGGCCCCATTAGTTAAGGCAACCCACTAGTACCCAAGCATCAAATCAATGGTGCTGAGGAACTGGTTTCCTGGGACCATCTCACTGTCCCCTAGTGAGACAAGGATCATTTCTGCTGGATCCCCACCCTCCTATGGGTACGCCTCCTTCCCAAGTGCTACACTAGCCAAGAACTTGATCTGCCCACGGGTGGGTGGCTGGTCCCTCTTGGGGCACTTGGGATCCCCACTTATGTGACT
Source organism: Triturus cristatus (assembly GCF_964204655.1). Classification (NCBI taxonomy): domain Eukaryota; kingdom Metazoa; phylum Chordata; class Amphibia; order Caudata; family Salamandridae; genus Triturus; species Triturus cristatus. The sequence goes on along the minus strand of NC_140591.1, from coordinate 1,042,963,821 downwards.
CACCTGCTTACAGGCAAAGTACCTCCAGTTGCCGGTCTCTGCAGGCTTTCCTGAAGAGGCCTCTCTTTCTTATCTCTTTGGGGATGGGGTCCTTTACCCTGGGTAGTAGCTTGGGGCCCTTTAGAGAGCTCCTGTGCTTTACCCTTGTCCCCCCACTCTTCTTCAGGGAACCCTGTCCACATTTAGCTGACTCCCCATATACCTTCTTGTGGACCCTGGTACTCATCGAGTGGTCCGCCGCCATAGCAAGCTTCCTGCGGTCATTCAGCTTACTATCAACCAAGTGTTGGCGCAGCTCTGCAAAACATAGACTAGACAAGTACTCCCATGCAATCAAATTGTAGACCCCCTGAAAATCTGTCACATTACTGCCCTTCACACAGCCATCTAGGGGCCTGCAAAAAGAATCTACACAATCCAACCAAGCGAGTGCATCAGTTTTCCTACGGAACCTAAACTGATCCCTCCCTCGCTAGCTCTGAAAAAAAGAGCCCAGAACCCTGCCCTTGAATTCCTTTCAGGGATCCCCTTCATGTGAATAGATGACTCATAACCTTGAAACCACATTTGTATGTCATCCCCCTTCTTAAATTCTTTACCTACATTCTTGGGGATGTGTACAATTCTATATGTCTGCACTGAACAGTTGCTGCCACCAACAGTGCTGGATTTGCTTTTCAACTCAAGCTCCTTGAGCCCAAGACACATTCTTTGCGATTCGATCTTGAGCCTGTCAAGCTCTATCTCATGCCTCTTGGCCTATCTTCTGTCCTCTAGTCCTTCTTGGGACAAACCACTGCTGCCCAACCAGGAGGGACCCCCTTTCACAAGCACATCTTCCCTAGGGGTAGGCTCCTCTGCCTCCCCCACTAAGGTCTCCAGACTGCCCACTGGCTATTCTTGCTGGCTGCTACCCAGACCCTCAACGCCTTTTGTAGTTCCTCCTTCTGGGTGAATCCTCTGACTTGGGCTTTTAGGTTTTTACAAATGGCCTTCAACTCCTTGACGATGAAGGTTCCCAACCTTTCCTCCTCACCCAGGAAAGGCAGGACACACCTCAACTGCCCCAGTGGCTTGCACATCACCAGCCCCTGTCACTTCAAAGCAAGACAGTCAATCCACAAACCCAACAGAGGCACACAGGATGGCTAAGCAGGAAAATACCGACTTTCTAAAAGTGGTATTTTAAAACACAGAACATAAAAATCATCGTTACTAAAAGATGCAGGGGCATATAATCAAGGACTGGCGATAACTAGCGCTAACCTAGCTTAGCGCTAGTTTTTTTATCGCCATCTGTCGCCTGTTTGTTCCGCCCTGTTATCGCTCTATAATCAACACGGCGCTAACCGGCGATAGCTTCTGCGAAAACTGCCGCTAACCGCTGCAAGATGGTGATGGGAAAAATGGCGATAGCGGACAGAAACAAGCGATAAGCTCTTACCGATAAAAAAACGCACTCTAACCCAGAAGTGCGGACTTTGAAAAAATTGCCTATCAGTCCACCTACCATAGAAAAGATGTACAATAACAGTTAAGTGCAGATTTGAGCACCCAGGGCCAAGTGCAGCACACATCGACAACCCCCCTCAAGCCCCCCAACATCCATGATTACCATGATGAGATCCTGGATGCCCCACTGGATTTGCGCCTGTGACGTCTTCGCAGTACCTGCTGTCTTCTTCGTCGCTGCCTCAGGGGTGGTTCTGGGGAGGGTGGCATTGGCAGTGGTTGTTGTTGCCTTCATGGGACCCCTAAACTGCATGATCACCACCTCCATGGCGTCTGTGTCTCTTCTGATAGAGCTCTGGCCTAGTCTTTCCTATGTAGCTCCATTCATCACCAGTTTAAATCATGTTTTTATCTGGTGTTAAATTCCTGGTGCCAACGGGGCTTAGCGCGACTTTTCTTGTCTTTTCGCGGGTCCAGGGCATCATTGATAATAGTGCGATGTTGTGTTAGCGACTTTTTCTGTGAAGTTTTGGGAAGGAACGCCTACTTTGCATGTCATTAGCGATAAATATCACTGGCATGTAAGTCGATAAAAAATCCGGCTGCTGTCGCCGGAAAGATGTCGCTAACGCCTGTTAGCGACAGCTTGATAATAGCGTGAATAAAAAAACATGTTAGTGGCACGAAAGTGCCGCTAAAGCGGCGATAACTTGCTTGATAATGTGCCCCGCATTTTTAAATTCTGAGTTCAGGCATACTAAACCCCGTTTCTCTATCTTGTCCCAATGGGAAGATATGCTTATAAGATCTTATAAGTAAACTTCCATTCTCTCCTATGGGACAAATAGCCTTCCCATAGTAAAAAACGAAATAAACTGTAATTTACTACCCGGACATGGTACACACAGAAGAACCTGTCCTACCTTTGACATACACTGCACCCAGCCATCAGGGGTACCTTGGGTCTACTTTAAGGGTGACTTACGTGTAAGAAAAGGAAAGATTAGGGCCTAGCAAGTGGGTGCAGTCGCCAGGTTGATACTACATTTACAAACTGCACGCAGACACTGCAGTGGCAGGTCTGGGAACCATTTATAAGGCTGCTTGTGTGGGTGGCACAACTAGTCCTGCAGGCCCACTAGCAGCATTTGATTACAGGCCCTGGCACCCTCAGTGCACTTTGCTAGGGACTTACTAGTAAATCAATTATGCCAATCTTGGCAACCCCAATCCATAACCCAATTTACAATAGGAGCACTTGCATTTTAACACTGACCAGCATAGAAAAAGTGCGCAGAGACCCTAAACCAGCAAAACAGAGTAAAAACCAGGAGGTCAGAAAGAAAAGAGACAAGGGAAAAATGCCAAAAGATGCCAGGTCTAACTCGTGCATATACTGGCACGCCTAGAGACTTACCAATGCAAACACTGACACACCCAGGTATACACCAATTCAGACACTGACACACCCAGCAAAACAGATATATATCAAATAACACCCTCAGGCACAGACTGACTCATATTCTAACATACCCAGGCACATACTGATGCATACGATAACACTTGCAGGCACTCACTAATGCATACACTAACACACCCAGGCATACACTAATGCGCATTCTGTCATACCCACTCCGACATCGATATAGTCAACGACATTTTAAAAAGCACAAAGTTAGCGCTTTATTTGACTAGTTGGTCGTTGTAACAAGAACCATTTTTTGATCTAGAAGGTTTTTAACAGTTTTTTTTAAATTTAGTTCTATTTTCTTTTTGTTTAACAAAAAGTGAACAAGATATCCAAAAAGCAGAAGGCATAAGCTCTGGGCACCACTGGCCAGGTGGTTAGAATGTGAGGGGCAATTGGTGTAATTTTTATGAAAGGTGAAAATTACAGATCTGTCCCATGATTACACCTACCCACTTCTTTTGTACTTCAATACCTGGTGGATAGCCAGGGTATAAAAAAGAAAAAGAAAACTATGTGCCTTGGTGGCCCTGGTTCCTCTAAGACAAGGGCACTAACAGAGAGTCTCAGAGTTGTAACCCGAGGTGAATGAGGACAATTGTTTTTTACATAAAAAAAGAGTTAACACAGTATTAAATAAGGGTAAGGATTAGGAAAAAGCAAAGAAGCAACTGACTTCTCTTTTCAACAAACATTATGTAGTCACTGGAAGCAAAAAAAGAAAATAAATAACAGTGATGCTTCTTCACCGTATCCATGAATGCACTCACAGAACACATTTTTACAGCAACATGTATGTGGCATTTTGCACAGTGAATAACCATGTCACTCAATTCTTCACAGGAAGTAGGTATTGTAAGGAGTGCAGCTGAAGAAGTTTTTCCCAGTGCTGCTATAGAGGTCGACTGCACCTGATTTCTCTCGCATCATCTGGCTGTAGACACTCTCATGAATTGTTTTTAGATGCTTCCACAAAAAACTTGTCCCATGCAAATACCTCTTTGCAGTCCCTCTGGATCACTTCTTGCCACACATCGTGCACTTAATATATTTTTATGAAATCTTCTGTTCCCCAGAAGGTATAGTAAAGTGCTTCCACACATCACTTTCTTTTCTGCAAGGCGGTGTGTCTTTTTCTTCATCCTCAAGAGGTTGTGGATCCTTACCCTGAACAGATGATGTAGCTTCAACCATTGTCTAAAAACACAGCACTGCTGGTTCTCAATCTTCCTTTTAGAGACTTCACTGGAGATGTAACTGCTTTTGGGTGTGGTTTTCCATGTGGAAGAGTGGGTCTTAATGTATCAAATCAGAAGGCACGGTTTGGGTGTGTTTTTGAGTGAACTCGCAAATCCGGTCCATACATTTGCAGATCTGCGAAACTGGTAAAATTTGTAAATTTTTGGAAAAACAGATGTAAGGCGGATTAAATACACTTGTCAATATGTTCACCCTGATGTTATTAATGATAATGGAGGGGTGTACATATCTGCAGTAATTTGTAAAATTTTCGCCGAGGATTTAGACTCACAGACTTGTTCTGATCACATGATCGGGAGCAAAAACCATCGACTAGCAGCCCGTATATATTTCGTGACCTGAGAAGGTTCAGCGGTACCTCAAAAATAAATATTTTTTAAATTAAATTTGTTTAAAATATTTTTAAAAACTTCAACTACTTTAAAATAAGTACATATCCTATTCTTATACTTAAAATGTATAAAAGTTTATATGTAAAAAAAGAATATCTGCAGTATGAAAAAATGAGTAATCAAAAAATATTTAAATAATAATTTGCAATACACTTAATATTAAGAATAAACATTAGAAGGACATATCGTTTTTAAAATGCAATTTGAAAAATCTTTGAAATTCACTGAAAAAAAAACATAGGTTACAAGGGCATCATATTTAGGAAGTAAAATAAAAAAAACTTAGAAATTCTCTGAAAAAACTAAAGGTTATAGGGACATTATAGTTAAAAATTATAGTTAAAAAAACCTTTGAAATTTACTGAAAAAAACAACAAGGGCTCAGGGACTGCCCAGCCTATAAAGCGCATTCAGACGAACTTGGGGGCTTATTTACAAGCCCCTTACGCCGCCGGTACGTCACTTTTTCCAGTGTTAAAAGTGACACACTGGCGGTGCAAGGGGCTTGTAAACAAGCCCCTAAATTTCACTGCTCACAGGCAGGCCGTGGACAGGCCCTTCTTTGTTTATAATCGCCTGACAGAGGCTGAGGTGGGCCACCTCTCTTTGCCCCATGATCTTGTGACTACCCAGACACTTCAATTCATTTTTCTTCCACTTGGAGTCCACTTGAACATTGTTTCAAGTGTTTACCTATGGGGGAATTTATTTTTCTTGACTGTTGATAAAGGCAGATTGCAGAAGGATAATGTTTCTACTGCTGTATCTGCTCCTCTTGACTATAATGGATTTAATTAACTTAATTTGGATTATTTATTTATGCCATCATGTTTTTATATTTATTACTGCTTCCCAAACTGCGTGCCTGCCCGATGTTTGTTTTCACTTATCCTCAATTATCCCTACTAATTTGCTAAAGTTGCTAAAATGATGGCTCTTTCCTATATTCCATGGCTCTAGCCAAGAAGGGAGTAGTATCAATGAAAATTCTATTAATATGGGAAAGAGGAAGACAAAAGATGTGCCACATGAACCTCTCATTGTGAAAAAAAACTGCAAATAATTGCATATTATAGGCATTCTCATTGAGGAGCTTCAGTAGTTTATGAACATTCAGAAGACCACAAGAGTTCAGCTGCCACGCCTGATATTACTACAATTTTTTGTAAACCAGGCAAGCCGCCTTTATCTGTAACTACTGACCCCCTGCTCACGTGCCTGGCATTAGTGCAGACCATAAGACAGTCCATCCCTTACTTAAACAACAGGTTGTGGAAACCATACCGCCTTGCACCACTGCCTTGGAGAAATAGATTTGCGCCACTAGCAAATCTTGAGCATGCTCAGAACGACAAGGCTCGTTCACCCGCCCACCACAGTTTCGAATCAGTGTGTAATGATCTGACCCAAACTGGTAGTGCATCACTCATGACTAAACAGGATAAAGAGGAGAATTGGCACTTGAAATCAATGGATTAGTGACCCAAATGGTACAAAGGTTATTGACTCTGGCTACTGGGACTCTCTTCGTCAGCTGTTGTGCAGCGAGTGCAGATCCTTCTTTTCCATTCCTCTGTTGCTGAGACCTACGCCTCGCGGCCCCCGCTCCGCGGGTGCCGCTCGCAGGCCAGGTCAATTTGCAGTCTTGTGTAGCTGGACCAACACCATAGTGCCTGGAAGCACCAACGCGGCTAAGTCGAGCCAGCATCTCATCAGAGGACGTGAGGCGGGACTGCGAGGACCAGCAGGCAGCGCGGCGCTGATCGGCCGCAGCTGGTCCTCTTCCCGCCCCTCCACCGGTCAAATACACCTTGCCGAGCGAGCTGCCTGGGACTCTCTTCGTCAGCTGTTGTGCAGCGAGTGCAGATCCTTCTTTTCCATTCCTCTGTTGCTGAGACCTACGCCTCGCGGCCCCCGCTCCGCGGGTGCCGCTCGCAGGCCAGGTCAATTTGCAGTCTTGTGTAGCTGGACCAACACCATAGTGCCTGGAAGCACCAACGCGGCTAAGTCGAGCCAGCATCTCATCAGAGGACGTGAGGCGGGACTGCGAGGACCAGCAGGCAGCGCGGCGCTGATCGGCCGCAGCTGGTCCTCTTCCCGCCCCTTCACTTGCCTCTTCTATATATTTTGCTGTAACGACGCGCACGCGGGACGCGCGCGGGGCGACTACCGGGGCGAAGACCGGGCAAAGAGCGGGCCGTTTAAGGCCGTTCAAGGACGGCAGAGGACGGCCCTGGCCCAGAACTATTGTGACTTCACCCCTGAAAACCAATACCCAAGATGTCGACCATACGCAACAGAACTCGAAGTTGCGCGAAAAAAGCTACGGCGGTAGCTCAGGTGACTGGTCCTATTGATCTCTTTATTTCACGCGTACATGAGACTATTGACCAAAGTATTGTTCTATTGGAAAAAAGAGTCTCTATGGACCTTGCTAACGCTAGGCGTTCATCCCTGGGCCCTTTGGCAAAGGCTAAATCTCCTGTTCCGCAGAATGTGAATAATTGTTCATTATCTATAACCTTGCCCACTAATCATGTTTCGACTGTACCGAATACTGTAGATCTATCGGTTGCCCCATCATACTCGGACCTGTCTTTTGAAGACCTGGAGGTTACACCAGATCTCGAAATCTGTCAGTCACCTGACAAAGTGGAGCCGAGTCTGAGTGGGCATAAGGATGCGGAAACAGTTTCTGTACCCATTGCTCCACGGGGAAGGGCTTCTAACCCCCATAAGGCCATATTGAAGGGCAAAAGTAAAGTAAAAGCCCCAGCTAGGAATCATAATTTGATCTCCCCTACCCCACAATTGACATCAGGTATCCCGTGCTGGGTGCAAAATATGGTAATAGACTTACAACAAGACCTAGAAGCCACTTTAGCAGCTCAAATTAAGCCTTTAATTTCTAAAGTGGATAGGCTTACTTCTCTAATACACTCCAAATGGCCACAAAAAAAGCAGGTACATGTGCCTGTCCAGTCACAAGGGACCATAGAATCAACCCCTGAATGTCCAACGAGCACTCAGGCCCCCAAAGGTGTATCAAATAAGGCTCAAGGTACTACAGTCCATGGGAACCCAGTTATACTCCCTAAGCCGCAAACAGGGAATATTCCCGCTCAACCAATAACTGCTCAGATTACAAAGGGGAATACTCCTGTCCAGGCGATTCAACATCCTGTTGTTGCTAATATTGCTACCCCCACTATCCAAGCTAAAGAAGTAGCAGGGAAACCTAACTCAACTTCTGCACCTCCCATTATAAACAAACCTGATGGGCCCAAATTAAAGCAGACACGTTTTAGGTCCATAAACCTACCACCAGAGGTTTCCCCTTTTGTAGTCGTGCTGACGGCGGTTCCCCCATTGAAGGAGGGAGTAAAAGAATCGTTTACCGAGCTTAGGAACAAATGTGCTCAATGGCTCCATTTACATAAACCCCTACCTAACAACATGAACGGTGAAATTCTTACCGTGCGTAGAGGGGATTGGGTGGGCAGAAGCAAGAAATCAATAGTAGGGGACGTAATAACTGTTAATTTTAGGGATGTAGGGGCAGCAAGCTACGTGTGTAATGCACCCAACAGTGGTCCTGCGACCCAAATTAACCCACTTCCCCTGTCTTATTTTCTATCAAAGCCTGTACGACCTAACACTCCCTGCCCCACTTTTCAAAGCAACAGTGGACCTGGATATTTTCCACAGCAACCTGCTAAATCTTGGTTGCAACCACCTTATCCGCCCCCTTTTTTCCCACATCATGTTAATTTACAGCAGCAGCCCCCAAATGCCCCACTTTTTCCTATGCATCAAGCAAAAGCCCATTGGCAACACCCTTTTCATTTTCCGCCACCTTTACCCCAGCCAGTTTACCAATGGCCGCAATCTTTTCAGCCACCCCAATTGGATAAATATTCTTGGCAACAAACGTGGCAGGACCCGCCCCACTCTCAAGACCCCATGTCCTCACAATTCGCCCACCCAAATAGATATGCCGTGCTAGATGAGGTAGATTGACTCAGCTCACTAGAAGCATTGGATCTAAACAACCCTAATTTTGAGATGGAGTATTCTTCTTTTTCCCCGGCCAAGCCCCCAGTTGTACCCCACGAATCTATTGCATTGTCATCATTAAGACCTTCCCAGCACATAGGCAATCAGGGTAGCCTGGATATCTGTACAACTACTGCAAGCCCCAGCCTAAGTTCGGTTACCATCCTTCGGGAAGAGGGTCCTGCTTTATTATCACCAGTAAACCAGCAGGAGTTACCTGTTGCTGGTAATGCTGGGAAACCAGCAGGAATCTCTCTTATTTCCTGGAATATTGCTGGTCTTACTAGTAAATTGGGTACACCCTTTTGGACCAGCTTTTTGGGCGAGGGTTTTGATTTAATTTTATTACAGGAAACTTGGTGTCCAGACCCTATTAATATTGAAGGGTATGTATCTTTTTGTCTCAGAGCAACCAAATCCAGCTCGGGTAGGGCTAAGGGAGGCCTTTTATTGTTAGTGTCAACTAAGCTGCGTGACTGTACGGTCAAATATAGTACAACCGTGGGGACGCACAGCCAAGTTATAAGGGTGGAATGCAGAAAGAACATTGACTTAGTTATTGTTAACTTCTATAACAACATTTTTGACGCAACCAGGGGGGATATTTTACTGCCTTTAGAAAAGGAAATCATTAAAGCTCTAGATATCTCGAAAAGAAAGGCTGAGGTGGTATGGGCTGGGGATTTTAATTTGCAGCCTTGCCATCTATCTAACGGGAATATCTGTGGCTTTGATGTAGCATTAAATAGCCATTGGAGAGATCAGGGGGGGAAGGAGGATTCCCCCCATTTCCAACACTGCAGTTACGGTTCTACCCTAAATAATATGCTAGCTATGCTAGACATGACCCTGTTAAACTGCAATGTTAACAACCGGGCAATAACATGCCCTACATTCACGGGCAGAGATGCAGGTTCATTTATTGATCATATCTTGTTGTCTAGCAGTGGAGACTACACTGATTTATATGTGAATGAAGAAAGTCTCAGTGACCATAATAGCCTACGTGTTACCCTCTTGGGGCATGGCACCTCAACAGTTTCAGGTGGTAAATGTACAACCGATATAGTGCCTACTAGACCAAAGGGCCTTAGGGTTAAATGGACCGGTGTAAATTCCAAAGTTAAGCAGAAGGAGGTTGTCACCCAATGCAAGAATCAAATTAGTTATTGTCTGGATGATGACAGTGATTCTGGCTGTTTAATAGAATGTTTTGTATCTTTGAACATCATTATTGAGGGTATCTTCACTAAGACCCCGGCAGCCAATAGTGGTCAAAAACAGGGGTGGTTTGATAAGACATGTATCGACGCCCTCCGCAACCTAAAGAATGCGCTAGGCACCAAACCTCGTGTTAAGAATGTGATACAACACCTCAGGGCTAGTTATAAATTAGCCATTAATAAAAGGAAAAGGGTATTACAGTCTGAGGCGTGGGACAAGCTGAGGGAGGCTGCTGAAACTAAAAACAGTAAACTCTATTGGGAAACGATTAATAGTCCGTTTCTCAGTAGAGAAAATGTTCCAGAACTGACCTCATACGTGGCTTGTAGCGACTGGGTTAATCATTTTTCTAAAATATTTAACCCTGGAGGACCAACTTCTGAGTTACCTCCACCAGATATAAACCCATGGTTGCCCCTTTCGTTGGCTATAACATTGGAAGAATGTCAGGAAGCAATTTCTTTGAGTAAAGGAGGCAAGGCACCTGGCCCCGATGGGGTCCCGCTGGATTTATATAAAGATGAAACAGCGTTATGGGCTCCCATTTTGACAAGGATTTTTAATTGGGCGGCTGAAAATGAATTCCCTTCTACCTGGGGTCAATCGATCATCATTCCTTTACATAAGAAGGGCGATAAGTCAGAGGCCTCTAATTATCGCCCAATTTCATTACTGGATGCTTCTGTAAAGGTGATGAGCAGGATTTTGCTGAAGAGGCTAGAAGACTGGGCAACTGATTTTAACATCTTAACTAAAGTCCAATACGGTTTCCGCAAAGGTCTGGGTACACTGGACCAATGCGTAAATCTAGACCTTTTAATCAGTAAATATACTGTGGCCAAAAGTGGCAACCTCTTTTTATGTTTTGCTGATTTGAGCAGCGCTTTTGATTTGGTTAACCATAGTATTCTTTGGGAGGTTCTGCTTGATGCAGGGGCACCAAGGGAAATAGTGTATTTTTTAGCCAGATTATACGAAAAACTTTCATGTAAAGTCCGCTATGGCACCCTTGGCGAATGTACCCCGTTCTTTAAAGTGTCTCGGGGCATTCGTCAGGGTTGTGTTTTAGCCCCGCTTTTATTTTCCCTTTTTATTAATGGTGTAGACCGATCCTTGACCAACATTTTAGCAGATGCCCCCCTGATTGGTGGTAAACCTGTTCCGCTGTTACTTTATGCGGATGACGCTGTTCTTTTATCTCGAACACAGTTGGGCCTACAGCGCCTTATTGATAATTTCACGCAGTTTACACAAGCTAGGCAGCTTCGTGTGAATAAAACTAAGACATACGTAATGTCATGTGGTCAGGCAGCCAAGCAGGTAAAACATACTTTCTTTCTAGATAAGGAAAAACTGACCTCTGTTAAATCTTTTTGTTATTTGGGAATAACATATAGTAACAGTGGGTCCTGGAATGCGGAATTTGATGCCGTAAAAATAAAAATGTTACGGTCCACTAGTAGTATTTTTCGTTTTGCCTCTAAACTTGGCTCACGAAGTATCTATGATATGATGAACATATATAACGTATGTTGTGCTTCCTCTGCTCTGTATGGGGCAGGGGTATGGGGTCACTGTGAGGGTATTTCCCTGCAGAAGGAGGAAAACAAGTTCTTAAGGAGGTTATTATGTGTTCCCCCTTCCGCCTCCATACAGTTGATCCATGACGAAGTTGGGATCGAGTACATCTCTGACTTAGCAGCAGTTCGGCCACTTTTATTGTGGCGATCTATTTGGGCTAAACCGGAGACCCGATTCACTCAGGATATTATCCTTGACTGTATAGGTTTGGATCATTCCTCACGGGTATTATGGTTAAGATACATCCATCATTGGTATCTACTTTTGTTCAACATTAATGTGTTCCGTGAGCCGGAAAAGGTTGTATCCATTTCAAAAAAAGAAATTAAGATAACGTTCCTTAATTTTCGTAAGGCTGAGCGAGACAAAGCTGTTGGAAATCTTGCTACTTTGAAATTTTACAAAGATCTAAATTTAGCTTCTGGACTACAATCCTATCTTGTATTTGTGACCCGCCTTTCCCACCAGTATGTATTAACACGGGTCAGATTGGGTATAGTACACCACTTGGTTGCTTTTCCAAACACAAAGACTAGTTTAAACACACCTTGTCCGTGTGACGGTACTTCTCGTCAGAGTAGTTGCCATTTTTTACTTTTTTGTAAATTTTATCAGTATTTTAGGCTTAAATACCTTAAACCAATTTTTATTAAATACAACATCTGTACCACACAAACAGCATTGATATTTTTATCTTTACTAGTGAACGAGGAGATTTGTTTCTTCTTGGCTACTTTTATTTTAAAATGTACAGCTGCCAGGAAAAGTATTGTACTTTAATGTTGTTTACTGACCTGTCTGTACTTGTGTTATACAGCTGCCAGGGTTTATTCATGATGAAATTAATGTTATTATCCCTGTCTGTATACATATGTTTTATTTCTCTTTGAATTTTATATCAATGTCTGTATTAAGGTATTTATGCAGTGCCCCACAGTATAGAATGATTATTTAATAATTTTAATATACAGTTCCCAGTAAAGGCCTAGTAAGTAATTTCTACTGACTCCCAGTTAGTCTATGTAAGAACGTCGTGTATTTTATAAAAACATGTTGATCTATAGAGGCATGATTACTTTTCACTTGCTGCACTTTAGCTTTTTCCATTTTTTAGGAAAGATTATTTGGTGATTTTAATATTTCAATTGTGTTTTTGCTTGTATGATTTGTATGTACAAATCGAATAAAAGCTTTTGAACGAACGAACGAACGAACGACTCTGGCTACCTCATGGAGGGATTGCACCCCCTCAACTGTATATGCCAGGATATGTTGCATATAGCCTAGAAACCCAGTTGCTGAGATTCGGATAACCATTGGGTGGGTTAATATTTTGGCTTAAATGCTCAATAAATTGATCAGTCAAAAAATTGGGTATTCCTTCTCTTGATATCCTTGGCCTTAACATCAAGTCCTCTAATGGATTCTGTGCTAATATTTTTAATGTGTACAATTGCACATCTACTAGGAGCAAACAGTCTCTTATTCTAAAAAACCCTTGCATACGATGTCTTTCGTGCCATGAACAAGCACCCTGTAAATCTTGGTGGTGATTTCAATACTACTTAGGAACCGCATGAATGCACATCTATTTTAACGCAAGGATGATATTTGCCCTGGATGCAGAACCTATTAAAACGTGGTCCACAGTTGCAGTACAGCTAGCCACATTAACACTGCCCCATGATTTGTGGCATGCAACAGGATGTCTCCACAGAGCTTACACATTTGAAAGAGGTAGCTACAAAAGTGTAATTGACTATTGCATAATTGACACCAGAATCTGGTAGAAGTTTCTTGACTTCAAGATTTTTCCCAGGTGGGACAGTGACCATAATGCCCTTTGATCTATTCCTCAATGGTGATACATTTAAAGACTTAGCAAACTCGAACCCCTGTCATAAGCCAGAACCTATCCTTTCTAATAATAGAAAAAGAGTTAAATGGGTAATCTTCAAAGGGAATCCTGCTTTATTAGAGAACATTTATGGCACTTCTATACTAGTCTAGCCCTTGTTGAAAGTCTGTCTAAGCAGAATATATTGACAATCGAGTTACCTACTGTTGGAAATGGCCCTTTTTGCAGGGTTAGCCCCAAACTTTTGCTTCGTCCTCCTATTTTTTCCTGACATGTGTTTGTTGGCTATAAAGCTCTGGGCACTTTAACACTGCTGATCAGTGCTAAAGTGCATATGCTCTCTGTGTAAATTGTTATTGTGATTGGTTCTCCCTGATTGGCATATTTGTTTTACCAGTAGGTCCCTAGTAAAGCGCACTGAGTGTGCCAGGGCTGGTAAATCAAATGCTACTAGTGGGCCTGCAGCACTGATTGTGCCACCCACACGAGTAGCCCTGAAAAGATGTCTCAGGCCTGCCACCTCGGTGCCTGTGCGCAGTTTGTTAACTGCCATGTCGTCTTGGCAAGTGCACCCACTTCCCAGGCCCTAACCATCCCTTTTCTTACATATAGGGCACCCCTATTGTAGGCCCAATGTACCCCCCTGGGCAGGGCGCAGTATATGTTCCATATTCTCATAGTGAAATACTGCCAATTTCTTTTTTCTCTATTGAAAGGCTATCTTGCCCCATAGGAGAGAGTGGGGGATGCTTTGTAACATTTTACAAGCATATCTTCCTATAAGGATAATATGTAAAAATGGAGTTTGGTATCCCTGAACTCAGGATTAACTAACACAACTTTTAGTAAAGATGGTTTTTAAATTGTGTGTTTGAAAATACCACTTTTAGAAAGTGGCTATTTTCTTGGTCAACCATCCTGTGTGTCTCTGCCTGTTTGTGGATTGACTGTCTGGCTTTGGAGTTACAGGGGCTGGGAAGATGCAGTGGCTCCAGGAGTCTGGATGAGTCAGCACTAGGCTTAATAGGTCTGATCTGCATTTTGAGTGGTGGGAAGAGTGGCACCTGTACCTGAATAGGGCTTTGCCTGCCTTCCACAATGCTGGCTCCTTCCCCCTGTGATGTGTCTGGAGCCAAGGCTCACACTGACAATGAATGTTGTTGTGCACTTGCAGAGTGCCCCCCAGAACTGGTTTGAACTGGACTCAGAGCCCCTTGCACAAAGAGAACAAATACATTTTGGGGTATATGTATTAGACCCAAAAACCCTAGACTTTAGATCATTCCTGGAAATTAAGAGGAACCTTTGACAAGGAGAAGAGCTGGAGAGACTGAGGAGAAGTACTGCTGTTGCTTTGTGTCTGGGATTGGCCTGCAGTTGCTGGTTCTGCCAAAAAAAGGAGAAGGACTTTGCTGTGTGCTGTGTCCCCTGATTGAAGGAGATCTCCAAGGGCCTGAAGTGTGCTGGCCTCCTGTTCTGAAGTCTCAGGGACACAAAGACTTCACCCCCAGCTCCCCTGAACTCTGCTGCTGTGAGTTCTCACCTGCAGAGAGGTGCCTGTGTCAGTTTTGGGCCTCTGTAGGTTGCTGCTGCTGTTTGGGAGCTGGAAGCAAGAAGAAAATCAAAGAACTACAGAAATCAACACATCGCTCTTTTTGCAGCTGTTTTCCTGATGCATCTTCACGGCGCGAGAAGAATTTCCACGCATCGCCGCTGCGGAAACCACTACAGCTCCTTTCACCGCTGTAAGATTCGACGCATCAAGGGATCGCGGCTGAAGAGGACCGACGAAGCGCCGCTGGACCCTGCCGCATCGATCGCCGACGCATCAAGGAGTTTCACGCATCGTACCTGTGTGTCAAGTTCTTCCGACACATTACCCGCGGACCAGAACCACCATGAAGAATCAATGCATCCCTCCCCATGCAGACCGGATTTGATGCAACCCTTCCTTTGCATGCAGCGGGCCTGCTGCATTGCCTCCCCAAGGTCTCAAGAGTGTCGCATCTCTTTGTTTTCCTACACTGTGGCTGTTTGGCTTGTGATCTTTGACACATCTACAGGTACTTTGGTGAAAAGTCATGCATCCATAGTTTTCTATGGCACAAGTTCTTGAAACCTTTTGAAAGTCATATTTTTAACTGTGTATGTTAGTTTTTGTCATTTTGGTCTTGTTTAGTTTAGATAAAGATATGTGTGGTGTCCATTTGTGATGTTTTCACTGTGTTAATGTGAGTGTTGGTACAAATACTTTACACATTGCCTATGGGATAAGCCTGTCTGCTCATGCCAAGCTACCAAGTGGGTGAGCAGAGGTTATCTAGAGTGTGTATCCCCCTTACCCTGACTAGAAGCAAGGGTCCCTATCTGGACAAAGGTACCTACATCTGCCAACTAGAGACCCCCATTTCTAACACATATTAAATTGTTTAGCTCTCTTAAAAGATCCTACTCTAAGACTAATATCAGAAACTCCAATTGGAATCCCAAAGTTACACCTTAATTCTATTAGGAGTGCGTTAGGCATAGAGTCCAGATGCACATGCCGCATCCTCAAAAAGGCCTGGAGGAACTCCAAATCTACAGAAGCCCACAACAACTTCAGAGCCACCACCAACGCCCACCACCAACTCATCAGAAATACAAGAAAGAAAGCAATCAAAGACTGAATCTCCACGCACACACTCAACAGCAAAGAACTCTTCAGCATCATCAAGGAGTTCTCCCAACCCATCAGCGAGTCTACAGACATCCCTCCCTCACAAGACCTCTGCGACAGACTCAGCACCTTCTTCCACCACAAAATCAAGAACATTTACGACATTTTCGAGGAAGACAGCCAACACACAGAACCCTCACCAACCACCCCTGACACATTTAAGCCAACGATTGACAGACTTTACCACCAAAGACACATTGAAGACAATGAAGTCAATCCACTCTGGGGCCCCTACGGACCCCTGCCCCATCACATCTTCAACAGAGCTGTCAACACTGTCACCCCATGCTTTGGCACACCATTAACCGCTCCCTCGCGAGCGCCTCCTTCCCCTACGACTGGAAGCACACTGAGATCAACCCCCTCCTGAAGAAACCCTTGGCGGACCCCACTGACCTCAAGAACTACAGACCCATCTCCCTACTCCCGTTCCCAGCGAAAGTCATCGAGGAAGCCATCAACAGCCAACTCGCCCCCTTCATCAAAGAGCACAACATCCTTGACTCCTCCTAATCTGGCTTCAGAAAGAACCACAGCACGGAAACCACCCTCCTTACCGCAACAGATGACATCCGCTCCCTCCTGGACAGAAGAAAGACAGTAGCCCTCATCCTCCTTGACCTTTCAACGGCCTTTGACACAGACTGCGGAGTCCCCCAAGGATCCTCCCTCAGCCCCGCGTTGTTCAACATCTACATGGCTCCGCTCGCCCCATTGTCAGAACTCACAGACTCAACATTGTTTCATACACAGATGACACCCAACTCATCCTCATCCTATCCAACGAACCCAACACAGCTAAACACAACTTTCAAGAAGGCATGGAAGCAGTCGCCAAAGGGATGAAGAGCAGCTGCCTGCAACTTGTAGTACATGCTCAGTGTTCTCTATGATGATAGAATGTTTATTCACCTATGTTCTTTATTGCCTGGTGAATTCTAGGTTCTCTTCCTAGGCAGTTGCTGTTGGCTTCTGTCGTGGAGAGTCCGCTCTTGTATTTGCTCCTAACTTAATAAATCTCTCTACAAGAAGTTACTTGCCTACGTCTGCGTATTTACCACAATTTTGGCGACGACTGGTTAACAACCCACGCTACATATCCAAGGCAAACAGCTGTTTCATCACAAGAGCGGAAGATCTTCACCCTCCACACCCGCATGTTTTTCTTCGAAATCTACTTCCGAGCCTCCCGATTTATCTTCTCATCGGCTCAAGGCGTGAATTTACTTCATTTTGTCGGCGCAAAAGCAGCTGGTTGGTCAACGCTGACCTTAAGGTTCGTCAAACAAGTCTCTGTCATTGAAAGTAAGATTTACTCGTGTGTGAGGCTGAGCCAAGTTCTAAGGTTCCCCAGGGGCAAGTTGCTACTCACCATTCGTCTCCTGCTTCGTTCTTTGTCCCGTCTGGTGCTGAGGTGGCAGTTGGTGCTGGAGGAGCTCCGTCGATCTTGATGGCTGCAGGCTCAATGGTGACGTCGTAGAACTCTTCTACAGCGGCGTAGCAGGATCTTCGTCTTCCAGAATCAGATCGCCTGTGTGATGTGCACAAGCGTCCTCACGCTCTGATGTCCACACGCACTGTACGTGGCTGTACGTGGCGGCCATATTTGGTTGTTGACACTGTTGTCTTGGCTACAGCCACAGTTTATCGTCTGTCGCCAATCTTCGCTTCTACAACGTCCTGGCAACAGCGGCAATACACACGCTTTTGGTGTACTTCTTAGAGACACACAGGTACTGTTATTTCTCCGGTTTCTGGGTGCTTCTCTTTTTTTTTGCACTTGATTTTACTTTGCTGTTTGCGCACAAATTTCTTGGCATTAACATGACCAATGAGAACCCGTCGATTGTGCTCCCTCCAAGTTTTCTAGCTAGTCCTGGTCAACCCGGCATCTCTTGGGATGATTGGTTCCCAATGTTTGAGAACTATCTAGACGCTTTGGATGCGCAAGATTATGCTGCGAAAAGGAAGAAAGCGTTATTACTAGGTTCTTTGGGCAAGGAAGGTCAACGCATTTTTCGTTATTTACCGCAAGCTCTACAGGCAAACGGCCAACCTGTCCCAGATGAGTACAAGGAAGCAATTTGTCGCTTAGAGGTCAGATATGCCAAAGAGGAGAATTTGGTCATGAATAGGTATAGATTCTATACTAAGGGTCAAAAGATGGGTGAATCAATTGACAACTTTGTGGAAAGACTAAGAGAAATGTCTGTGAAATGTAAGTTCGGCAATATGACTGATGAGCTTATTAGAGATCAGCTTATTGTGCAATGTAACAATAAGAAAGTCCAGGAGCGTCTTTGGGCGGCTAAAAATCCTAACTTACAAACCGCTATTGAGTTAGCAAAAATAGTAGAAGAGTCGCAGGGATACATGAAGGAATTAGAGAAGAAGCCTTCTAGTGATGTTAATGAAATTTCAACTCAAGAGTACTCAGAACAAATGTTTGCTTCTGGTGAACTGTCTGATGTTGCTGCAGTGAAGAACAAGAATGTGTTTAAAAAGAACTTTACCTCCAAACCTCCAAGTACACAAAAGTTGTCTTCACCTCGCTTGTGTAACAGATGTGGTAGTTCTGTTCATTCTTCCGACTCAAAATTTTGTTTTGCAGCTAAACAAGAGTGTCTAAAGTGTGGTAAAATGGGCCATTATGCGAGAGTCTGTCGGGGCAAACCTCGCTCTTCGGTCACTACTGTTGAAGACTCTATCTTGTTCGATGAGGAGGGTCATAAAATTTTGGTCATTGATGATGACTCAACAGGGAAAGTTGATGATAGGCGCAAAGTTAGGCCTAAAGCGCTTTTTACCATTGATAGCAAAGAGGTGTACTTAATGGTGGATACAGGTTCGAAGTACACAATCATTCCTTTTGATCTTTTCAGGGACAAATGGGGTTCTAGGTGTCTCTTACCCAAGGACATTTCCCCGGGTGGTTATCAAGGCGAGTCAATTGACATTGTTGGATATTTCACAGCGAGCATTGTTTTTTCCTGTAGGAATATACATGGCAAGGTTTATGTGTCAAAGGTGGGTCCAGCGATACTCGGGTGGGTCCATCAGTATGATTTAGGGATAATTGTCAATCCCCGTGCTTCTCCACAAGTAATGGTTGTTGAGGACAGTGGTTTACAAGACATCTTACAGAATGCCAACTCGGTATTCAGGGAGGGTTTGGGCCAGCTCAAGGGATATTCCCATCGTATTGTTTTGAAGGAGAACTCTGTTCCAGTACAACACAAAGCCAGGCGTATTCCAATAGTGGTCAGGCAAGAGGTTAAAAATATGATTGATTAAATGCTGGTTTCTGGGGTTATTGAACCTGTAGAAGCTTCACCATGGGTTTCTCCCATTGTCGTTACAAAAAAATCGGATGGCAAACTCCGCTTCTGTGTTGATTTGAGGTCTTTGAATGACTGTGTGATTGCGGACACTTTTCCTCTCCCTAACATTTCAGAACTGGTCACTACACTGCACGGGGCTAGGGTATTTTCTAAGTTGGATCTCAGAAGTGCTTATCACCAAATTAATCTTCACAAGGACTCTAAACACTTAACAGCCTTCATCACACCTTTTGGCACGTTCCAGTTCACACGCTTGCCCTTTGGTCTCATTTCGGCTGCCAGTGTGTTTCAGAGGATGGTGACTGATCTTTTTGAAGGTGTGGGCAACACTGTTTTTTTTCAAGACGATATTTTGATCTATGGTAGCTCTGAGGAGCAACATAATGTTACTCTCAGGATTGTGTTGGACAGACTTTTGTCAGCTGGGCTGACGCTACGCAGAGACAAGTGTAAGTTTTTGACGGAACAGATAGACTATCTAGGATACACAATTAGTGCAAGTGGTGTACGTCCAAAACAAGACTTGTGTCGTGCTATTCACTCTGCTCCTCGGCCTAAAGACAAGGATCAGTTGTGTTCCTTCATGGGACTTATTGAATACTACTCCAAGTTTGTAAAAACAATTTCTGATAAGACTGTGTCTATGAGGTCACTTTTGAAGAGGGGTGTTAGTTTTGTATGGTCTCCTCAGTTGCAAGAGTCTTTTGAGGCTATCAAAAGAGAGATTTGTGATGCAAAAGTGCTTACTCCTTTTGACATTAAAAAAAGTTCTGTTGTGACGGTGGATGCCAGTGCTACTGGTTTGGGAGCTATGCTATCTCAAATTTATGATCAGTCTGAGTGTACAGTTGCTTTTGCCTCTAGAACCTTGACTGATGCGGAAAGAAATTACTCGGTGATTGAGAGAGAGGCTCTAGCTGCTGCTTGGGCGTTGGAATATTTTAGAACTTATTTGTGGGGTTTGAAGTTTGTGCTGAAAACGGACCATAAACCTCTCATAAAAGTTCTCTCCCCTGGGGGCAAGGGTTCTGCTAGACTGGCTAGGCTTGCCTCTAAGCTCCAAGAATTTCAGTACACTGTTCAATACATCCAAGGCTGGAAAAACACCCAAGCTGATTGTCTTTCAAGGTTGTCTTTAGATTGGAGGTCTGTTATCGATTCCTCGACTTCCAGTGCTTCTAATGACATTGCGGTGGCTTCAGTGGAAGATGCTGTGTTGGTTGGTGAAGTGGCTTTCCAAGCGTGTGACTGGGAGCGAGAAATGGTTGTGGACGCAACGTTGCAAGAGGTTATCAAGCTAATTTCGCTTGGCCCTAGAAGGGAGAGTGCGGTATCAGTTTCTGTGCGTCCTTTTCTCAAGGTACTAGATGATCTCTCGCTTGTTGGTGACAATCTTATTGTGAAAGGGGAAAAGTTCGTAGCTCCTTGTGGCCTAAGAAGCAAACTTTTGGCCTTGGCTCATGAAGGGCATTTGGGTCAAACTCTCACTCAACGTCGTCTTAAAGATCATTTCTGGTGGCCTGGTATGGATTCTCAGGTTGTGGCTTGGGTGGAGAACTGTCCAACATGTAGAGAGGGGGAAAAGAGACTCAAAACTTGTCCTGGTACTTCGCAGGGGCATCTACCTAATCCAGGTTCACCGTGGCACACTATTTGTTTAGATTTCATTGGTCCCATGGGTGAACTACATGAGAGAGATAGATTTGCCATAGTGGTGGTTGATGTGTATTCAAAGTGGTTAGTTGTGGAATTTACCAACAATATTACTACTGACACCACTATCAGGTTTTTGGGAAATTTGTTCAAGGATGAGGGTCTTCCTTCTGTAATCATTACTGATAATGGTACACAACTCATCTCTTCTGATATGCAATCTTTTCTCATGGGGTGTGGAATATCTCATCATCGCACATCCTTATACAACCCACAGGGCAATGGAATCTGTGAAAGGGCCAATAGGGTGGTGAAGGGCATCATACAAATGGCCTTTACTGATGGTTCTATTGTGAGGAAAATGTTGAATGAAATGTTGTGGGCATATCGCACTACACCCCTAATTGATGGTCAGCTGTCTCCTTTTCAAATCATGAGGGGGCGAGTCCCTGGTTCAAAACTGATTCCTGCTTGGATGAAGAGGGTGGTTTCTGGGCAAAAGAATCTCTCCTGTGCGTCCTTTTTGTGTGGGGGATTTGGTCAAGGTAAAAAGGGGCAGGATAACCAAAGGGTTATCGAAATTCCAGGGACCTTTTACGATAAAGAAGGTTTTAGACCATTGTGTTATTCTTAATAACGGGGAGTGTTGGAATTTCAGGCGGGTGGCTCTCTATAGAAGAGGTGTTTCTCTGGAAAGTCTTGGAGAATCTCCTTCTTCCGAAGAAGAAAGCAGTGGGTATCTTTTGGCTTCTCTGCCTTTGGAGTCTAACTCTGTGGTTGCTGCACCTCTGGTGGATGGGGGTGCTGGGGATTCGTGTACATCTAATTCCATTTCTTTACCCATGCCTTTGGTCTCTAATCGCACTCCACGATTTAGGAGGGCTCCAGCTTATTTGCAAGATTTTGTACGTTGATGTTTTTTTTTTTTTTTTTTTTTGCTCTATTTTGTTTGTTTTCTTTAGAAAGGAAGAAGATGTGTAGTACATGCTCAGTGTTCTCTATGATGATAGAATGTTTATTCACCTATTTTCTTTATTGCCTGGTGAATTCTAGGTTCTCTTCCTAGGCAGTTGCTGTTGGCTTCTGTCGTGGAGAGTCCGCTCTTGTGTTTGCTCCTAACTTAATAAATCTCTCTACAAGAAGTTACTTGCCTACGTCTGCGTATTTACCACAATTTTACTCAACACGGACAAACCAAAAGCACTCATCATGGGCCCACACCCTGATGCCTGGAACGACACCTCATGGTCCCCTGCCCCCGGAAGCCTGCCCATGGACCACACACACAACCTCTGAATCAATTCTGGACTCCAAACTCAAAATGGAGCGCCAGATCAACTCCGTCACATCCTCCTGCTTCCACACCCTCCACCTCCTATGCAAGACCTTCAAATGGATCCCCCTCGAACACAGAAAGAGCATCACACACGCCCTCGTCACCAGCAGACTTGAGTAGGGCAATGCACTCTATGCCAGAATCAACAAAAACCTCACCCGCAAACTTCGAAACATCCAGAAAGCTGCTGCCAGACTAATCCTCAACCTGTCACAAAACTTCCACATCACCCAGCACCTGCGCACACTCCACTGGCTCCCCATCGAGGCAAGAATAGCCTTCAAGATTCTCACCCACGCACACAAAGCCCTCCACAAAACCAGACCAGCATACCTGAATAGCCGACTCACATTCCACAGACCACTAAGGACCCTACGATCAGCCTAGCTCTCCTACGACGCGGTCCCTCACCAGGAAGTTCAGATCGGGAGGCTGCTCCTTCTCCTTCCTTGTGGCCAGAGCCTGAAATGCCCTATCGCTCCACCTCAGACAGACAACATCACTCCCCAACTTCACGAGGGACCTCAAAGTATGGCTCTTTGATAGACCTCCTCCTTGATGGAAAGGACCCTGCGCCTCCCACCAGCACCTTGAGACCCTTATGGGTGAGTAGTCGCACTCAACAAACCCATGATTGATTGATCTTCGCCATTTAATCTCACAGTTGAGCTGTCTTTTTTCACTTATTTTTTAAGGAAATATATTACTCTCTACGTGGCTTGTGTTGATCTAAGGCCGTGGTACTCATAGTACGGCCCACGGACTGCCAGCTGCCCGGCAGGCCTTGCTTGGCAGCCCGCGGACCTTTCTGGTAATGTACCATAGTGGCCCCCCAGGGAGAGTGGAAAAAGAGTGTGGAGAGAATGTGGAGAGAGTGGAGAGTAGAAAGAGTGAAGAGTAGAGAGAGTGGAGAGTCAAGAGTAGAGAGAGTGGAGAGTAGAGAGAGTGGAGAGTAGCGAGAGAGAGTGGAGAGAGGGAGAGAGAGTGGAGAGAGGGAGAGAGAGTGGCAAGAGGGAGAGAGAGTGGAGAGAGAGAGTGGAGAGGGGAAAGAGAGTGGAGAGAGAGACTGACTAACTGAGATACAGACTGATAGAGAGACTGACAGAGAGAGACTGACAGAGACTAAGAGAGAGACTGACAGAGACTAAGAGAGAGAGAGAGAGACTGACAGAGAGACTAACTGACAGAGAGACTGACAGAGAGAGAGACTGACAGAGAGAGAGAGACTGACAGAGAGAGAGACTGACTGAGAGAGAGAGAGACTGACTGACTGACAGAGAGAGACTGACTGAGAGGAAGAGAGAGAGAGAGACTTACTGACTGAGAGAGATACTGACTGACAGAGAGACTGACTGACTGACAGGAGACTGACTGACTGACTGACAGACTGACTGACTGAGAGAGAAACTGGCTGAGAGGGAGAGAGAGACACTGAGAAAGAGACTGACTGACAGAGAGAGAGAGACACTGACAGAGAGAGACACTGACTGATAGAGAGAGAGACTGATTGACAGAAAGAGAGAGACTGACAGAGAGAAAGACTTACTGACTGAGAGAGAGAGAGAGAGAGAGTGACAGACTGACTGAGACTGACAGACTAACTGACCAAGAGAGAGACTGACAGAGAGACTGACTGACTGAGAGAGAGACTGACTTACAGAGAGACTGACTAAGGGAGAGACTGAGAGAGATACTGACTGACTGACAGAGAGATTGACTGACTGAGAGAGAGACTGACTGACTAAGAGAGAGACTGAGAGAGAGAGACTGACTGACTGACTGACTGAGACTGACTGACTTAGAGAGACTGACTGACTGAGAGAGAGACTGACTGACTGAGACTGACTGACCGAGACTGACTGACTTAGAGACTGACTGAGAGAGATTGACTGAGAGAGACTGACTGAGAGAGACTGACTGAGACTGACTGACTGAGAGAGACTAGCTGACAGAGAGAGACTGACTGACTGAGAGACTGGCTGAATGAGAGAGAGACTGACTGAGAGAGAGATTGACTGAGACTGACTGACGTAGAGACTGACTGAGAGAGATTGACTTAGAGACTGACTGACTGACAGAGAGACTGACTGGCTGAGACTGGCTGACTGACTGACTAAGACTGACTGACTGAGAGAGAATGACTGACAGAGAGAGACTGACTGAGAGAGAGAGAGAGAGAGACTGACTGACTAAGAGAGAGAGAGAGAGATACAGACTGTGATGGAATTGAGGTCAAAGTGTGTATGAAGCTATGCAATGCCTCTTAAGATTGCTATTGTCTGCTAATAAAAATGTATTATCAAAATGTGTTCTTTGTATTTACATCTGCTTTTGAAATACAGCATTGTCGGTTTTGAAACGAGTTAGATTTTTTGTCTTTAGCCCCCCACTGACCCCGCCCCCCACTGACCCCAACCCCTACCAGTGCAGGCCTCGGCCACAAATCACACTGTAGTTTTGCCCCCAAGAGAAAGTTTGTGAGTACCAATGATCTAAGGGCTACATTCAGTCTAGTCCTCAGAAATTACTATGGGAGTTCCTTGGATCAATGGGTATACCACCCCACATATTAGATACCATAATTAGGCTACACCAGCTAAACAACGCCCAAGTCGCATGGGGCAGACTGATGGAGCTCGCCAGGACTTTCTCCTGGTACCCACTATGTTCTCTTTGTGTATAAATAATGCTGTAGAGCATCTCATCACTTACAAATATGACTACGGGGGATGGAAATAAATACTCAAAAGATAACATTCATGGTACACAGTCCACATCAGCCAGCAGAGGAAAACCCCAGCTGGGCAAGACACTTCTTGAATCTGTACAGACAATTGGTTACTTGGGCTTAAGGGTGGTTAATTTGTTATCATGGGGCTCAGACATCCAAAAGAGCAGCCTCTTCGTACACCAGAGGGTAGTTGCAGTTCTGAAAATGCATAGGTAAACACAGTCCAGAGTAGTCTCCCCGGCCCTTCAAGTCTATTTCAAGGCCAAATCTGCAGCCCTATAGGGAACAGAAATTTGAGGAATTAATAATGGGAACAGTTTGACAATAAAGGAGAACATTTTCCTTAAATCTTTATCAAATATTCCCCAAATCTGCCTAGGATACTCGATACTGGATTAAAAAGCATTGTGCACCTTGCTTTCCAGACTAAGGGCGTCACTGGCCAGTTCTTGAACCACAAGCCTGCTCCCAAGTTAACATTTTTTAGATGAGATCTTTCTGTCAAATTCAGACTTGGTATATTACCTGTGAAAGTTTTTTCTTCCAGATGGCACATCAACTCTGGCAACCCTTCTATCAGTAAATATTTGTACTAAAACCATTGAGAACACTGAGCGGCCTATTTACAAGCTCCTTGCGTCGCCTTTGCATCACTTATAACATGGCGAAATGTGACGTACCGGCAGCGTGGGGGGCTTGTAAATAAGCCCCTTTACTCCAAACTACACCTACTATGTTTGAAACTTGGTGTAGGAAAATATCAAGGTTCACTTAGAATTTTTAGATCTTACACTAGTTGGCCTGTTGTATTTGGCCTGAGCAAATATCTGTTTTCTGCTTGGATTTTGAGAAAGCGTGTGCGCGTTATGTGAGACCCCCAGAGAAACATTTTAGTACCATGTTGTCCTTCTTGCCATGTGCCCACAAATACTTGCAGTTGGTGTCCTAAATTCCCTTGTGCATTGAATTATTGTATTCCATTCTAATCTGTTTTCATTATGAACTGGGTAAAATTACCACGTGTTGGAAGAAAAGTATAGGTTTTATTTGAGCACCAAAGATGAAATTATATGAAGCTATGCTACATTTTTAATAGTAATGCACGTATAAGTCTGTAAATTGTTTTAAATATTATATGCACAATGAATTGTATTCTTATTTATGTGTTTTATGGGGCTGGATTCCGCAACATTTGTATTTTGATGAGGAGGATGATGACGTTTTGTTTGCACGCCACCCCATTCCAGTTTAGACCCAGCCATAGGCAAATTAGTTTTGACTCTGTTCCCCATTCCCCTGGGGTCAAGCTATCCTGGCTGATGATGGGCGAAACCCGGAAACCGGTCCTAGGATGCTTGTTTCCAGTCCAGGGAGGACCTGTCCTTGCAGTTCGGGTTGGACTGATCCCATTGGCCGCAGGGTTAAGACTGATTTGCATATGGCTGGGTTCAAACTGGAATGGCATGGGGAGCAAAATAAACGATGGATTTTGGCCCAGATCTCTGTACTGGGGTGAATGTAAGACATTGTTCTGCATTCTGTTCATCAACTGTTCTTTTTGCTATTAGAAAGTGGGCATTTTCTTGCGTATCCATCCTGTGTGTCTCTGCTGGGTTTTGGATTGACTGTCTGGCATGTGCATTCACTGTAGACAGCCCCTGGGGGTGTTGAGGTGTGTCTTGCCTTTCCTGACTGAGTCAGGGCTCGGCTGATTAGACGTGGGCTGCATTTAGAGTAGTGGGAGGAGGTTTCTTTGCACCTGAATAGGCGTGGTGGTTTGCCTTACCCAATGCTGTTTCCATCTCCTGCCAGGAAGCTGGGCCAGAGATGACAGAACTGGTTAGGACTAAGCACAGAGAATCTCTGCCACAAGGGAACAAAGGAAAATGTGGTATAAATATCGGGCCCAGACCCCAGATCCTTAGAACTTTTTTGGATCAAGGAACCTGCCAAGAAGAAGAGCTGGAGAATCTGTCAGGAGAAACTACCACTTTGCTGTGTGCTGTGCTGTGTTGGCCTGACATGGCTGCTTCTATCTTGGGCAGAAAGAGGACTCGACTGAACCTTCTGCAACCTCTTTGTTTGAGTTTCTCCAAGGGCTTGAGGTGGAGCTTGCCCCTGTTCAAGAAGTCTCAGAAACAGCAAAGGCTTCAAGTTCATCTGCTATCAGCACTGGCAACTGTGTGTTTTTTGCTGCAACAGAAGACAAAGCATCCGGAAGCCACCAACGACGCCGCTGCTGGCTGCGTGCTCTGATGTCACTGTAGAGGGCACCTCCGCACTTCACAACGCAACCCTGGTCTCATCGCTGCCGCCGCCCACCGCTGCCATTGAACCACTGCTTGCTCCATGTCCTGTGGGCATCGCACTTCACACTGCCTCGCTTTATGTGGTAGTTTCCGAGTGGTGCTAGATAGCAGGGTGTCTGGGGACAATCGATGGCCATCTGCGCGGTGCTCTGTGGCTCAGTGTGCGTGCAACTGCTATCTAGCACCACTCGGAAACTGCTGGATTAAGGTGAGCCTTCCGCGCCCAGTGCCCCCCACCACATCTCGCCCCACACGGGCTTCTTAATCATGGCCACTCTTTTCTTTTATCTTTATCCAGGTAACCGAGCCGTCCAAAACCCCCCACCCGTCTATCCACTGGTCATCACTGTCATCCCCACACAGGTAAGAGACGCCCAAACACCGATCTCACAACCCCCCTGTGCCATGATCATAGGACTCATGACCTTTCCTCTCCCATTCTAGACCATTGAGGTTCCTTCATAGGTATGTAGCCACCGTGCTTTCACTTCTTTCAGTCCAGTCAGAGGTAAGAGATGCTCTATTCGCATTCTTTTGGCCCCAACGCATCGCCATATTGAATACCTTGATTCACCACCAAACAGTCAGCCCTATACTCTGCTGCTGTCCTTGGTTACCCACCGGAGGTCCACTTTTTCTTTACTTGGATTCAACACGGTCATTTTGTGATCTCATCCATGGTAGGATTCGCATCCTGAACCCTAGCCACAAACCATGTGGTAAGTCCTCCCAACTTCCGCCGCTGTCCGGTGTCCCTACATACCCCCCACCGTGACAGGACGCATGCACCCTCACGGTCCTCACTCGATAGATACAACTCTGCTGTCATTCATCATATCTACCATGACAGGACGCATGTTCACCCGTTGTCCCCACGCGGTAGTCTCAATTCTTATATCATATTCACCGCGACTGGATGCATTGACTCCCTAAGTCCCCACGCAGTAGTCACGATTCCTATGCCATTTATCACATCCACTGCCCATATGCAGAAGCACCATTCACTGCACCGTCTGTACTTTGCGTAAAGGGAGGCTTCCCTATTTTTACCTGACTCTCACTGTATGTTTTCTTTCCTTCTACCCTTTTTTCTTTATTTTTCCCTTGATTATTTACATAGTTGTAAAGGCTGTATGTCCTTCAGGCAATTATCTGTTTCTGTCCTGATGATGATCCCGGTATGTGTGTAAAGGGGATCGAAACGTCGTCGACTTTTGTGACACCATGCACACAAACGTACTTTAAATGCAATGTGTAAAGGTTATTTTCTTTATCGCGCTTCTTTAATCCTTCGCATTTACAAACAAGCACTGTGTCTTGCCTGATTGTTTGTTTCTTTTGTTATTGTGTTCACTTTTTATGTCTTTGGATACAGGACTGTGTCCCACTGGATTTGTGTTCTGCTTGATTCTCATGATTACTGTCCGGCTGGATAGTGACAATATAGAACTGATTTCATTCTATATTTATTCGTTTTTTACCTCACTTCTATCAAGGACCACCGTTTTCAAAATTATCATCACCCAAGGATCTTGTGTACCATATTGGGTTCCCTGGTTGTGATCAAAACATTACACAATGCCAATGACATAAGTCTGACTGCTCATGCCAAGCTACCAATGTAGTGAGCAGGGGTTATTTTAAGAATGTATCCCCCTTATCCTGACTAGGAAGAAGGGTCCCTACTTGGACAGGGTAACAACCTGCCAACTAAAGACACCCATTTCTAACACTGCCCCAACAAAAACATGCACTTTCAAAATGTACACTTGATGATTCTAAAATGTACTCACATATACTTCATTTTTTCGATTTTCTGGAAACCCGACCGCTTTATGGTTACAGAGGGCTACAGCTGGAAGTCACTGTTCTTGACCAACAAAAAAGGTAATGAAGTATTTCAGTGGGCTCATGCGGAAATAGCTCTGGATATTATTTACTACAACAAATTGTTGCTATTCAATCCAAATGATTGTCCCATTATGTCTGGCCATTTCAGGTATATGCTTCCGAACTTTGACTGGTTTTAGTTTCTTATTATAAATGAGCATCTTAATAAGCATTTGTGCTGGTAGCACATCTTTTATTTATTTATGGTAAAATTTCATAGTTGTTTTAGTACTGAGGGGGATAGTTATCAAAGATTTGCACCGCCCTTGCACCACGCAACGGGGTGCAAGAGTTATACAACTCCTAAGTTTGATTTATCAAGCCAGGGAAGGTCATCTTGTGTGGCCCTGAGTGGCTAAATACATTTGGAGGAATGTAAACCACAGCAAATTGCTACATACAATACTCTGACCCCGGGAGGCATTCCTTGGGTGGAGCGTTGGTGTTCCCACTCATTCACCCACGGATTTTGGCACAGTCATAGATTTACCATTACTGTTATACTTGGAAATGCATAAAAATGCTACAGATCCCCAGGGGAGGAGTAAAGAGGAGCGATATCCTAACTTCTCCTCATTTTTTCCTCTTTCCTCTTTCTATGTGTGCTCCATTTTGCAGCTTCCATAGAAGGAGGAAAATGCCTCAGGGCATTGTTTTTGTGCAGCAAGGTGTCTCTTCTTGCACAAAAACAATCTGGTGCTAGGGTGCCTGCATTGGCACTAGGCAGCATACTCTGTGCAAGCACAAAGAAAAGATGGGAATGCACCGTATAATGCTAAATATGGCTCATTCTGCCCTTTCCCTATCACACAGTGCAGCACAGCACAGCAAGGTGGCTTGCTGTGCCGCATGATTTTTTCAGAAAGATGCCCCTGAATGTTTATATGGCGGACACTGCTTCCTGTCACGTCATATATTGATGTTTTCAGCTACCTAACTACAATAACAAACTTCCCATGTACGACACTGTCCCCATCACTATTGCATAGCCTTTTTTGATAAGGGTATTAGGGTGTAATCCAGGCCTTTGTCAGGTGTAAAGAGTGTCCTCTGGACCATACAAATGGCCCTTCCTACAGTCTGACCAGCTCGGCGTGGCTCCTCTATTCCCTAGCAAAACAACACATGCCTTTATGAAAATTTGCATATGTCCACCCTACTGACTCTGTGTGAGGGGGCCAGATGGTGCATACTACAGAGTGTCCCAGCAATGGTAGAAAATGCATACTTTCAACCTTTTTGAGGGTGTCGTGTTTGCCCCTTCAAAGGCCTTAAACATAAAGAAAAACATTATTAAGTGCATCTGCGCTTCCTCTTTTTTTGCGCTTAAGAATATACATGTGTATAATTTCATCTGCAATGGGACTGAACATTTTTTTTCAGTACACCTGGAAATCTGCTTCAAGATTCCAGCATTACCTGGAAAACTTTTGCAAATTCCAAAATGTTGGAACTTTGCACCGATGCGAAGGCAGAATCCTACAGGTACTTCCTATGTTTTGGGAATTCTGCCTTAAATGTCCTAAGAGGATAATGACGAAATATGGTGAAAACTAGCTGCTGCACATTTAGGGGCATATTCTCAAGAATGTGTGATAACTATCGCAAGAATAGCTTATCACAACTCACCACATCGCAGTCCATCGCGGGAAAATAACTCCATGTCAACGTGGTATTCCCAAGCCGGCGGCAACCTGCGATAGTCCCACGACAACGCATCAAACCAACGCGTAAGAACCAACTCGACGCCGCAAAAATGCGAAACACCAATGCCAAAAAAGCGGCGATGATGCCAATCGGGATACAAAATCAGTGAAAACCAGCCGCAGGCCTGCAATCCCCACTGACATGTGAGAAAATGCACTACAAAAGGTGAAAAAAAAACACATACAAAAGCCAAACAACAGTGAAGCACAATGGAGTCAGCCGGAGCAAGTGCAGAGGACAATCAGAGCCCCACAAGCCCCCCGGAGGACCAACCTGGGACTTTGGGGTCAGGGAAGGGCAAGGAGAAGAAGAGTAGGAAGGAAAGGTTCAGTCCGCAGTAAAACAGGATCCTTATAACGGAGGTGATAGAACACCATCAACTACTGTTCGTCACCTCCACTGTGTCACTGGCAACTAAAAATGGAATATGGCAGACCATCGTGGACCAGGTGAATGCAGTCAGAGTGCTGAAGAGGACAATGGACGAGGACAAGAGGCGCTGGAATGTTGTCAAGCGCAAAACCAAGCAGAAGCTCGCAAACAACCGGAAGGCAGCAATGCAGACTGCAGTTGGCTGTTCAGTGCCACAGGAGGAGCTGTACGAAATGGAGGAAATGGTGTCCGCAGTCATCAGTGGGGAGACGGTGGCAGGAGTTGGGGGCCCGGACACTGCTCAACAGGACCAGACACAACAGCAACAGGGTGAGTAATGACCAGGGACTGAGGGTACGGGGGAGACGGGCCAAATGGCACACATGAACAAGTAAGCACAGCACATCATCAGACAAACCATGCCCCAGACCCCAAGATACCAATGCACCCACAAATGCCACATCCCAGCACTGTATAAACACAGAAGGCAGAGGCACACCACATGTAAGGGAAAAGGGACAGCCAACTCAGAGCTGCAGGGGCGACTCCCCCAAAATGCGGCACACACACATCACATGCAGAGCACAACAACATTGCCAACGATGTGGCACAATCTGCAACACGTGCACAACAGAACAGGGGACACAACTGGTCCCGCTTGTGTGCAAGAACTGGCCAATCACATATGGCATCGCAGGGAAATGTGAGTTCACAATGTACAAGTACAAACACACATCCGTGAAGTGGTCGAAATGTCCACATCACATAGGCAGCCCCCCACAAACAGTCACAATGTACACTGTCATTCAGTCTGCATGTAAACATGTTCAATGCGTCAACATACATGTGAACACAATGTTAAACTGCATCTCCCCTTCATATTGCAGAGGGGAAAACAACACCTCCTGCACAGCAGTCCCAACCTCTCTTCTCTGATGACGAAGAGGACAACCGGACCTTCGACTCCGATGCCCTCCAACACCTCGTGGACAGCCTCTAGACCAAGGCAGCCCAGCTGCTAAGAGGAGAACCCAGCCCCTGCACAGTACACACAGCAGGCAGCACCCACCACCACGGCTGACTCCCAGGACCCCCACAACCAACAAATGGCCTTCCAACTCCGTGTGTTGGGGTGCCAGGAGAAGCTGGCCGAACAGGTGCAGGTGGGGTTTGACCGCATGGCAGCCAAACTAGACACCATACGTGGGTGTCTAAGTTCCATCAGGGACCACTCAATGTACCTAACGGACACCGACAATCTGTTTCATTCTCTCCAACAAACCTTGTCTGACATCGCCAGGGTCCTGACTCCGAGGCAAGAACGACTGTCCAGTCAGAGTGGCTCCAGCGAGCTCGCCCGGGAGTTGGGAATCATGCGGAGGCTCATGGAGGACGGGGAGCGTAAGCGTGCGGAAACAGCGACTGACACGGCTGGACACCAGCAAGAGTTGGCTGGGTCCCTCAATGCCATAAAGACCTTCCTCATGGGATTGCCGCAACAAGGCCTGGCGCCAATGAAATACTGCTGCTACCACTCCATCCACATCTCCGGCCACTGATGTGTCAGTGCCACACAGTGTGGCAGACATTCCACCTCTGGCCTCTGTGGTGTCACTGCCACACAGTGCTGGAGACAGAACACCACCACCCACATGTGAGGAACCTGAAACAGCAGAGGACGAAGATGCGGATGAATCTGGTCTTGTGGTCATAAGGAAGCGGTAGCATCCATGTCCGCCATATGGCCTGTTAATGCTTGGTTCTGCCCTCAGAATGATCCCCTTCCAGTGTCCCCCGATGCATTCTGCGACACTCACCTTGGACCTCGACATGGACTGTCATATTCTGTCTGCTCACCCATGACACAGATATCAGACTGTGGACTGAACTCCTCCACTACTGAGGAACATGTCATTCATAGAAGGACTTTGGATGGCCTGCCACGGGCCGACACTGCAAGGTGGTCTTTGCATGGCCCTGTACTGATCCTCATACAACACTCCATTGAATGTGCATTAAACATTCATTGTCACACCGATGTGTCATATCTATGATCTTGCAAGTGTGGAGGCATGAATGCATGTAGGGTCATTGATTGTACCTTAAGTCCATGTTGCTTATGTTGAGGGACTTGGGTCACAGGGTGACACATTGTTGATTGCATGCCAGGTGATGACGACACTAGAATGGGGAAACACACATTTGTTACTTCCTTGTCCAGGCCAGAACGGAAGCATGCACACAGCCCCGAAATCATTGTTCACACACCTACGCTGGACTGGCAGGCGCCAGGCCAGCCCACTCCGCTCACGCTCAGAGGGAAGGATGACAATGCTACATGTCCCAGGTCTTCCCTGTAGGGATCTTCTACTCACAGGTCTAGTTGTCCGCATGACATGGCCACTCCCTCATGGCTGGTTGACACCACACCCATTCAGCACCGGCGTCACAGGGCATGTGACAGTGCCAATAAAAAGGGCCTGACGCACGTGCTGGACGCCATTTCCACTCTTCAAATGTGTATCTCCGAGTGGGTATCCTTTATGCATGAGGGCCTAGGGTCCTGCCACGTCACATTGCCCAGTGCCGGTGGTGACATGATGGTGTCCGCACCACGGGACTCAATCATAAAGGGTCCATGGCTAGCGGTGCACAGACTTTGTGGCACCGGATGCACTGCGGCAGGCACAGGCACACCGCCACTGGACGGTGTCTTTCGGCGCACTGAGATAGGGGCACCTTCAGTGCTGAGCATGTATGCAGCCTGCGATGATGCACCATCTGGGCGTACCGGAATGGTGGCATTGGTGTGAGCCCTGCTGGACCACAGTGTAGGCCTAAGCCAGTGGGCAGTGCGTGCCTCCTGCTACATGGCGTTGCCTCGCAGTTCACAGAGTTAGTGGCAACTATTGGGCTGAGCGGGTGTGCAGCCTGCGATGATGCCCTGTGCACTGATGTGTTCTCTGCCATTGTGAAATCAAGACCCAGAATCATGTGTGACCTGGTGGCCCAAGGTGTGTGGCTGCATGAAGGTGAGCAGTGAGGCCTGGCCGTGCAGGAGCAGGCAGTATCCGCTGGGTGGCGGGAGGGGCTGTGGTGCAGCAGCCTGTGTGTGCAGGGGCGGGGAAGCGGTGATGGCGTGTGCTACTGTATGGACTCTGCCATTCATGTCTCTGGCAACTGTTTCAGATGAGTGACCTGGGGGACTGCAGTGTGTTCCGGCACTTGGTTGGAGACACACCGGTGGCTGCAGGTGCGCAGTGTGGCCTGGGTCCACAGCGTCGGCACTCTCTCTTTCTATCTCCCTCTCTCTTTATCTCTCCCTCTCTCTTTCTCTCTCCCTCGTTCTCTCTCCCTCTCTCCCTCTCTCGTTCTCTCTCCCTCTCTTTTCTCTCTCCCTCTATTTACTCTCTCCCTCTCTTCCTCTCTCTTTCTCTCTCCCACTCTCCCTCTCTCTTTCTCTCTCCCTCTCTCTTTCTCTTTCCCTCTTTTTCTCTTTCCATCTCTCTCTCTCTCTCTTTCTCTCTCCCTCTCTCTGTCGCTCTCCCTCTCTGTCTTTTGATGGGCGCATGACACACCTTCTTATCTGTCTTGCAGGCTGTGACTTACGGAATGCCCGGAGAAGACACGCAGTGCCTCGTCATGAATGTTTTTATTTGTTTCATCTGTAATAAAGGTTTTGTTTTGGTTATATGATGTGGAAGTGTGTTGGAATTTTTGTGGCCACACCTGTCTGTTAGGGGTTGGGGTTGTGTGACTTCAGGTGATTTGTTTGGGTCCTGGATATGTGGGGTTGATGTGCATTCTCTTTTTCAAGAGGGAGGGGGGTGGTGGGGTCCGGGATGGGGGTGGGGTATGTGTTGTTGCTCTCTTGGTGCTCCGGGCTGCATGTTCAGTTGCCCGGGGGCATTTGTTGTTCTTCATGTTTGGCTCTGGGCTGTGCTCCCTTGTCTGGTGCCGGTTGTTGTCCGACTCTGCAATAGGTCAGAGCAGGTGTTAATTTCCTCTAACGCACCTTATTGCATGTTTTGTGATCTTATCGCAGATCAGGCTGGTCGTTGTGAATGTTGTGGAGTGGTGTTGTTGCGGCTTTTTGCTCGGGAGCACCTACTCTGCCTCTCATTAGCGATAGTTGCCGGGGTCATCTGTGGCGATGTTTTTTGAGGATGCTCTCACGGGAAAACTGGTGGTATTGGCAGTTTGCACTGGCTTGTGAATGGGGCAGTAACTTTATCGCGACTTTGGCTGCGCTAAAGTGCCGTTAACTTGGCGATAGCTCCTTGAGAATATGCCCCTTAATTTGATCTCAATAGCCATGATGCTTTTTTCTCTAGTTACGATATGTGCTGCCTTTCCACTCTGGAGACACAAGCACCCCTAGCTTGTTTTAGCAGTCCCAAAGAGTGTGTACAAGGTGGGAAAGGTCATGTAAAATACAAAACCATCCGTCCCCACCTATTGCCTTAAACATTTAACATACTCTGTGGGCCTGACTCACAAAGATTGGTGAATGAGTAGGTGTGACTTACTCTTGTAGTACACCTGACTTACTCATGAATTTCAGGAGTAACCCATTAGTACTACAGGCTTACTTGGGACTTAGGCCTGGAATGCAGGAATACCACCTGGGTAAACAACAGCAAATACATTCTTTTATGATAAATACTCTTTATGCGTATCCTGCGAGAAAGAATATACATTATAAATAGCTTTATTTGAATACAAGTTGCTCTCTAATCGTCAATTCTGTGTGTGCAATGTGTGTGTAAGTGCGGGAGAAAAAACGGGCAGGAGAATTGCAGAGTAGTAAAATAATAATCTATAGCATTCCCACTTCAACGTTTATTAGTTGATATTCAAATTCAGCAAACTACTGTAGCTTTGTTCTTTAAGACCCATCATGACCTATTTCCATGCAATCTTTAATGTTAGGGTTCACTGGATGTTTTGTAATTAGCTGTTGATGTGTCATTTGTTACTAATCGTCCACTGCTATTAGAATGCTCTTATGTATTCAGATACATCACAAAGATATAGAGCATGAGCAATTATTGTGGCTATTTACTTAAATTATGCAGAACGATCATGGTCTACTTTTGGAACAAGCATAGTAAAAACCCGAATATGTATACATGCTAATTGATATCAATTTAATTCCAGCTTCGATTTAGTTTACATTACAGCATAGTAACTGTCTACATGAGCCATGTTTCTCAGCTTCTAATGTTCCATGAATTATTTTTTGATAATTATAATAGCTCTATTAATTTATTGTGTTTTTCATTCTTCTTATTTGAGATATTAATGGTTTGTGTCACTGAAAACTCGATGTTCAACATTTTTGATATATAATGTATTAATGTCTATCTTTATTGCGAGAAAGTGGTTTACTTGTTTGGATAGATGGTAGTTCACCTCTAGTAATAATGGCGCTTTTCGTGTTAGGTCCAGTAAAGGTTTAAGTAATTTAAACCTAAGCTCAACTCAACCCAACCCCTTGTAGCTTTGGCACAGAGCAGACAGGCTTAACTTAAGAAAATGTGTAAAACATTTAGAAGTACCAAAACTGTTAAAAAGTTGACAACACCACACAATAAAAATTCTCTCTACAATTTATGAAAATATTTTAATGAACAAAATGAGTCCAAAGCAACAAAGATCCAATAGGGAGAACCAGAGATATGATTTTTTTAAGTTTTAGAAAAACTAGCACCAAAATGTGCAAAGTGACAACCACGAGTAACTGGTCGTACTAGACCAGGACAGGGGTAAGGCTTAAGGAGTGCTAGTTAGTTACAAGGCCCAGGCAGGCCATGGTCAAACAGAAGTTGAACCTCAGTGGGGCAAGGCAACAGGCTAGGTCCGAAGATGATGTTATCAACAACGGATTGTTGAAGGATGACGTCTCAGCAAGGCTGTAAACTTATGAGGGAAAATCTTTGAGATGGAAAGGTCAGGAGTTCACACTCAAGAAGCCACTCACAGCGATCGGATACTGCTCAGCATCCGGCCCAGTAAAGATTTTCATCTTCATTCTTAGTCTCTTTTCTAGAAGTTAGATTCTGTTAGCCAGGCAAGACTGCAAGTTGTAGCCAGAGAGGGTTTGAAGTCACTGGATGCCATTCAGCGTCAGGCCCACTGAATCATAATTGCTGCTGTGGGGAAAATATGCCAGGAGCTGCAGTAAAATCAGCCCCAAAGGCGATGCAATATTGGAGGATCAGCTTGGAAGATTGGTCCTGGTCTTCTGTTAGTTCTCCAGTCAAAATCCTTGAAAAAGCTTGTAAGTCCCAGGTTTTAGGGTTAGACAGGAGGAGTACACTCTGGCACTTGTCTGAGGGCCCAAGAATCATAGGGACACCACTTAGAGGTCAGGGCTCACTCCAGTAAAAGCCACAGCAGGGTGAATGGAAGGTCCTTTTTTCGTTGTAAGAATTTCTGAACGTAAGAATAATTTTCTCCTGGTATAGTTTCCGCCTCCCCTAGTGTCTATTTTGCCGTTTGGGTACAATATTTGTTAACTTAGCTAGTTTAATTCTAGCTTCCAGGAGGAGCCAGGGAAGATCTTTTAAAATAGAGAACTATAGTCTAATTTCTCGGGACCTTTGAGCAAATGGCCAGCTACATGAGACATAGCAGAGAGAGGTGCAACAGGGGAGCCAAATATATCTACAATTGTTTTTTTGGGCATCATCAAGATTGTGTAATAAAGCCTGCCCTGAGATCTTGAGGCCTATGCGTGTGATGGAGGGTGTAAGCTTTCTAAACAGATGAATTTGAAAGGACACAGATTTTGGAAGTTTGCACATGTGTTCTGTCTGACTGAGGTGTTGATAGCTGATAGAGCCAATGGGCTTGACAAGTTTCACTAGCAAATGAGAGACAGAGACACCCAGTGTGGGATAGAATATCAAGTTGTTAGTGAACCTCAAGCAGGCTGTAGTGGTGTGACAAAGTAAGA
Organism: Triturus cristatus; assembly: GCF_964204655.1. NCBI lineage: Eukaryota > Metazoa > Chordata > Amphibia > Caudata > Salamandridae > Triturus > Triturus cristatus. The sequence goes on along the minus strand of NC_140591.1, from coordinate 1,042,925,511 downwards.
GTTCAATTTTGGTAGGATTGAGTTTCAACAAGAGATCAGCTAATTAGTTAACACTTCTAGAAAGATTATTGAGCTTGTTATAGTGGCTGGAGTATAAACTACTAGGTAAAATTTAAAATCACCAGCTTGTTAATGCATGAATATATTTTTGTTTTACAGCTGCAATGCATCAAGAAGTAGCATCTTAAGAATGGCTACACTGGGTGAAAGAATTAAGCCTTCTGGGAGTTAAAGGGATTTGAGGGTCATAGTTCAAATTTCCACATGAGCAATGACTGAAACCTGTTCAGAACTTATTCCTCTATTCCCAGACATGCCAGCTAGCAGACACCTCAAGGTTTACTACTGGATATTTTGGGTTAATTCCAGGATGAGGGTTAGAGGTTTCTGATGTTAGGCTATGTTTGGCAAATGGAGCACTGTCGTTTCCTGGAGTATGACCTCAGGGAAAAAAACAGCTGGTCTGTAGAGGTGATGAGAGAGACTAGCAGCAGCGTGGAGGGAGAAATGCACACTAGAGTTCAATTAAAAGTTATGCAGAGGGCAACAGGACCAAATTCAATAGGAGAATCTGCAAGGCTTGAGTATTGAAGAGGCTGCAAATCCACCAAGCACAGAACTCTTCTTGGGATGCAATCCAAATCACACTGGTTGATGGCCATCAATCTGGCAAATCCTAGGGAAGTGGCTACCCTTATAATTCTGAAATCGTGCTTGGGCAATCATGTTTCGTCCACATACCAATTTTTATGGAAAGTCTGCCATTTTGGGACAGGAACAGGACTGTAAAAATGTATAGTGGTATAAAAACTCCTAGTTGATCACCTGCACACTTTTATTCAGGGACAGTATTCAAAAATCAGCAGTACTTTAGAGACTAAGAAGCCCAATGAGCCTAAATGAATGACGCATTAGCATGAACTTCTCAGAGAATTACTGTATTAGTCTATGTAAGTTTAGACATAGCTGAATAAAGAATTCTCTGAACATCTGTAGAATAATTTTTCCAAAGACGATAAAGGCACCACTATGGAAAAAGAATAGGCTAAAATGGAGTTCACCTTAGCACTCTTAAAGAATGAACTTTCTGAATATGTTTGTCCTATGAAAAGTGATATGAGGGCAAAACATCACCTTGCTTATGTCTAGTAAGACCTTTTTTTAAACCTGAGAGAGGTAAAATAGTAAATGACACCAATGGCAGTAGATTGGATAAACATGAAAACTATGTTACGTACTTAATGGTGGCATAGAACTGAATGTCAATGGCCATTCAACATGTTTAAATGTAAGTCAAATGGTCAGTTTACTGAATCAAAGATATGGATAAACACTAGCTCATGGCAAATATAGATTTCATGTGTCCTGAGGATGAACTTAACTATGGGCCACATGCATCAAAAGAAAAACCGGTCGCATCATCCCAAATGCAAAAATCGCAGTTTAAGGAACCGCAATATTTGCGATTACTTAAATTGCGATTGCATTTAAGGAATTGCAAATTGCGATGCCTCAAATGCAATGCATGATGCCATTGAAAATAGCAATTTTGCATAAGGGTCGCAAATTACCGTCAAATGAAACTTGACGGTAATGTGCAAAAAACTGGTGAAAAATGCACTTAAGTGCATTTTTTAAAGGTCCTGGTTACACACAGACATGCACTTGGGGCATGTGTGTGCGCAACATGTGTTCACATTACAATTTCAGGGGTGAAACAGGGTGTCCTTTTGTACCGATTGGGTACTCACAAATTGCGCATGCAATTCTCATTCTTTCCTATGGGCCTCTACGCCCATAGGAATGGAATTAGAAGCAATTCCTTAATTGCGACTCGCAATTTGCGACTCGCAACTAAGGAATTTGTAGGAATCGCAATTTTATTTGCGATTCCTACATGCATAGGCAATAGTGATTATTTAATTGCGATCCCTTAAAAATCGCAATTAAAGAATCGCTATTAACTTCTTTGATGCATGTGCACCTAAGATCTTTAAGTGGTTTATGACTGTCTTTTTAGACCGCCCACTTCAGAGGAGAAAATTCAAAGCCAACAGTAAAGAGAAGGAACAAATGAGGTACATCTGAGGAAAACCAGGAGCCCTGAATAATTGATGCACTGAAACAATTCATTTGATTGAATAATTGATCCAAGTTTGAGACAGTGCATTGTTTCTTGAGGTTATGGCTTATGAATTTTATGACATGCACCAATGTACTTTAAATTCATAGATTTAACTACCTTGAGATAAGTATTTTGCACAAATACTAGCAGAGAGGTGGTGAAGGGGTTCGGGTATTCACAATGAGGTAATATTAATTCCCATACTAATTTAGATCCTCACCCTAACAAGGCTGAGTCATTCCATCTTAAAGAGGTCTAAGTATGTGGAGTGCTGTTTGTGTTCAGTTAATGTCTCTTTGTAAACACTGTTGAAGGGTGATAGGGACAAAGGGGCATATTATCAATGCAATGCGATAATTATCGCAAAGTGCGCTTAGCGCGTGTTTTACTATCGCCGACTATCGCTGGATTACATCGCTGTGCTAGCGGCGTATTAGCAGCGCTTTGCTCAGAGGCAATGTAAAATTCAGCAATAGCAGAGAAAACCAGCAATAGCGCGAGAAATCCAGCGATATTTTGACAGCGCTAATGTAAAGCTTGCTAATAGGCAGGTGAGTACTCAGCCTGACAATCCACATCCCATTGACAAGATGGCTAAGTCAGGTTTTAATCAGGCGTTAGACCAGCGATAATTGCGGTTAGCGTGACTTTTATTAGCACTTCGCAGGTCCGGGCAGCATTGGTAATAGAGGGAAGTTGTGTTTACGACTGTTTCCATGTTGTTTTAGTGAGGAACGCCTACTTTGTATATCATTTGCGATAAATATCGCTGACATGCAAAGAGGCAACAAAAAACCGCTGCTCTCGCACGGAAACAAGCGCTAACGTATGTTAGCGAGTGGGGAACAGCCATTACAACACGGTTTTTACCACGTGCAGCCATTACATCGCATGCGTTACAACGCATGCGATGTTACAACGCAATGCCATTACAACGCAAGTCTTTACATCGACTTGCGCTAGATGGCGTGCTAACATTACAAATAGTGTAGTTTACTATCCCAACACCTTCCCTACTGTTAAGTGGACTGGAGTTGGAATAGTAAATTACACTTTTCTAATGTTAGCACGCCATCTAGCGCAAGTCGATGTAAAGACTTTGCGTTGTAATGGTATAGCGTTGTAACATCGCATGCGTTACAACGCATGCGATGTAACTGCACGCGTTATATTGACTCGCGTTGTTACGTCATACATCCTAGCGAGTCCTTGTTGATAATGTGATAGGAAAATCGCCGCTTTTCCGGCACATATCGCTGGAAAAGCGGCAAAACTTCTCTTGATAATATGCCCCATTGTGTCTAAAGATATATTTCTGAGGTATTTAATATGCTAATTCTGCAGTCATGTACTGAGCTTCCCACAAATGTTAGAATTGTTGTTTAAAAAACTGTCTCTAATGTAAATGGTTTGAACTCACGAATAGAAAGGGTCAATATGGAAACCCCTTTTTCGTTCATGATCTAGAGTCTTATGATTACTTGAAACTAATCACCTTTGACAAACCAAAGCATACTTGTGTCACCAAATGTCTATAGAAGGAAATAGTGGGTTGCTTATAGCAGTGTCCAAAATGTATTATTGTTTTCTAGGAATTTTCATAAACTTTTGAATATAGTGCAAAATGTGGCTGTCAATTTATTCTGTGACATTTAATACGAGGGAATATACCCCACTTAATAAGTCATGCAAGACACTGCCAAGAGATGGGTTCAAGCACAAAATATCCCTGGTGAAACATTTTCTGTTTTACTGTAGGCTGTTGAAGCTGAGAAAATGCAAAATTAACTCCTCAATACTAAACCACACAGGGCCTGATTTACAAAGTTAACTTTTATTTTTTCAAGCTGCAGAGTGCAGCCAGAGAAGCCATCATAAAGGGTCTCTGCACTACAGATGAAGAGCACAGTGTTTTAAAAAAGAACATGGATAACTATGCTTTGGTCATAGATTCAATAACCCAGGAGACTTATTGTTTTTGCTTTTTTTTTTATTTTGCTGGAGGGGCTGCTACAGGGGCGTAATCAACCCCCACTTTAGCAATTATAACGGGTGTGGGTATCATGATAGGCCTCTCCCTTCTGCAGACAAAGGCTCATACTTAACATTAAAGGGTGGGAGAGTGAGCAAGTGAATAGATGGATGGATGGATGGATGAATGAATTCATGGTTGAATGGGTGGATTGATGCATGGATGAATGAATGAAAAGATGGATGAAAGGATGGATGAGTGAAAGGGAGGGAGGATGTATGAGTAAATGGATGATTGGAAGAGAGAAAGGGTGAATGAATGGGTGAATGAGTGGATGGATGCACGGAATGGATGGATGGATGGATGAGTTAAATAATGGATGAATTTGTGAAAAGCAGGGTGGATGGATGGCTGGATTAAGGAGTGGACTGATGGATGAGTTTAAGGGTGAAATGATGGACCGATGAGTGAAAGGATGGGTGGATAAGTGAGTGAAAGGATGGATGGTTGAATGAAAGGGGAATAGATAAGTGAACGGATGGGTAGATGGATAAATGGATGGATGAAAGGGGGATGGATAAGAGAAAGGATCATGGACTGAGGGGAATAGTGGATGGGTGGATAGTTTTAATGGATAGGTTTGAAGATGAATGGATAGGTTTGGCTATGGATTGGCAGACAGATGGAGCGACAGACAGAAAGTGAACATCTGACTGATTGAATGGATAATAGAATGGAAAGATGAAACGTTGGATATCAGAGGGCAGACGGAAGGATGAAAGGCTGAATGGATTAACACTTGGATAGAAGATGAGTGAAAGAATGAATGGATGAGTGAAAGGCAAAAATAGATGGATGGCTGAATGAAGGGGTGGACAGATGGATCAGTGAAAGGGTGTGTGGGTGAGTGAGTGAAATGATGGATGGATGAGTAAAACAATGGATGGATGGATGAGTGAAAGGGAGGATGGATGATGTGAAAGGATGGAGGGTTGGATGGAGTGAAAGGGTGGATGGATGAGCAAAATGATGGATGGGTGAGGTAAAGTAACTTTTTGGAGAAAACATTTTGTGAAGATTTTCCAAATAATGCTAAAGTTAATATCAAACCAGAAAATATTCTTCCTATGAAATCATAGACCTAGCTATAAATATCACTTGATCATCTCTTGGCAACACTAAACTGTAATTCCTAATCCCTTTCGAGGGGACATCTATCATACTGGGCTTTTAAGGTCAGTTCTCCCTGCCTTAGGTCCCTTGTGAAACAAGAAGTGGAATTATCCTTCTTGGCATTCTGTTTTAAATCACAGAATTGTATGCTATAATATCTTGCCTCAGAAAACATTTCTTTTGTAATAGTATAACTTTATTTCAGTCATGAGACCATAAAAGTGCATTGATAAATATATTTTATCACAGATCAATAAAATCAGCCATAAGGTAGACAATACATATTACCAAAGTTTGAATATATTAAAAAAGAAACTAAATTTAACATTTGCACAGGATCACGTAAAATCAGCAAAATCCACAAGAAGCCATGAAGGGTGATAAGGCCAGCTATGTTGTCTAAGAAGTCCTATATGTAGCGGATACACAGTAGAAAAAGTTCCTGCAATAAAAGAGACATTACTACAGAATGTTTAGCACATAGGAATTAATAAAACAGGTTATCACAGTGGGAAGCGAGGCTTAAGAAAATTACTTCTAATACCCCAAAAGCGGCCCAAGAATTTAGCGAGTGAGCGAACAATTAAACAATGATCTTGCATCAGATCTAAGAAAACGCAAGGCTTCGACATGCTCTCGGGTACCCAATTGTTTGCATACAGGCATGAACCACCTTGCTCTTTGGGATGTACATGCCGGGCAGGCAAATAAAACATGTGCAATTGATTCTATGGGTGAAAAGCAGCATGGACATGACCGCAGAAATATTTGATTGCTAAGCCATTAACTGGTGAAGGAATTTAAAGGAAGAGTTCTGAACCTAAACAGCATGTAGTTTCTTATCTAGGGGTGACTGGTTAATGTCCAGATAGCCTTCCAATGATCTAGTCAGTTTAAAGTCAACACATTCTGCTGTTAGCCTACCCCATAAGGACTTATTGAGTTCATACAAGTGTACCCAGTCCCAGTACATGGATTTCAGTTTATATATGTTAAAGGTGGCAGGGAATTAGTGTTGTCCCAAAGGTCCTTTACCCAAGAGAATTCAGTAAACATTTCAATTTTTAAGCCACTTTAAATTGTTAAAAATATCAAGAGTGCCAACTTCCTCCAATACAATGGAATAGGAATGCAGCTCGGGGGTAAATCTGATCCTCAGCCCAAAAAAACTACGGGCGTAATTTCACAATATAAGAAATAGATTTGTGGCCCCAGTCCAGTTTTAGTGGAATTAGAGGAGCGCTCTGTGGTAGTAACATCAAGTTCCTTAGGAACTTATTTTCTGCTAGAATAAGATCAGTCAGCCTTTCAAAACCCCACAACTCAGCTCCATATAAAGCACAGCTTACAGCTTTAGAATCATAAATATGGAGAGTCGCTGCGTCTGGTTGGCTGTAAGAGGTGCAGGGTTCCTTTTTAGAGCCCCTGTAATTTGCCTAAACCTCAGGGTCGCATTAGCTATATGTGGATTCAATGACATATCGTCCGAAATTTTAATACCTAGATAATCAAAGCTACTAGCCCTCTCGAATAGAATTCCGTTAAGAGTCAAACGGTCCTTGCTGGTTTTGTGGGCTTTTATCATCATGCACTTAGTTTTTAATCAATTGATTTCAAGGCCACGCATATCACAGAACACTTTGAACTGATTTAAAAGTATTTGTAAACCTTCAGGAGTTTCAGAAACAAATAAAAGGGTAAAACTGTTTCGTTTCCCAGCGTTTGAGCATCTGCTGAAATCTGTGACAGAAACTCAACTACTTGGTTAATATAGAGGGAGAAAAGGGTTGGCATCAAAACACAGCCTTGGCGAACGCCCCTATTGACTTGGATAGGGTCAGTACTCTGTCCTTGTTTGCCCCAGTGCTCGGTAGCGTAGTTAGCCTTGTGGGGGCGAATGGTCAAGGACAAGATATCCATAGGCATACCCATTCCTGATAGTACTTGCCATAATTTAGTATGGGGCACAAGGTCAAAGGCAGTCTTCAGATCCATAAAAGCAATGTAAAGACTCCCTTTGCCAATGACCACCGTTTTGCAGTATATGAGAAGAAAATGGAACACCTGGTCGATTGTGCCTGTCTTTCGACAGAATCCTTCTTGGTAAGGAGAGAGAATATTATTGTCAATAGTCCAATCCTGAATTTTAGACAAAAGAGAGTGACAGAGTCTCTTTTGGATGGAATCCATAAGGTTGATAGGCCTGCAGTTACATGGAAGGCTCCTGTCACCTTTTTTAAAAATAGGGATTACCTCAACCCCCTTCCAAGAGTTCGGCATTGTCATACTCCCTGCTACAGCATTGCAGTGTTAAAATATGTTCTGACCAGTTGGCTTTATCGTGCAGGAAGAGATCACCTGGGATTCCATCTGGATCGGAGGCTTTAGATGGAATGATTGACTCAATTGAAACCAGTATATCACTCAAAGTAAAAAGGTCATTGGCATTGACTAGAGGAAGTTCGAAAGGGTTTGCCTGGGAGCAGGATGTGTCTGGACATGAGTAAATGGAGTTAAAGTGATCTTGCCAGGCGTGTGTTGAGATGTTGTTAGCTAGTGGTGGATGGCTATCGGGGTCCCCTCTAGCAACTAAATGCAATATTTTTTTTATCTTTACGGGCACATGCTTCCCCAATAAGTCTCCACTTGGTCTCAGCCCAACCCGTTTTAAGACCAAGACTGTAACTTGTTGCTGCACATATCTCTGCTCAAAATATTTAACAAGCATTACACATTGCCTTGAGAGTTGTATTGCCTCACGCATGTCAAAGCACAACCTGCAGTTGCAAGTGCTTTTGTTTTGTGGCTGGCATTACCTATTGAAATTTAATCTTTTGATGACATATGAGCAACACGTTTCATTATGGTAGTCTTAGACCGCAACAGCAGAACTTGTAGAAGGTCACAGGCAAATGGTGCAGAAATTTACAATTGCAATACTTGGCAATAAACTACTTGTATTCTTTCAAAAGCAGTATACATGCATCTTCACCCTGAGGAAAATCATATCTTTGACATCTGTATACAATTGATACCAAGGAGGTTAGCCTGTTACATGCAAACAAAGTATACCTGATATTGTGTGCAACATTTGGATAAACAGAGGATATAACAACAATCAACGTAGATGCAAATTAATGGTGGTGATCAGGTGGGCTACGATACCCACATTTTGTTTACAATGTAAGTGCCAGTCAATATGAAATAACTTCTGTAGTATTAAAATTACCCTGAATCAAGGACAACTTCAAAGAAATACCTGCCTGTTATTTCTGTACATGATTGTTGCTTTTTCTGTACCCAAAACACATTATAATATTAAGGCAACAAATCATCAAGTTGTGCAGAATAATGTATTTTCTACAATCTTGCTTACACATAGAACATAAAGTGCAAAGAATATACGTTGAAATCAGATATCCAACATAAGACAGTAAGAAAAATAGAAGATAAATAATAACACTGTAAATGAGAAAGTATAAAGGTGTCAATCACACACTTTAACATCCATTAATGTTTGCATTACTGTCATAAATGTTATATTCTGAAGGGAAATATAATAGTGCAACTCCAAATGTCTGTACCGATAAGTGCCATGGTTAGGGGCAAATGTTATTAGTGCCTTCCTCACTTGCCTTGTGTCCCACCCAGACAACTATTTCTCCATTAAAACTGCTACAAACTTCTTCACATACTATTAACATTCATGGTCTGCTGCTGAACCCTTCATGTGTTTTGATATCTTCATGTTCAACAAGCCCAATCCAAATGCAAGCACATTAGTCTTAAGAGACAACACATTTAAACTTGTCTTTTTATACTGGCATTGTCATACTTGTATAGACATATTAGGAAGCCAAGCAAGTGTATTTTCCTACATGTTAGAACAGGCTCCCCCCAGTCAATTCTATATCTCCAGTGACCTCCCAGGACCACAGAACATGCAGTCTTGGTTCCCCCCTCCCCCCATGTGGTATAATTCTGTCCACACCTGCTGTTTATCCAATAGAGGCTTTTTTGTTTGGTGTCCTTGCAGTAAAAAAAACTTTTTGCATTAGGATCATGTGGGATGAGGTCAGCCTCTATAGTATAGAGTATTTTAGGACTGTATTCTTTGACAGCATTAGTCTACGAGCTATGGTGAGCTAAATGTTTGCAATTTAATGTACAGGTGCAGTATATAGGGTCCCCTTATTGAGATACACCCGGGACAGGTGCAATATGCCCACATTTTCCTCTCTAGGAGTCTTTTAGCATTTACGGTTTTAGATAGGCAATTATAGCTTCCTAGCTTTATCGTGGGCTAGCTTTATGTTTGTTTTTCTATGTGATTGCCCAAAGTTTGTTAGGCTTTTTTGCCTTCTAGAAACTCTGTGGAACAATTTGTTTTTCGTCACCATGTTGATGCTGAGAGAATTGGATACCTTGGTCGATCCACTATGCTGCGATTGCTCTCTATCTACTTATTTTTCCATTACCATTTTCTATTTATCTGAGGTAGGTATACCCTCTTGTGTTACCAATGTTATGCTTGTGTGTGTCTAGAATTACTTAAGTGATATTTATGTCTATTTTTCATTTTTTGTTCTGTGAGCAAATCCATATGCCCCTTACTGCCTACCTTTAAGACAGACATATATATGCAGGGATACATTTTTCTTCGGTAAGTATGGTTATTTAGCCTTGAGGCTCTCTCAGTAGAGCTGTTTTTTTAAGCTTTTGGCTCACATAGTGTTTGGGTGATTAGGTCAGACTATACTACTTTATTTTTATTCTTCCGCTCTATATTTGCACAGTGAGAGCAACATAGATCTTTTCCCACTTTGTGAACCACATGACAATGGCAGCTATATTCTGCAGACTTATTATCCTCTGTACCTTTTCATGTTTCTATTACCCCTCATTAATTGATGGTAGAGACTTATGACCTCAAGGGTGGCGTGTTTCTACCCTCATTTGTTATATTCTCTTTGCATCCTTCTTTTTGGGGGTTTTATTTGGTTTCCAGTGCATTATTCTTGGCAGATACATTTCTTCTTCTTTTTAGCCCACTACCCCTATCTTTAGTAAGTTATATTTGTTCCCTTTTATAGGTCTCGCCAAGGCAGGGCATGCGCTGTCTCGTCAAGAGATGCTGTATATAGTATAGCGGGGGAAGCTCCGCCCACTTTCCAGCTATCTTTTTGATTGGCCAAAATTCTAAATGCTGCATACTGATAGGTTTTTGGGAACTTAATCCCGCCTCCTGATGGCCATGTCGTCATTTTTCTTCTTCCGAGGCTATCGGCCCCTTTACTTCCAAAACGGTTTTGTTCCCCTGCCTCTCCCCGTTCCCTCCCAAAGTCTGTAACTTCTTGGACCACCACCACCTACCCCACCCCCTCCCATCCATGCCTTCTTTCACACCCGCACTTACTTTGAAAATGCAATAGGTCTCACGTAAATACGAGTCCAATTGCATTTTCAATGCTTATTTGGCATGTGATTGGTGGATGAATTCGCACTCTTTCACTTGCATTCACGCGATGCCTTACATTGTATGCATGCGGGACAAAACAGTGGCGTTTTTCCAATTCACAGCTGCCCCCCAGGCATCTACGAGTAGATGGCGCGCGCCTGTTGCTGTCAGAGAGTGGCTGCTAGGGAGCACGCAGGTTGAAAGAGAGAAATGTGCACCCTGGGGTCGATCCTCCGGAGACCAGCATGCTCCAGCCACCGCCTTTCAGCCCGGGTCCTGCACCCAGCCTGTGCCCATGGTCGCCGGCCGCAGCTGCGTGGTCCGTCGGGTACAACAGCGTGAATGAAAGTTCGCTCTGATTTCAGGTAAGGAACTTTTAATATCCCCGTGTCCGTGCACTTGGGACAGCGTAAGGTCAAGGCCCGGCCAGAGTTAGGCGCCCAGGCCAGCTTTGTGTGCCCGTCATAGCACTGGCAGAGCTGTCAGAGGAGCTCAGATGGGGAAGGAGGGGGTTCGGGGATGAGTGGAAGGGCATTACCACTGCTGTTAGTTGCAGCCTTCTGTCGGAGCTCTGCCAGTTGAATAATTTATCCACGCTTCTCCCATCCCCGGGTCTGCGTGTAACCCCAGCCCTGCACCTGCATGCATTATTCAGCGCGGCACCCAGAGCCCAACTTACAAACCTGGCCGCTTCCTGCTGCTGCAGCGGGAGCTCTGCATGAGAAGTAGTGTGCCAGGAGGGTACCCGCAGCGGTGGAATGGGTATAGTCAACATCTCCAACGTCTGCATCTATCCTCTACTCCATCAGTCCTTTCAAGGCCCCTTTCCATCACTTATCTCCTTGCTGCCCAAACCTTTGGCCTCCTAGTTCGTCAAACCTTCACTGCCCACATTATTTTGAGGCCTATCATGGGTTCCCTCACAGCCCCTGTTCCTTTGGGCCCCCTCACTGCCCCCCTTCCTTTCAGCCCCCTCACTGCCCCCATTCCATTGGCCCCCTCACTGCCCCTGTTCCTTTGGGTCCCCTCACTGCCCCCGTTCCTTTGGGCGTCCTCACTGCCCATGTTCCTATCGGTTCCCTCACTGCCCCGTCCTTATGCGTCATTGTCCCTTTGCATACCCTCACTGACCACGTCCCTTTGCGTCACCGTACTGCCGCACCTTGACTTCCCTAACTCTGGAATTCCTCCAACTGCTGACACACCCCTCCAGCCCTTGCGCTCACTGACTTCACCCAATCAATGATTTCCCACGATTCCTGCAAACTTCCACTTCTTAATACAACTCCCCCTCCCACATGCCAGCCTCTGCTCTCGCACCCCTGCCAATAGATGTTGACTGTGAAGTCTTCCATGTAAGCATTTGTTTTCAAACCTCACCAGTGGCTTAGCAAACTGGCAATAAACCCTAATACAAGCACAGAAGATGCCAGCCAGCCTCTGGCTGCGTAATAAGGAGCAGTGGACCCCTCAAATGTCAGGGGCATGGTGCCACTGCAACTGTTGCACTATTTGCAGTGACGCCCCTCATCCGCAAACAAAACCAGTGAAAATATTTGATCTGCGATGTCCCTGCCAACCCCTGTCTGCTTTTGTTCTCTCCCTCACATCAGCCTGGCAGTGCTAGCGTGGCAGAGGTATCGGGCACTTTGACACTTCAGCATCTAGTCGTAGTTTCTCCTAAAAAAGGAAATAGAACAACATGTTTTCTTCAGATTTTTTTTTTCCAAGATGCCATTTGTTATTCGGAATAAATAAGTTCACTAACATATAAGGTCCCCAAAGGCGAGACCGATGCATTGCAAATGCTTGTTACATAGAGTCTTCAGTGAGCTTTGCCAGGGTTGTCGCTCCCTCTGGACTTTGGTATTCCTATTTCGTTTGTCACCCTGAAGAAGCTTGACCTCAAATTGTGGTCTATACTGAAACGCTCGTTGGTGCTTCTGTCAAGAACAGTTAGACCAGAACCACTAAAGCTTCTTGAGCTCCTTTGGATGTTGGAAATGTGGGCCACCCTACAGCTATAAGAAATGAATGATTGGAGACATGCATATAATATGGGGTTTATCTAAAAATGTCTCTGCCCTTCTGGTCTACTGAAAATTGTTGTGATGTTGAACTTATCAAAGAATATTTTTACCTGAATGAGTGAAGTTTGAGTTTATTTTTGTATGCCTGACTGGAGTAGATGTGAGTTTGCATGAGGTATCTTTTTCTGATGGATGCTTTTTGGCGTTTTGTGAATCCTGGTGTTCATAATTTGCATTATATACATACTTTCTACTTTTGTTTAATATATGTGTTCTATTGTTGTCTGTAATGTATTATTGTTTTTCAAGTTATGACATATTATTTATATAAAAAATAAGAAACAGAAAAGCATGCATTTTGTAAAAATTCTTATGTGTGTATTAGAAATCACTGTAAGGGATTGTTTCTTACTGTGGTCGGTGGGCTTCTCTGCAAGACTTTGCGCTCTTTAATGTATGATATTTTCATTAGGCTTGTATGTATTCACCAGGCAGGAATTGCTTTTGTTTAGTGTTTCTTCCCCTTGGTTCTGATGGTGTACATGTTCTCAGGCGGCGCTCTACTTTATTAGTTTATTTGTTTGTGTGTTAGTTTGTAGCTATAATAGGAAGCGTACATGTTTGAACAGGATAACCAAGCATGATGTAATTATATGTATATTTCCTATAGCAATGAAAGACAGCATTATTGTTTAATATAACACCAGTGAACTTTCAGTATTCAATACTAGACAAAAATATAGATCAAGAACACCCATTACTCCAGGGCACCCACTCTTCAGGCCGGGCTCTGGGGATGGTGACCCCAGGGCTGAAATCGGCCCAGGAGGGCAGTCGTGTTTTAAAACAAATAAATAAAAAAGGGTCAGGCCCGGGGGGATGGGGTCCCAAGGGCTAAATATGGCCTGGGAGGGGGACTGCGTGAAACACATTGGATTGTTTGGCTATGTGGATTAAAAAGATTTTGGATGCATTATCAGGACTAATGACCTTTCTTGGCTGATTTGAAAAGTGAGGGCATGCCCCAAGTGTTGTTGCATGCAAAACTGAAAGAAATTGTAATTACAAAATTACAAGGGGTCCCGTACCCCAATGTGTACCGGTTCCTTGCTACAGGAGGATCTGTGTGACTCATGATATATATATATATATATATATATATATATATATATACACATTGCCAGTAGGTACTTACAGTTAGAGCCAAAGTTTCGATAGGAAAAGTGTTTCTTGTTTTTCCAATAACTATGGCATCACCTGACGAACCTTCACAAACTTTTCCAAAAACTCCTCCTTTTTGGCTTGGCTGCTTTGTTGAAAGTTTCAGAGTGATCCATCAAGCAGGTGCGAAGAAAAAAAGGGGGCACCATAAGACGTTTTACTCTTTTTATGTCTACAGGCGTTTTACATTTTTTGAAGTAGTTTCAGAGATATTTAAGTTAAAAAAAAATAGATATTTGGGGACAAGAGTCCTTGCAGTGGACTAGCAGATCCTACTGAAATTTGATTGGTTGCCAACACTTCAAACAGGAAGTGTTGGCAGCCATCTTGGGTCTCAGCTTGAAGCTGAGTCCCACAAAAAAGATTTTTTTTAAAAGGGGCCAGGTTAGGGACACCCTGAGCACATGTACATGGTGCAGGGATCTCCCAGAGACCGGAACAATGTTAAAAAGCATTTTTTCGAAAAAAGATTTTAAGAAAAATCCTAGGCCACTCGTAATTTTTTCTGAGACAAAAAAAAAGCATTCTTGCACGCTTTTACTTCTTTGGCCCCTGGGTGGGCCAGGTCTTGGAGGAATTGGGGGCTAGAAAAGGTTGGGGTGCATGGAACTTCCCTCCTAGGCTTATAGTAGCCTCAGAATACGCCACTTCCCCAGGGCTTATATAGAAATAAGAGCGGGGCCAAACAATCGCTCACATCCCCAGGGCTAAATGTAATAATAATGCAGGGGGGGCTCTGGCCCTCCTGCAGCTCCGGGGACCACCATCTCCCCAGGGCAAATGGTAATAATTAAAGTGGGGTTCACATGGACCCCTCCTGGAGCCATAGATGGCCTAGTGACCACCACCCCCCAGGGCCAGCTCCTGCTATCTCCTGGGGGACCAACCACCCCAAATAAATACAAAATTTTAAAACATAAAAAGACCAGCAAGTCTCCGGAGGCTCCCGTCTCCTTTCTTCACCACTCTGCAAATTCACCTCCTGGCACACTGCTGTTTGGGGATGAAGTCCCCTTGGCTCCATAGGGTCCTTGAGGGCTAAAAAAGCCCTCCTGTTACCTCCAGTAAATTCAACACTATGGAATTGCTTAGAGGTATTTGAATTAAAAGGAAAACCTTAGAAATTAATTGAAAAAAACACAGGTTACAGAGACCTTATATTAGGCTCAGGTTTCACTTGTACGAAACCTGAGAAATTCAGCAGTTATAGTTAGCTAAGCCAACTATAATTCATGCCCCTGCAATGCACTGCTTACGACCTCACATATTACATCACTCATGACATAGTCAGTGACATCACTGATGACAACATTGATGACATCTCAAATTACATCACTGATGTAATTACTGATGGCATTATCCACAGAACTCACACACCCCTCACACCCCCATACAGCTACTCCCACTCACAGTAACAATGTAAATCAAGCACATGGTTTTAAAATAGTAAGCATCAGACCAAAGAGTAAAATCGATAAAAACAAATTTTGTGGTTTGTCAACCTAAATGTATTGAAACAGTGAGATTGCGTAGTTTTGCACATAGTTCTTGTTTTTTAATAATCCTAGATATTTATAAACATTTTAAATATTTATGAATCAGCCATGAATTAAATAAGCTATTATGATTGTTAAATTATACAGTATAATGTTGGAATACAGACGGATTGTCTGGTTTCCACATTCATGAATTAATCATGTAGTTGTCACTTTAAAAATGAGAAGAAAAAATGTAGCATGTCATGTGATCAAGGCCCCTGGTGGGTTGTAATGCGTCATGGCGGCACAGCACAAAAAATAAAGGAACATTTGCACTAAGTAAGAGGAATCCGTGCCTTTTTTGATTCCTGGCCTCGGAGAATCGAAACGAAAAGGAGTACTGGCTATTTCATTTTGAGGTGACTTCTTTGGAAATCACAGACCCCCTCTCAATCAGGGCAGCGCGGCAGGAAGTCGAGTCTGGTGTAAA
Organism: Triturus cristatus; assembly: GCF_964204655.1. NCBI lineage: Eukaryota > Metazoa > Chordata > Amphibia > Caudata > Salamandridae > Triturus > Triturus cristatus. Next base: position 1,042,909,564 of record NC_140591.1, on the reverse strand, counting down.
CCAGAAAAACAAAATCTCCTGGAGGAGAAAGCTGCAAAGCCCCCGGACAACGTAACTATACCTAGTAACTGCGGCCAAGCAGTGGAGTTTGTGCTGGAGGACGCAGAAAACATAGGCGGGAGCCCGGAGGTAGGAAACATCCAATATAATCTGCCGAGAGGTGTGCGAGGACGGTAGACTGCTTAGGTTTGCAGGATTATCGCGTATATTTCATTAAGTGCAACAATGGCCTCTGACGTGCTACGAGGAAGGGAGGAGGCGGCAGAAGAAATGTTTTCTGAGACAGCAAGTGCCCCAATTCAATCACAACCTGGCAGAAACGGGAATCGCTGGGGTGGTGCAAACATAAAAGAACTTTACAAAAAATTGGAGAAACTGATGCGTACCGAACAGGCGAAATGGTAGGAGCATTGGTCCTTCTCTAAATATCTGGAGGTGGGCAGGATCCCCCGAGGGTTACGCATAATGCTTGCTGCAAGCTACGATAACCCTAACCCTACATATGTTACGTGAATGGGGGGGAGTGTAATTTAGAGTCGTCCAGGAGACTGGTGGAAATATTGATAAAATACGCTGACATCGACAGCAATGATTTTCAAAAACAAATTGATTAAATCAATCAACAAATCGAACAGATGGAGGGAAGTGATACGATATCCAAAATGAGAGACGAGATAATATCACGGTTGAATAAAGGAGGAAGAAACTATTAAAAACGGCAAACAGTCAAATCTCAACGTAATAAAAATGACTATGAGCAGGCACATATTCACCTTTTCTCGAAAATATGATGCAGCGAAAGCAGCACAAAAAGATGGGGTAAGAAGGATGGATGCAGGATCTACAGCTGGCCCTAGCAGGGAATTACATTCTGCGTCCTCAATTTCTGAAACAGAGCCCAGTCCTAAAGCGACAGGAGGAACACAGCAGCAGATAATAAAGCACACAATAGGTGAAGAGCTGAATTTTTTAAGGGAAGAAAGACGACAGACCCTTCGCCCCAGGAACGCAAAATCCAATACAAACAAAGGAGAAACGCAAAGAGACGCAAGAGAAGGAGAAGAAGGGACAAAAACACGAACAATCAGAAAACTGAACACCAGAGGGTGGCGCTACAAGTAGCCCAAGTAACATCCAATGTGAATACCATCATCAATCTATCTGATATTAATCTAGATGAAGCGAAAAAGCAACTATTGGAGCTACGACTAACATATTGTCCTGAAAGTAATTTTGATTATCCCCAGACACAAGCAGATATTTATAAATGCATTTGAAAGCTAAAGCTAAAAAAATACCACCAATTGAGACAGGATAAGGCTACAATAACAGCACAATCAGGGACACAACAAAATACTTTGTCCTCATTGGTTGCCTCAGATGTCGGCCTACTGCATGATCTCCACGCGCTACAGAAAATGATGAAAATGGGCTATCAAAAACAGAGTCTACACAATCTCTCATGCAACAGCAAGGAATCAGTACAAATGTTGCACCAATTACCAACTTCAAACCTAAATCTTAATTTGTGCCAGTAATGCCCAGAGATTCTATACACACGTTCAACGAAATAATCACAGCGGAAATAAGGAAATTAAATTTCAAAACACAAAACAACCACAGAAATCTTAGCATTTTAAAAACCAGCAAATGATCAAAAAATTGTGTGACAATGACTCAGTTGTATTGCGAAACTCAGACAAGGGTGGCAACGTGGTCATCTGGCTGAAGGATCAATATATAGAGGAAGCACTAAGGCAGTTGGGAGATCAAAACTGCTATAAATTTAGCACAAGGCAAGTCACAAAAACAGCAAAGAATAAACTACCAGGTTGGAAGAGTATGGGTTTTATCAATCAAGATGAACTTAAATTAAAAAAAAAATGATTACCTAACATTACCTGTGATATACTTTATCACAAAAATTCACAAGTATAGATTACGACCACCAGACAGACCCAATATTTCTGCCATACAAAGCCTGAATGAAAATGTTTCTATATACATCGATTTGTTTTTTACAAGAACACGTAAAGACTCTTCCATCATATATACAGGACACCACGGATTTTTTAAAACAGCTGAATGGTCTTCAGTAGCAAAGTGACTATTTATTAATATCAATGGATGTTTGCAATTTATATACATCAATCCATCATCATGATGGCATAAGAGCACTTGAACATTTTCTAGGCAGAGACCGATAGAATTCCACTCCCATAACAAAATGTTGATAGATCTAACTAAATTTGTCTTGAATAATAATAATTTTTTATTCTAGCAACAGATTTATCACCAAGTGAGAGGTGTAGCTATGGGCGCAATTTTTTCACCTAGCTACGCCTGTCTCCACATGGGGTGGTGGGAGGGGAAGGTCGTAAAATCTAAATATGCAGATATATTGGCAAAAAATGTGGTAAAGTGGGTTCGCTTTATAGATGACCTGTTTGTGATATTGACAGTTAAGTGAGCCTACAAAGGATTTGTTTAGTTTAATACATTTAGGGTAATTGTTATTCTTTATTTGGAACAAGCTTCTTTAAATTGCTTGCAGACTGATTTCTTCTAAATAGTTTTGAATCATTCATCAAAGTATAAATCATGCAGAGAATAACTATTTCAATAGCTATTAAAATATAGAAATATATCAAAGACACTGGTGTATATATTCAAAAAATAGAATTTATCTCATTTCAAAAAGTAATGAAAGGGTACAAAATTATTAAATACACAATGCAACAGGAAATTGTAGTTGTATACAGATTTCTCACATTTCTCAGTTACAGTAGACACCTCTTTCTCAGATGTATGTAAGGCAATCCAATTAATTTATATAAATCAAAATTGCCTTTAGTAACATTTGTACAGGAGATAGGTGTCGTGGTCAATATTTCCGTCTATTGGGCTGTCGTTAGACCATCTTCAGGACTATGTGAATTCAAAATTAGTTGACCCTTATTGAAACACGGAAAAAATAATAATTACAGTTTGATCTTGTGTTCATATTTATATCTAAAATAACACCGTGTGACGAAAGACAGAGAAAGTGACTTTTACATAAGATGTGAGCAGAGAGAAAGCGATAGTCAGTGTAAATCCTTCTCATACTTCAGTCCCAATGAGTGAAAACAATGAGGAACGTTGAAGGAAAGAGTGGTGTCACTTACTTCAAAGTTAGTACTGACGATGATTAATTATTGACATCCAGAAGTCTATTTGATCTAAACAGTCCTATTCATGAAATTACATCCAATGCAAGAACAAAGAAGATTGTTTTCTCAGATGAAATGTAAACGAATTATCATAATTCTATCATTGTTTTCAAGAACAATGGATCAAATGGCTTAAATAAAAATAGCCTGATAACAGATTGTTTCCAACTTTTCTCTGTCAGAGGAGTAATGTACTTTCTCAGTGTAAACTTACTCACGGATTAATCAAGTGACATATTGATGCTGATCTTATTCTTTATATGAATGATCACTTTATAGCTAAATTGCTAAGTGATCAAAAACATACTTTTTACAATGTTACAAAGCTCCGATGTAATGATTCTTAAGATAGTTGAATTAGTACTAGAATATAGGACAAACTATATAATTTTAAGTATTCTCCTAATATAGTATATACTGACTAATGTTAAGGCCTTTATATATCAATAAATCATGTATTCTCTTGTTAAATAGTATTTACACGATGTCATGAAATATGGGTCTACAGGTAGCTATTCATAGTGAAGATATAACGTATTTCGATTGACTTACTTTTCAGAGCCAATGACCCTGCTTTACAGAAAAGGCAATCATAAACGCATGTGCACCTGTAACAAAACCACAGTGTATATTTTATATATATTTCTATAAAAAACAAATGAATCAAACACAGCTATATGTTGTTATTGTTGTTTATGGGTTTAATTGCATAGTGACGAACACATAGATTATAGACAGAAAATAGCAGTGTTGGATTTGCATGTTAATATGACAAAATTTCAGAGTCCAATGCTCTGTACCAAGGGGGACCTATTGACACAGTGTATTAAGTTCACAAGATGTTATATAGCGAATGGAAAAATCACTATGACTAATCGTGGTAGCTGAAGCCACGCATGGTCTGTGTTTTCAGAAAAATCTATATTAAGCATTTGAACCCGTAGATGAACAAGTGTTCACGTAAGATTTAAAATGTAAGGTTATTCCCCCTAGCAAGGTATAAAAATATAAAAATGGTGGCTTACAGGAGTTTGTTGTTCGAACACCGAAGTTTTAGTCAAGCAGTAGGAGTTTAATCTAAAGATAAATCAGAGAAAAAATGGTGTAAGTGGCTACTAATATCCAATTATAGTGCCCCATTAAATAAGCATTGATTGGTCTATAAAATACCTGTAGATCGTCGGTAACACTCTCGACAAGGAAGAACGCTTGCATGTAGAGTAGGTGTCTATATCAAAGCTCGTTTGCGTACCACTATATAGGCAATTGTTTGGAGATAGAAAGAGGACAACTGAATTGAAAGTCATTTACACAGATAGAGAAAGGGGCAGCCCTCTTGGTCTTGATGAATCCTAATGGTTCATAGTGGCTGCTTCATCATAGATAAAAACGAAAACAGTTGATGTTATATAATGGAAGCTTTAAAAATTAGAGGAAATCTAGGTGAATTATCCATCTTGAATAAGCATTTTGTCGATATCTCGCATATTGATATAATATACGCGTAAGATGGAAAGCTAGTTTATCATGTGAAGCGCAATTCCTGTGAGACCTATTAGTCATGTAGAGTTTTACAAGGGGTGAAGAGGAAGGGGACAGTCAGTATATATGTTACCATCATCACCCGATTTCAACTGAGTGCAAACATGTTTTTCCAAGTAATAAACATGTTCTCAATAAAATGCTTGATCGTCCATTTTTTGACCCATCTTAAATGTACATATTCAAGAAGAATACTACATTATAAATATAGACACTATTCAGGGACTCTGTATAAATACAAAGAAATTACATATTCATGGCCATTTTGTAATTCTCACACAAAAGTAAAATGTACATTTTTCTTTTTATATACATTTTTCATTTTATATGGATTTTTCAGATGGTAAATTTTGATGGCTAACAACTTGAATATGAGTAGTTTTTGATCATTCACCTGGAATAAACTAACACAGTTATATGGAACATAGAAACATGAGTATTCACAGAAGTAGTATTATTTCTGATTTCTTCATATAAGAGACTTAAGTTTGTCCAAGAGGTCTGCAGAAGGATTGCAAAATAAAACATTGTAGACAAATCATATTACATAACAACAGATAGTTATCTATGAGAACAATATAATTACATGTTACATTATTTGGCTAACTGATATTGGTCGAAGTTCAATGGGGAATCAATGTATAAAATGTTAGATTGAAGCATATATACACTACCCTTTCAGTACATACAGGCCAGGGTGTGCCATTCTGTTGCTGAGTTTAGGCCTTTATTAATATTATCCGTTCGACAAATCAGTTTGCTTTCCTTCAATGTCAGTATCTGGTCTACATTAGGTTGTTGTTTGGTTGGTTTTACAACTTCTATAACCCACCATAATATCTCTCTTAATAAATGTCCAAGTCGTAGATAATGTTCTACAAGAGGAGCATTTTCTACGCGACATCTAATACATGATTGATGTTGCAAAATACCTTTTTTTACTGCTTGAGTCATTTTACCTATATAGTAAAGACCACATGGACATTGAATGCAATACTCTACATTGAGTGTATTGCAATTGGGAAATGTTTTTAGCGTAATGGAAACATCATTGATGGAACATGTCTTAGTCGTTTGAGTTGTGTTTCATGCTTAGCACCTGCTACATTTGTAGTGGCCAATTATTGGTGCTAGTTGTCTCATATTTTCCACAGTATTAACCTCAGTATTCTCATAAGCATGGACTAAACGGTCTTTTAAATTAGAGCCCCTTTTGAAAGAGAGCAGTGGCTTATTCACTAATTCTGGAAGACCTTTCAATAGTGCCCTGTGTCTGTTTATTATTTTCTTGATGGAATTGGAATAAATTCCAGAAGTAGAAACACATACTAAATGAGGCTCTATGGGGCGATCTTTTACTGTCAACAACGCCTCACGATTGGTATACCAGGCTCGTTTCATTGATCTTTTGAGTAAACTGCCTGGGTAGCGACGTGCTTTAAATTTTTCTTTCAATTTCTTTGCTTCACAAAAATAGTCACCTTTGAGTGTACAATTTCTGCAAAGACTCAGAAACTGCCCAAATGGGAGGCCATCCTTTAAGGCTTGAGGGTGGTGGCTGTTGTAATTAAGGAGTGTATTTCTTGCAGTTGGTTTGGTAAACAAAGCTGTATAGAGGCGGTTGTTGCTGCCTGTTTTGATCACGATGTCTAAAAAGTTCATATTGTTCATATCTGACTCCTTGGTGAATTTCAGATGTTGATTTTTTGTATTGAGCCAACTGTGTGACGCCTCTTGTTGATCTTTAGTGCCACGCCATATAAAGATGTCGTCAATGTATCTTAACCAACAAATGATGTTACTTGAAAAGGGATTAGATGCATTAAAAATATTTTCATTTTCGAAGGTAGAGACATATATATTGGCTATGTCAGGGGCGTAGACTGCACCCATGGCCACGCCTTTCAGCTGCTAGTAAAATGTATCTTAAAATAGATTTTTTTTTTCGCATTAGGATATGCGTGTACAGTCTAAGATAAAGGCAGTTGGAGCCTCATGGGGCCTCGGTCTTGTGTCTAGTAAGATTTCCAGAATTAGGAGTATGTCTAGTGAGGAATGTTGGTGTATAAGCTTTCCATGTCCATTGAGAAAAGAAATTCCATTGATTCATCAAATTCATGATTTTCAACTATGTTGATTACAGCCATGGTGTCTCTGATATAAGACGGTTGGTCGACTGCAAAGGGGCATATAAAAAAGTCAGCATATTGTGCCAGGGGTTTTAAGATGGAATTGCACCCTGACACAATAGGAAGTCCAGGTGGTTTGGTAGCATGATTGTGCACCTTTGGCAAAATATAAATTGCCGGGACTGTTGGTGTTTTGCTAATCAAAAAGGATGCCTCCTTTTCAGTCAGCCATCCACCATCAAAACCTTGTTTACTCAAGTTTGATATCTTATTTGCCAGTCTGTTCGTAGGGTTACTGCTGAGTTTTTTATAATGTTCAGTTACTGACAGTTGTTTTAACAGTTCCTGCCTGTATGCTTTCCCCCCCCCCCCCGAGTACTATTCCACCCCCTTTTTCGGCCGGCTGTATTATGGCATTATTAAGGGATTGTAGGTTTAGTAATGCTGTTTGTTTTTCTTTGGAAAAATTTGTTTTAAAATGCATTTTTCCTTTGAACAGATTGTCTATTTCCGTTAGTGTCACACTTTCAAAGGTTACTATGTCCTTTGCGATCATGGCATTAGTAGGATAAAATGTAGATGGATTTTTTAAACCTGATATTCCTGGGCTCGGAGAATCGAAATTAAAAGGAGTACTTGATATAAATATATATATATATATATATATATATATATATATATATATATATATTCACTGAAAAAACCATAGGTTTCAGGGGTGTTATAGTTAGCTGGACTTTTCACTTGTACAAAACCATTGAAATTCCCCCGTTATAGTTAGTTCAGCTAACTATAACTCGCGCGCCCGCAATGCACTGCTGATGACGTCACATATTACATCACTCATGACATGGTCAGTGACATCACTCATGACATCACTGATGACATCTCAAATGACATCACTGATGACATCACTGATGACATCATCCAGTGAATGTGTGTTATTCTGAAAATTAAATATGTTTTATATACGTATATCTCAAGGTCGATGGAAGAATAAATGGGTATATAAGTGTCTAAATGGATGATTTGTTTTTGAAAAATTGATTGTGTAACTGACTGATTAAGTGTATCATAGTGAATACATGGCTTAGTGAGTAATGTTTAAATATGTAAATATCTGTATCAGTCTCTCACTTTGTGTATAAGTGGCTGCATGGGTTGGTGAGTAGCTACATGGGTGTCTATATAGGTTATTAGTTGGTTTTTTGAGTATCAGTCTGAGTGTCTGCATGGTTCGGTGGGGGTATTACGTAGTGCATAGGTGCATGAATGAGTGACTCACTGTTTGTATGTGTTGAACACAGTATGTGTGCAGGACTGTATGGGTGGATGAGTGTGTTAGTGAGTGAATGACTGTCTCAATAGTGTCTTTATGAGTAACTACATATGTTTTAAACTAGTATATGTGACTATTGGTGTATATATGTGAGTATATGTGAGAGTGAGAGATTGAAAGAGTTCCTGTATGAATAAGTATGTGTTTCTATAAGTGATTGTTTAAAAGACTAAGTATGTGTAAGTTTCCGTAGAAGTAAGTGTGGTGGTGTGTGTATAACTGTATATGCAAGTAAATGTATGTTTGATTCTTTATTAGCATGAGTGACTATGTGTGTGAGTAACTATGGATGAGTGGCATTGTGTAACAGGATGTATAGGTGTATGAGTACATATGATGAGTGAGTACATGTTTGAGTGACTGTATTGGACTGTTGGTGAATGAGTGGATGTGTATGTGGATCTTAGAATTACTGAAGAGGTTGTTGTAACTGGTATTGGTATGTCCATTGTTTTGAAAATGTTAGTCTCTATTTTTGAATGTGTGTATCAAAGGTTATATTAGGGTGAGAGGAGGTCTGCCACTCTATCACAAGGATGATGTCATCAGTGATGTCATTTGAGATGTCATCAGTGATGTCATGAGTGATGTCACTGACCATGTCATGAGTGATGTAATATGTGACGTCATCAGCAGTGCATTGCGGGCGCGCGAGTTATAGTTAGCTGAACTAACTATAACGGGGGAATTTCAATGGTTTTGTACAAGTGAAAAGTCCAGCTAACTATAACACCCCTGAAACCTATGGTTTTTTCAGTGAATTTCTGAGGTTTTTTAAATGCTAATTCCTAACTATAACGTGCCTGAAACCTATGGTTTTTTCTGTTAATTTCAAAGGTTTTTTAAATGCTAATTTCTAACTATGCCTACAGAGATAGGACATGTGAAGAAAGAAGAAAAAATACACAGAAAGAAACAAAAGAAGTGCAGAAAGAAGCAACAGAAGTCCTCAAATACGAAGATAAGTGCAGGAAGAAGGATAACGTGCAGAAAGAACAAAAAGAAGAGCAGAAAGAAGCCTTGTTGCAAAATCATCCTGTACCCTCAACTTTTTCAGACGGATACTGGTGGTAACTGAGTCTGACTAACCAGTCCTAGAGCCAGTGCTATGTTAAAAGACACTTAGAATACAGTGAAAACACCTACATACACTAGGGAACATTATGCGTTGGGGTCCCCCTGTGATTAGCCTTACCTCCTCTATAAGCCCCTAGTATATAATAGGGCATGGGGATTAAAACTACCTCTTAAAACAGGCCACAGGGCGTTTTTGCACACGTTAACTCAGGCCCCGTCCCCTCCTTTCACCATTGTGTAAACACGCCCTGTGTCCGTTTTTAGTTGGGAGATTAGGTTCATTTGAGTCCTGAGGGTCCCTAGGGTCCAACTAGCCCACTAGGTACCTCCAGTAAGTGCCACAGAGCTGCGTTGCAGAGAGGTGTAAAAAGTGGCACGGCCTGGACCACCTCTCTGCAATGCAGCTCAGTGGCGCTTACTGGAAGCACTTGGTGGGCTAGTTAGCCCCCAGGGGCCCTCAGTATTGAAGGGAAATTATATCCCCAATTTAAAACGTGCCATGGTGCGTGTTTGCACACGTCACCTCAGGCCCCGTCCCCTCCCTTCACCACTGTGTAAACGCGCCCGGTGGCTGTTCTAAGTTGAGAGATTAAGTCCCCTTGAATCCTAAGGGTCCCTAGGGTCACACTAGACCACTAGGTACCTCCAGTAAGCGCCACAGAGCTGCGTTGCAGAGAGGTGTAAAAAGGGGCTTGACCTCAGAACACCTGTCTGCAGCGCAGCTCCCTGGCGCATACTGGAGATGCCTGTTGGGGGCGCGTTTGCAGAGTGCTGCATGGAGGGGGCATGGCCTCCGGCACGATGCCAGTCTTTTATTTATTTTATTTTTTTAAGAAGGGGGGCTGTGTGGTTCCCCTTCTTATTCTAATTTATTGGCCCTGATGACCCCATCCCCCAGGGCCTGTCTCCTAATTATATTTTTTTGACCCCAATCCCCAGGGCCGGCCACTGTTTTTTATTATTTTTAAAAAATATATATTTATAGACACACCTAGGACATGCTGGACAAACCGTACGTACCTATCACCATGACGATTTGCGTGATATTCATTAAAAGGCGACTATGCATGCAATTAATCCACGTGGAATGTATTTACACCACTAGTGAAGCTCTGACATGTCTGATGCTCTACCGTGCCTAATCCCGGTAGACACCCTTGTCGTTTATTTATACAAACATGGGTAGCTATTGACGGGCACATTTAATACACATGCACACCAAGCCATTCAAAGGGGATTCGACAAAAATTCGACCAAAACTATGCAAGAAACCCCCCTCACAGTTAATAAAACACACATCCACTGCCGGATGTGTAATACTTTTTATTTTACTCTCTGGAAAGGGGACGAACATCACTTGCGAGTCACAGCGCGCTCCTGACAGAGCCCAATGCTGTGTTACACCCACCATTGCCTGCCGAGTGCCACACACCTCTGTATTGTATTCCACTAGCTAGTGCATATGCTATGACACTCTCTAGCCCATGTGCACTGTAACACCACCCCGTGAAAATGTCATGCCACACTTGTCTTCGCACGGGTTATATTGCCCCATCTAACGTGCCTTCCTCGATGCCTATGTTATAACGCACAGTGCTATGCCATACATATTACAATTTGGGATCCATATCTTTGTCACAGTGCATATGCAACGTTACACTCCCCAGCACATATTTTATATTACAACTTTAGAGACTAGTTAGGTTACACAACACTGCCCTGTGCATATTACACTCCAAGGCGCATATCGCATAGCACACGCTAGTGCCTGTGCTATCACGCGCTCTCCAATGAATCTGTCATTGCGCACAATGTATTGCATATTATATTTCACGCCTGGTTCATCTTATATCACACTTTTTGGTGCATAGTTTATACCATACACTATATCTAGTTTTCTTTTTTAATCGTGCTCTCAGGACTATGTTGTATATAACACTGTGTTCACCTACCCTTTTCACGGGCATTACATTTTGCGATAGGGGGTGGAGGGTCAGGGGGTGTTTTTGCCAAGTGAGCCCGGAGTCACAGTCACTAACGTCTTCTTCTTCCTGAATAAAAGTGAGATTATGCTGCATACTTGTTCATATTTTAAGTAGTTTGCACAGACAAAATGTTTTAAAAACAATAAAGTTTCTAATACCCGCCTTCTATGAACAGTTAGCTTGCTGCCCCATCCCCCTCCTCCCTATCCTCTGTTGTGTGAATCCATGGACTAGCCTCCTCCCTCCTGCCATGCATGGTCTGATGTGCTGCCACTGCCCTCAATTTAGTATGATGTACCAGTCCACTCCTCCTGCCCTCCATTGCCCAATTCTATGCCCCATCATTGACCTCCTGCTTAAACTCTGTGCTTAGCTTGCTGCCCCTATTCTCCTTCCCCCTGCCCTCCGATGTCTTTGTGCATGCCCCTGCTCCATCCTTTTTGCCCACCATGTCCCATGGACCTGCCACTACTATCTACTCTGAGTGTTCTGTTGAGCTACCACTCCCCTCCCACCTGCCTAGCATTGTCAGATGACTGTAACCTGTCCCTGCCACCTCCACCCTGCCTGTCCACATGCCATGCCTCTATCCTCTTCCTCCTGTCCTACATGGTCCATTGTACTGCCACACCCTTCTGCCCTCCCTGGTCTGTTGTGCTGCAACTGCTCCTCCTGCCTGCCCCGTGTGGTCTGTTGTGAGGCCCCTTCCCCTGAACTTTCTTGTCTGTGCACAGGTCCTGACCCTCCCTTCTATCCTCCATCGTCCTTTGTGCATGCCCCTGCACCCTCCTTCTTGCCCATCATAGCCATTGTGCTGCCACTAACCCTCCCACTTGCCATGCATGGTCTTCTGTGCTGCCATGGCCCCTCCCACCTTCCCTGTGTGGTCAGTTAGCTGCCCCTGACCCCCTCCCACCTTCCCTCCATGGTCTATGTGTATGCCATCACAGTCTCACTGTTGCTCTTCATGTTGTGTCTTGCTTCTAGTGCCCATCCTGCCTGACCTCCATGGCCATCTTGCTGCTCCTGCCCTTCCCCCTTGCCCCCAGCCCTCTGTTTACATGTGCAGACCCCTACTCCCTCCCTCCTGGCTTGTCTGTCCCATTGTAATGCCCCTGATCCGTCCCTCCTGCCCTTTATGGTCTGTTATGCTGCAGCCTTCTCTCCTGTCTGTCCATTATGGTCAGCTAGCTACCATTGCCTCTTTCCCCTCTGTTCTCTGTTGTCCATGTGCATGGTCCTGTCCCCTCCCTCTTGCTTTCTATGGATTGTTGTGCTGCACTCCCGTCCTGCATGCCCTGTGTGGTGTATTGTGCTGCTGCAAACCCTGATGCCTGCCCTGCAGGGTCAGTTTGGTGCACCTCTCCATGTCTCTCCTGTCCTCTGTTATCCAAGTCCATGTCCCTATCCCATTTCCTTCCATGATCCAATGTACCATACTTGCGAACATTTTGAACTTGGTAAGAGGGAGATTTTGAAAAAAAACTGGGGTATTGATTTTCCCCTTTGAGTTACATTGAAAAAGAGGATATTGTAGACAGGAGACAGATCAAATAAAGCCCATTTGAGCTTAAAAACATTGGACGTTTCCTGGCTGAATCGGGTCTGTTGGCATGTATGGTTGTACTACCATTGCCTCTTCCTTCTGCCCACAATGGTCTATTACATTGCCACAGCCTTGAAGGAGGGTAGATTTTGTATCACAGGGGGCCCCTGGCCCGTTCTGTCCACACCTGAAGTATGAGACCCTTGTCCTTGCCCTGCCAGCCGCATTTGTAGGCCGTATTAAATTGACCAGCGGGTCCTGTGTTGCTATATAATTATCCTGAGACATCCTTACCACTCAGCCAGCATAAAACCCCTGTGTAGGCCCTTCTGTTCAATATGTAGGCCTCTTTGTTAAATTGACCATAGCTCTGCAATTTTAGTGTATAGCAGTCTGAAGGCAGGTCTGCGAGGCCTTCTGCTCCAAACTAGTAGCCCCCACCCTACCCGAGTGCTCCGTGCTCGGTATCAAAGTTCAACATCCCCCTGAAGCTGTCGACATACAGTAGGCTGCATCCTGGACTGGTACTTGCTTCCTGGGCAGGTTTCCCGCTTTTAAGGAAGTGGCAACCGCAGAGCGTCAAGTTAGGAGAACTGAGGAGATTTTATACATGAATATATTGAATTCCTGTACAATACCCATTATTTTCTGCTTGCTCTATGGAACTTACGATAAGCGATTGGCCTGAGAGACTGACCTTTTCACCCAGTCCATTGTCAGCATTAAGTGGGTAAATGACGAAATGTCTGGTAAAATCTGCAGACGAAGCTTTTGGGTAGCATACGTAGGTAGATGTAGCGTGCAAAGGAGCCCACAAAATGATATAAAAAGGGAGCACCCACAGATATCGACGGACAACCTCGCCGTCTGTATGTAGGTTAACAGGCTGTGCAGGTTTTCCCCAAGAACTGGGAGCTCTTGTCTTCCTTTGCTTAAAATGTCTTGCTCGGCTTTGCTTGAAGTATCTTATTCTATTTTACCTATATGAAATGTCATGTTATGTTTAACCATTGTTCTCTTTACTTTTGCATTTAAAAGATGTTGTATTGTAATTGCAGGAATGCTTGCTCTAAGAGTAAATGTGAGTGTCCCTAGGTAACATTTTCCTTGGTGTAACTTGTTTCTCATGATGCATTTATAGATGTGTTTTCTCTCTCTCTCTGTCAGTCCATTAATTGAGATACAGAGAATATCATGACAGCTGTATGATTATCTGGATTCTGTATTTTGTACTTTAGGTCTCTATTCTGCGGTTTCTTTGAAGTTGCATCTTCTCATTAAACTGCCATTGTATTCTGCCTCCAATTCCATGTCTCATATGTCTGTTTTCTTCATTTTTGGAGCAAGCGTTCCTAGGCACCCCGGCTCAAATTAAGGTGCCCCTTTTGTCCCTGACTCACTCTCCTGCTCAGTTCTGTGGTGGCTCCCGGGGCTCTGGGGACCGCCCCTAGCTTCCTTGACCCGTAATAGATCTTCCCTCCAACAGCCTCTCTTGCAAGTCCTGTATTGTTGGTTTGTTGCCCCTGCCCCCCTTTCCACTGCCCTCCATAGTCTGTTGTGCTTCCACGGCCCTTCCTGCCTGCTCAGTGTGGTTAAATTGTTGCCTTTGCACCCTCCTACCTGCCTTCAATTTTCAGAGTCCGTGCCCCTGGCCTCTGCCTCTCAACAGTATCCTAATGAACAACTAGATTGCTAACATTCTATATTTATTACAAAAGTGTGGAGCGCCTGACATCATCTTGATGTAATCAAAACTGTAATACCTAGAGCATTCCTTTAGAAATTACATATATGAGAGGGTCTTATTGGCATCAAAATTATGGTTAGTGCTCTAAAAGACTAAAATAAGGACATATTTTCTGAGTTTTCAAATAGCGACAAAGCACTTTTAAATTATTTGTTATCTTTATGTTTTTTTATCTAGTTGACAACTTGATTAAATGTTGCACTTAGGGGAGAGGATGTGGTGTTACTTCCAGAACTGCAGACTTTGCAACTGGGGAACCAGGTTGAAGTTTCTGCTTCAGCTCGACATTCTCTGATTCTGGTCAAATCACTTAGTCTCCCCATGTCTACAACCAAAATGAATTTGTTCTTGTGTGATGTAACCAATGCTCATGTAAAGCACTCCAATACCTGACAAGTCTGCACTATATAACACTGCAAAAACACAAAATAATAAGTGTTTTGCACACTTCTGTCATTGGGCTATATTTGGGCTATATCTGGGTGATTTTGGGCTACATTTGGGCTCTTTTGTCTCCGGTGGCCATCTTGGGAGATTTATTTGTTATGAAGTTTCCTAATTTCCTCATGTACTGCAGTCTCCTCAGTCGGAAATGCTTTCAGTTTTTTACTTTGATTCCATCATGAAGGTATTCAGATATGTCACACATTTGCCATAAATTCTGAATGTTAGCACTCTAGTTGCTCATTAGATCACTGTAGTAAAACTACTGCTCACCATGGAAGTCTGCTCCTGGTATTAAAAGTGCATGTTTCAGTCTGCATGTCAGAATTTTTTAATGAAATAGAAGAGGATTTGAGAAGTCACTCAAAATGTTCCCTCATTTTCTTTCTTCAGCATTAATCATAATTTCTATGGCAAAATGAACCCCCTCATTGTGTTCCTTTTTAAATTAAATGTTTTAAGTGTTACCAGTTTATTCCAATCAAGATGGCTTCAGGTGTGCCATACTTTTGTCATAATGAAGACAGTAAGTGCTCTAGTTGTTTTTAAGAACATTCTTGGACATTCTGTCATTGGGCTATACTTGGGCTACATCTGGGTGATATTTGGGCTACATTTGGGCTCTTTTGTCTCTGGTGGCCATCTTGGGAGACTTATTTGTTATGAAGTTTCCTAATTTCCTCATTTACTGCAGTCTCCTCAGTAGGAAATACTTTCAGTTTTTTACTTTGATTCCATCAAGAAGGCATTCAAATGTGTCACACATTTGCCATAAAATCAGAATGTTAGCACTCTTTTTGCTCATTAGATCACTGTAGTAAAGCTACTGCTCACCAGGGAAAACTGCTGCTGGTATTGAAAGTGCATGTTTCAGTCTGCATGCCAGGATTTGAGAAGTCACTCAAAATGTGCCCTAATTTTTCTTTATGCAGCACTAATCATACTTTTTATGGAAAAATGAACCGCCTCATTTTGTTCCTTTTTAAATTAAATGTTTTAAGAGTTACCACTTTAGTCCAAGCAAGATGGCTTCAGGTGTGCCATACATTTATCATAAGTAGGACGGTTAGCGCTCTAGTAGTTCTTTGGAACACTCTGGAAAGCTGCAGTAGAACACAAAGGAATCAACTGACAGTCTCTGCCCTTGTTGGATGTACATGTTTTACTGAGAATGTCAGACTTCATTCTCACATGACTGAGAAAGATAATGTGAATTTACAGAAAATAAGCTCTCAGTTTAGCTTATAGATCACCTTCCAAACCTCTGTGGTAAAAGCATGAGAAAATATTTTTCTCTCAATCATGATATCCCAGCAGAAGGCTTTTTCACATGGTGAAATCACCTTAGAACATACCACAATTCCTAAAATGAGTATGGTACCATCAACAAATGATTTATAATGTAACTAAAGTCTTAAAATATTCTATTAACTGCAATGCTTTTTAATGAGGTGCTATCATGTATATTGGTCCCAAGATGGCTGCCAACACTTCTTGGATGAAGTGCTGACAGCCAATCAGATCTCAGGATGAGATGTGTGGTTAGGCTCCGCCCACATATATATATTGATTTAAATGCTATTTTCTCAGGAACTACTGAACAGATTTACACCAGACCTACAAAAGGCACTTCCTTGACCTGAGGACTACCTCTCTGCCAAATTTCAAGTAACTCTGTTCAGCCGTTCGGGCTGTAGCTGTGTCTAAAGGTCCTATGGAAAAATGCATGGGAAAAACGCGTTTTGGGACCCCCCTTTTTTCTCAGCCCCCGCTTGACGAATCCCCCCGAGACTTTCAGGGTAGGAGCGGAGCGTAGCGCCCCACCTATTTTGAAAATTTTGCGAGGATTCATCGACCGGCGCCAAAGTTATTCCAAATAGAATGTTGCGGATTTCCTATGGAAACAGGGTCCTAACTATAACTATCTACTGGCGACCGCCAGTAGATAATATATATATATATATATATATATATATATATATATATATATATATATATATATATTACCTACTGGCGGTCGTAGGAAAATGGCAACATTCTATTCCCAATAACTCTTGCGCCGATTGACGAATCTTCGCCAAATTTTCAAAACTAATTTTTTGTTGAGATCAGCTCCTATGTTAAAAGTTTGGGGGTGATTCCCGTAGGCGGGTCGAGAAAAAAGGGGGTCCCAAAACTTGTTTTTTCAATGTTAATTTCAATAGGAAACTTTAGACAAGCCTACAGGTCGAACGGGTGAACGGAATTACCCCAAATTTGGAAGGGAGAAGGGTCTTGGTCTAGAAAGCACGCTTTTGTTTATTTGGTGTAAATCTGTTCAGTCGTGTTTGAGAAATATTGAAATTGACAGATATCGATTTTTGGGAATTCTGCCATCTGATTGGCTGAGGCGTTACGAGCACGAGCTTGCTGGTGATTGGCTGCGAGCGGTTGCAACTAGGAAGTGTTGGCTGCCATTTTGTGATTTGGTTGAAGCGAGTAAGGGGAAAAAAGGGAGAAAAAAGTGGGAAAGAGGAGGGTAGGAGCACTGTGAGGTTTGTAGGGTGGGTAGGGTGTGCTAAAGAGGGAGTGTGAAGAAAATTATTTATCCCTACTGGTATGAAAGTGCTGTTTTGACCACTGTGAGATGGTGCTGAGGTGAGGTGACGGTACACTCTGGGATGAAGCCGTGCATCTAAACTGTGAGCTGAGTGCTGTAAAGTGATGTGCTCTGGGCACTGTAGCATAGTGGACGCTGTAGCATATCTGTACAGGTGGTGTTAGTATCCGTTTAGAGTATAGCGGGAGTGGGAAGCAAAGTACTTAGTGATATCGGTATGAAGACTCTGGGATGAAACTGTGAGTGTAAGTCATGAGTTTATTGCTGTGAAGTGATGTGCTGTGGGCTCTGTAGGATACTGGCTGCTGTAGCATACCTGTGTAAGTAGTGTTAGTGTGCGTTTATTCTATACAGGGAGTGTAAACAAACTACTCATCCCTATTGGTCTGAAGAGTCGATGTAGTGTTTTAGGAAGCAGGAATAAAGGAATAATCGTGAATAATATAATGCAGAATGTTGCAATGCCAGAGAAGGAAAATGGTAAAATGAGTTATGTCTAAGAAAGTGGTTGTGTGTAATAAAGGGATGTAGTTTGAAAATTATATAGAAAGTGTCTTTATTTAAGTACCATCGAGCTGATGCAAAGTTGAACCACTTCTGCTGTATTCAAACGTAAGCTCCGGCATCGGTGAATTGTATATTACATGTTACAGTTGGATGTGAAATAAACAATAGCTATTACACTTGAATGACTCTACATTCTATAAAAAAACTAAAGGTAGGATATGATTACCACATGTATAGTTTCAGAAAAGAAAGAAAGAAAAATAAATTTGCAAATGTAGTCATCAAGCTTTTATGTACCTTGGCAGTGCTTTTTTGTAACAGAAAATTAACAACAGTAGAATAGTTAGCAATCTGTTGTACAGTAGATTCAATGTGGTGTGTGTCAGAATTGGTACTAGTTCTACCCACATTGTAACTTTGAAGTTGAATACAAACATTTCGCTTCTGAGAAGCACATTCGGTATCTTTGTAGTCAAACAGTACATTATTGTCTTCAGCTGTTTCAAAAAAACATTCTTGTGTAGAGAGCTAAGGCATTGAGCTTAGACAAACTCCAATTGCTTCTGCTGTAGTCAAATCGAAGCTCCTGCATCAGTGAATTGCACATTATATGTTACAGTTCTATCTGACCTACAGAATAGCTATTAGACATGCATAAATACATTGTATAATGAAAATAAAGGTAGTTTATGATTATCACACTGTGCCAACCAGTACGTAAACAAAGTCGTCTTTTTACATTTTGATCGTGAGGTTTTGAGCAGAGGCTGACTTTGAGTAAAATTGTGTGAAAGGGCTGTGTGAATAACAGGCAGGCAGAGAGGTGTGTGCACAAAGAATAGACGTGGTTTCTAAATGGGTGTCGGGTTTAGGTTAATTTTGGAAGTAAATCGTGTATTTGCATAGGCCATATATCACTGATTCCTGGTTAGACTGGAGACGTAAGGGGGAATAATGAGGATAGAGTTCAAATGTCTGAGTATACTTAGAAAGTTATTATATCAAATTAGTAGGATTGAAGTGTATAATAAAAATCCATTCAAGAATATTGTGTTTCTTACGTCTTGGAGATTCCAGTCCAGAAGTTCTTCAGCTGCTTGAGATGCGTAATGTTCCAAGACGCTATTGTTGCCATCCTGTGAGATAAGCGAAGCGATCCAATTCATATCCTCGAAGGGACAGTAATGTTCCTCGAATGTTGGAGCGGTAATTTGAATGGGCAGGCAATCTGCGATGTTGTGAAAGCTCGCACGTTGCAGGAGATCTTTCGTGGTTGCGCAGAAATCTCTTTTTGCGTTGCATTCGCCATTGCTCCACTGCCAGAACAATCACGTTCAAGGTTTTCAAGATACTCCATTACCTGCTGGATATCTGGAGCGATTGTTGAGATGTTGGCAAGGCATACATCCATTCGCCAGTCGAATGGGCAAGTTTTGCAATCAAACGATGGCTGGAAGCATATTGCATAAGTGTAGATAAATGTTATGTTGTAGCTAGCTCCAATAATAGATAGAGGCAGGCAGCCGAAAAGTTTTTCAGTTTTTTTACAGTATAGATGTAGCTTGGCGTAGAGGCGTATTCTGTCAAACATAGTTGTTACCATAGAGAGCGTAGCCATTTCTAGAAGTAGAACTAGTAGTAGGATGGCCGCAAAGAGGATGCGAATAATGGGCACTGTTCCTGTTATTCCAGAGATGATCGAAAGACTGTCTGAATGTAGTCTGGTATTAAAAGAAGAACAGTTTGAAAGCATGTTAGAAGGCTGTAGGAGACCATATTAAAAAAGTGTGACAGACCTTGAGTGCGACATGTGTTGAAAATTGTGTAACAATTCACAAAGTGTAATGGGAGGTTCGTATTTAAAAGGGAGTGTATTTTACTTGAAGTTCGTGGTATCTGCAGTCGATAAATTTCTTTTGCAGAAGTGAGGGACACTTCTGTTGTGAACAAAAGCGCTTTCAGTTTGGTTTGTTTAACGAAATCTGTTTTCAAAGTAGGGGTTGAAGCCAAGTTGAAGTTTGGGAGTTAGTTTGTGTGGGTGGGAAAAGACATTGCCACAGGAAGTTACTCGGTTTGAAACAGTAAGGACATACGGTATGCCAGTTCACATTCTGTAGGAGTGCATGTTATTGAGAAACAGATAACTGCCATTAGAAAGCTGTGTGAATGTTGGTCTGATTGTGGGAGTTGGCATCCTTTTAAGAAAGGATGCAAGATTGGGGGCTGTAAGCTTAGAAGCGCCGTGTAGTTGTACATTCTTGGATAGTAATGAATGACTGCTATTGTGGTCGCACTTTTCACCTGTGAGAAAAACTTCTGCATGCTCTTTAAAACAGCGATATGTAAATGGGAGAAACCACTGCTCGTGAATAAACGTGCTACTTCGTATAATCACATACAACATGACAAACAACATGTACACCTAGCAGACACAACAACACTACGTACTGTGGGAACCGTGGCTAACCATGTACACAAAGCAAACATGGCATGGCACCTCTGCCACACAATGCAGAATGCGGGGAGAGATGGGAGCAAAGTATGTGCGAAGGTGGCAAGTAATTCTCGATTATAAAAGTATACAATGCAAACTCTTGAGGGGATGTGCCGGACAGACTTGAGTATGCAGAGCACAGACATGTACATGTCAACATACACTGATGGTCTATTGAGTGAAGTGGACAGTGGACGCAACCATGATAGTACAGTCAGTAGGGAAGATTCCGGAATGGTAGAACGTACGTGCCTCCCCCCCAAATGTTTAGAGAAGTGGGCTGGCTCACCGTACGCAAGGATAGCGTAGGGGTATGAATAAAAGACACATTTCTTTGGGTGTGGTTCTCTTCCGGATTGGCGAACGTGTCTGCCAGGTCTCCGCAGCTTACACCACCACGAGGCTGACGCTGTGAGCGAAGGTGGGTGCGTGAATGATGCTGTCAGCCTGCTGGTACTCAGAAACCGTCATGGCAGCTGTGACGCATATATGCCCCACAGTTCACCTTTCAACACCGCTGTATGTGAAAGAGGGCCGACCACGTGCCGGCGGAAGGTCCTGGGCCGAGGTCTGCGAGCTCAGAAGGCTCCTGAGATTAACGCTGGCTACTGCGACACAGGCACACAGAGCCCAGCCTGAGGCCCAGGAGCGTGGAGTGGTCTGTATAATAGTAACACAGTAGTCCGACGGGTACTGACAGTGGAACGGTGTTTTGATACCATAGTGGACGATGTTAGAATTGTATCTGAGAGTGGAGATGAAGGTACTCCCTTCGATCAGCTGCAACCAACTGTAGGTCCCAACATTGGAACGGTGTCTTGATCCCATAATGGACGATGTCCGATATTACCTGCCGCTGAGTTTTCAGAGAACTCCCTCCGTTGAGCTGCCTCACACTCTGTGCTTCCGTAGCTAACTGCTGTACAGGATTATTGGGCTTTGTTGACTGCAGTCGGTGGAGTACACCGCGGTAGAGAAGGTCTAAACAATGAAACGGGGTCTTGATTCTATGATTGAGGATGTCAGAAGTTAAAGTCTGTGATGTTTTCAGTGTACCTCCTCCGGTCAGGTGCAACCAACTCTAGGTCCGAACAGTGGAACAGTGTCTTGATCCCACAATGGACGATGTTGGAACTGCATCTGCGAGTGGAGATGGAGGTACTCCCTTTGACCAGCTGCAACCAACTCTGGGTCCCAACTGTGGAACGGTGTCTTGATGCCATAATGGATGATGTTAGAACTGCATCTGAGTGGAGATGAAGGTACTCCCTTTGACCAGGTGGAACCAACTCTAGGTTGCAACAGTGGAACGTTGTCTTGATTCCATAATGGAAGATGTCCGATATTACATTCGCTTAATTTTTACAGAACTCCTTCCGTTGAGGTGGATTAGACTCTGTGCTTCTGTAGTTAACTGCTGCACATGATTATTAGGCATGGTTTATTGCAGTTGCTGAAGTTCACAGCGGTACAGCATGTTCGAACAGTGAAACGAGGTCTTAATTTGATGATTGAGGATGTCAGAAGTTAAAGTGTGTGATTATTTTTGTGTATAGCTTCTGATGAGGCACAACCAACTCTAGGTACCAACAGTGGAATGGTGTCTTGATCACACAATGGATGATGTCCGATATTACCTGTTGCTGGTTTTTCACAGAACTCCGTCTGTTGAGGTGCATCAGATTCTGTGCTTCTGTAGTTAAGTGCTGCACATGGGTATTACACTGCGGTAGAGCAGGTCCAAACAGTGAAATGGGGTCTTAACTATATGATTGAGGATGTTAGAAGTTACAGTTTGTGATGATTTCTGTGTACCCCCTCCGATCAGGTGCAAGCAACTCTAGGTCCCAACAGTGGAATGGTGTGTTGATCCCACAATGGATGATGTTAGAACTGTATCTGAGAGTGGAGATGGAGGTATTCCCTTCTACCAGCTGCAACCAACTCTAGGTTCCAAAAGTAGAACGGTGTGTTGACTCCACAATGGACAATATTAGAACTGCATTTGAGAGTGGAGATGAAGGTACTCTCTTCGATCAGGTTCATCCAACTTTAGGTCCCAAGTGTGGAACGGTGTCTTGATCCCACAATAGATGATGTCCGATTTACCTGCTGCTTGTTTTTTTTCTATTGAAACATACACAATATTGTTTTAGTATACTTGCTTCAAGAAGTTTTTATTGTAGATTAGGTAGTTCTTTAGGAAAAGACATTGCTTCAGTGTCTGCAGTACTCATACGCATCATTGTAGGCTCTGTACACTTTTTTTTTGCTTCATATATTGCAAACTGTAGAGCTCAAGTCAATGCTACGTGACTGTGGGCCCTTGCTGAACGCTCTCGCTGGCCTATACTGCAGACTTCAGTGTTCACATTTGACATTGAGTCGGTATTGTAGATGATGCAGTCCTGTAGTAAAAGACATTGCTCCAGTGTGCTCTGTCTGCACTACTCATACGCATCATTGTGGGCTCTGCACACTTTATTTTGCTTCGTGTATTGCAAACCGTAGAGCTCAAGTCAATGCCATGTGGCTGTGGGCCCTTGCTGAACGCGCTCTCTGGCCTACACTGCAGACAGCAGTGTTCACAATTCAGATGGAGTCGCTATTGTAGATTAGGTAGTTCTGTAGGAAAAGACATTGCTCCAGTGTGCTCTGTCTGCAGCACTCATACGCATCATTGTAGGCTCTGTACACTTTTTTTTTGCTTCGTATATTGCAAACTGTTGAGGTCAAGTCAATGCCAGGTGGCTGTGGGCCCTTGCTGAACACTCTCTCTGGCTTATACTGCAGACTTCTGTGTCCACATTTGACATTGAGTCGGTATTGTAGATGATGCAGTCCTGTAGGAAAAGATATTGCTCCAGTCCGCTCTGTCTGCACCACTCATATGCATCAATGCAGGCTCTGCACATGTTGTTTTTTAATTTGTGTATTGCAAACTGTAGAGCTCAAGTGAATGCCATGTGGCTGTGGGCCCTTGTGACCGCTCACTCTGGCCTACACTGCAGACAGCAGTGTTCACAATTGAGATTGGGTCGCTATTGTAGATGAGGTAGTCCTGTAGGAAAAGACATTGCTCCAGTGTGTACTGTCTGCACCATGCATATGCATCATTGCAGGCTTTGCACACTCTTTTTTTTTGCTTCGCTGACGACAAACTGGGTAGGTGAAGTCACTTTACGTATCTGTGGGTCCTTTGTGACCGCTCCCTATGGCCTACACTGCAGACAGCAGTGTTCCTAATTCAGATTGAGTCGGTATTGCAGATGATGCACTGTTGATGGCAACAGATATTGCTCCTAGTATGGCCTGTCTACAGCACACATTATCGGTGGCTGTGCACATGCTGAATACTTTTGATGTGGTTATGTGAGTGCACTAGACCTGATGGAGCGTTTATGATATAATATTTTTGTGTATTATTTCAGATCTATTGATTGTGTGTCAGTATACCACAAGTTGTTGTTCTTTTACAATGGAATTATTTCTGTATTATTTCTACTGTCCCTACCTTACTGCAGCATAAATGATTGATTCTTTTAATATTGAATCTCTGTGTGTGATCCAATGATTACTGTTGTATTTGATGCTAGCAGCAACCATTGTCTGAAGGCTAGTTTAGACGTACCGCACACACATCCAGCACAGACGGCACTGGATATGTCACCATGGTAATAAAAAGGAGTCGAGCGTACATGCCCGTATCCACTTCCACTATCTATCTGTGTCTGTGTATTCATTATCTATGCATGATTTGGCAGAAAGGTAGCCCTTTTTGTGATTTGGAATAAATCCACTCAGTAATTTTCAAGATATTGAAAGAAAACCAAATTTGTATATCTAGAGGAATTAATACTTCGTGAACCTTTGCAGTAGTTTGTGAATCCATGTGCCAACAGCACAGCTGTGATTGGCTGACTGCAACCTAAGTAGACAGTTGCAGCCACCATTTTACACGCTGGGGATCCATCCCCGGCTGCAAAAAAATATGAAATGTAGTAGAAGGGGTCTGGGTAGAGATACCCTGACCTCCTGGGAGCAATATAGGGGTCTGTGAGGGACCTCTGGTGGAAAGAACATGCACAGAATGTTTTTTTGTTTTCACATGTAATATCAATGTAGATTTGTAAATTCTACCAAAAACACTCAAACCTCTCACTTATATACAAACACACCCACACACACACTCAGAGATTCATGTACCCACTCACAGCCCCATTAAGACACTCATGCAGCCACTCACAGAACCACTCAGATCCTCATGCACTCACTCAGACACTCACATACTCACTCACCTACCCATTCAGGCACACATTCATAGACACACTCAGACATGCACATACCCAATAAAAAAAATAGACACTCATAAATCTACTCACAAACTCACCAAGGCCTCACACACCCTCTGTCACACCCACATAACCACTCATATACCCACTCACACACCCACTCACAGACCAGTTCAGCCACTCACATACCCACTCACACCCCCACTCATACTCCCACACAGTCACTCATACATCCACTGACACACCCATACAGACACTTACATACTCACTGACAGACCCATACAGCCACTCACACACCCACTCACAGATGCACTCAGCCACTCACACACCCACTCACAGACCCATAAAGACACTCAACCACCCACTCTCACAGTTTACAGGTTACAGTTAGGTAATACAATTTAAAAAACCTTCTAAATTCACTTAAGAAACCAAAGGTTACAGGGATGTTATTGTTAGGAAATGGCATTTAAAAATAGGAATTCACAAATAAAACAAAGGCTACAGGGACATTATAGTTAGGAAATGGAATTTAAAAAACCTTGGAAATTAATTTAGAAAAACCAAAGGTTACAGGGACATTATTGTTAAGCTCAGATTTTATATGCACAAAACCATACAAATTCAGCAGTTATAGTTACCCATAACTTATGCCCACACAATGCACTACGTATTACCTCACATATTACATCACTCATTGACATGGTCAGTGGCATCACTTATGATATCACTGATGACCTATCAAATGACATCACTGATGACATCATCCAGAGAACTACTTACACACCCATTAAGAGCCCCATAAACCTTTCACACACCTACTCACTCACCCACAGCATCATTCACACACCCATTCAATGATCCATAAAACCACTTTCACACCCTCTCACTATACTAACAGCTACTCACAGATCCACTCACACACCCACACAGTTTCTCAAGACCCATACAGCCACCCAAACGCCCACATACTCATCTACACAGTCACTCACACATCCACTCAGACATGGATACAGTCACACAGCCACTCACTCATGCAGCCACTGACACACTCACTTACTTACTCACCTATACAGCCACTCTCTCAAAGGTCTATGCTGGCACCATCACACCTACTCACAGACCCACACAACCACTTACACACATACTCACAAACCTATACACCAACTCACATACCCATTCAAAGACCTATGCAATCACTCACACACCCATAGATTCACCCTTGCAGCCACTCACACATCCACTCACCCACCCATAAATCCACACACACATACCTGCTCACACATGGATACACACAGGGGCACAGCCACTCACATAATATATCTTAAAAAATTGCATCATTCAATAGTAGTACACAAAGTATACTAATTTATCTTTTGTGGCACCTTAGTATATATCTTTAAGTCTCAGAAATGTTTATGAAACACTCACAATCACTGGATGATGTCATCCATGATGTCATCAGTGATATTATCAGTGATGTCTTTTGAGACATCATTAGTGATATCACTGACCATGTCATGAGTGATATAATCTGTAACGTCATAAGCAGGAGATTGTGGTGGCGTAAGTTGTCGCTAGCTCAGGTAATTATAACTGAATGTCTATGGCTTTGTGTGTCTAAAATCTGCGCCTAACTATAATGTCCCTGTAATCTTTGTTTTTTTCAGTGAACATATATCCATTTAAGCAAATTTTTAAAATGTCAAAAACAGACATCACAAAATAAAAAAGCGTAAATCTGGAGAATAAATGGAAGCAATTTTGCACTATCCATTTAATTGTTAACCAACACACCCATACTGAATCTCACATGGGCTTTAAAGGGATAATGAAAATAATAAAGCTAGACAATCGCATAGTTCTCATTATTTAGCCTTTGTCTCAGTATATTTTTGCCACTGATTAGCCTACATATGTGTTAATTTGCTAGTGAGATGACCTTACTGCCCTAACACCCACGCAATTTCTTTCAACAGCTCTCCTTTTTCTCACTTACTTTTCACTCACTGCCTTCTTTCATACTTGGGACTCCTGTCAACAGTAACCGCTGGGTTGGGGATGCCACAGACATTACTAGTGCAGAAGTACACATTTGGATAGTAGCAATATGTTTCTTGACATATTTCTTAGTGGTGGTAATTGTACATGGGAGAATAGTTGGGTAAGGAAATGCACCTGCCTCTGTTAGTTTCTCCTTCTATTGTGAGGTAAGGGTTAAGTATGGCCATATCTTATCATAGAAGATCATCCATTTTGCTTTGCTACAATTGTGCAGCCAAACTGTGATGCCCTTTAAAGCACAAACAGGTATGGCAGCGGCTTTAGCTACAGCTCTTAGCTCTGTTCCCAGAGTCGGAGATGCCTGTGTGGTTAAGCTTTCGCAAGCAACAGATGCTCTACAATTCTGTAAACAGGAACAATATAACCAAGAAAATAATAACTGGGATATTACAAAAAATTCCTCTAATTTCATAAGGTAAAGAGGATGGAGAACAGCAATCATTGGTAGTGGCTGAATCAGGGACTCAATAACCCTGAGGTTGTGCCAGGGCGAAAGTGGCAAAGTAGCCTCAACTTGGGCTGCGCAGATGCTGTTGTGTTGGCATCAAAGGTTTTGGGAGGATACAAACTGACGTATGGACCTCTCTGTGCTGGGCTCCCTCCTCTATGCACAGTTTGTAACATAGGGCCTTGTTACGATGGCGGTGAGACCGCCAGTGACAGCTCGTCAGTGGCGGTCCCACCGCCATCCAAAGTATCAGTCTGACTGTAGGATTATGATCCTGTGGTCAGAGGCATCGATCATAAGGAAATATAGCTGCTTTTCCAACGAGCTCAGGGAACCCGTCGTGGCAGCGATTGAAAAGTAATCCTTACAATAGAGGCGGTGTCTGCTAAGGTACCACTGTAGTAATTATGACGTTAATTTCCCTTGGTTTGTGCATGGCGGTCTGATGGCCATGTACAGGCAGACTGAAAGGGACTTCGTGAGCCAGTAGCAGGGCCCCCGTTGGCCTTGGGGGGACGCATGTCATGTCTTCCCAAACATCCATGGACCCTGTGCTAGGCACCTCATGGTGCCTGGCATACAATGCCTAAATGTTTAAAACACTATTTCTATTGTGGCTTGTGCTGCAGCCCTTTTCTGGGCAGCTGCAAAAGCTGCAATAGAAAACAGCATGTTTCTGACAACCTGCACGGCGGTCGGATTATAATATGGCGGGTGGAACCATCGACTACATGTCGGCCGGTATCCATCATTCAGTGATGGTGGTGAGACACTCATATGACCCAACAAAGAGTGGGACAGCTAGGGCTTAATAGAGGTCCAACGTGCTTGCCCTGAGTTAAGCTAGAAGACAATGAAAGGTACGGAGTTCCTCGGTGGCAAGTTGGCCACCTGGTGTGAACTCAATGTAGTGAGGAGGTGGGGGATACCTCCTTTCTGACCTAGGACCCTCACACACCCAGCAAGCTAGGTGTCATGCTTCATCATATGGGTCTGCTCCTCGTCGAGCCAGAGCTGCAATGCTTGACGGGCACCCATAAAGGGGCTTTTTTTTGGAGAGCTTTAGTGACTTGCCGTATAGGTGCTGAGGGTGTAAGGGGCCTAGAGGCGTGTAGATGTGGTGTGTGGATTAAAACAGGCAAGGGAATCCTTTGTGATTATTTTTATTCTGGAAAGGTCCCAACCTTACTAAAAAGGGAAGACAGGGGGGCGACTATTTTGTTTTAATGTGACAAAAATTCGCTCTACCCCCAGATGGTCAACATGTTTCTCGCCTCAGAATGTCACGAAGTGATCAGTTGGCGATTCCTCAGGACCAGGTGACATAGGGGCATATCAACAACAACCGGCGATAATTATCTCTAAGCGCACTTAGCGCTAGGATAATTATCGCCGGCTAGCGTGAATTTTTATCGCTGAGATAGCGTGCTATTAGCAACGCTTATCTCAATAGCGATAAAAATCCTCACGCTAACAGGCTAACGTGAGATTATCGCTGGAAACCCATTGATAATCTCACGTTACCTTGTTGATAGGGACAGGCAAACTTAGCCATGATATCCTCCTTCCATAGGATATCATGGCTAAGTCAGAAAAATACCAGACGTAAAAAAGCAGCGTTAACCGCGGTTAGCGCTGCTTTTTTTGTCTCTAACAGGGTTAGCGACATTCTTGATAATAGGAGAAATGTCGCTTAGCGACATTTCTCCTATTATTTTACTATGTAACTCCCCCTTTGAATCTCATTAGAGATGCAAGGGGAAGCGTAGAGTAAAAGGGTGCTAACATGCAAATTTGCATGTTAGCACCCTGTTGTTGATAGGGCGCTAGTTTTATCTCTCCTTTTTGGGCTTTTAAAGCCAAAAAAGCAGAGATAAAGCCCTTGTTGATATGCCCCTAAAAAACTATCTACAGTGGGTGGTGTGGTGCAACGCTACCTACCACTCTTTCTATCCGAGGGTTAATGCCCCGGAGAAGAGCAGCAAACCTAGAGTACCAGAAAGGAGAAAGATCAAAAAACCATGTTAAGATAATGGCAAATGATCCTGGTTAAATGCAGTGGATGTGTCTCACTATCTACATTCTCAAAGTTAAACATGTAAAAACTTTAAAAACACACAGTGCTGTCATGCAAACCCATCGAGCTCTGTGTGTGCCTTCATATATACATATATCCCCTGTGTAACCGTATTCAGAAAGGTCATGGTTCAGACCATGGTGGGTGAGTGAACATATGCTCACCTCTTTGGTTTTCATGTGCTGCCTCATCAGATCACAGCGGAGTAATTTGGACACACAGTGTAGTGTCTCTGTTGTATAAAGAGACAAAGAGTATCAGCTAGAAGTAGGCTGCAAGCACTTCAGATGCGCGCTCACTTCTTGGCTCTGGTAAACTATATTACGATGTGCAGGAGGTATGGATCAGGGTGGACTAGGCCCGTAGTTGTAAATCTAAACATATGACACGATTATTCAATATTAGGGTGCTCAAGTCAGGCCGGTGTGTCTGGTAGTCTTGCCGCTTTCTATGCCCCTCAATTAAAATGATAATGAGGCACAGTGTTTAGCGCCTCCAGTTACCCAGCCGCGACTAGGGCGGGTATTCAAAAATAAACAAACAAAGGTGTCAGTATGCCATTTAAGATTTAAGGCAGCTAACACCACTCCCCAATACCTCTTACCTTCATTAGTTGCCGGTGTCAGAGTTGGCCTCCAAATGGTAGTGCTTATCACCTGCTCCCGCTCGGAGCTTCGTGGCTCACCTACCCGCTCCACTGCATCAGGAAGGTACCGTGTAACAGACGGGACCTGTTTTAAATACCTGCCTCTGAAGCCGCCGAGCAGGGTAAATTGACCGCAGCTGAAAGGAATTAGCCTGGTGGTATCGAATGACGTCATATTTGATGGAATCATGGTGGCCATCTTAGAGTGTGGTTTAAATCAATCAAAGCTTTCTCAGTATGCTGTAGGTGCACCCCTTATTAGTTTATAAATACGTGGTAATTAAGAGGTCATTTTTTATAAGTAAAGCTGATGTCTACTGTTATAGAGTGATAAAATTGAAAAAATTCAAGAAATGTCTTCTTTCATTATTAAAAAATACTGTTGTTCGGACTTCTAAAAACCCCAAGTCATAAAGGATGATAACGTGTCTGCCATGTCGGCCTGTCAATTATTGGCGCTTGGTTATCTCAGTGTGTCTCTGCCTTTTGAGGATAATCGGTAGCCTTTGATAACGGCAACATCAGGTGTTTGTGGGTGATGTCACTAAAGGAGCTCTCGCGGCGGCCATCTTGGAGTGTAGTTTAATGCTATGTTGTCAGTGTGTATCTGTATTCTTATTAAGCTACTATTTCTCTGTAGTGATAGATATGGGAAAGATGTTGTATATCAAAACAAAATTGACAGAGAGGAGCTTCCTATACAGGTAGTGCTGATGTATAGTGGTTTGTGTTGAGCACAGTAGCTATATGCATGTAAATAAACTGTTAGTTGATGGTGCTCCATGGGATTTCATATCATTCAATCCGTTATTGGCTAAGTCAAGTCGAAACACCCATCTCTGTCCAATCCTGAACAGTGCTGTGTGTGGTATTTGTTGGTGAGACTCAAGGATAACCCAGCGCAAACTCTCTGGGGGATGTCTTAGTTCTAAAAAATGGGTATATAATTTGGTGTTTGTTTTCTGACAGCGAATACTGCTCTTATGTTCAGTGATTCTGGTCTTAATGGGCCTCATGGTCATGCCAACGTATCTCTTCTCACAGGGGCATGTCAGCATGTACGCACAACGTGATGTGTTACAATTGGGGTGTTTGGTCAGCCTCCATGTGAATGTGTCTGAAAGAACCAGTTGTTTAGTATGTTTAGTTTGTGGACACACAGTACATGAGCCACAGGGGTAGAGTCCCGTGGCTGGGGGGAGGTCCCACAGTTGTCTCTGGTTAGAAGTATTGTTGTTCTTGGGTCTCGTATGTATTAACATATCTTTCAAATTGTTAGTACGCTTGAACGCAAACCTGGGTTTAGGTATTGTAAGTGTACCTGTGTTCAAGATCTCCCAATGTTTGTTCACTGCTTTTTTTATCAAGTTTGATCTTGGTGTGTGTGTAATTACACATGTCAAAGTATTAGAGGGTTCCTTATCATGTACCTCCAGAAGGCTTTCACGGTGATTGTTTCTTGCTCGTTTCATACAGGCATGGATCTGTTTTTTAGGATATTGCCTTTTCAGCAGATTGTCTGACAGTATCTCTGATTCAGACTTGTAGTCATCTATTGAACTACAATTCCTTCTGATTCTTAAAAATTGGCTGAAGGGAAGGTTGTTTTTCAGAGTTGTTGGATGATAACTGCTGTACAACAGCAAACTGTTCCTATCAGTTGGCTTTTTATACAGGGTTTTTGTAAGTTTTCCCTTTTGTAGTCTAATGGTGAGGTCTAAGAAGGCGATTTCTGAAGGTGATATGGTGTGGGTGAATTTCAAATATTGGCTCTTAGTATACACTCATATGGCCATCATAATAAGGCCCTTATTATGCACATTGCACTAGTGGCCTGGACTGTTGCAGTGAAAACAGTTATTTCTTTGTTTGTCCAGTGGGCTCCCATGATCCCTTCTTCCCTACCATGACCACACATGTGTTCATTACTGGGCACACCTCTGCCTGCAGTGTGTGGGCCTTGTCCTAAGGCATATTGCTTGCATGCTACCAGCAATCATTCCTGTCACTTTTTCAACTTCTCTCTTTGGGCGTTGTGATAAAAATTGTTGTGATAAGGCAGTGGCAAGGGAGGTGGTGAAGGATCTGGTAATGTAACTGTTAATTTACTATTTTTGGAGCAGCATTGTCTAATATAGCAGACATGTTTATTATTACGTGTTGTAGGGCAAAAACAGACACTCTAGTATCTGAAGGGAGCTCGTCAAAAGCCTTGAGCCAGAGTAGGTAATTGACAAGGTGAGTTTAGAGTGTGACACCTTTCAAATAACAGTGTTTAACTGAGTGGTGGAGGTCATCATAGGCAGTCTTAGTAGATGCTGTGGCTTCCACTAACAACTGTTTGGGGAGATGTTGCAAACTCTGGCATCAGATATTTCTCTGTTATTCAATTTCCTGGTAGACTCCATGGAGTGTGCAATTCTTTCTTTGTTTGTCTGCCCTGGATCAAATTATGTACAGCCCTTGCTGGTTGCTGCACACACTGGTGAGATGTTTAGACATCGTAGAAGAACTTCCTCCATCAATGGGGCAGTCTCATCCTCCTAATCCTGTGCCAATGTACATGAGACCTGGAAAGAAGGATAGATTCCAGCCGTAGGTATTAATGCTTTGTACCAATGTTCCTTACATTTGTAAGCCCTGGCCTGTACATTAGCACTGGCCACGTGAGACATTTTTACACTCAAACTGTGGAAGCATCGTCTATGTTCATGTATTGTTCAAATCACCACATATTGATTCTCATACGTTATCAGCCGGAAAAGCACAACACTACAACATCGCCAAAGCAACTGTAAACACAGGTGAATATTCTATATATTTTAGCAGCAATAGAAGTGATAGCAGCAATAATTATGAGAAATTCCTTGAAGTGTTCAATTGCCTTCAAAATTAATATAACAGTCTTTTCAGCAAGAATGTATTCAAGAAAACACTTTGCAGCTGTCCTTAATATTAATTTAGACAACTGTGATTGCTTATCTTAGAAAATCTTTATCAGCTCCCATTATTGTTCTGAATAGTCTCACCTTTCCTTTTTATTAGAGGCACAGTTGGAGATGAAAAGAGGAAGCACTGCACAAAACTCAACATTATATTTTGATGTTATTTAAATGTATATTAACTCTAACATTTTGGGAGGTAGAGAAGAAGTGTTGCCATTTTCTTCCCTTTTCAATACAAGCTCTTGTCATAAATACTGTCTCTGCTGTAACTCTAAAGAGCCATATAATAGAAACAGTTTTCCATTCAGTTGTGGCATGGCAACCTTTTAATTATAAAAGAGACGTTTAAGTGGGAGTCCCCAAACAACTCTATATGAACCTTTTATTGTAAGCACATACTCCACCCTTTAGTAGGCACAGGTCTGCTATCGTCCTTGATTTAACCCCTCCCAGGTGGACGAGTGCCCTTGAGCTTCCCGGCTGCTAACTGCACTCCACCTTCCTTTTCTTTTTCTGGCACAGATGAATAATATGCCCTGCATGGTGCAAATCCTTCACAGATCTTCTCTATTAACATATTGATATGCACAATTCACAGATCATTGTTTTTAAAACATGAATAATGTTATCATTGCCTACTTTATCAGCAGCTCAACAACAGTGGTCCTTAGTCCATAACAGCACCTTGTGACAGCGCCCTGAGCAAAAGCCCTTCCCTAGCCAGAGTCTAGAAGCTCTCCTGTAGCTTCTAAGCTATGCCTTATTGCCCTCGTGCCTAGCCCGGACTGCAAGTGCCAAAAAATACCCACACTGGTGGCCATAAGTTTCATGGTATGCTTTGTGCATGGTGCCATCTGAATGACCCTGCCAACCAGCTTTCTCTCACTAACCTTAGAGCAGTACTAACCTGCCAATAACATAGAATGGAGGGTTCTCCATCTTCTCTTCGCAATGACATGCCTTTGTGAATCAATATTTCGTGATTGCAACCTGCCACCCTTTATCATACTACCCCCCGTTGACTCACCCTTGACAAGCGAAACCAGTATACCTGGCTCTGCCCCAGGCTGTAGTCCTGGCATGACTGCGTTATCAGCCACAAGTCTGTCAAAGTTTCTGCCACTTCTCCATGGTCCAATACTTGATTAAATATTCTCTTTGCCTTGCCATGTGCCCCGCCTAATCTGCACTGGCCAGATGTAGGTACTACCCTTTGCCGTGTGATGTGACACTTTCCAATATGTAACTAACTCTGCTCCATGCAGTGCTTGTCAGTAGGAGTTTGAGCCTACCTCTGACCATGATAACTTCTATTTTACCATACTTACCTTTTAAAACATGACTCGAAACTGCACAAGCATATGGAATCTCCAAACTAGAGACCTTGCTGGTTTGTCACATCAAAAGGGAAGTCAGTATCATCAATACATGCTAACCAGGTATCTGAAGGTTGAAACAAAGGTAGAAGGCAAGGAATGTTAAAAGTGAATACGACCCCAGGGAGAACAAAACATCCATGGAAGGATGAAAACTGGAGCAAACATCTCGAAAAGCAATTGCTTGCAAAAGGAGAGGAGTTGGCCTAACGGCTAGGGCGGTCGACCTCGAATCTGGGGAACTGGGTTCGAGTCTTGGCAATGACGCTGAACATCCTGTGATTCTGGGCAAATCACTTAATCTCCCCGTGCCTAAAAAAAAAAATAATGAATGTGTCCTCATGTAATGCAACTGGTGCTATGTAAAGTGCTCTGATACCCGATTTGGGTCAAGTTCGCACTATATAAAACTCTGTAAAATAAAATAAAAAAGATTGCAGCGTAACCTCTTTTGTAATGTTAAGATAATGAAGGACTTCAGAAAATCATAACAATTTCAGCAAAGTTGCAGCATTTTCTGGTGTGGGCAACAGTGTGGTAGGTGACCTCACTTCTGCTTCTGTTACCCTACCTCCAATCCTCTATTTTTTGTTGCTGATGTGCTTGGTCCCTCCTTGCCCTTTGGGTCCCTTGCTTTCAATGGCTGGATCTACCCCCCGCAGTTGCTGCAGGAATGCCTGAATTTACAGGACTGCCCACACTGACAATCATCCCTATCATATCGCCTGGAAACTGTGCTGCTGCTTTTACCTGCTTTCGCTCCCACATTGGCCCTTGGTTTGTTACTATGGGGAATCGCTTGCTGCCCTTTCTGTCCTGTCCACCAAAAAGGTGATGCCTTGCTACCTACTTCTTCTCTTGACACCACCATAGGGGTTGTGTACCCTTCTACAACCTTCTGGTCACACTCGATGCACAGCCAGGTTTGCATCTTTACCCTGCAACGCTTTTCATAAAGCAGACAAGAATATCCCTGATATTTCAGTTGTGCCTCATGCACTTTCTGCCTATGCAAGAACAAGGCTGCTGCACTCTGTGGAACTTTCCCCACAAAGATGCCTGTTAAGGTTCTGAATGCCTGTAGCCAATTCTCAATGATTTGTTCTACTCTCTCCTTTTGCCTCTCCCTCTTATGCTCATCTTTCTTATCCTGAACTGCAAGGTCTACCCTGCCTGGCACACGTCAAGCAGTGAGAAAATGTCTCTGTACTCCTTGCACCAGATCCTTTCTTTTAATGCTAGGGGTATAAGACCGGTCAACCCCATCTGCCTGGCTATGACTGGTGGGTCACCCAGTGAGTGCCTTAAATACTCACTGGTGGGCTTACCTCCAACCCCGATGCTGTTCCTTCCCCTGCCTTGGTAGGATCAGTCTGTACCTGTGCTTCTGGCTCCTTGCCTGTAGTGTCACTAGCTTGTTTGCTTGGTAACCTCCCCTGCTTCTATTGAGGTACTCTGATGCCCATTCCTGTCCTCCTGTGTGGCAGGTTTTGGATTTCCCACAGCCGCCACCATTGCATTTGGCGGCCCGCAGCAGTGTCCTAGCCATGAACCCATGTTTTTGCCAAAAGACTGGATAGCCTGGTGTCATTAAAGAGTTCCCTGATCCTGGCCACAGCCACCATGGTGTGCAGTTACAGGGAGGCACATTCTGACCCCATGCACCAGGAAGCCATGGTTGTCCGGCGTCCTCTTGACTTATAGTAGCCTGGAGCCCCAGTGGCCCTTGCGCTGCTGTAATCATTGCCCCCACCTGTGTGCTGAAATTAGCAATGCCCCCAAAGGTGACCCCGGCAGTACCCAGCAATTGGCCACCACTTTGTCACCCCCCCTTCTCCAGCCATGCTGCGTGCTTGTGGCTCACCATTATCTCCTGCCATGTGCCCAGACTCCTGTGCTGCTGGCATTGTGGTCACCGCCGTGTTGGCTTCAGGCAACTTCCTGCCTCCATAGTAACTGTCACCTGAGGAGCCCCACGGACAGAGGGGGTAAGAGACAGAGCAGCGAGTTGAACATGGACGCCGTAAGGATCTTGTTCTGTGGGAGGCGAGGAAATCCTCATGTTTGTACATATTTAATAAGTATTTGTAAATAACCTGGCGCAAGGAAAACAGAAAGCCAGAGGTGAGACTGGACATAGGGCTGCTCCCACCATGTGTGTTCTCGTTGTGTGGTCCCCTCAGAGGTGACAATCTTTACGGGACTATTTTAACTGGGAGTGACAGCTCCATAGCACTCTTGTGCCTCGACTGTTGAAAGTCCTCCTTACAGCGCTGTCACCATCGGTGGTCTTGAAGCCCTGACCTCTGAAAGTGACCGTCTCTCCGGAATTCACCGTCCATGGCGACTGTAAGCAGCCTGAAAGCGGGCCCCACTCACCCGTGTGTATTTTCAGAGCCCCTCGGGGGCCCGGGCCGCTGGCGAAGACTCCGAGGAGATCCCTGTCGGGCGGCAGGGGAAGGTGACAGTCAAGTACGACCAGAAGGAGCTATGCAAGCGACTCAACCTGGAGGAGTGGATCCTCAAGCAAGTCGTCAAGCTGTACGACTGTGAGGTAAGAGGGCGCCCGCACTCGGAAGTAACCCCTTTAGCGTCCCGGTAACCATGCAGCTAGATGAGAAAACATACCCCGACAAATAGGCACCCACACTTTCGCAGCAATCCAACCACAACTGATATATTTCAGCAACTAGACAGTAACAAGTGAACTAAAGTGCACCAGGGAGCCCATGGCCATTGGTCCACTGACAGCCAGCACCTATGGAGTCCAAGCAACCAGGCACTGAAGGCAAGGACAGGCGTTAGAATCAACCCCACGTATACCTGCCCCGCCCTTTCCCAATAGTAAATCATGAGCCTCCTCTTAGAATCCCAACAACCAGACAGGTGGAGGCAATTGCCCCTCCCTGCTCTGACTGTTCCTATGTCTTTTTTCAGGCTCACAGATGTTCGTACACATCCTAAATTGTCCTTAACTTTGTGCTTTTATCCCACCCAATGCACAGGCTTCATATTAAGTTTATAGTAAATTAATTCATACACACAGAGTAAATGGTTTTTAACTGTTGCACAACTACAGAGGTATAATGTGAACATTATCTATATGTACCAATAACATTAAATATACCTGGGTACCCTGTGATTGACATTTAAACTTGCCTATACCAGCACTTCCTCTCTAGCCACATTTCCTTTTATCTATGTGTACACAACCCACATTGCTATTAGAATCTTTATCATAACAAAAGAAAACATTAATCAATACTACAAATATACCAGTAGAACAATGCCGAAAGAATGACCACTTCTCTGTGAGTGTGGGTACCGAGAGTGTACTTCCAGAAACTTCCAAATGAAAAAACTGGTTCTTTTGGATGACGATGTGAGGAACATGTGAAAGAACAGCTGACTCTCCTCAATGCGAAGGGGCCTTCTGTTGCAGGATGGTCAAGCTTCAAAACACCTTCTCTACCAGCTGTAAAAGCCTAATAAGACATGAAACAAATACATAGTAAAGTTCAAAGTAATACTTTTAGAAAACACAGCAGCATGGAGATAGTCATCATAGGGGACTGGCTCATATCACAATGATTCATGTGGGTGTTTATACCTTTTGATATGTTTTGCCCATTTATCCCTGTCAATCGGGCATACCCGGCATAGGGAATTTCGAAACATTTATCCAATTGTTAATTGACAACAGATATTTAGATATATTTGGATATTGACTCATGAAATGTTTTGCAACTGAAGCAAAGCAGCAGTCTGTTATGTACACTGCATGGTGTGATGATTTACTTTAGTTTATCTGGGTCTTGCAATTCTGCAAGCTCAGGACAGGTCATCAGGCCTTTGGATGTTTTGGAAGCTCAGCTCCTATTAAGTGTCACAAAAGGCAACCTGAAACAAAATTGATACTACAATGGTAAAATAATCCTTAATGAAAAATGGAGAAAAGCTTAAATAGTAGTACAGAGGACACAAAAGTTCACATTTGCAAAAGGACTTTAAAGGGCAAATAGTGTGCTTTACATGAGCACCAGATTACGTTACACAAGGTCAGATAAAAAAAAAAACATTCACTTGTACATAAGGAGATTAAGGGCCTGATTTAGAACTCAGTGGACTGATTGCTCTGCCACAACAGTGACAGATATTCTGGCCACTAAAATATAAATCCCATAGGATATAATGGAATTTATATTTTGACAGACAGGATATTTATCACTGTTGTGACGGATTAACCTGTTTGCCGAGTTCTATATCAGGCCCTAAGTGATTTACCCAGAATGTTGAATGATAACCTGGACTCAAACCTGGTGCTCCAGATTCAAATACCACAACTCTGGTTGTTAATCCAAATCTGATTATCTAAAGCATCCCAGCAACCTCACCGATGGAAAGATAGACATAAAATCTCCCTTCGCAGGTGCTGCTTTCATTACTAAAAACTGTTAGTAAATGGCTACAAAGAGGTTTGGGTTTCCCTGCTTTCCTTCATAAATTGAAGGCATTCTAATTAAAAAAAATTCTGAAAGCCACATATGGCGCAGTTCTGTTAACATTTCAAAGAAACATTTGGAAAAAAGCAATGTCCCTCCTTACTTCCATAAGTGTTGATCAATCTGCCAAGACCTAGGCGTTCAGAGACTGATAACGATATTTTAAGTTTTAGGCCAAATAGTTCTCGTTTTACTGGTCAATGAGTCATTCCCCTAAACTGTAAGGTAATGCTAAAATGAACTTCTGAAGGGAGAGAGCCAGGGGTCCAGTTAGATTTAATCAAAGGAAGAGTGAACACCATACAAATTAACTCTATCAAACTTTGTGACTTGTCTGACCACCATTGCATCACTTTCCTCATCTCAGAAACGACAACTATCACCTAGAGCCAAACAGTGAAAGCCAAGCACTGGGTCTGAGTCAATCGCAGCACTAACCCACTTATACTATCAGCTCTTAGTAACAACATCCTGCTCCCGCCCTCCTCCATGCATGGTGCTCATGACCTCTCTGAACACTATCTCAATTCCATGTCAAAAATCATGGACACTCTTGCCCCCAAACAACGAAAGAGAATCCAGTGTAAAGATCTGACACTGGTACTATAGTTACCTTAACGAGGAATGCTAACACCTCAGACTTGCAGAAAGAACATGGAGACACCCACCTCTTTGTCCACCCTCAAACTTTTTCGACAAAGGCACATCAGGAATTCCAAAGCAGCATTATTCCAAAATCAACTGAACTGCAAAATCGATCCAACATCCTCAGACAACAAACCTACACCTTACTGCAAAAATGTGCCTTCTTCGTTGCTTAGAAAACAATGCTTATCACCACCGAGATGTAGAACAGTTTGAAACTCCCTCCTTTTGGACCCACCTCACTCAATCATGGAGAATGCCAGAGAAACCCTCCACTCGCTCTTAAAAAAATGTCCCCTGGTCTAGTTTTAATACCTTTGATGAAAGTGACATCTTAAAATAATTGACCTCTATGAAATACTCCAATGACTTCAACGATCCCCTCATCTCCAAACTGCCCAATTAGGCCATTCATCTCCTACTCCCATTATGGACTATGACAGTCATCACCTCACTCACCCAAGGCTCCCTTCCCGACTGACTCAAAAGTGGTCAGGTTACTCCTATCCCACAACAAAATAACTCTGGTCAGTGTGACCCTAACAACTACCCCTATCGCCAACATCCAAAATGTAGCCAAACTCTTAGAAATATCTGCGCACTCACAGCTCCACGATAACATTGAGCAATTCCAACTCCTCAACCAATGTCAATCTGGCTTCAGACCGGGTCATAGCATGGAAGCTACCCTAGTCCACATTGTTGATGATCACCAACACTCATAATGAATCTTGCCTAAAAATCCTACTTGACTTATCTGCGGCGTTCAACGCAGTCAACCATGATACCCTTTTGAACCTACTAGAACACAGAATGGGTCTCTCCGGTACCGTGCTAAAATTGGTTTTCCTCTTTCCTTTAGAAGAGATCGCAGCGCATCCTAATCAACTACACCCTCTCCAATAAGTCACCAGTGTCGCTTGGCATATCCCAAGGTTCTACTCTCTCCCCTACATTGTTTAATATATATATATGGAGCCCTTAACCAAATTCCTTAAACTCGCTCATATCTCCTACCATATGTATGCAGATGACACATCTTTACATAAAAATCGCATCTCCTGACGACATCAATATCCTCAATAACACCTTGACTAAAATGCAACATTGACTGACTTGTAACCACCTCAAACTCAATGCCATCAAAAGAGAATTCTTATTGATCTCACCACCCGAAAATGACCCTTGTATCAAAGACTAGCTCTCACATCTTACTGCCTTGATCTGTACCCCAAAAATCATTGACTCTGTAAAATCCCTAGGTATTATCTTGGACAATGTCCTCTCCATACAAAAGCACATAAGCGTTACACCAGAGTTGTCAACCTTCAATTGCATGCACTATGAAAATTAAAATCATTCATCCACTTGGCAGACCCCAAAACAGCTGTTCAAGCTCTTGAATTATCAAAATTACACTATAGTAGTGCTACCCTAGTGGGCCTCCCAAAACTCAAACCTGCATCACTGAAAGCTACTATGAATGTGTCAGCTAAGCTCATCACCAGATAAAAGAAAAGTGATCTTATCACCCCTGACCTTCAAGCTCTGAAATGGCTACCGTATGGGACTAAGATCCATCTAAAAATTGCATGTGTGACACATAACGCGCTGCAACACAATACTCCCTCTTAACTGACCCAGAAACGGAACCTATCAGGTGGAAACAAATCTTCTAGAAGCACAAGCTCACTGCTAATCAAACCAGAAAAAATCAACAAACCTACAACAGATCCTTAATGGAAATTACCCCAACATCTGGAACTCACTCCCTTCTGAGATCAGATGCAACCCATCTACATTCTTTTTCAGGAAAGAAGTAAAAATTCCACTATCCAACATATTCCTCTCATATTGAGAACATACCTCCCTCTCCACATGAGTGACTCCTTCCTGCGGGTTTATCACTGCTTCATGTTATC
Organism: Triturus cristatus; assembly: GCF_964204655.1. NCBI lineage: Eukaryota > Metazoa > Chordata > Amphibia > Caudata > Salamandridae > Triturus > Triturus cristatus. Next base: position 1,042,868,026 of record NC_140591.1, on the reverse strand, counting down.
GCCGTTGCCCATATCCCCAACATCCACAATGTTTTTCTGCATTTCTCAGCCATTTTCACAAAACTCTGAAACTCATTTGACCGTACCGATTCCTGTCCCTATGTCTGACCTCATGTTCCTATCTCCCCTCTTATTATTGGCTCTCATAAATATTGGCCTCATAACTTACGCCATATTTTTGTATAATGCTTACTGTTCTGTATCATATCTTCACACCTTTTAAAAAAGCCATCGCACTTGGACTCTGCTCATGCAATTACTGTTGATTTACTACATGTTATTATCTCTCTTGCTTTTGTATAGACTCCCCTCATGACTTATGCCAGATTTTTGTTTATTTCCTGCCAATTTTTGTATCTTCCTTCCTTGTTACTCTTGTAAAGCACTCTGTCACCCAATTGGGTCTTGTTTGCGCTATATAAAACTCTAAAAATAATAGAAATACAAATAAATGAAAATGGTAACATTGGCGTCTCCAAAATTGGCTTATTTATCTTACATAGAAGTCCCTAGTAAAGTGGTACTACATGTGCCCAAGGCATGTGAATTAAATGCTGGTAGTGGACCTGCAGCACACAGTGTGCCATCAATTTAAGTAGCCCTTTAGACAAGAATCAAGCCTCCCTTGCAGCCTTTGTGTGCAGGTTAAACTGTCATTCCGACCTGGTAAAATAAACGTTTTGCCAGGCCTAAATCTTCCTTTTTAATAAATAACAGTCACCTCAGGGTAGGCCCTGGACAGCACAGCGGGCAGGGTACAGTTTATTTAAAATGTTGGACATTTACTTTTTTGGTTTTACATGTCCTGGTACTGTAAAATTCTTACATTTATATTTCAATTCTGCAAGGCCTACCTCTCCCATTGAATAAATTGGAGTGAACTTATTACATTTTTGGCCTGATTACAAGTTTGGTGGTGCGGCACTGGGTCCGCCCCGCCACCCCACCGCCAAACTCGTGATTTGGCTGCCCACCAGATTATAAGCATTTTCCATGTCTGGTGGGCCTTTTTTTTTTATGTCCACACGGCAGTACCCTGAAAATGGGCACTGCAATGGGAATGCCAAAAACAGTTCCTGCACGGCATGGATGACTGTAAAATACATGCCGTGCAGAAACTGGGGTGCATGCATACAGGGGGAAACATGTTGTACCTCCCTGCATGCATCCACATGGTATGAGGGACCAGGAGGCCATTTCTTCTCCGCCACCTTTTTCATGGTGGTGGAAATATCATGAAAACCGTGGTGGAGAGGAAACCCGTAATATGCTTGGCGGGATCGCCGCATTCCCACTAAGCATATTGAGGCCTTCTGACTGTTGCAGCACCACTAGGGATCGGCAATCTCTGGCAGCTGCAGCGGGGCAATGGCGGTCCGACCCACCTAATTGTAATAGTACAGTCGGAAAACCTCCACCGCTGTGTGCCCGCAAGTCTGGTGGTCAGTGGAACGCCAGACTTGTAATAGAGCTCTAATAAGCTGTAATTTCCAAATGGGAGCAGTCCATGTTTGGTGTTTTTTCGAATTGTAATGGAAAAACCTCTTTCATACTAAAGGTTACATTTAAATTGCACTTTTGTAAAAGCCACTTTTAGAAAGTTGATAATGAAGAAAGGGTTGGGCACTTGATGCAAACGAGATTGGACCTCCTTTAACTTTATAAACTGACAAAGTATCTAGTTGTCAAATTTTTGTTTTACTTACTCAAAACAAAGAGACCAATAATCTAATTTCTATTAGGCCTTGTGATTTAGTTCACTTTTCTTCTATGTTTGCTCCAAAGTTTTTTATACAACATTATTGCATGTCTTTATGAAGGGCAAAACTTTTTTTAGAAGACGAATTCAAATGTACACATCAAAACAAATCTAACATTGCAACAATACAACAAACCATATAATGGCAAAAAACACGTTCTCTCATGAAAAAACACCATGTGAGTGACCTTTTTTTGACCAGTCCTTCATTCGACACATACTAACACCTGGTGGAGTATTCCATTCTTGTTTCTTAACATACTATTCTCAACATACTATATCCTGCCAGTGTAAACTACCCTGGGGAAATAATTGTAACTGCTTTAATGATTCCTTTTCCCAACATGCCTATTCCTTCTTGTCCAGTTCAAAACTGGTAATATGCCTATTTAAATTGTCATCCAGAGGAGACCTATCTCAAGGCATGCACCAGTGTGCATGTTAAGATTGCTCACTTGTTCTCTACATAATATATTAAGTACACTTCAAAGACAAAAATTAAAACATGAGTTGTTTTCGAATGACATCCACTTTTATTTTCTATTAAAGCTACTGTGGTGTGCATTCTTTCCCTTTGAATACAAATGAACAATGTAACCAATGATTAAACCTTTTCATGCAATTTAGCTTTAGTAGATGCTTGTGGTCTACAGAGAGAGAGATAAATTGGATGACTGCCATAAATTTGATGCAGCTGACTTGTTTAAATAGTGATCCTTTAGGAGCTATAAATATCATCAGTGCTTACAGAATTTAGCACTTAAATCCGCATGTATCAGGAAACTCCTCCCCTATCACCCCTACTAAATGTCGGCAATTTGGACCTTTCAAATTTTTTAGGGAAGAATTATCGGGGGATAGCAGCAGATATCCCATTATTCCGAATTTTGATCCTTGTGCAATTCCTGTTTGATTTTCAAAAAGTCCCTTTTGTGGGTAAATTGTAGTGCTGCTATTCTACTAGTGCACAATGTTCATCGTCATTTAGCAGGAAACATGCCCAGAGTCTGTGGAGCTTTTAAATGGGGAAGTTAATCTCCACTTGCACAACTAATTCAAGAGAATACAGTTCCCATCAGCTTTGTTTTCTAGCTCCTAGTATCTCTAAGCCACAATTTTTATAAAGCTTGTGCTTCATGTGATGCAGGATACATGTAGTCACAACTGCAGGGCCTCCTCCATGAGTGTGAAGTCCTTTTGTGACTCTGACCCTATATTTTTAAGTTAGGTATTTATACTTCCCCATTGTTTTTAATAATGAATCAACTACACACCTGTGTTTTCGCACATCGGCTTTACTTTGAGCAATAACTGACCAGCAGAATAATACGGTAATGCAAGCCCAAACAAATTTGCTCTGTTCACTGATTATGCAGTAAGGACAATTAATATAAGAGTGAATGTTAATGGTAGTTTATGCAGCTCGTTCTATGACATTATGTATTTAATACTCCAAAATGTGCTTGCATGCTTTGCAGAGTAAAAAGCCCTCTTGAGAAAAATATTACACACCTTCAGCAAACCCTATTCGAAATGTTCGACAGCAACTAATGATCTTGCCTTGAATGGAAGGATGGATGTCAATTTTACCAGTGTTGTTTGTCTCTGCCTTCCAAAGAAAAGCAGCATGTGTATATTACACAAAAAGATGGAGTCCTGACAGTTCAAATATTCAAGCACAGAAAATAGGTACCACTCCTTGATTCTCGTAGAGTGCAACATTGTGCTTGGTTCATCTTCCCATGAAGCACTCCGAATAAGTGGCAACTTGTAGTGCTACTTTTTTTCAGTGATAATAACCGCTGGAAGTGATAACACGTGTTATCACATGTGTTATTGTTGGGCTGTATTACTGTAGCTGGTAGCACCACAACTGGCATCACCACGCTTTCTGGTCACAATGTACCCTTTTCAGAAAAAGTGGAATCGTTTGTGGGAAATTAACCAGCAATATTATTCTACAAGGCTTTGTTTCCTCACAAACTCTGCAACACTTCACAACAACCATGGCATGCATCATTGGCTGCAACATGTTTGGAACTGAGTGCTGGGATGTGAGGCCATGTGCGCCCGCCCTCTTTATGTTTGGAACATGTCTTCCCAACTCGCGTACCTCACGCAACGTTGGTTATTCTAGATTCAAAACGCTTTTAATCACACAGCTCCTAAAAGGGCTAAGGAAATAATAAGAATCACAACACTTTAAGGCCTCATTAGGGGTGTGAAGTGCTGTGCAAATGCTGAAATACAATACAATGTGTAATCTTACTCTAAGCTCATACTTGTAATTGCCTGTAGAAGGGGAGGTAAGTACAATCCCATTTTAGTGGCAGACTCATAATGAGGCCCTAAATTGTTTTAGGGTAACCCCTTTCCATTTAATTGTATAGTAACAGTGTGCACCGCATATTTATTTTAGATCTCATACTGGGACACTTTTGGTTCCAAGACTATTGCACACAAAACGAGATGGAAAATAAATGGGATTCGTCTTAATTCTTTCTTCTCTCTTAAAATAACTGTTGTGGTGACACTGTGTCATCAACAAGAATTGCAAGCAGCAAAAAAGTGTTGCAAATAATTAATTTCAGCCTTTGGTGAATCTGTTCAGAGTGTTTATGTACATTGTTTATCACTCATAGTACCACTGTAGATAGATACCAGCCATATGCAAATCAGTCTTCATCCTTGATCCATCCATAAAAAAACACAAGAAACCCTGAACTGGTTTTTACCTATTTAGAATTCATCAGTGAAGGATAACTTGAGTCCAATAGCAAATTGAGCAGGGGACCCACATCTGTGCATGCCATCGCCCTTAGGGCATCAACTGCAATCAACAAGAAAGTGACAGAATTAATGCTTGAATTAATCTCAACCACTGGTTATCACTTGGGGTCACATTCAAATTCCACGTATTTTCTCTGACCGTGACACTCAAGACCGAGACTGTCTATATTCAAATCAGCCTTGATCCCCTTCCAAAAGAAACAGCCCAGGACAAACTGTCCAAACAAATTCCTCCCAAAAGGGAATATAAGTTTTGTTATGCCTATTTGTATAGCACACTAATTACCCATGAGGGTATCCTGCTGTTTCACAGGTATGTAGACTGTGAGGTCCTGAAGGGAGTTTACTCAATGATTTAGGTCTTCAGCTTCTTCGGAACTAAAGAATCAATGAGTAGGCCCTGATGTGCTGTGGTACATCGTTCCAGGATTTGGAGGAGATGTGACAGAAGGTGTAATGTCCAGTTCTGTTCTTGTGTATGTGGGGTACCTGTGCTAGTGAGAATGTGGCAGATTGGATGTGAATGGAGGGGTGGTGGAAGTCTATGCAGATTTTGAGATAGGCAGGCCTATGTTCTGTAATGCTTTGAATGTGTGTGTTAGTAGTTTGACTTAAGTGCGTATGTGAATGGGGAGCCAGTGAAGCTCTTTGAGGTGAGGAAAGATGTGAGTGTGGTGGGTAGCTTGAGGACACGTCTTACTGCAGCATTTTGGATGGTGTGGAGTCTGTTCAGGAGCTGTTTGAAGTGTTCCTGAACAGAGTGTATTGCCATAGTGTTCTCTTGTAGCCACTTGTAGATGTTCTACAGTATCCTCTTGATGTGGAGGCAGGTGGAGGTCAATGAATTTACCTGGGCTGCAATGTTGAGTTTGTGATTGAGAATGATTCCTAGGTTTCTCACATGGGCAGTGGGGACCGGTGTGGGGCTGAGGTCAACTGACCCCAGGTGGTTTCCCAGAGGACTTTGTTCCAAATATCAGCATTCAGGCTTGTCTGTGTTGAGCTTTAGGCAGTTCAATCAATCAATCAATCAGTTATTTGTAAAGCGCACTACATACCCGCGAGGGTCTCAAGGCGCTGGGGGGGGCACTACTGATCGAACAGCCAGGTCTTGAGTGTTCTCCTGAAGGTCAGCAGGTCTTGGGTCTGTCGTAGGCTCAGTGGGAGGGTGTTCCATATTTTGGCGGAGAGGTGGGAGAAGGATCTCCCGCCGGTGGTAGTTCTTCAGATGCATGGGACGGTGGCTAGTGAGAGGTCGGCGGAGCATAGCTGGTGGTTGGGGATGTAGAAGGATAGACGTCTGTTGAGGTAGGCAGGGCCGGTCTTTTGGAGTGCCTTGCGTGCGTGGATGAGGAGCTTGAAGGATATCCTCTTGATGATGGGGAGCCAGTGCAGGTTTTTCAGGTGGGGGGTGATGTGGCTGTGGCATGGTACGTCGAGGATCAGTCATGCCGAGGCGTTTTGGATGCATTGTGGTCATTTGATGAGCTTGGTCGGGGCTCCCACGTATAGGGCGTTTCCGTAGTCGAGTCTGCTGCTGACAAGGGCCTGGGTGACTGTCTTTCTTGGATCTGTTGGGATCCATTTATAGATCTTGCGGAGCATGCAGAGGGTGTTGAAGCAGGAGGAGGAGATGGCATTGACTTGCTTGGTCATTGAGAGCGTTGAGTCGAGGATGATTCCTAGGTTGCGTGCGTGGTCTGTGAGTGTCGGGGCTGTCCCCAGTGCTGTCGGCCACCAGGCGTTGTCCCAGGCTGAAGGTTTGGAGCCGAGGATGAGGACCTCCATCTTGTCCGAGTTCAGCTTCAGGCGGCTGATCTTCATCCAGTCGGCAACGGCCTTCATTCCTTCATGGAGGTTGGCTTTAATGGTGGTGATGGGGTCCTTGGTGAGGGAGTTAGATCTCCTCCAGGTGGTCACAGCGGCCATGCAGGTAGCGAACATGCTTTTTGTTGCTGAGGTCTTGTCCACCAGGTAGAGCATCAATTGAGTGGGGTCCTGTTGATGTGGAACAAAGTTGGGCTGAGAGATGATCCGTGGGGGGCACAACAAATGAGGTTCTTGGTTTCTGACTTGTAGGGAAGCAGGCTGACTCTGTGTTTTCTTGTAAGGTAGGCGCAGAGTCAGTTGAGGGCAGGTCCTTGGATGCCTATTTTATGTAGTCATCTGATGAGGGTGGAGCAAACTTAGAAAGGTTTTTGCTGATTTAGGCCTCATCAGTGAGGTGCAGGTTGAGTCCTGTTTCACAGTGATCATTGGATTAACATCTGGGCACATCTATCTCACTTCTGATGTTAACTGTAAAAAACAACAAAGTGATGTAAATAATGTTTGATTTAATGTCAGACACTGATGAAATTAGCAAAAAAATCCATCTACAGTTAAAGAAAACATTCTCATGACAAAGAATAAATATTCTTTACAATCTGTTTGAATATTGTGAAGTATTAAAATGTGATGTTTCCAGCTTTAGACAACAGCCAAAATGCCTCATTTAGAAATGTTGCATGCTGGGCATCTGCCAAAACATTATATGCCTGATCCACCAACCTCATAGTTTCCCTTCTCTGCGGCCGATTCCGATTCCGGCTGCAAAATGTGCTGACCGACACGGACCCGGAACGGAGACATACCGACTCGGACGGCGCCGTACGACCTGTGCATTACGATGCAACACGTGTGAATTACAACTGACATGTACGGAATACAAGCCGTACGACCGAGCCGTAGGGAAAACAGTGATTCGCCCGGAAAACCAACGCGATTTGCACCGACCGACACGTACCAGGAATGAACCCGACCGACACGTACCTGCGATGTCCGATCCGCACTGTACGATGCAATGCATGTAAACCCCGACCGACTCGCACGGAGCCCAAGCCGCATGACCGACACGCACAGAAAAGAGGGACCTCAAGCAATAAAGATCTCCGCGACCGACGCGTATGAAACACAGAAGAAAGTCAGCGTGAACGGCCCGGAGAAGTCCGCACGAGCCAACATCCGCGTCCGTCTCGGTCAGAAGCAACGCCTTCTTCATGCCTAGAAAACCCAAAGGAAAAAATACATAAAAGGACCAAACAAGCAATGACAAAGTCAATAAATATTTTTAAAAAACCTGGAACAAAGACACACTCACAACTGCACCTATATAAAGGACATCAATCACTACCATGATCCTTTGCAAATAGGAGACAACAGCCAGCAGAAAACACCATCACACAGCAACCACAGACACACTCACAACTCACCCATCACACAACTTTCACACCATTAGGACCTCACCAAAAGCACCCACACAAACTGCTAGCAAAACCAACACTAACCCACCCTCACTTGCACCCTCACACACACATCACTCACCACCACCACCCATCACCATGTCCCCAAAGAAGAATCCAAAATTCACAGATAGTGAGTTAGAAGTGGTGGTAGACGAGATCATCAGCGTAGAGCCACATTTGTTTGGTACATTGGTCCAAAGGACCCCCATGTCACAGAAAACAAAGATGTGGGCGAGGATTGTGGACAAGGTGAACGCACAAGCACCAACGTTGCGCACAAAGGACAATATCCAGAACAGGGGGTATGACGTGCGCAGGAGGGTCAAGAAACTCATCGCGAAAGATCACGCCTTGAGTCAGCGCACTGGCGGTGGCCCTCCTGCCAAACCAGTATACTTCAGGACCTGGGAGGAGAAGGTGCAGGACATCCTACCACCAGAGAGCATCCATGGTCTAGCAGACATACCAGAGCCTGGTGAGTACACAACCAGCATACTCAATATTGTGTGGCAAGGGGACAGTGAAACCATGCACCATTAGCAAAGCCACAGTAACCAATAGATAATCATCCCAAGATGTGTTTGCTAGTCAGACAAACACAATACCTGCCATCTCATAGTGACTTGGAACTGTGTCATGACATGTACCAACCTACAAACAAATAGAGCAAGGCAGTGGCATAAAGCCAAATAAACACTATCAGACAGTTTGCCACCACAAACACACTACCTCACAGTGCAGCTGACTGACAGGAAGGAATATTGGGTATGCAGGTGAAGTGAGTGTATCCAAAAGCATGATGGGGTTCGTAGTCACAGATAATGCTCCCCCTTCCAAATTGGCCCATCAAGACCTCTCTGAACCATGCCCACATCACAGGGAGTGGAAAATGAATGACAAGATGGCTGACACTGGGTTCTGCTGTGTGGAGCACAAGGCCTTGGTAGGGGTTGTGCGCCAATCAGAAGCAGGACACCGCTGACTGACATCCTGAAAGACAACTTGCATGCCCTCCAATGGAAGCACGTTTCATGGTGGGATGTCTGGCCGGTTGGGAAGGCGGAGTGACAGCTCTGACCATACTTACCAGCATGTGGAGACACACACACCCCTCAACACAAACTCCACACAACTCACCGGGTAGAATGCATTGACTCACACCATAGTGAAATATCACCCAATGATACACCGTACTGTGTGCTGCTGTGTGAAGCACAGGGGCTCTCTTTGGACTTGTAGCCAAACAAACACAGGGACTTCACAGTCAGCCATCTTGCCATTGCTGTCACACCCCCTCACAGGGAAGCAGAGTCAAAAGGAATGAAGTATGGGCATGCTGGGAAGGGGGGTGCAGCCAAGAGAATGATGGGAGTTGCAGTTACAGACATTCCCCACCCACCCACATGGCCTATCAAGCTCACACTGAACCATGCTCGCCTCACAGGGAGTGGGAATGGACTGACAAGATGTCTGACACTGGGCTCTGTTGTGGGGAGCACAAGGCCATGCTGGGAACTGGACTACAACAAACACCAGGACTGCAAAGTCAGCCATCTTGCCATTGCTGTCACACCCCCTCACAGGGAAGCAGAGTCAAAAGGAAGGAAGTATGGGCATGCTGGGAAGGGGGGTGTAGCCAAGAGCATGGTGGGAGTTGCAGTCACAGACATTCCCCACCCACCCACATGGCCCAGCAAGCTCACACTGAACCATGCTCGCCTCACAGGGAGTGGGAATGGACTGACAATATGTCTGACACTGGGCTCTGTTGTGGGGAGCACAAGGCCATGCTGGGAACTGGGCAACAACAAACAACAGGACTGCACTGACTGACATCCTGAAAGTTAACCTGCACCCACTGCAATGTTGGCACGCTTCATGATGGGTTAACTGGCCTGGGGGAGAAGGAGGCCCTGACTTGTAAACAAATAACACCGATGCTGGCCATACACACACCTTCTAAGCTAAACATTGCACATGTGGTACCAGTGACTCACAAAGATGATGCCCGGGAAAGATGTCTGACACGTGGGCCTGAGAAATGATGTGGCTGACAATCACACATATGCACTGGCCAAACAAGACATGGTCACACACACAGCCATTGCGACCATATGTTCAAACTCATTTTCTGGGGATGCAGTGTCCAGGGGTGCCCCATTCCCGGGCTGGGGTGGTGTGTCTTGCAGATAACAAGTGTTGAGAGCCATATATGGTACATTGCACAAAACACACAGGAACTCACATATACATCATTGACAGGGGACATCTGACAGTGAATGGAATGGACACACCAATATAGCCGACACCATAGCATGGTCTCATTCACACTCGGTTCTGTTGTGAGCTGCATTCCACTCCTACATCGTGCTGAAACATATGCATCCTTCACACAACACACCACTCACTGACATGGACACTGTAGACACAAGGCCTAACCTGGACTGCATTGGAGGAGACATGCTACTCAGAGCAGCCAAACTGCAACACACACACCACCAGCCCTCACTGTCATGAGCATTGAAAAGCCAGAGTGCTACCTTGCTCAATCCATGTCACCATGGAGAACATTGACAAGTAAAATCCCATATGCACGTACAAAACTCAGCACCAGACTCATTAACGATGGTGACATCATCACTTGTATGAAATGGGATGGGAACTTGGAACACTGTAAAAAACACACTTCCTCCAAAGAGGTTACAGGCATACCGGACTGTGACCATGTCGTACCAATACACCAATGTGTCACACAAAGACTTTGCAAAATCTGCTACCACACATGCCCCAATCTTACAAGATATCCTCAGTGGAATAGCACGTATGTCCTTGTTAAAGCTCACATGTGTATAGGGATGACACACAACGTGATGGCCCTTGAGTAGTAATGGTCATGTGCAGACAAATCTATACATGAGCTGGGGATGCACACACTTCGACATGCACATTGAAATGTTTCATTTTGGCTGGACAATGTGCAACAACAATATCAATCTCTGTCCGTGACAACCCTGGACCAAGCAGTGTACAGGCAGGCATCCAGACATACAGTAGAAATGTCATGTAAGTGAACCATTGATGCCTGTAGAAACCTAACTTACATTGTGTCTCTCTTCCAAACACAGGTGTTGCTGGGGACACAGCACCAAATGAAGAGGAATCCCTGTCCCAGACTCTGGTGGACCCTCAACTCTCTGGTGTGGATCCATCTCTGTCCTCTTCGGATGACGACGAACAACCTGGCACCTCCGATGTGAGTCATCATGCAGCACTAGCAGTACCAACATCTGCACCCCCTGTACCCACGCCTCCAGTATCTGGAAACAGACAGGGCACCGCTGCCAACACGGACAGACCAAGGCCACAGAACACCGACAGCACAGCGACACAGGACCCCCAGGAAGCTACAGACAACACCACCAGCAACAACACCCAAGGGGTCCCAGTGTCACCTGTGCGTGCCGCTGCAGGTCCTGCCCATGTGGATAGGGGTGCTGGGAGGGATGGGAGGCAGAGGGCGCGCCTTGCAGAGGGGTCTGGACTGCATGATGACCCCCAACTGGCACGCATCATAGATGCATACCAGGATGGCACCGGAGGATTTGGCCAGGTAGTGGGGATCCTCAAGGACATTCAACAGGAGCAGGCTGCCCACATTGCCCGCATGGAGGCACAGTGGGATGCACTTACTGCGGTGCATCGAGTCATACTCCTATGCCTCCGCCAGATCAGCACAAACATGTCCACACCTCCCTATGTGGCCACAACATCTGTTGCCACACCATCTGCCAGTGCCACAGGGAGGGAGGATGACTCTGACGGAGAGTCCTCTGCACTGCAGACGCCTGCACCTGAGGATCCCCCCTCAAGAAGAAGAGGGGTCGTCCAAAGAAGGACAAGTGAGACACAGCTGTCCCTGCACATCCCCCAGGGCCTCTAAATCTGCTATGGACAATGTTCTTTGTGTGCAACCCGTTTACCTTGTCGTATCTGACACAACTCGCCTACATGACATGGAGGGTTCATGTTGGTCCAATGTAGCAGATGACTGTGGACTTTACTCTGGACATTTCAGCTACCAACACTACCAACTCTACTGTGAACTTTGGATTCAAAACCCAATATACAGCACCCACCATCCTGTGCACTATCCTCACACATGTTTGTAAATAAACTCACCAGTACACCATACTTGCCTCTGTTGGGATTCCAACTTGTCATGTGTCATGGAGATGTTGATCTTCTAAACAACACAGTGCATGCCAAATACTACAACAATGTGACCACCGTTATGTGAGTCATGGTGATGTGACACATGTGAGGGAGACACACCACTATGGCACCACAACACATACTCACCATGTCCATGTAACTCATCCCATACAATGATATTGACCTGAAATACATTGGTATGCACAGACACAACACCTATCCACAGTCAGTGGTAACAACTCTACAGATGAGGTAAGCAAATGTCAGTTAGATGTGGGAAGACAGACAACGCACCTAACAAAGCGTAGCACAGGTTCATTACACATCAGCAACATGTTTATTCCACAATAGTTGCAAGGTAATTGTACGTTACAGTGGACACACAGTCACAAAGTGTCAGAGAATTGAAGTCCAGGGGTGTGTGGCACATCACTTGATGGGAATTGATAACTTCCACACAGGTGTTGGATTCTAGGTGTTGGGGGTCAGTGTTGACCAAACAACAAGCAAAGTACCCTGGTAAGGACAGACACAAGACACAGTGAAAAGCACAGCACAACAGAGCAGCCACAACACATTTCTGGTTAACTCAATACATTGACATAACAGCCCTGTAAACTCACATTCAGGTGAAGAAGTTGTTGATGAGCTGTGTGCGGACGTCACCCTCATCATTATCATCACTGGCATCATGGCCCAGGCCTGGATCCTCCACAGGTGGCGGAGGTAGGTCATCATCATCCTGGATGAGAGACAACTTCTTCCACACTCTCATGTTGTGTAGCATGCAGCATACAAGGATTATTTTGCACACATTTGCAGGCTCATATCAGAGGGCCCCTGCTGTCATGTCCAGGCAGCGGAAGCGGCTTTTCAGGAGACCAAATGTCCGCTCAATCATCCTCCTGCTCCGACCATGTGCCTCATTGTAGTGCATCTCAGCTGGTGACACAGGGTTCCTGAGGGGTGTCAGCAACCACGGCATGTTGGGGTATCTGGAGTCACCTACACACAAACAATTGAACAATTAGCAGAGTTTTGAAGGAGGGTGGAATACAACATTGCCAAACACACACAATGGTAAACAGTCAGTACACACCGCCAAGCCAAGCACGCTGGTCTGGCATCTGTGACATCAGCGTTGCAATGCGACTACTCCTCATGATGTAGGCATTGTGCGCAGAACCGGGGAAACGTGCACACACATATGTGATACACATGTCTGCAAGACATACTACCAAAGCATTGATGGAGTGGAACTGTTTCCTGTTCTGGTATGCCTGCTCATGTGCCTGTGGTGGTATCAGGGCCACATGTATACCATCAATAGATCCAATGACGTTCGGCATCCTCCCTAGTGTATAAAAGGCATCCTTTATTTCAGTGAGTTGACCTGGGCTAGGAAACTTGATGTACAGGTCAAGGAAATGCAACATCCCGTCCAAGACATCGCGTAGCACACGACTGAACATAGTTTGTGACATACCACCAGCAGTAGTCACAGTGTACTGGAAGGTACCAGTAGCAAAGAAGTGTAGGGCTGCCATCACCTTCACCTCTGGGGTCAGTGCTGTAGGGTATGTCCGGCCAGGTAGCAGATGTGGCGCCAACTGCTCCGCCAACTCCTCAATCAGTGACCTGGTGAAGCGGTACCGTCGGATGCAGTCGCGTTCCTGCATGGTTTCAAGGTCTGGGAACAGTCTATGGACAGCTGGTGCCCTGCAGAACAGAGATGCACAAAGGAAGATTGTCGATTCATCCACCCATGTGGCTATGACCAAGCAAAATATCACATGATACATCATGACAATACACAATGTACTGAGGTGTGTGCTGTTGGGCATGGACACATATGTCACCTACATGCCCATCACCTCACATCTCAAGTCCACATGTCCACATAAGTCCCATGTAGTGCAATGGCCCATCATTGGGCTGTGTCACTTTACCTATGTACTGCTGTGACATTACAAACACACACCACAGTGACACATGAGGCCTGATGTCTCCCAGGCATCACAGATCTTTGTCATGCAGATAGCCAGGGTCCATGTATTGCCACATGGACACTGGCGTGACATGGTCTATCATGTACACGCCACAAGGCAACCGTGAGTCCCACAGGTTGTGGCCACTGTTGTCTCTGCAGGCCCTACATGCACGTCTCGTAGACACACACACAACATCAATGTTGATGCACAAACCACATGGATGTGGAGACTGTCTCCCATTGGGCACATTTGATCAGCCACATCTGAGACACAACATGCACACAGACTGTGGGTGTACATCAGAATTGTGGCTATAGCTCTCACTGTGACGTACATACCATCACCCCCAGGACTTAGGGTGTATGTGACATGTCCTAAACATATCCAACATGAAACTGTGTCCATGACTCATGCCCATAACTGTACAGTTGCACATCACAGTGGCAATGTGCACGACACACCAAGGATTCTGTCCCCATGAACACGTGCACAGCCTGGGAGTGGCTGCACAAAGTACCAGCCAACAAAACAGATGTGACCACACAAACACCCAGGGAATGCAGCCTTACATGCCATGGGACACTGTGTGGCCAATGCTGTAGTGTGGTAGGTGTGCACCTGAGTCCCTGGCAAGTAATTGTGTGTTGAAGCCATCAAATAGTGACACCAATGAGGTCCGACGCAGGTGACTATGCGTATGCATTGCACAGTTCAGGACCGAGCTGTGCGTACGCTTAGCCATTGACTGCAATGAGGTCCGATGCGGGTGACTATGCGTACGCATTGCACAGTTCAGGACCGAGCCGTTCATGTGCTTAACCATTGACTGCAATGAGGTCCGACGCGCGTGAATATGCGTACGCATTGCACAGTTCAGGACCGAGCCATGCGTACGCTTAGCCATTGGCTGCAATGAGGTCCGATGCGGGTGACTATGCGTACGCATTGCACCGTTCAGGACCGAGCCGTGCGTACGCTTAGCCATTGACTGCAATGAGGTCCGATGCGGGTGACTATCATGCATACATGTCGGGCAGGCATGGTCCGAGATCGGCGTACGCCTTGGCCATTGAATCGTATGGAGACGGGTGCATGCGTATTTTCAACCGGCGCACCCATTGGCTCTGGACTGTCATGGAGACGGATACAGATTCAAAACTTGTACGAGTCGTGCGCTGGAAATTCAGTTGGATGCCTACAACAATGTTGCAATTCCTAGAGTTTTATGAAGGTGAAGATTTGAACGATGCAGAAGACATGTGCGAGTCGTACATTTCCATGGATTGGCCAGATTCATAGAATGCAACCATGTTGGACCTATCACGTGGGACACATGGCACATATTCTGCCTCTGCACACAGATATAAGGCTGGCTGGCCCCCAGGGAGCTCACTTGCCTACAATACGTGCTACTGGACCACATCCCTGCTACCACTGCTGCTGTCTCTGCATCCTCTGGCTACTGCTATGGCACGTACTCTGGAGAGGGCCCCAGCCTTCACTGAGGAGGAGAACCAGGCCCTGCTGGATGGGCTACTTCCACAGTACAGCAAGTTGTATGGGAAACCAGGGTAGCAGGTGAGTGTGCAGTCCACTGCCTTCCTAATTGTGCATGCTATCTGACTAGCAGTACTAGCAGTGTGTACACCAGTGGCAAGCAAACTCACTGAGTACTTTCCTACCCCAAAGAGTGTAGGTACATGTAATGAAAAGGTGTTCTGCAGCTAAAGTGCATTTGTGCAAGCATAAACTTCCCAGGCATTGTTAACATGTCAGACACGCATGGCATTTGTCCTTTCCCATGGGTGCACTACCTGTATAACTCATTTTCCTTTGTGATGACGACATGTATATCCAACTGTGTGCAGCACAAATATGGGCCATGTGTGTTAATGGACTTCTAACTTTGTCATCCTCACAGGTTGATGCCCACCAGAAGCAGGTGATATGGCTGACCATCGCCTGGGCAGTTCGATTGGTGGGGGTCTACAAGCTCCGAATCTGCAACTGCCAGAAGAGATGGCAGGACCTTCGGGCTGGACCCGGAGGATCGCAAGGGTCCAGCTGAAACTGTCGCCTCCTCGCAGGAGTGGCAGACACCGGACCCTGACCCCCCACATGCTCAGGATCCTGGCGGTGGTCTTCCCGGACCTGGATGGGCAGCTGAAGGCCAGACAGCAGCAAGGAGGGGATAAGTCCATGTCTAATCTGTGTACTATGTCTGACATGCTCATTGCAGTCTTTTGGCCTGGTCACACTTCCACATTACGTAGGTCTTGTAGTCCAATATTCAGGTCCCTCAATTGTGTGATGTACCCTCCTCATCTGATCCACAGGTGTGGACCCTAAGGTCTGTTGCTTGTGTCACTAGGGCACTGTGTCCCTGCAGTCAGCTATGATTCAGGCTTCGGACAGCATCTGTTACCGTGACTCTGTTGTGTGTTTCACGGGTGGGTCAATTGTTTACAAAATGCCTGAGATCTGACATGTGATCTGTGTGTGCCCTTGATATGTGTTACAATTGCTGGTCTGACTCGCCATATGTGGCTGGGGTATTTCAAACAAACACATGCAGCAGGGGACTCCAATTTGTGTGCCTCAGGAGTATGTATATCAAGTGTGTCACACTTGCTTAGCCACCTGACTACTGTCCAGGGCTAAACACTGTTTCACGTAGACCTGGGCAGTCATGCCTACTCAAGGGCATTTAGAAACACTCTGTAATCCCACTCCTGTGTATCAACTTACAGGTTGTGCTTAGTGACATGTGCCTTCAGGTGTCTGCCTCTGTGTCATTGTGGTATGGCTTCCTTTCCATACAACTGTGGTGTTCATGAGTTTGCGGGTCAGCAGGTCATCTGAGATGTGACTATGAGAGACAATACCTGTGTTACATATAGGTGTGTGATCACTTGACAGTGCACAATGGTGTATGCAACTGTGTGTGCACTTCAGGCAGCTGTTTTACATGCACAGCAGACTGTGATGTGCTAATGTACAGGGAGTTGTGTTCGCAGAGACTCATATGTCTGTTTTGTATGATGTGGGGTCTTCTGGGTCTGGGATATGTTGTTTGCAGGGGATGGGCAAGTGCACTTATCAGCTGCAGAGTTTGTTTTACCCATGAGCTATGGTATTTAACTTGCTACGAGTGATCCTGCATTGTGTTCAAATGTGCTCCATGCACACCATTGTGGCATTAACTATCAGGACATGAGAACATCATAGTGTGTGTTGCTGGCATGCATCACAAGCATGTGAAATGAGACTCGGCCCATCCCTTCATCCTGACACCTGTACTGAGTCAGTAGCAAGAGATGTGATGTGTGTATAGTGACATACTCCTACATGTTCACTTGCATGTTCAACAAATGTGTAGCTGGTGCATGTCGGCACATTGGGGTAATAGCATGCTACATGCAACAGACATATGGGTGCAAGTCCAGGAGGGATATGAGTGCCATGGTTGATGGTGAGACTGACAATTGGCTTATTCTAAACAGTGTGAGTACTTTGAGCAGTGTTCAGCTGATGATGCCAGGGCTTGCCCTGTGATGTGATGTACTCACTGTGGTGTGTGCAGTCAGTGCAGGTGACTGCTGTTGTTCTCTTTTTTGCTAATTCTATCCAGATACATTCACGGCCACAGGAGGGGACAGCTCCACGGAATAGGAGGAGCCACAGAGCCTGACTGGGACAGAGGGTGAGGAGTCGGAGGGACCCAGTGGCACGGAGGGTGAGTGGAGCCACACCGAGGAGTCCTCAGCAACATCCACCCCAGCTAAGGGTCACAGCAGCTCTGAGGATGACACCCTTGTGGAGGCGGGTGTCAGCAGCCACCAAACCCCAGCTAGTGAGGCAGTCCCCGTCACCGCCCCCACCACCATCACCACCCTCCCATCGGCTCCCATCCCAGAGGTCCGTGGAGGCTCCCGTGTTCAGGAGCATGTCTCCTTTGTGCCAGGCACCGCACCCCCTGCCCCTGTGTCCCCTGCTGCCTTGAGTGAGGAGACTGTGGACTTGCTTCAACAGATCCATGTAGGGCAGACATCAATGCTGAGTGTCCTCCATGCACACACCAGTCTGTTGACACAACTGGTGTCGTTCATGGAGGGCATTTCATCGGGCATGTCTGCCCTACACAGGACCAATCAGTCCGTGGCCTCTTCCCTGACGGTAGCAGTGTTTCTCCTCCAACAGTCCCGCACCCCTCCTACCCCTGCGCCACCCACGATTCCTAGCACCCTACCTGTCCCAAGCACACACACACCTGCACATTCTCACAAACTCACAGACACGGGCAGCACACAAACACCCAAACCAAGGGCTAGACGTGCACACAAGCAAACGCAGGAGACTGATACCACACTCACAGGGGATGGTTTGCAGACACACACACAGTCATCCGCAACCACTCCGCAGTCCTCCGATACCTCTCCCTCCCTGCCCCCTTCCCTTGCCTCACCTGCAACCCCAGCTCCACAGAAGCTCTTCCTCTGTGACCTTGGCCTCTTCCCCACCGACCCAGCAAATCCAGCTTACAAGGGGAAGAGGAAGTCTCCACACACAGAGGGGAGTGCCCCTCACACCCAGACACCCTCCCCCAGGTGTAGTCAGACTGAGGCCCCCACCCCCAAGTCCCCCCAGAAGAGCAAGACTCCACCCCCACCCCGCAGCTCCACAACAAAGTCTCCGTCCTCCATCCCCCAGGCCCCCACTCCACAGGTTCCCCCACCACACCTTGCCCCAGGTTCCCCCACCCACAGATACACCATCCCCAAAATTCTGAGGCCCTCCCCCTACCATATGCTCTTCCAACCCCGGTCAGACAGTTTGTGCCACTGATGTGGGGACCATGTCCCCCCTCTGTCCTGCCGACCTGACCTGAACCCCATTCCGCTCCCATTGAGTTAGGCACTGCAGTGGAGTCCACGACCACCCCGTCTGACTTGAGCACTGCAGTGGGGACCAAGTCCACTCCATCTGACCCGCCCACTGCCGGCACCCACCCCATCTGACTTGTGCCCCACAGTTGTGACTGCACCCACTACTTCAGTCAGCTCCACTGCAGTTGCCAGTCACTTTCCTGCATCCACCACCCCTTCACTGCCTCCTTCTGCTGTGCCCTGATCCTATCCCTGGGGTGCCTGGCCTGCCCCCATGTATGCCGCTCCGAGGGGATGTCCCCTGTACTTATCAGTGCAGGCAAGCAACGTGTGACAGTTGTCACTCAAGTTAACGTTTTGCAATTTGGATATGGACTGGCCATTCGCCTTTGTTTTGAAAGGACTTTACTTTTTAAAATTGCTGAATGAAGCATTTTTCTTTATCCTTGTGAATTTGATTTAGCTGTACATTATGTTGATGATGTTTAGCATGACCTTGCAGTTGTAATGCTGGATTTCCAATGTTGAATACTGAGGTGTTGATGTGAGGTACTCCATGTGGTCCATGAGATATGTATCCTATTCTGGTCGCTATCCATATCTATCCTTTGCAGCTAAATGGGTGTGTCATGATTAACTTTGTGGACATCTCTGTAAACATTTAATTTGCATGGTCACATCTGTGGCTTGCACACATGCACATATGATGTGCTTCCCATTGTCCAATTTGTCTATTTCCCTGACTGGGGGCGCATCTCCACTGGACATGTAAGTGTGGGCATCATTGGTGTAGGAGCAACTGGGTCCTCTGTGCAACTTGCTGCACATATGTATTGAGTATGTGCAGATGACTTAAGGGAGACTCCCGTACCCAAGGTGTTGTGACAAGAGCCTTCATTGTGTGGTAACTGATGGCTGAATGAACAAGTGTTCTGCTGACATTACTGAGACCAGCTGTGGCTATGTTTGGCACAGCTGAGCTACCACAGGAGTTGAGTCCCCTCAAGTAAGTGTGTTGTTCCGTGACATTGCCTGGGCCCATGGTGTGTGTTGTGTGAGCATGTGTGTGTGTGTCCACATCCCTTTTCATACACAGGCAGTGTTTCCTTGATATGTTCCTGTTGTTGATGCTTGCTGAGTTGTACTGTGTTCATCCCACAACTTTGCCATGGGCTACCAGATGTGGGGATGCATGACACACTACTGTTAATTGGTGCTTCATCATTGGGATTTGATAGTTCTGAGTGGTGATGATGTGGTCAGAAGCAGATGGGACACAGTCAGGGGTCCACAAGGCACTTGTTTGTTCGCAATATCATGTAGTTGTCCCTAGTTGGTACCTTTCAGTGATTGAGACATGTGCATGTGTGTGTGACTGCCCCCACTTGTCTGGTTCAGGGCTGCAATGTTTGAAGGTTTCAGCATGTGTGCCTTGTGGTTCGCCTTGGCTTCTGCATTGTCCTGGGACTGTGGCAGGTATTCGGAAGGTTACGTGAGCTTTGACGTCATGGTCATGTACCACATACTGTGCAGTATGTCTGTCATTCACCAGGGTTGTAAACTGTCCTTGTGTGATGAGTCTGTGCACCTTAGTTCCTCCCAACATTCCTGTGTTTGTCATGGGTGCATGTGCAATGAAACCTGTCCATGTGGGCTTCACAGATGCACATTGGTGCAGTTCAGGGTGTGTGGTGTTGAGGGTGGACTGATGTAAATGTTTGTATGGATGGGCCCCTAGCTCCCGTTTGTCCATGGATGACGGGCAATGCTGAGTGATTTGTGTTTGTGTAGGTGTGATGTACGTTTGTGGCATAGGACACATGTCTGGGTTTCACAGTTTGTACAACATCTACCTTTGTCAGCACAGTGGACGTGTCATGCATGCTTGTGTCACCCCAATGTCTGGTCCCTGGGGGTAGTGCTGTTGTTTGTCAGTCTCTTGCTGTGTTAGTTGCTGTTCATTCCAGCTTGTGTCACATGTGTCTGTTGTGCTCCCTCTCATCTCACAATGCCTGATTGCCCACTAAGGGGGACCATTGATGGTTTACTTTTGTATGGCACTGTGTCCACATCTGCCTCATTGCGGTTCAGCCCCCCTCATGTGTTGTGTAGTTGCCTGGGGATACTGACACACACACACACACACATGTTGTGTCAGATGTGCAGTGTGAGGTTGACTGTTTGTGTTTGTGCATCTGCACCAGTGCATTGGTATTGCTGTTTTGGGCCATTGTCTGGATGTTGGTTTTGTGATTTACCCTGCAGTCCCTGTGAGTCGTATCACATAATTCTGCACATTCATCCTGGTTGTTAGGTCCCATTGCTGGCATGGAATGGGAGTTTGTGACCTGACACCTACAGTCTACGCAGGTTGTTTTTATTTGTGTATCTATTTTCAAGATGTATGTATGCTTTGTGATGGTCACTTCTGCTTTTGTATCATTGTACACTGAATGCATTGTCAGCCCCCATGGGTGGTGCTTGTCTGCACATGTCTGAGAGTATGTTAGGTTTTCACAGCACTGTTAGCCTCACCACATCTCTGTGGGTATGGAACACAACCACTACTTTGCACCAAAAGTGTTACATGTGTTGGGACCAGGAATCATACATGCTGTTTGGCATTTGCAGCTTTGACCATCATAACACTTACCTGTTGGTCACTGTGATGAGGGGGGTTTTAGACCCCATCACCACAATGCTCAACATTTGCTGCAGTTTGGAACTACACACTTAACATTTGTTCTACACAGTGAGGGGCTGTTATTTTTACATTGACACAGTGCTATAGTGATGCTTGCCTTGTGTAGGCCACACTCAGTTTTTGGTCACACATGTGATGGTAGTTACATTGTATGTTCGAAGTCATAATCACTGTTGTGGGCATTTGTCACAGACTGCACACTGTTGTCATGATGTTAGGGGGATGTATTTTGCTGACATACCTAATGTTGGTGTATGATGGATGTGTGGTGCATCACCCATCCTATGGGTGGGGGTGGCAGGGGTGATGGGCAACATAAGCCCTATGAGTGGGGGTGGCAGTAGTGCTGGTGGCAGGAGTGCTGTGCAACAGGTCCCCTATGAGTGGGGGTGGCAGTAGTGATGGGCAACAGAAGCCCTATGAGTGGGGGTTGCAGTAGTAATGGGCAACATAAGCCCTATGAGTGGGGGAGGCAGTAGTGCTGGGTAACATAAGCCCTATGAGTGGGGGTGGCAGTAGTGATGGGCAACATAAGCCCTATGAGTGGGGGTGGCAGGAGTGCTGGGCAACAGGCCCCTATGAGTGGGGGTGGAAGGAGTGCTGGGCAACAGGTCCCCTATGAGTGGGGGTGGCAGTAGTGATGGGCAACATAAGCCCTATGAGTGGGGATGGCAGTAGTGATGGGCAACATAAGCCCTATGAGTGGGGGTGGTAGTGGTTCTGGCCATACAACCCCTATGGTGGCCTGTTGCTAGCGGCCAGGATATGGATCCCCTGTGTGTGTGTGATATTTTGCGGGTACGTGTCATTTGTTTGTGTGGTGGGTGTCTAACTTACCGTTTGAGCCGTCCGTGTCGGTTCCTGATCCGGTCATAGATGTACAGTACTGGTATGACCTGCGCGATGGGATTCATGATGTGTTCTTCTCGTACACTCTGCTTGTTGCTCCGTCTCGTACCCGTTGCAAGCTGGTCCATCTCATAGCCGTGGATTGAGTGCTGGCGTGAATCGTACCTGATTCGCTTCTTTTCCGGATGCTGTGACGTGCCGTACGTGGCGACCCGTCTGGTGTGTATGATTTGCGCATCATACTCGGTTCAGCGTTCGGAGGTATGGCTCGGACGGAGAATGAAGCTTGAATCACAGGCTACGTGTCGGTCGGATTTTTGTTAGTTATGAGCATCGTATTTCATTGCCCGGACGGACCGGCTCCGGGTACGAGTCGGTTGTAAGGTAAGGCTACGAACAGCTCTCAGAGAGATGTCCGACCCGGTTCGGAATCAACCCCTCTGTGGGAGAATCACATAGTTTCTGATGGCATAAGTTGATGTGGTTTCACCAACAGAAACCCTTGATCTCATGGCCTAGCCGTCACCACCTAATTAACATGTATAATGTTACCAGTTACCTTTTCCATTTGATCTGGTACTGCACTGCATTCTATGGGCCTAATTTTCAGCACCTTTTTGTCTCCTCAGAAATATTGACAGTTGAATGCAAACGTTTATGTAGAAGATGGCATATTATGTGACAAATATATCCATTATTTTGTGATAACACAGGTGCTGTAAAAGCATAAACATTTAGAGACTCTATTAACAAGGCAGCAGTGCCACAGAGTCACAATTTGTGAGAAATTCAGTTGTTGGCTGGGGGAAGGGAGGTGACGCTTCTTCAAGCAACAGCCACAATGCCTGTCAGGGTGAACTACACAAATCACTAAATTATCCTGTGCTTAACTATTTGGTAGCTTAGAACAAAAGCATCCAGTCTTCACTTAGATGTAATGTATACATTATTTTTATGCAGCACACAAACAGTAATAATGAGAAAATGCAACACAATTTAATCCCACACCAGTTTAAAAAAATTAGAGTAAGATTTAATAAATTGTTTGACACCAAAATGACAAAAATCCAACCAGTAGACTAAAGTAGTCAATTTGTAAACTTTTTGGGAAAATCTTGTACCTAAAGGATCAAAGCGTCAACCGTGGATATCTAGTTCCGCAAGACTGGGTCAAAGTCACAAAATATTGCCAACCGTGATGGAGTGCAGGCTGGATAGAAAGAGTGGATTGGGACCGGTGAGCCCTTACCTTTGGACTTAGGGAAAAGTTCTAAGAAGGTAAAGTTCTGCTGGGAAGGCTGCAGGCGGTGTTCGAGGTCAGAGCATCTTCATTGAGAAGCCACTGTGTGAAGTCACATTGAAGATCTCTACGTTCTGACCTTGTGAACTTTTATGAAATAAAAAATCTTCAGTGGAATGAAGCTGGAGGCTGTAGCCGATGAGAGTTCTAGGCGTTAAATATGATAACCTGGAACACCTAAAACTAAGGCATTACAGTAGTCCAATCTGCTAGGAAAAGTACTTTTCCTCATAAGGGGGTGGAAGCAAGTTGGTAATGAAGGTGACATTGGGCAAAGTGTCCTCATTAGACCAAAGCAAAAAGAGCAGAATCTATTAACATGGCTGGAAAAAGAAGTTTATGACCTCGGTCTTATCCCTATTAAATTTCAGAGAGTTAGCGCGAGCCACTGTAAGATATCATGTGTTAGAAATGGGGTTTCTGATTGGCTAGAGTATGCACCTAAGCCAGGCAGAACACACCATACTAATCAGGGTAAAGGATTTACACAACCAAGATAGCCCCTACTCTCCACCATGGTGGCTTGGCTTGAGTAGTCAGGCTTATCCCAGAGACAATATGCAAAGCATTTGCACAACACACTCGCACCAGTGACACAATTAACTCACCAAGAAAGAGACTCCACACAATGTTATAAAAAAAATATAAAGGGTATTCTACATATGCCATAGACAAAAATATCATAAAACAGTGATTACTTTGCCAACTAGGCAATTGTCATAACTTCCCAATGCGGGCAATGAGAGAACAACTGATATGTTGCAAACATTATGAAAACATTACTGTACATATTTATGCAGACACATGATTTAGGGCCATATGTAGGTAGCATCACATTTCCCGATTCATAAATACCGAATTTTACCGATTCGGTATTTATGAATCGGTAAATATAATGTAGGTAACCAATCGGTAATTATTATCGATTCGGTAAATATTGGTATTTAAGAATCGGTATTTACCGAATCGGTAATAATGCATCCCTTCCCATTCATTCCTATGGGCCTGGAGGCCCATAGGAAAGAATGGGAAGCCAGTTACCATTACCGATTCGGTAAATACTGAATCGGTAATAGGGGAGGCATTATCATGGGTGGCAGGGTGTCACATTGACACCCTGTTGCACCCCTGATTCGTGCATGTGTGCACATGTGGCGCACATACATGCCCTAAGGGCATGTATGTCTGCCACATTGCACTTTTCAAATAGCACAAAAATGCTTTTTGAAAGGTATTCGTCATTTACCATCAACCAGTAGTTGGTGGTAAATAACGAATCCAGACACCAATGATGCACTCACTTGAGTGCCCCCTACATAGCATTTCTGGATTCGGTATTTACCGAATCGGTATTTTACCGATTTCTTAATTTCCGAATCGGTAAATACCGAATCCAGAAAATCTGCCACCTACATCGCAAATGCCTAAATACTGGTCGGTAACGGGATATTTACCGAATTTCGGCCGTTACCGACCGGTATTTGGCTTCCTACATGAGGCCCATAGTCCTTTGTAGCCTAACCAGTTTAAGGTATGATATGACATACACCATATATGAGCATGAAATGCAGCAGAAACATATGGCAGCACTCCTGAGCTCTTAAACATTATATGGTAATAAACACAAAGATACAGGGCACAACAGCACCTGCATGCCTACTGCCAATGAGAAAGTTATTACAATGAGCTCCCAAGAGGAAGTCACCTCAGGCAGTGTTGCTCTGGAGTCTTCACTCTCCAGAAAGCGGAAACCACAAAGCCCCCAAACGTGGCTGGTCCGGAGTCCTCTGGGGCCAATCGTACTGCTACTCCCTGTGCCAACACCAGGTATCGGAAAGCCAAAATGCAGGGCTGGGGCAAGCCGCTACCGGGCCCACTCAGGAACATTACACTGCCAAGTTCTCTTGAGTCCGGAGCCCTCCATTACTGTTCAAACTCACAATGTGGGTAAAACCAGAAAGAGTCGCCAGAGTCACCATGGGGAGCATGGGGACAGCTATACCACTTCCACTCCCAGACCCCACTCACACGCAGTAGATCTCAGGGAACTGGAGTAACTTTGGCAGGCTTTCAGGGACTCCTTGATTAGGGATGGCCTTGCATACAGCGGCAGACTCCTGAGCTGCCAGAGTGCAGCACAATATGCCTCTGGGCCGACGTGGAGGCCTTTAACACTAGTCTTCACCAGGCCCCACCCACTCACTTGTGTCAGTGCGTTTCTCAACTCTGTTCCCGACCCTCCTTCTGGGATTTCCCCTGCTGTCATGAAGGCTCTCTCTCTCGCTGGATAAGTGGCAGGGAAAGCAGGTGGTACTCAGGAGCCCCACCCTTTCCTGGAGCAGCATGTCCTGACGGGCAGCCAGGCTCAACCGGCGCTGAAGTAAAAAGAAAGAAGTATGTGCATGGCAATTACCATTCACTTCTGGACCCGGGTTCACCGGGTGTGGGGAGACAACACCACAGAGCCTCCAACTGCACTCACCATGCCCTGGCAATGCAAATAAGGTGGCAAGACTGGTAGCACTTCAGCACGGCTCCTGCAGTAAGTCACACTGCTGCTGGACTGGCAAACCTCAAGAGTCCCACTGCAGAGGTGTTCTGATGCAACTTTTGATGACCCTCTAATGCAAATTGGAGATCACTTACGACACTCGAACAGGAATGAAGGCAGAATGCCACAACATCAGGTTCCTTGTGGCAAATGGCAGCCCTTCTTGTAGCCCAGCTGGTCACATGTCAGCACAATAGGCAGGTAAGTTTAATGCCGGTTCTTCCTGGCAGCCTAGCAGTTCCTTCTGGCAAGGTGCAGTCTGTAGAGCTAGCAGCGCCTGGCTACAAGTCCACGCAGTGTCACTCAAGAGGTCAAAGCTCCTGTACTTATTCTCAAAATGTTTTTGTTGTGGTGGTAACTTCCAAAGAAATTTTAGAAGTGCACAACACCCCCATTCAATCCCAGCACTGGCTCCAGAAATTAGTAGAGGCTAAACAAGCCCTTTGTGTGAGGGCAGGTCTTGGCATATACAAATGTAAGTGCACACCACCTCTCTCTCCCCCAGCCCAGGAAGACCATTCAGTATGCAGATGAATGCAGAAGCAACCAAGTTACACCCAACCCTTCCTGTGTGATGGCTGTCTGGAAAGTGTGCACGAAGCCTAGCTGCCATTTTACCCTAGACGTGGATTGGAGTCAGGCTGCAAAGCATAAGAGTCATAAAAGCACAGTCAAATGTCCACTTACTAAAAGCAGCATTTCTACCATAGTAATGAAAAATCTATTTACACCAATAAGCAGAATTTATCACTACTATTCCAAACATACCAAACATGTCAGCGCTACTTCTTTCAGATCATGAATCACCACTGAAAAACATATCTGAATTCCCAATGCTAGCCTATGAGAGGACCTACACAGCACCCTGCCCATAGGGCTACCTATGGCCTTCCTTAGGGGTGACCTATATGTAGTAAATTGGGAGTTTGACGCTTGACTGGTAGTTGTAAATGTCAAGTCAAAGCGGCAGTAAACTTCGCACACAGGCCCTGAAATGGCAGAGACCTGAGACAGGTTTGAAGGGCTACTTCTGTGTGTGGCGCAATCTGCACTTTAGGCCACCAGTAGCATTTCATTTATAGGCCCTGGGTATATGGGATACCACTTTACAGGGGATTTACCAAGTAAAGAAATATGCCAAACAGGTGTAAACCAATCATACCATGTTTTAAGGGTAAGAGCGTGGGCACTTTAGTACTGGTTAGCAGTGGTAAAGGGCCCAGAGTCCTAAAGCCAACAAAAAGAGGGTCAGAAAAATTTAAAGAAGAGACAAAATGTTTTGAGATAACCCTGCAAAAAGGGCCAGGTCTAACATCATGCAAACAGTGTGGAAAGTAACCACAGGGGAATGAGCAGTGCAATCCAGCATTTGAATCAATTTTGCATCATCTGCATAGTTCACAAACTTTGTGAAATTAGATTTAATTTAGCCTGTGGTCTTAGATAAATATTAAATAGATTGGGGCTTAGGGATAAGCCCAGAGGAACTCCCCTGCTGTCCTGCTCTGAAGGAGGAGCGAGAAAAGGGTAGCTGGATTGCTTGTGCCCTTCCTTCCAAAAAGAAAACAAGCCAATGCAGAGCTCTTTCCTTCTGTGATAGTCTAGCAATCAAGATGACATGATTGATAGTGTCCAATGAGACAGACAGGTAAGGTAGACAGGCAAGGTAGTACGAAGAGTACCTGATGACCCATATCTGTTGCCATATGGTGATCATTCAATGCTGTTGATCCAGCGCAGAGTGCAAAATTCCTCCCTACTGCCACGGACTAAAAGATCTCACACACACATACACACTCTATATATTCGCTGGTGGGGCCTATAACACCAACGCACACTTACCATTAGTCCGTGCGAGAGGCGATTTATCCTTCCAAGCGCTGGATAATGAGAGAGGAAGACTCCACTTTACCCTAATGAGCAACACACCTACAAACCCTTCTAATAATCATTAGGCCCTAGACTCCACATTTGGTATTATCCTCCCAAAATCCGGGGATGGATCTGTTAGTTGATGCTTTAGTGAATCCCTAATGCTCTAATTAACCTTTGCATTAACACATTTCAATGAATAAACAACCCAACTCATTTCTGTAGATGTTCAAATCCAAATTTATATTAAAATTGCAGATTAAATCATTCATTTGATCAAGTTGCCATTCATATTTACCTATTCTGGCTAAAGTCGTCCTCTATGTCAAAGCTATGTACACCATCTTCTCCTCTATCCATATGAAAGATTTTTGGAAAGACCAGGCCTACGTAACATGTGCCATACCAATGGTCTGGCAAACGATAATATGCCCTGTTGCCACAAATAAAATATAATCCAGGAAAGACTGGATCTCTTCCACCTTTGAATCCCCATCCACCCATGATTCGATATGTATCATGGCACTCACTATTACCTAGAAAATAATTATCATACGCTGTTTGATTCCTTCGAATGCAAAATTTTCCTTTCTGAGGCCAATCTAAAGCTATAGTTGGACTAGCTTCTCCTTTCAAATGTTTTTCTTTCTCTATATCCCAGATTGTTTTCTCCACTTTCCCTTCTGCTGCTTTCTTTTGCATTTTCAATCTTCTTTTCTCAACCATGTCTAGGAATGTCTTTTCCTCCTTCTTCAAACTGCATGTTAAATTGTTTCTAAAAATCTACTCTAATGTTAGTTCATTAGTTTCCAAAAAGAATTCACCTAATACCTTAGCAGGCTTTACTTTGTTCAATATATTATAAGAAGGCACTTGCGCAAAAATGTTATCTACATATGAAAAATAATATTCTAATTTCCCTGTCTCATAAAATAAACTAGCTATTACACTACATGTTATAGCATACGTTGCTGGAAGGTGATGATATGTCACTCCCTCAGAAACAGATGCAGGTAACTGCATACATACGTAGCAGTCCTGTACGTCCATTGTCTTTACATATTCATACAATAATTTTGAAAACACATTATTAGAAAAATCTGTTATTGACCTGTCTATATGCAAATAATTTGTATCTATTCTAGTTGGAACTACCTTTGGAATTTTCCCTATATTAGTTTTGTTCTCACTATGTCCTTCTAAAGTGTCTATAGTGGCTTTAAAAGAAATGACAAGAACAAGGATACTCCATAAAAGCATTAATAATCCTGTACAACAACAACACATTTTACACCATCTTTTCATGAATGCACATCTACCTTTACTACTTTCTATGTTAGCCATCTTGTTAAAATGGACCGTGTCTTTTGACTTAGCCTCTTTCACTTCACAAATAGTTTTTCTAAGCTAAGGTTCTAACACCTATTTGGTTCTACCAGTCACTATTTTTAATTCAATATCTTGTTTTCTTCATCGATAGTTTCTTAACTTATTCAGTTTGGCATCTCATCATTCTTCACTCTCCTCTCGTCTTCCAAAAATGGATTTTCCTGAACTTCCGTTTCTTCTTCTCCAATGTCAGACAAGAGAACTCTCAGGATTTCCGATTCTATTTCATCCTCAACCCCTTTCAGTACAGTCTCCTCTGGATTTCCTTGACTATCTGCCTCTTCTCCCTGTTCAGGCAGTGCCACGTACGTCCATTCTGGTGACTTATACTTCTGGTTAGGTGTCCTTGTTCTTCTACTCTCTTTGTCTTCAGTTAATTCGTCTTCTTTTGATTTCTTTTGACTTGTCACTTCATTCACCTGCTCAGCTCTGGGTGAATTCACTCGTGTCAGTCTGTATCTCAGTTTCCTTATTTTATTGGGCAAAACATCATCTCTTGCAACTCTTTTTACTTTACTTCCTTTGTCATTCTTTTCATTCCTCCAAGCTCTCTTTCTCAGAACTCAACCTTCAGGTATTTCGTTTTCACTCTCTTCAGACTCTGTCTCAACTTGCTTTGTCTTTTCAGCAACTTCTTCCTCCACCACTTGTTTTGTTTTCCCTACTTCTGTCCCTCCTCGGGTCTCCGGCACGCAATCTTCCTGCTGACTACTTGTCCCTTCACCTAACTGGATGTTGCAGTTCCCTACACCTCCTCGGGGGTCTTCCGCAATCTATCCCTCTCTCTCTGTACCTGTCCCTTGTTCACTTAGATTTGTTACTTCAGGTCGAATTTCTCTCAGTCTCTCATCTGGTACTTCCTTTTCACGTATTTCTTTTGTTGAATCTTCAGTACTCTTTCCTCTTTTCTTCCTGTGTTCCTTCTTGGAACCTTGCGCTTCTTGCTCGTTTCCAGAATCGCTGGATTCAGAAATCTGCAATCTTCTTCTCAGAGCAACACTTCTGGGGACTAAAGCTGATCTTTGTTCTGTTTCCCCCCTTTCAGAGTTTCCTTGTGTCTTTGACCCTTTGTCATCTGATTCAGTGCTTGATTCTGATTTATCAAAGTATTCTTTTCCTGTGCTGTCCACTGGATTTGGAATTTTCAATGTATGACTGGCATGGATCCAGTTTTTCAGTCCAGCACACTTCACAGCTGCGGTTGTGGTCAAAATGACTTGTCGTGGTTTTCCCCACCTTGGAACCAGACAATTTCTTCTTCTGTGGACTTTTATCCTTACCCAATCACCTGGGCTCAGATCATGGGCTTGCTTCTTTTCAAGTGTGGTGGCATCTGGTCCAACCTGATGAAACACAGAATGAACTGCGTCAGCCAGGCCTTTACAGTATTCCAACACCATGTCATTAGAAATTGTCATCAGCTTGTTGACTGGTATAAACACATGTCTCATTGCACGTCCCATAATTATTTCATGAGGACTCAATCCTGTGGTTCTGTCTGGAATGGCCCTAATTGTCATGAGTACAAGAGGCAAGACATCAGGCCATTTCATACCTGTAGCCAAACACATTTTCCCTATTCTATTTTTGATAGTACCATTCATCTGTTCAACCACACCAGAAGCCTCTGGTCGGTAGGCACAATGCAGTTTTTGTTGTACATTCAATGCTTCACAAATTAATCCTACAATCTCATTCTGGAAGTGTCCTCCTCGGTCTGACTCAATTGTCACTGGGAACCCGAACCTGGGGATGAATTCTCTCAGCAGTAGCTTGGCTACTGTCAACCCATCATTTCTTCTTGTTGGGAATGCTTCCACCCACCTGGAGAATAGGCAGACCACTGCCAAAACATACCTCAATCTGTTACAGGGAGGCATCTCAATGAAATCTACCTGCATTCTGGTGAATGGCCCTCCTTCTCGACCTATTGTTCCCAAACTCACTACTGTCTTCCTGCCAGGATTGTACTGCTGACATATTAAGCATCTCTGACAAAGACTTTCTGCCAAAAGTCTGAATTTTGCATTGTACCAGGTCTGTTTAAATTACCTGATCATAGCATCCCGTCCAATATGTCCCTGGCCATGATACATCCGTGCCATGGTAGACATCATGCTATCAGGCATGACTGGTCTCCCATCTCTATAGACCCACACATGATCCTTTTCCCTTGGGGCACATCCTGCTTTTACCCACTGTCTTATTTCCTCATCTCCTGCCTCATCCTGAAATTGTTTTACCTCTTCCCAAGTTCCCACAATGTTAGTGAACATCAATGAGCAAGAAGACATTTCTCTTTCCTTAGCCCGATTGACCGAATTCTGATTTTGTGCACAATACTGCGCCATGTCATTGGCGTACCTATTTCCAGTGGCAATATAATCACCAACTTGACTATGTGCAGCACATTTTACAACAGCCAATTGTTTAGGCAGCTGTATCGCCTCAAGCAAATTTCCAACCACTTCTGCATTCTTAATGGGAGTTCCACTCGAGGTCAGGAAACCTCTCTGTAGCCATATTTGGCCAAAGTCGTGGACGACTCCAAAGCCATACTGGCTGTCAGTTATCACAGTCACTCTCACACTCTTTCCAACCTTGCATGCTCTGGTCAAAGCCACACGTTCAGCTACCTGGGCTGATTTCACTCCTTTCAAATATGAGGCTTCAATTACTGCTGCGACTGTGCATACTGCACATGCTGCACTCAGCACTCCTTCATCTGTTCTCAAACATGACCCATCAACGAACATCACAAAATCACTTTCTGGCAAAGGTACATCTTTTATGTCTGGTCGTGGTTTGGTACAGAAA
Organism: Triturus cristatus; assembly: GCF_964204655.1. Taxonomy (NCBI): domain Eukaryota; kingdom Metazoa; phylum Chordata; class Amphibia; order Caudata; family Salamandridae; genus Triturus; species Triturus cristatus. Next base: position 1,042,835,622 of record NC_140591.1, on the reverse strand, counting down.
TCAAGTACATCCAGACAATCATGATCAACTTCATGTCTTACCTCCACAATCTCATTATCAGGCAACAATGTTGCTGGATTCACATTCACACATCTTGCAAGACTCACATTTGTTGCACCCAATATGACCTTTTCATACTTAGTCAGCCGACTGTGTGTCATATACTGAGTACGACTCCTTGTCAGCAGAATTGCTACATCATGGGGTACAAATACTTTCAATGGATATCCCATCACAATTCCTTCACTCTGCTCCAAACTTCGACATGTTGCAGCCACTGCTTTCAGACATCCAGGTAAACCTACAGCTACTGGATCTAGCATTGATGAAAAATATGCAATTGGTCTTCTCAATTTTCCATGTTTCTGGGTCAACACAGAAAGTGCACATCCATTTCTCTCACTGCAATACAACTCAAATTCTTTTTCATAGTCAGGCATACCTAATGCAGGTGCTTCACACAAACCATCTCTCAATTGTCTAAATGCTGCCAATTCTTCTCTGCTTAATTCAAGGAGGTCTTTTACATCACTTCTCGTTAATCGCACCAAAGGCTTTGCAATCAAGGAGAAGTTCCCTATCCACTGACGGCAATACCCTACCATTCCCAAAAACATTCTCACTTCTCTTTGAGTCATGGGAGCTCTCATTCCTTTTATTATTCTGATTCTGTCTATGGTTATTTTCCTTAGTCCTTTCTCAATGTTGTGTCCCAGATACTGCACTTCCTTCTTGCAAAACTGTAGTTTTGCAGGTGACACTTTAAGTCCTCCATCTGCCAAATGATTCAGTAAGGCTATTGTATCTACCTCACAGGCTTCACGTGTTTTTGACGCCACCAAAAGGTCGTGAATATACTGCACTAATACAGAATTTTCTGGCATTTCTAGACTCTCCAAAGATCTTTTTAACAACTGATTGAATATTGAGGGGCTCTCTGTATACCCCTGTGGGATTCGGCACCATGCCAAAATACGCTCACCAAAACGAAATGCAAAAATTTGCTGACTGTCATGGTGCAATGGGATGGAAAAGAAAGCATGACACAGATCAATTACTGTGTACCATTCTGCATCATGGGGAATCTGATATAAAATCACTGATGGATTTGGTACAATGGGACAACATGATACCACAATTTTATTTACCTTTCTCAAATCTTGCACTATCCTAAGTTTCCCATTAGGCTTTTTCAGTCCCATTATTGGTGAATTACATGGACTACTCATTATTTCTCTCAAGATTCCTTGTCTGATCATTTTCTCTATTATAGGAGTTACACCTTCAATTATTTCAGGTGTCAATCTGTACTGTGGAACATTTGGATACGTTACTCCTCTTTTACAGTTATTTTAACTGGATCTACATTTCTCATTAGTCCTACATCCTCTCCAGTGAAATCCCAAACCTCTGCCTTTACAGAGTTTCTCAATTATTTTGGTAATTCATCAGGGTTGAATATAGCATATGTTTCAGTAACTTCACTTTCTCTGTTAGCTAAGGTCATCTTATACAATACATCATCATCTGGCATTTCAAAAGCTATTCCATCCGGAGTACAAAATATAGTGCAATTCATTTTGCACAACAGGTCCCTACCTAATAAATTCACAGGACTGGTGTCACACACCACAAATAGGTGCATTTCTGAAACTTTCCCTATGCTAACTTTCACTGGTTCTGTAAGGTAGTATTTAATTTTCCTGTTGGACACACCAACTACTTGGATCGTTTCATCCAAGAGAGGAAGATTCTTAGCATCAGCTGATCTAACAGTTGATCGAGTAGCACCAGTATCCACTAGGAAAGTAATATTTTCATCATTAACCCTCCCATCTACAAAAGGTCCTGTCTGGTCTACTTCTAAAGTTGCGCCAAGTATGCACTCTTCTTCCTCCCTTCGGCACCGTCAATAGCTCTCTTCTGTGTCACTCTCATCACGTTGCAGCCAATACTGCGAGACAGCGCTAGCGCGCGGCAATTCATTTACCTGTTCTTCAATGTAGAATCCCGATTCACTACTATACTTCTGTGTGTTTCTGCTCTGTGGAAAAGGTGGGTTTGGCAGCTGATTCTGTGGGGGAACAACTTGCTGCTGTTGCTGCAGTTGACCACTCACCTCATGCTGCACCTGTGGGTTCAATGATGGATTTTCATTGTTAGTACTCAGAGGAAACTTACACTCGGATTTCCAATGCCCTATCCTGCCGCAATTATGACACGGAAATTTCTTTTTAACTTCTTCAATGTTCCCTTTGTACTTCCCATTATTAAATTTTGGGTTAGTCCCTGCTTGTTCCACCAATTGTGCTTCCTGTCTTTCCGCTACCTTTACCTGTGCCCACATTGCCTTTTCCTTTAACTTTCGCTGTTTTGCTTCAATTTCATCACTGAAGTATTTAGCATGTCTCAATACTTCATCTATGTTCTTGTTTTGCCAATCTACCATATGCTGTTTAATCATATCACCAATTTCTGGTCGTAGACCATATACAAATCTGTAAACAAAATGGCTCAAATCCTTTTCACTCAGATTCCCGTCTCCGTTAAATGCTTAAAAGCTTGTATTAGCATCTCATAGTATGCATGTACTGACTCTTTACTTTCCTGGTGTGTTCGATCAATTTTTACCCAGTCTGTTTCTTTGGGGGGCACTTTATTTTTCAAAAATACCATAACCTGCTCATACATAGGTGCTCCTGTTTTAGGATCCCTTGGATATTCCTTGGTTGGCCAGTTTATCATTAGTTTACACTCTGACCATAGATCTGCTGGCACTATTATGTCAAACAGACTATTCAAATCAATCCATAATACCTTAGACAATTTTACAAATCTGTCTACCTGTCTGTACCACTCGACGGGCTTTTCGCGTAATCGAGGGAAGTCATTCGTAAATGACAAAATATCCTGTCTTGTCCATGGAACATGTACATATCCTCCTCCTGGAATCTCTCTCATAGGGTACTCTGTCACTACCTTCTCCTTTTTTCTTACAGGAAAGGCTGAAAGTGTCTTATCTGAGGCATCATCGCGTTTTCTATACCACCTGCTTCTCCATGTATCCACGTCTCCTCATTTTCTCAGCAAAATGATTATGTCCTTAATTTGACCTATTTGTCCTGTGGTGTTCATGTTTTCAATGTCCTTTTCAGTGAATTCTACTTGGTAAGGTTTCTGTAAGGCCTTTACCTTTTCAATATCAATTCCCATTTAATTTGCTACTTCTTCTAACCTTTCATGCAAGATTTTCGCTCGCCAGGTTGCACTTTTACATAGGAATAACAATTCTTCATCCTGATAGGTTTTCAATTTTTCTGTCGGGATAGTCCCTACGATTAACTCTTCCAATACCATTCGTAACTTGGCCACATCAATTTATTGGGATTCTTTGTCTTTCCTCTGCAAGCTTCTTAACCATTCACTTAACTCGTCTGTTGATGGTCCTACTGGTTTTTCTACACTTCCGTGTCCAAAATCATTTTGTGTTTCTGACACTTTCTCTATCTTTGTCATGCGTCTCTCTGCACAATTGTGATCTACAAATGGATTATTTGTGAAATTCGGTTCCATTACGCTCATAGTTTGCCTCCATGGATTCTCATTCTGTCTCATTCTTGGTTGTTCTACAGGGTTACTATTTCTGTAAGGGACTGTAAAACAATGCTCACTGTCCTTCTGTTTTTCAAAAATAGGCATTACTGGACCTATCGTTACTGGAATAGTTACTGCTTCTAGATTCTTGGTCAATTCTCTTATTTTCTCAGTTAATTCCAGGGTTGTTTTTGCTAATTATACGGAATTTTCTCCATCTGTTCTTCCTTCTGATCTCTTTTCTACTTCCCCGGTACCACTGTCTTTACTCAAACTCAGGGATTCTGGTTCCGATTTTATAATTCGCATTGTTTTTCTCATTGGGGCACTTGGAGTTGACATTTCTGGTTCTGATCTATACGGTGTTGGATTTTTATAAAACATATCATCAAGAACATCATCCTCAGACTCACTCGCTCCATACCCTCTCGACTCCAAATTATGCCTCTTTTCCACACACTTTCGACCTTCATTCTCTCCTACAGTTCTTACAGGGAACACACCCTCAGTCATGCTCGCATCTCGCCATCTTTTCATTCGGTCACTATGCGTTTCGTGTCCGTATGGTCTTCCAAACCAATACCTATAGCCTCTACCACTTCTGTTTCTTTCTCGTTCATGCATTTCGTCTACCCATTCGGTCAAAGCCTCAAACTGTGTCGGTCTAGGTCTTGGTTCCAAATTCATCATCCTTTCCCTCAGGTTTCTTAAAACAGCCAAATTAAATGAACCATGCTCTGGGAAAGCTAATACTCCGTTGTCCTTGGTGTATCTCACCCAGTTATCCAACCAAATACAAGTATGATACCCATATTTCGCAATCATAAAGGATGCAGGGGTTTTCGATGGAGGAAGTAACTGTCCTTCCCTAGTCTTAACTGGTTTGTCTTTCTTAAACCACTTCTTATTTCTCCCTAACCAGGTCTTTTTCTCGTTTTCTGGAGGGTCGTAATACATTTTCTTGTCTTTCGCGCAATGCTAGTCCTTCTTACAACTGTACCGCTAATCTATCCAATCACAGCGCGACTTCACACTAACGCACCTATTCAGAGCATCCACGTCACTGTCACAGTCCTCGAATCCTAGCGCGACTCACACTAATGCACCAATAAGGAGCGTCTACGTCACCCTGTTTCCTCTCCAATCCTAGCGCGGCGTACACTAACGCACCAATCCGGGGCATTTCACAGTTCTGACCGACTGTCCAATCCCAGCGCGGTCGTTCTGACGTTAGCAGGCACTGCGGCAGCTCCTGCTTCTGTCTACCCCTTCTTTACATATCCGCTCAGTAAGTTTTTGTTTCAATTTCTACACTTCTGTTAGTAACAACATAGAAACATCTCCATTGTCCACTTCGCTAACCAAAGAACAGCAAAAGACCTTTCTCACGAGAATTCCGTCTTTCCCGAGAGCAGCGCTTACCTCTGCCCTACTACGGAATCATTACTTCCGTTGATAAAGTAGCACATCCCTCTACTTCACCCTTCTAACAAGCATTAGCTAATTGTTTCTCTAGTATTTAAGACACATAGTTGGAGACCCAATGCTCCTGAGAAATAAACTTAGAGTTTCGCAATCAACCCAAATGCCTTTGCATTCACACTCGTTCACACAAGAAAATGTAGTATCTTCACACAGAATCCTGTCTTTTCCCGAGAACAGCGAACAGTCTGTCCTACTACAGAATTATGACATACGTTAACAAAGCAGCGCTTACCTCTCTTTGTCCTTCTAACATGCTCAGAGAGTACCTATTACCTTTCCAGTGATAAGAGTTATCGGAATGCCAGTTGGATCCCTGGTACCTAAGACCAGAATTTCACAGGTAACCTTCGCTATCATACACACTTCTTTCACACAGAAAACGTCTCTAATGGCAACACACGACAATGTCACTGAATCAAACCCAGACAATGCGCCGTGCAACTTCACTTGTCACACGTTTACCCTGTGTACCTACAGGGCAACAACAATTTCGTGTTTCCCGAGAGCAGCTCTTACCTCTGCTCTACTACGGAACCGTTACAAACTTCCGACTTCCTACATCCCAAAAGCCGTGCAAACAATATTAAACTCAACGTAACTCAACATAGAGTGTTAGTACATAAATCAATACCAATCAATAACCAAAATCAATAAGCAATGTAGAAGCAATAATCACTTAACCAAACAATAACAAACCATCATTCTGCTACCAGAAAAACTGATCCAGCGCAGAGTGCAAAATTCCTCCCTACTGCCACGGACTAAAAGATCTCGCACACACATACACTATCTATACATTCGCTGGTGGGGCCCATAACACCAACGCATTAGTCCATGCGAGAGGCGATTTATCCTTCCAAGCGCTGGATAATGAGAGAGGAAGACACCACTTTACCCTAATGAGCAACACACCTACAAACCCTTCTAATACTCATTAGGCCCTAGACTCCACATTTGGTATTATCCTCCCAAAATCCGGGGATGGATCTGTTAGTTGATGCTTTAGTGAATCCCTAATTCTTTAATTAACCTTTGCATTAACACATTTCAATGAATAAACAACCCGACTCATTTCTGTAGATGTTCAAATCCATATTTATATAAAAATTGCAGATTAAATCATTCATTTGATCAAGTTGCCATTCATATTTACCTATTCTGGCTAAAGTCGTCCTCTATGTCAAATCTGGTAGTCTCGCAATTCTATGCCATCAATTTTACAGGTTAAGTTCATCAGGAATTTGGGCATTAATTCAGTCCGTCAGAGTTTTAGGCTAACAGCTGTCCTGCAGTGTCACCGTCCTCTCCGTCAGCATATCATCAGGAAATCGAAGGAGTGACTCTCGACCTCTCTCTTCTATGGGTTTTTATAATAATTTCAATAACAAAATGTAACAAAATTTAGTTTTAAATTGTTCTGATTGGCTGATCAGGGGTCAACCTCTCTTTTCCCATAAGGTTTAGTCCATGATGTCAGCATACTTGCTGGTTCCGGTTCTTTTATAAAGTCTTTTGTCTGTAGCGTTGGCACCATTCCCAGTGGCCTTGATAAGTACATCTTGCCTGGGGTCAGGACGGGGCCATTGTTGCTCATCTTAGTGCAGGCGCACTTCACCCAAGCCTTGTTCAGCGTTGGCAGTCAGGTTAGGCACCAAAGTCAGCCATCTTTAGGCAGGCCAAAATGGACAACTTAAGCAAAGAGACACAAAGACGTAATTAATACATAAAAATGACTAATTAAATGTTATTCCCTCGCTAATACCCTTATGTGTGTATATTTATCTAGCAAAAGCAACACTCATTGCGGGTTATACTTACAAAATAAAGCACAAATCACAATTACATCACTAAAGCAACATATATCATGCAATGTTCTAATTATCTATAATTAATATGCGTACGAAATTTATTTTACGTAATTAATTAGGCCATGCAGATGCAAATCCCACGTGTATTTCGGTCATTAATAAGGTTGATTAGTTATTTCCACATCACTTCAAACCATGAGTACGATTATAATTAATTAATTAATCTAATTAATAAAAATGACATGCAAAATGGGGTGGGTATACAAAAATTTGCATAACCCGCTCCAGCACTGTGACCGTGGCCCCTTCCATTCTGTGAAGAGAACAGAACCCAAACTGGGCCTCCTTCAGTAAGGTATGTTCCTCCATAAATCCGAAGTCTTTTATGCACAACATTCTGCAGAATTTTGCAAGGGAATGGCAAAAAAGAAATAGGTTTATAGTTACTAAGCCCTAACGGATATGCAGTAGACTTCTGCAAAAGAAGTAGCACTAGTGCCTTTTTGCTTAGCATGCCGTTCCAGTTGGAACCCAGCCATATGCAAATCAGTCTTGACCCTGTGCCTCATGGGTACAGTCCAGCCCGAACTGCCAAGCCAGATCCTCCCTGGACTGGAAACAAGCTTCCTAGGACTGGTTTCGGGGTTTCACCCCTCTTCAGCCAGGATAGCGTGATTCCAGTGGCATGGCATGGAGAGCACGGGACTCACGTCTGAGCAAACCCGTCCCACTCGGGGTGACAAATGCAAAAACAACAGTAGATGGACAGAATGCAGAACTGTGTCATACATTCACCCCAGTACAGAGATCTGTGCCTAAATCCATCGTCTTTTTGCTCAACATGCCGTTCCAGTTTGAACCCAGCCATATGCAAATCAGTCTTGACACTGTGACTCATGGATACAGTCCAGACCAAACTGCCAAGCCAGGTCCTCCCTTGTCTGGAAACAAGCAACCTAGGACCAGTTTCGGGGCTTCACCCCTCTTCAGCCAGTCTAGCTTGATTCCAGAGGCATGGAGAGCACGGGACTCATGTCTGAGCATACCCATCCCACTCGGGGTGATAAATGCAAAAACAACAGCTGATGGGCATAATGCAGAACAATGTCATACATTCACCCCAGTGGAGAGATCTGGGCCAAAATCCATAGTTTTTTTGCTCACCATGCTGTTCCAGTTTGAACCCAGCCATATGCAAATCAGTCTCTTGACCCTGTGCCTCATGCGTACAGTCCAGCCCGAACTGCCAAGCCAGGTCCTCCCTGGACTGGAAACAAGCATCCTAGGACCGGTTTCGGTGTTTCACCCTTCTTCAGCCAGGATAACTTGATTCCAGTGGCATGGAGAGCACGGGACTCACATCTAAGCATACCCGTCCCACTCGGGGTGACAAATGCAAAAACAACAGTTGATGGACAGAAGGCAGAACAATGTCATACATTCACCCCAGAACAGAGATCTGTGCCTAAATCCATCGTTTTTTGCTTACCATGCTGTTCCAGTTTGAATCCAGCCATATGCAAATCAGTCTTGACCCTGTGCCTCATGGGTACAGTCCAGCACGAACTGCCAAGCCAGGTCCTCCCTGGACTGGAAACAAGCATCCTAGGACCAGTTTCGGGGTTTCACCCCTCTTCAGCCAGGATAGCTTGATTCCAGTGGCATGGAGAGCACGGAACTCACGTCTGAGCATACCCGTCCCACTCGGGGTGACAAATGCAAAAACAACAGCTGATGGGCAGAATGCAGAACAATGTCATACATTCACCCCAGTACAGAGATCTGGGCCCAAATCCATCGTTTTATTGCTCACCATGCCATTCCAGTTTGAACCCAGCCACATGCAAATCAGTTTTGACCCTGTGCCTCATGGGTACAGTCCAGCCCGAACTGCCAAGCCAGGTCCTCCCTGGACTGGAACAAGCATCCTAGGACCGGTTTCGGGGTTTCAGCCCTCGTCAGCCAGGATAGCTTGATCCCAGTGGCATGGAGCGCACAGGACTCACGTCTGAGCATTCCCGTCCCACTCGGGGTGGCAAATGCAAAAACAACATTTGATGGACAGAATGCAGAACAATGTCATACATTCACCCCAGTACAGAGATTTGGGCCTAAATCCATTTTTTTTGCTCACCATGTCCTTCCAGTTTGATCCCAGCCATATGCAAATCAGTCTTGACCCTGTGCCTCATGGGTACAGTCCATCCCGAACTGCCAAGCCAGGTCCTCCCTGGACTGGAAACAAGCATCCTAGGACTGGTTTCGGGGTTTCACCCCTCTTCAGCCAGAATAGCTTGATTCCAGTGGCATGAAGTGCACGGAACTCACGTCTGAGCATACCCGTCCCCCTCGGGGTGTCAAATGTAAAAACAACAGTTGATGGAAAGAATGCAGAGCAATGTCATACATTCACCCCAGTACAGAGATCTGGGCCTAAATCCATCATTTTTTTGCTCACCATGCCGTTCCAGTTTGAACCCAGCCATATGCAAATCAGTCTTGACCCTGTGCCTCATGCGTACAGTCCAGCCCGAACTGTCAAGCCAGGTCCTCCCTGGACTGGAAACAAGCATTCTAGGACCGGTTTCGGGGTTTCACCCCTCTTCAGCCAGGATAGCTTGATTCTAGTGGCATGGAGAGCACGGGACTCACGTCTGAGCATACCCGTCCCACTCGGGGTGACAAATGCAAAAACAACAGTTGATGGACAGAATGCAGAACAATATCATACATTCACCCCAGTACAGAGATCTGGGCCTAAATCCATCGTATTTTTGCTCACCATGCCGTTCCAGTTTGAACCCAGCCATATGCACATCAGTCTTGACCCTGTGCCTCATGGGTACAGTCCAGCCCGAACTGCCAAGCCAGGTCCTCCCTGGACTGGAAACAAGCATCCTAGGGCCGGTTTCGGGGTTGTGTGTCTTTTTCTTTTTAGACTCAGAGGGCACAGTGGCCATCTCCGAGATAGATTGCATATCGCTGTAAGAGGTTGAATCAGATAACATTTTCCATATCCTAGGTGAAAGTGAGTCCAGTGGTGACCCAGATGAAATAGCGGTGACAATATTGAAAAACTCACACATTGCTGACCAAACTCATATAACAACACAGGTGAAGAGCCTACATTTAAAGAATCAGATCCAATATTGGGTGCTACATAGGGCATATTTGATTGGATAGTGAAATTTGTAACAGTATCTTTGATCTTTTTCCCAAAATAGACTTACAAATCATCACAGAGGGATTGAATGGGAGTAACCTGATGTGAGGCACAAGAATGAATAGTCAAAGTGTGTCAGATGAAAAGATGGTCCTTGTCATTTTAGAGACTGACAGGATGTAATTTGCAAAAGATTCTGCCTTAACTGTTTTAATCAGTTTCTTACATCTCTTCAAAGCTACCTTATAATCAGTTTGTAACTGCACCACATAATTTGAGCATCATGCTCCTTTGAGTTTCTTACAGTGGCGTTTAACACCTCACAGTTCTTTATTGAACCAAGGAGCTGAAGAACGCTGAGATGAGTAATGGTTTTTTAAGGTAAAGTTAGATCAAGTGAGATCAAGCGCCTTGTTAATCCACATCTGATAGTTATCATATGCCTTAGCTACTAGACCATTTGAGATGGGAGGAGGAGGGGCAGACAGAAGAATCTCTTCCGAAATCTCTGAAGATAATTTGGCCAGTGCCCTGAAAGGCTGACAGAGTCCCTTTCCTTCCTCTGACCCCAGAACAAGGTGTTGTCCGCTAATTACAAATTGAAAGCAATACGTGATTGGTCGTACCAGTCCACCATTCACTCCTCCTTAAGCTCATCAGGTCAAGGGGAGCAAAAATTAGGGCCAATGTGCGACCATGAACCATGAACTGTAGATCCAGTAATCAATTGTTGGAGACCCACTGCAGCTAGTTAATCCAGTAGGTCAGAGGTTGCTAAAACATTAGAAGCATCCGCCCAAATATTAAAGCTACCTAACACAATAAATCATGCGTGAGAAATAATTAACAGCAAACAAAAATCAGCAAAGCCTTAAACAAAGTAAGCACATGGCCCTGGAGAATGATAGCATTTTAATCCAGCCAAGGAGCTTGGGGCCGAGATGATTAGAGTAACTCCTAGTACTTCGTCCTGGCTAAAATCTTTTAACTGTAATATTTTTAGGCTAAGGTGTGATTTAAAAATGTTAGACAAGCCTTCCTCACTCCGTAATGGCACGGGTGGTGCAAATTGCTAAAACCATCTGGGCATACTTTCCCTAATTTGACATTAGAATGAGCTGACGTCAAGGTCTCTGTGACAAAAAGCAATTCAAGATTTGTGGTTGACAATAAAAGGTTTGTATCCACAGCCTACTTTACAAGTGAGTGAGCATTGATAAGCGTGCAACATAAAGCAGTATGAGGGAGCAAAGTAGCTGGTGAACTGTCTTTTAAGTGAGGAGCTTGCATAGCTACAATGTTAGCATCCAGTAAACATAGAGTCAGTATGAGAAGGACAAATTGTTTGAAATGAGGGTATCTAGTAGACAATGGTTTGCACCTTTGTCCAAGTAGGGACCCTTCCTTCTAGTCAGGATAAGGGAAAACACCCTTGAAATAACCCCAGCTCATCCCCTTGGTAGCTTGGCTCAAGCAGTCACGCTTATCTAAGAAGCAGTGTGTAAAGCATGTGCACATAACCAACAGTAATACAGTGAAACACTACAAAAGAACACAACACCAGATTAGAAAAATATCCAATATTTTTAAATATCCAAAACAAGATCAAAACAAGAAGAATCCAACATTTAGTACTTAAAAATTTATACTTTGCAAGATATCCTTTAAAATTGCAGAAATATAAAAAAAAACCACTGGGGCATATTCTCAAGGATCTATCGCAGAGTTATCTGCACTTTATGGCAGACAAAGTCACAATAAATGTATCGCCCCAGTCACAACCTGGTGTCAACAGCTGATAACACCAGTTTACCATGCGATAGCAGCCGCAAAAAACATCTCCAGAGATGAGTCCGGCAACTATCGCTAATGAGATGCAGAATAGGCGTGCCTATGCAAAAAGCTGCGACACCACCACTCCACAACATTCTCAACAACCAGCCAGATCGGCGACAAGATCTCAAAACATGCGATAATGCGCGTTAGCAGCAGGATTCTAACACCTGCTCTGACCTGGTGTAAAGTCGGACGACAACCTGCACCATCAAAGGGAGCCCAGCCCAGAGCCACACATGAAGAACAACAGCTGCCAAGGAGCCACTGACCATGCATTCCGGAGCCCTAAAAGGGCAACAACACCAACCGCCACCACCCTCAGGACCCCTCCCCCGGGGCCCCACTCCAGGCATCCCCCACCCACCCCTGGACAAAAATATGTCACATCAAAGTTACGAAATCATGAACATGACGATGTGCCTGACAATTACAACACCTAACATACAAGTGTGGTCAGAAAAATGAGAATCATATATTCATCTTAGAATTTCCGAATAATTCGTTTCATTCAGAATAAACACAAAACAACTATTTTGAAGAGTCATGGCGGGTCCTCTCAGGACAATCTGTAAGTCACATCCTGCAAAACAAAATTCTAGATAAGAAGGTGTGTCATGCGCTCATCAAAGGACAGAGAGAGCCAGTGAAAGAGAGAGAGACAGAGAAAGAGATAGAAATAGAAAGAGTTAGAGAAAGAGAGGGAGAGGGAGAGAGAGAGAGAGAAAGAGAGAGAAAGAGAGATAGAGAAAGGGGAGACATCCTTTACAACGCCAGCATTAGAACGCAATGCCTTTACAATGCAACCATTACAACGCAGATACACTTACATCACATGATTTTACAACGCATGCAATTACAACGCATGTACAAGTACAACGCATGCTTTTACAAAGCATTGGTAAGTATTGTATGGCAAGTGTTTGTTTAACTTTTTGACAATGTATGTTTAATAATATAACAAATATTAATTTATAAAAAAACATATTTATGAAAGTTATTAATATTTAGGGATTAATATTGTTTTTAAATAGTTAATATTTCTGATAATATTCATATTCATTATTTCATGGAATTGGTATATGTTTGGGTAAATTAATACTCAGGTATGAATATTAATACTAAGGTGCCGATCACAATCCGGTAAAAACCGGGTACGAACCGTCGGACGGAGCATATTCTCCGTCCGACGCGTACCCGGTCGTCAAAATATACCAACATGGAATTACGATTCGCACGGGTACACCATTACCGTACGAATCGTAAAAAAGACCGACCGAACAAAAAACACCTACCAATGCGATCCGGGAAAGCGCCGACCTGACGTCGGGACGCACGCAGCCAGCCATTCACGACCCAGGAATCACGATTCGCACCGACGTCACCCCGCACGGTGAATATTTTGCGGCACCCAAAAACTGCCGGGAAATCAGGACGACGCGAACAAGGACCACCAGTACGCGACGGACAGACGGCGACGCGAACAAGGAGGACCAGTACGTGACGGACACACAGGACGACGCCACCAAGGAGGACCCGTACGCGACAGGACGACGCGATCAAGGAGGACCCGTACGCGACAGGACGACGCGAGCAAGGAGTACCAGTACGCGACGGACAGACATGGACCCGAACCTACGAGTCATCCCTGCCCTCATAGCAGTACACCTCCTCTACAGGTTACGACGCAGACGCCGCAGAAGGTCAGAATAACTAAGGGAGGGGGGAAAGTGGGGTGGGGTGGGGGTGGCACTACCAGGGCAGGCCACAAAACAACCACATGAGTGACACACTACACATGGCCTGGACATACCTGACTCCCATGCCCTGGTCACCACGAGGGGGTGGGGGCGTGTCCTGATAATCCAGCGACCGCCACAACGGAAGTCCGTCACCACGCGAACCGGCAACACAACCAGACAGGTACGTCCCGTACCCACGCCTGAAGAGCGTGGGTACGAGTCGGACCACGCCCACACACGTCACCCCAACAATGGCGGGACGGATCGCACCCACGTGGCAAAGGCCTGGGTACGGGCCGCACAAACATCACATAGCGTGGGGACGGATATGTACGGACCCTACCCCCACCCCGTATGCAAGGAGCGTACCCCCCTGCCCAACAGTGTAAGTACGACCCGTACCCCCACCCGCGTATGCATGGAGCGTACCCCCCATGCCAACAGTGTAAGTACGACTCGAACCCCCACCCACGAATGCAAGGAGCGTACCCCCCTGCCCAACAGTGTAAGTACGACCCGTACCCACACCCGCGGACGTACGGAGCGTACCCCCAGCCCAACAGTGTAAGTACGACCCGTACCCCCACCCGCGAATGCAAGGAGCGGACCCCCCTGCCCAACAGTGTAAGTACGACCCGTACCCCCACCCGCGTATGCATGGAGCGTACCCCCCATGCCAACAGTGTAAGTACGACTCGAACCCCCACCCACGAATGCAAGGAGCGTACCCCCCTGCCCAACAGTGTAAGTACGACCCGTACCCACACCCGCGGACGTACGGAGCGTACCCCCAGCCCAACAGTGTAAGTACGACCCGTACCCCCACCCGCGGACGTACGGAGCGTACCCCCAGCCCAACAGTGTAAGTACGACCCGTACCCCCACCCGCGGACGTACGGAGCGTACCCCCAGCCCAACAGTGTAAGTACGACCCGTACCCCCACCCGCGGACGTACGGAGCGTACCCCCAGCCCAACAGTGTAAGTACGACCCGTACCCCCACCCGCGAATGCAAGGAGCGGACCCCCCTGCCCAACAGTGTAAGTACGACCCGTACCCCCACCCGCGTATGCATGGAGCGTACCCCCCATGCCAACAGTGTAAGTACGACTCGAACCCCCACCCACGAATGCAAGGAGCGTACCCCCCTGCCCAACAGTGTAAGTACGACCCGTACCCACACCCGCGGACGTACGGAGCGTACCCCCAGCCCAACAGTGTAAGTACGACCCGTACCCCCACCCGCGAATGCAAGGAGCGGACCCCCCTGCCCAACAGTGTAAGTACGACCCGTACCCCCACCCGCGTATGCATGGAGCGTACCCCCCATGCCAACAGTGTAAGTACGACTCGAACCCCCACCCACGAATGCAAGGAGCGTACCCCCCTGCCCAACAGTGTAAGTACGACCCGTACCCACACCCGCGGACGTACGGAGCGTACCCCCAGCCCAACAGTGTAAGTACGACCCGTACCCCCACCCGCGGACGTACGGAGCATACCCCCAGCCCAACAGTGTAAGTACGACCCGTACCCCCACCCGCGGACGTACGGAGCGTACCCCCACCACACCAGTGTCAGTAGACACGTACCCTCACCTCTAATGCAGTGTGCGTAACCCCACCGTGTATGTGCCAAGCGCACATATCCAGAAATCGGAGGTGTGTGTGCAGAGTCCACCCAGCAGTGCCCTGAGACAGGAGGGGTGGGTGCAGAGTCCTCCCAGCAGTGTCCAGACCCAGGAGGGGTGGGTGGTGAGTCCTCCCAGCAGTGCCCAGAGACAGGAGGGGTGGGTGCAGAGACCTCCCAGCAGTGCCCTGAGACAGGAGGGGTGTGTGCAGAGTCCTCCCAGCAGTGTCCAGACCCAGGAGGGGTGGGTGGTGAGTCCTCCCAGCAGTGCCCAGAGACAGGAGGGGTGGGTGCAGAGTCCTCCCAGCAGTGTCCAGACCCAGGAGGGGTGGGTGCAGACACCTCCCAGCAGTGCCCAGAGACAGGAGGGGTGTGTGCAGAGTCCTCCCAGCAGTGTCCAGACCCAGGAGGGGTGGGTGCAGAGTCCTCCCAGCAGTGTCCACACCCAGGAGGGGTGTAACACATGTGTGTGATGCCACAATTACCCACATCCATACTGCCTACAAGGGAACATGTCCCCATGAACTCATGTCAACTGACTCCACACACAAGTACAGTGATCACCAAGGATGCCACGATTGTTGCAGGTGGAGACATGGCCATGCATGCATGGCCAAAGTAGAAGGGCTCCGTCACACACACAGCTCATGTACACACAGCTCTGCGCTAAACATTGGGAACATCCTGCAGGGAAGAAACTGGGTACACAGAGGAAGGAATACACCCTGGGACAATTGAACCATGCAGTAACTGCTGACATGACCTAAGGAAGTTAGCCAACACCTTGTGATGGCACACAGATCCTAGGGTGGCCCCAAAGAGCAGAACACTACTACAAATCCCACACACCCAAAGCCTTAAACACCACCCAAAACAATGTAGCAGCCCCACCAACACCAATACCACCATAGCAGGAGTGTGATAATGAAAAAAAAAATAAGCTTTAATCAGCATGAGCACAATGTCCGTGGATCAACGGCAGTTCAAAGTCAACAAAGGCCATAGGGCAGTCAATTATTCCCAGCTGCATGGGGGACACAGTGGGATGTGTGTCCCCTACCTTGCCTGCACAGTCAAATGCCATCGTCTTCCATACTGGTGAGGGCATCAGGGGGGGGGGAAGCAACAGGCACCGCAGGGACATCAGGGCAAAGGGGCGGCGTTGTGGGTGCAGGGATGGAGGACTCAACCACAGGGGGTGTGTCATGGCCAAAGGCGGAGGCCAGGATGGCACTACACACCTTAGCAAGGTCCTCCAGGGAGTCCCCTGCACCCGAAGTGACCTCAGGCCCCAAGGAGGGGGGGGGTTCAGAGGGATGGGTTGCAGCGCCACCGGGGGAGGGTGGAGACAGGGGGGGAGACTCAACCACCCTGACCGAGGACTTCCTTGACCGCTTGCGTGGTGGCGTCACTGTGGGGCTCAGGGACAGAGCGGCCATGAAGGAGTCCTTGGGGGAGATGTGGCCAGGAGAGCTGAGGGGAGGGGATTTGGAGGGAGTGGATTGTGTGGAATGCGGACTCCCACTCTGGCTGCGTGTCACACGTTTGCCCCCCTACCCAGTGGGTGTGCCTATCTCACCCTGTGTGTGCGTGTCAGGAGGAGTGCGGTGGACCTTCCCTGCTGGTGTGGTGCCTGTGTCTGTTGTGGTGGGTGCATGCCGACGTCTGGGTGTACGTGGGACAGGCATGGAAGTGGGAAGTGTGGATGGGGCAGGGGTAGGTGGGGGGAGGTCGCGCTGCAGGAGACCCACTGCTGCAGTCAGTGTGGAGTCTAGGGACCTCAGCAAGTTGCGTTGGTCAGCCTGCAAAGAATGAATGCCCTCCAAG
The DNA here is from genome assembly GCF_964204655.1 of Triturus cristatus. NCBI lineage: Eukaryota > Metazoa > Chordata > Amphibia > Caudata > Salamandridae > Triturus > Triturus cristatus. Next base: position 1,042,818,541 of record NC_140591.1, on the reverse strand, counting down.
AATGCCTCGATGTTGGTGAGGGTTTTCCCGTGGGAATGGAGGACATTCAGGATCGCAGCCTGACCAACCTGCATTTGCCGCTGGATGTCCATAGACTCAGCATTGGCGGCAGCAGTGGAGACAGGGGCAGGGGGTGCGGTGCCTGGCAGGAATGAGACATGCGGTGACCGGGCACGCTGGGAAGGGACACGAGCAAGTGGGAGGCGGTTGGTGGGAACTGAGGGGGCGGTGGCAGGTGTTGTTCCACTGTCAGCTGCTGGTGCAGCCTCCGCCAACCCTGAGACATCCTCCTCGGACCTGTCAGCTTCGTAGTCTGATGTGCCAGTCGACAGGTCCTCGGCCACACTATCCTCCGCCTCTGTCCCACTCGATGTGCCAGCCCCGATGTCACGGCTGCCACTGGTGCTCGGTCCCTCCGCCTGGTCCGTGTCCATGTCTCCCTCTGTGTCCCCCGACGATGCTGTGGGCAGGGTGGAGAGACAGAAATTAATCAGACACCTGTACACATCTGTCACATGAGTCCAATCTACATAGTCAACATTGCATAGCCTGAAGAGGCAGATCCCTAACATCTGCAAAACAAGGTACCGATGTAGGGCATGAAACACAGTTGGTTGAGCCACCATGCCACTGAAATACCATGGAGAGCATGAGACAATAGCTGATGACAGGAAACGGAGTCTGACATAGCACCCAGGCCCTGGGGGCAATCCTGCACTGCCTCTGCACCACACAGCGTTTGTGAAAATACCTATGACCAGGCACAATATCCATGAACTTGAGACACATGCTGCATAGGTAATGCTGCAAACATGCCCAACATAACTCGGTCACTGCACCTTGCGTGTGTGTCCAGTAACATCACACACTGTCCAGACCCAGCAATTAGGAATCAGGATTTGACACATAGGCATTGCCCGCCCCAAGCAACCCCCACACGATGCTAATTGCTGAGACACAGGTGGCACCAACATCTCATAGTCTGGGTGATAAACACAGTGGCAGGCAAAAGGCTAGATTGGACGCAAAACAGCAAAGGTGCGCCTGTACAAATAATGAGGTACCAGTGCCCATCCTCAGATGAGTATAACAAGACACACAGGCACTGGCAACTGTGAGTATGAAGAGGGACAATCAGGTCAGGCTGCACAGTGGACACCTGTACATAATAGCACGTCTATATACATGGTGACAGGGGACAATGGCACAGAGCACAACCTACGCTGTAGACAGTGAGAGTGTCCACGTTGATGATGACACAAACAACACTGAGGATAAGGTGCCCCAGGGGACAGTATTGGGCACGCAACTACATGCTACTGAATGGCTGAATGGGAATGACTGCTACACACGTCACCATCCCTGCACTATGCGTAGCGCACACTCATGCACATCATGTCACAGGCCACTACATAGGACATGCGCGCTGTAAGGCATGACACATGAGAGACCAACTCCCATGTCTGGAGCCAGCATCAGTGCCAACTGACATGGAACCCACATGCAGTGAACTTGACAGTTCACAGGCAAGGTCCCACAACCTGTTACCCACCACCACCACCCATGATGCTACAGTCATTGTTCTCGTGGACAAAGCGCCAGCCTACATTACCTTGTGAAGGAGTGACTACACACAGACCAGGGAACACATTGCAAGGAGGGGAAGGGTGGCAGGGGCGCAGCGCTACACTTGGGCAAACTGGATGGGCACAGCACCTTTAAACCCTGCCAGTGAATTAATGCCACTGTGCCCTTACAAATGCCGGTGACACACAACAAACGCACATGTACCTACCCCCTTCCGCCTGCTGCATCGCCTGTAAGCGCCTCTCCAGGTCTGGAAAGACCACCGGCAGCACACGCCTGTGGAGGTGGGTCAGACGGCGGCGGCCGCGGTTCTTGTGGCTCTCAGGTGAGTCCCCCAGCAGGAGCCGTGCAATCCTCCGCGTCCAGCACCGGATATCCTGCCAGCGTTTCCTCACCTGGGACAGGCTCCGCCTCCGACCATCCACACGCCTCACGGCACTGACGGCGGTCAGCCAGATCTGCTCCTTGGCAGAGGCGCCTACCTGTGAGGAAGTACAAGTGACACCACATCAATACACCAGCCACATGTCACAGAGAGACATATGTGAACATAATAGCTGGTTACTACATGGCATGTAATGCAGACAACGCATTGCACCTCTGTCATAGGGACATCATCCTCTGGTGAGGGAAAAGGCAGTACGTGCCATAGTGGGTACTCAGGTGGAATGATGGCAATGTCACAATCAATGATCAAGGCTCACACTGTGCATCACACCCACCCCTCCTGTCTCAGGGCACTGCTGGGAGGACTCTGCACCCACCCCTCCTGTCTCAGGGCACTGCTGGGAGACATCAGGCACCCCCCCCCTGGTACCCCCCCGACAGTACATGGCATGTGTGTCACACCGGGTCACAATGCCTGAAGACACAGTCACAACATAGGGACAGTCTGTGGCAGTGGCCTATGCACTCACCTGATACCCTGGTCGCCCATACAGCATGGGGTACTGTGGGAGGATCACATCCAGCAGAGCCATGTTCTCCTCCAGGGTGAATGGCTGTGTCCTCTCCACAGCCCTTGACATGGTTCCAGGGAATCAGTAGCAGCAGCTTGGTCGACAAATGCAAAGATGTGCAGGCAAGTAATCCCTCATGGGACCTGGCTGCCTTATATGTGGCCTTCTGCCCAGTCTCATGCACAGGAGTACAGAGTGATTGGTCACTCACATTTGCATCCTATGTTTCCACCAATCCCTTCAAACCTAGCAGTCTGTGGGTTCTCTATCGGTTTCATTCTCCTGCATGATGTCAGCCCCACAAACACATTGCAACAAAGTAGAAGAATTCCAACTGACTTCTGCTGTGCACCTTCCAGAACAAAATCGAAATTTGAACCTGGTCGCCATGACAACCAGCATGCATGTAGGCCTTAATACTTGTCCCCTATGTAATTAGGAGAATCACACACAGGTACGGTGCGTTTCCGGGCCCTAGGGCACCCCAAATGCATGGCAACGGCCCGTACATGCATGCCGACGTTCAAAATCACTATGGGTCTGCACGCGTATGCGTACACGTAGTGGTACGGACCGTACACACGCATGTACGCTCACTATCACTATGGGTCTGCACGCGTATGCGTACACGTAGTGGTACGGACCGTACAAATGCCTGTACGCTCACTATCACTATGGTTCTGCACGCGTATGCGTACTCGTCGTGGTACGGACCGTACAAATGCCTGTACGCTCACTATCACTATGGGTCTGTGTACCCGTAGTGATAGTGAGCGTACATGCGAGTGTACGGTCCGTACCACTACGTGTACGCATACGCGTGCAGACCCATAGTGATAGTGAGCGTAGATGCGAGTGTACGGTCCGTACCACAACGAGTACGCATACGCGTGCAGACCCATAGTGATAGTGAGCGTAGATGCGAGTGTACGGTCCGTACCACAACGAGTACGCATACGCGTGCAGACCCATAGTGATAGTGAGCGCACAGGCATTTGTACGGTCCGTACCACTACGTGTACGCATACGCGTGCAGACCCATAGTGATAGTGAGCGTAGATGCGAGTGTACGGTCCGTACCACAACGAGTACGCATACGCGTGCAGAACCATAGTGATAGTGAGCGTAGATGCGAGTGTACGGTCCGTACCACTACGTGTACGCATACGCGTGCAGAACCATAGTGATAGTGAGCGTACAGGCATTTGTACGGTCCGTACCACTACGTGTACGCATACGCGTGCAGACCCATAGTGATAGTGAGCGTAGATGCGAGTGTACGGTCCGTACCACAACGAGTACGCATACGCGTGCAGAACCATAGTGATAGTGAGCGTACAGGCATTTGTACGGTCCGTACCACAACGAGTACGCATACGCGTGCAGACCCATAGTGAGAGGGCCGTACACTCGCATGTACGCTCACTATCACTATGGGTCTGCACGCGTATGCGTACACGTAGTGGTACGGACCGTACAAATGCCTGTACGCTCGCCATCACGATGGGTACACATACGGCAGCACTCCCACAGTGATTGGGGAACATACACAGGCCCTCTTAGCAGCAGTACGCCGGTTTGTACACATCACTGTGGTGATAGTCGACACACAGGTAGGAATAGGGCGGACATACTTGTCCATGGATGGACATACTTGTCCAGGAATGGACATCAAGGCATCGTCTGTGCATTACTACATGTGTGGGGCACAGGTGTGACAGGCTGTGATGTGGAACATGCCTCCTGAGTGGAGGAGGCACCAGATGTATGATGAGATGTGTACAGGTGTACTGTGTGAGGGTGCAATGTGTGCCAGGCATGCCCTTGACTCCTTTGACATGTGTGCATGTCGTACTGCGCACTTGGGGTGAGCGTCACTGGCATGGCACGGACACCAACACACGGAAGTGTCCCATGATGCCCGGTACAGGGGTCATGACACCTGACTTGTCACTACCCACAGTGCACAATGTGACTATGTCATTTATGTGTCCGGGATTTACATCAGGTTGATGTTGTAGCACCCTCAAAAGCTGCAGCCGTTGCAGCAACCAACATGTGTCTGTGTGTAGATTGTCATTGCACACTGTTCCGCACACCATGCCACATGTGGTATCTGATGTGAGGTGCACATGTATGCATGGGACACGGAGTAGCGTGACAAGGCCATGTCAGCATCCTCACAAGGAATGTGTGGTGAGTCATGACATGTGCACCTTCATGGCAAGGTGTGTGGGCAGGCCTAGTGTAATGTCATGTGACCTGTGGCTCCGGTGTTCCGCTACCAGTCTCTACAATCGGCATCCTACTTCTGCTGATGTGTGTGTGTATGTCACTTCTGTCTTGCGTCGGGCTGTTCACTTGCACTGGGACACAGCTATTCCCATGGCGTGGCATGGGGAGGTTCTCAATCACCGTGTGTAGCTGGGTCTTGGAAGGAGTGTCACCTTGCATCCATACGGGTCCTGGGCATGTAGCACATGCCTGACTCCCTATGTGGCATGTGTGTATTGGCAGATTTACATGTGCTCAGTAGACATGAGTTGTTCTCGTAGTGCACTCACTCTTCCTTGTCACTTCCAAATTACTGCAGAGCGCCTCCTGTTGCCCGAAGAATTCCAGACTTGGCCACCATGCAGGAGAATGACAGGATCCGGCTCTACCGCTTCACCCAACCGTTGATTCTGGAGCTGACGGCGAGACTGGCACCACACCTGCAACCGCAGCACAGGTATCCTACGGCACTGACACCCCAGCTGAAGGTAATGGCTGCCCTACATTTCCTTGCCACGGGTACCTTCCAATATACCATAGCCCATGTTGGTGGCATGTCCCAGAGCATGTTCAGCGGTGTGCTGCATGATTTCTTGGAGGCCATGTTGATTCACCTGGATGACTTCATCAAGTTCCCAACCCCTGAACAGATGACTGAGGTCAAACGTGGTTTCTATGCCCTGGGAGGGATGCCCCATGTCATTGGGTCCATAGATGGGACACATGTAGGTTTGGTACCACCACACGCACGGGAGGTGGCGTACCGCAATCGGAAGCACTACCACTCCATCAATGCCCTTGTGGTGTGTCTGTCCAACATGGTGATTTCACATGTCTGTGCTCGTTTTCCAGGATCAGCACACGATGCCTACATCATGAGGCGTAGCGGGATGCCTGATATGATGATGCAGCTGCGCAACGAACGTGCATGTGTTGTTGGTGGGTACAGTCTGTCTGTCCTGTATTCTGTTTGGCCGAGCAGCACTACCGCTACGCCAGTTCTAACGATATCCATGTGCTTTCCATTTAGGGGACGCTGGCTATCCCAACATGCCTTGGCTGCTGACACCTCTCCGCAACCCCATCACGCCGGCCCAGCTCCGCTACAACACCGCCCATGGCCGGACAAGGCGAGTGATAGAGAGGACGTTTGGCATGCTGAAGAGCCGATTCCGGTGCCTCCACAAGACCGGCGGCGCACTCCCATATGCCCCGGCGAAGGTCTGCAAGATCTTCATGGTCTGCTGCATGCTGCACAACATGGCAGTTGAAAGAGCTGTGCCCCTCATCCTGGATCAAGATGACGAGGACCATCCACCCGTGGAGGACGAAGGGCTTGGCAATGGGGCTAGTGATGTGGAGGATGTGGAGCCTCAAGAGGACATCCGGACTCGGCTCATACGCGACTTCTTTGCTTAGTGGTGAGTACCAGGGTCTGAGTGTGCACGCATTGGTCCACGTGTGGCATGCGTTGTGATGTGTGTCTCCACCTGCATGTATGGCACGTGGGTCAGAGGTGTGTGTGGGTGTGTCACTGGAGTGATGGTGGCAGTGATGGTAGTATTTCCCCAGACATAATTGTGACCTAGCATGTTGTCATACATACATGTGTCGAGTACATGCACATGCAAGTGGCTGTGCTTCTTGTGGCTGACTTCTTGTGTGTCTCTCTTCCCCAGGTACCTGCGCATGCCGTTTGCTGGTTGCATTGTTGTGGCACTGCTATTCCTCATGGACATGGCATCGTGGGCTGACTCAGCGTTACAGGCACGGACACGTTTGGAAGTCTCCATGGGGTAAGGGATGCATCTGGGGTGTATTGGGTGTGGCAGTTGTTCACGATGTGTGCACACTGCCCCGGTCGGGGTTTGGGTCCTCTGCAGACATGTGGCATCCCCATGGGACATGACATGCAGCTGGGTACACCTGAATAGATGGGCTGCCTGGTTGTCAGTCATCAGTGATGGGATGGTGGATTGTGATGAAGGCATCAATGTGTGTGACACTGCCCTCGGACACATACGGTTAACATTGTCTTGACATGGCGTGGGACTTCCACATCAGCGGATGTATGGTGTATGGCAGGCTCTCCGTGAGCAGCTGTGGGTATTTAGCTATTATCCGACACTTGTGTGCCAGTTCCATGGCTATCACGCATTTGTGCTGCAGAGTGGGGTGCCAGTGTTGGAGCCACATGTTACTCCACATGATGTGTTCATGTGTACTTCAAGTTGCCTCTGCAATCCCAAACACATGACTATTAAAGATGTCCCTATGCCTCCAAGGTGCCTCTTCTCAGTCAATGCTGGTGTGTTGGCACGGTGCATCCTGCATGTCTGGCATGGTATTCCCTGATTGTGGCTATGTGTCAATGTGTCGAGTGGCAAGATGCAAGCTGTGTGTGTGTGCTGAGACTGTGTAATGGGCATGATGTCCATGACTGTGTGGGTATTGTGACATGTGCCATCCCCATGCATCCAACGTTGTCCATGACCCCATTCTCTGCATCCACCGGACTCAAGCTTGCAGGACATGGTTCTGCCACCTGTCTACACGTACCTGGGTGCCCCCCAGGACACGGGCCAGGATCCCTGACCTCTGCGCATGACTGTTGCTGTACTCAATGTGTCTGTCAGCACGGTTGTTCGGCCACCCCCTCAGCTGGTTCTGACCATCACGGGTGTGTATGGTGCTCCATGTCTGTCTTGCCTAGAAAACTGTGACCCATGTGTCCTGTGCCAGACTCAGGCCCCAGGGTGTGGATGGTTGAAGTGAACAGATGACTCAGGCATGTTTAGACTGTACAAGACACATGTTAGGTAATAATGCTACCAGCAGGCATCAACTCATAATAGTGTGATTTATTATTGGGGGGGGGGCCAAGAGAGGGCCTTTCCGGGATTAGGGAATCCAAAGTTCAGTAGGGGAGTTGGTGTCCTTGCCATTGGAAATCCTCAGAGTCCATGCCACAGTCTTTGTCAACATTGGTCAGCCAGTGACCAGCAGGGCCATGTGGCAGAGAATGTCTCTTGATGCTGTGATGCTGTTGCTCCAGTGGGCCAGGTGCCAGGCCAGGTGTCCTGGGAGATGGTGATGTAGCAGCCACCCTCACGGTCCTTTCCGTGGACGACCCGGCTTCCTGCGGGGAACCTCAGCAGCAGGCCGTGACGACGTCTGGGATGCTCCGTCGGATGTTTCCTCCTCCTCCTCATGATCCCTCCCTGTGGGTGGTGATGTTCTCCGCCTTCTGGCACAGGGAGGGTCGGCCATGGTGTCGGCCATCCGACGGAGTTCAGCGTGAATCCCCTGGGACGCCGTCACTTGCTCAGCCTGTCTGTCCTCCATCCTCCGTTGGTGTAGCTGTAGACAGGCTATTAGCTCCGCATGTTGCTGGGCCTGCTGGACCTTGATCCCCTCGAGGACGGACACAACCTGGGCCATGCCCGTGGTGTCCTGCCGGTATGAGTCCAGGATGTTACGGACATGTGAAAATACCGGATCCCCAGCCAACTGGTCAGGCTCGCGCCTCCGCCGCTCTCCACTCCCACCACCCCTGCCCACTTGCGTCTGGCCTGCACTTGTGGGCACATGGGGTCTCCGGGACCCCTGAGGGGTGGCATTGGCGTTGTCGCCTGCCTCCTCCTGGGTGCCCGGGACACCGTGTCCCTCCTGGCGAGCCTGGCTGCATTGTGGTGTTGGGGCAGGGATCCTGGGTGTCTCCTGGGATGTGGCAGGAGTGGGGGTGGTGGTTGGCACGGTTGTACCTGACGCAGGTGCTGCAGGTGGTTGGACACCAGAGGGGCCAGGTCGGTCGGGGTCGTCCGCAGAGTGGTGAGAGTGGTCGCTGCCGGTGGGATCGGTCTCCTGCAGATCCGGGTCCTGTGAGTGTTCCCCCCCAGTGTTGGGGGGTGCAGCACGACGTTGACCTGTGTGTGAGAGAGACAATGTTACTTTTGATCCATGCAACATCCATGTTGCATCCGTTACAAAGTTGGCACATTTCCTCTTGGAATTAGGATCTGTCTTGCATTCCACTCACAGTGCACTTGTGCATGTGTGTGTCCCTTGGGCACCAATTTGGCCCCTTTAACTATGTGTGGCACAGTCTTACTTGCTGCGTCAAGTGTGACTGCAGTCAGCAGTGGAGTGTGCATGTGTGCCGAGCTATGCGTTTGCGCCTTCCTTGTAGCACTGTACATGTGCACATGGAGTGGATCCACACACTCATATGATGCAGGTGGCTGTCCTTGTGCTCGTGTACAGGTTGTGACTTGGCCCTGCGTTTTGCCATGATGAAGAGGGGGGGTTCTGGCACTGGGCACCCTTGTCTACATGCACGCAGTCCACCTGCTGACGAGCAGACATTCCCACACACCAAAGGACTGATTTGCTCTCCCTGTGTCTCCCTCCTTCTCTGTCCCCCTCTCCCTCCCTCTCTGTCCCCCTCTCCCTCCCTCTGTGTCCCCCTCTCCCTCCCTCTGTGTCCCCCTCTCCCTCCCTCTGTGTCCCCCTCTCCCTCCCTCTGTGTGTCAGCCTCCTCCCTCTGTCCATCTTCCTGTGTCTCCCTCCCTCTCTGTCCCCCTCTCCCTCCCTCTGTGTCCCCCTCTCCCTTCCTCCGTGTGTCACCCTCTGTCACCTTGGCCCAGCTTCCTGGGCACACACTGTTAGCAGATCTTTGAGTGGCCCTTGGCCTGTTGATGTGAGTTTGTTTCTGATCTCCAGGCACCCATTTTGTCTGCTGTGTGTCTGTGCGCTGCTGCTGTGGTGGTGTGTGCTGCCACTCTTTCACACTGTTGGCTGTTCATTAGCTGCTGGCATGTGCAAAACAGTGCCTTCACCCCCATGTGTTGATGCAAGGCATCCGCCATTTGCTGGCAAGTCATTCCTGTGTTGGGACACAGTGTTTGTCTGGCTGTGACCTAGGCCATATGGGCAGAGGGCATTGTTGTCTGCTTTGGAGTCGCACTATGTGATTCTTGGTGCCCACACTCCCGCCATCCGGGTTACCGTGTCATGTGTTGTTGTCTTCTGTGGCCTGTGACTTGACATTGTCCAGCTGGGTGCATGGGGCATGGTGGCAGCAGTGGCATGTGCCTGCTCATGGAGTGTGGTTGAGTAATGCGATGGCTTGTGGTGTTTGCGTGCCTGTTATTAATTTTGGTTGTGGTTGCAGTTCCCCCCATGTGAGGTGCGTTGTTTGTGTACTCACCCGGGTCTCGGAGTCCTTCTACTCCTTCAACTGCCTCCACCGGCAGTATGGCCATCACCCTCTCCTCCCAGGGATGGTACTGTACGGGTCTGCGGGAGGGCCCTCCTCCGGTGGCGTTGGCCTGGTCGTGTTCCTCCTGTCTCTTGGCTCTGACCCTCCTCCGCAGATCGTACCACCTGTTCTGGCAATCCTGCTTGGTCCTCCTGGTGTCCGCAACAGCATTCACAGCATCGACGATGGTCTGCCACATGGCTGTTTTGGCTGCCTGGCTGGTGCTTCTGACCAATGTTCCAAAGATCTGTGGCTCGACTCTGAGGATTTGATCAACAAGGACCTCCAACTCTCGGTGACTGAACTTTGGATTCTTGGTAGTGGGCATGGTGAGGGGTGTGGGTGGGGATGGTGTGGGTGTGGGGGGTGTGTGGATGTTGGGGGGGGGTGTGGATGGTTGTGTGTGTGTGTGAATGTGATGAGAGGGTGTTTGTGAGGGTGGTCGTGTGAAGGTGTGCAAGTGTAAGATGTGGTGTCGCTTGTAGTCTGGTTCTGTGGTGTCTGGCAGCAGTGGGTCTGTTGCAAAGGCTCATGGTTTGTGTGTGTGGGCCCTTTTTATTGGTCCATGGGTGGGTGTGGCAGTGTTTGAATTTTGGGTGGGTGTGTTATAAGGAGTGGTGGTGTATTGGGCCTCTGTTTGTTTTTGACAGTTGCAGGTCAGTGATTGTGTTATTTTAGTGGTTGTTGGCCATGTTTAGTGGCTGTGTGCCTTGCGAATGGTGTATTGTTGAGTTGTTTTGTTTTGTCCTTGTTGTGTACGTGCGTTTTGAGCGTGTGTACGGTGTGTACATGGGCCATTTGGTTGTACGATTTTGTCCTTGTGTGTGGCTTTGTACGACTCGTACATGCGGTTGTGATGTTGGGGCATGGGGTGCGCTCCGTACTTAGAAGGTTGTGTTGGGGGTGCGCCAGGAACGTACTGGGGTGGGGGTACGACTGGAACGTACTGGGGTGTTCATAGACGGTGGTACGACACGTACAGGGGTGGGGGGGTGTACATAGACGGTGGTACGACACGTACTGGGGTGGGGGTACGACTGGAACGTACTGGGGTGTTCATAGACGGTGGTACGACACGTACTGGGGTGGGGGTACGACTGGAACGTACTGGGGTGTACATGGGCGGTGGTACGACACGTACAGGGGTGGGGGGGTGTACATAGACGGTGGTACGACACGTACAGGGGTGGGGGGTGTACATAGACGGTGGTACGACACGTACAGGGGTGGGGGGGTGTACATAGACGGTGGTACGACACGTACTGGGGTGGGGGTACGACTGGAACGTACTGGGGTGTACATGGGCGGTGGTACGACACGTACAGGGGTGGGGGGGTGTACATGGGCGGTGGTACGACACGTACAGGGGTGGGGGGGTGTACATAGACGGTGGTACGACACGTACAGGGGTGGGGGGGTGTACATAGACGGTGGTACGACACGTACTGGGGTGGGGGTACGACTGGAACGTACTGGGGTGTACATGGGCGGTGGTACGACACGTACAGGGGTGGGGGGGTGTACATAGACGGTGGTACGACACGTACAGGGGTGGGGGGGTGTACATAGACGGCGGTACGACACGTACAGGGGTGGGGGGTGTACATAGACGGTGGTACGACACGTACTGGGGTGGGGGTACGACTGGAACGTACTGGGGTGTACATGGGCGGTGGTACGACACGTACAGGGGTGGGGGGGTGTACATAGACGGTGGTACGACACGTACAGGGGTGGGGGGGTGTACATAGACGGTGGTACGACACGTACAGGGGTGGGGGGGTATACATAGACGGTGGTACGACACGTACTGGGGTGGGGGTACGACTGGAACGTACTGGGGTGTACATGGGCGGTGGTACGACACGTACAGGGGTGGGGGGGTGTACATGGGCGGTGGTACGACACGTACAGGGGTGGGGGGGTGTACATAGACGGTGGTACGACACGTACAGGGGTGGGGGGGTGTACATAGACGGTGGTACGACACATACTGGGGTGGGGGTACGACTGGAACGTACTGGGGTGTACATGGGCGGTGGTACGACACGTACAGGGGTGGGGGGGTGTACATAGACGGTGGTACGACACGTACAGGGGTGGGGGGGTGTACATAGACGGTGGTACGACACGTACAGGGGTGGGGGGTGTACATTGACGGTGGTACGACACGTACTGGGGTGGGGGTACGACTGGAACGTACTGGGGTGTTCATAGACGGTGGTACGACACGTACAGGGGTGGGGGGGTGTACATAGACGGTGGTACGACACGTACTGGGGTGGGGGTACGACTGGAACGTACTGGGGTGTACATGGGCGGTGGTACGACACGTACAGGGGTGGGGGGGTGTACATAGACGGTGGTACGACACGTACAGGGGTGGGGGGGTGTACATAGACGGTGGTACGACACGTACAGGGGTGGGGGTACGACTGGAACGTACTGGGGTGTACATGGGCGGTGGTACGACACGTACAGGGGTGGGGGGGTGTACATAGACGGTGGTACGACACGTACAGGGGTGGGGGGGTGTACATAGACGGTGGTACGACACGTACAGGGGTGGGGGGTGTACATTGACGGTGGTACGACACGTACTGGGGTGGGGGTACGACTGGAACGTACTGGGGTGTTCATAGACGGTGGTACGACACGTACAGGGGTGGGGGGGTGTACATAGACGGTGGTACGACACGTACTGGGGTGGGGGTACGACTGGAACGTACTGGGGTGTACATGGGCGGTGGTACGACACGTACAGGGGTGGGGGGGTGTACATAGACGGTGGTACGACACGTACAGGGGTGGGGGGGTGTACATAGACGGTGGTACGACACGTACAGGGGTGGGGGGTGTACATAGACGGTGGTACGACACGTACTGGGGTGGGGGTACGACTGGAACGTACTGGGGTGTACATGGGCGGTGGTACGACACGTACAGGGGTGGGGGGGTGTACATAGACGGTGGTACGACACGTACTGGGGTGGGGGTACGACTGGAACGTACTGGGGTGTACATGGGCGGTGGTACGACACGTACAGGGGTGGGGGGGTGTACATAGACGGTGGTACGACACGTACAGGGGTGGGGGGGTGTACATAGACGGTGGTACGACACGTACAGGGGTGGGGGGTGTACATAGACGTTGGTACGACACGTACTGGGGTGGGGGTACGACTGGAACGTACTGGGGTGTACATGGGCGGTGGTACGACACGTACAGGGGTGGGGGGGTGTACATAGACGGTGGTACGACACGTACAGGGGTGGGGGGGTGTACATAGACGGTGGTACGACACGTACAGGGGTGGGGGGGTGTACATAGACGGTGGTACGACACGTACTGGGGTGGGGGTACGACTGGAACGTACTGGGGTGTACATGGACGGGTGGGGGTATACATATACGGGGGGTACGTGTCGGACGTACGGGGGCTGGGGGGAGTGTTGGGCGCGTATGCGGGCACATGTCTCCATGGTTGCTATTGGTGTTCGGTGCGGACGGTGTTTTTTCCATACGGTTGTAGGCTCGGACGCACGGGATGGATCGTGATTCTTCGGTCGGACTTGGATTTTTACGTTTGTAAGGTAAATCGTCCGAGGACGTGTCGGACACATTTTCCGTCCCGAGGACGTGTGGGGATTGATTCCCGGTGCGGGTCGTATGGACTTTTTACCATGCGAATCGTGATTGCCAGTTCGTACGGCACTTGGACGATTCGTACGGTAAAAAGACCCGATACGAGTCGCACGGGGGAATTTTTTACCGGATCGTGATCGGCACCTAACTTGTTATTTATTAAGGCAAACATTTGTAGAAAATATTAATTCTCAGGTATTAATGTTGTTATTAAATAGTTTATATTTATGATAATAGTGATACTAATTATTTCATGGATTAGGTAGAATTATTGGAACATTAACATTCAGGGATTATTATCAATTGAAAGTAGGTATTTGTAAAGTAAAAATAAATGGAAAATATTTTTTTGAGTTATAAAAAAAAAAATATTCTAAACATGAAAAAATGTGTAATGAAAAAATAGGTATTGTGATGTTTAAATATTATGATGCTTACATTTTTGATGGGAAAATTAAAAATATAATTTAATGTAAAGTAGATGTAAATTCATAATTATTTATGATTAAAAAAGCAGAGGTGAGAAAGGGAGAAAAGTGAGGGCAAACCTCACTTGGACAGCTTCAAAAAATCTCGCCCTTAAGGAGTTCTTTTTTTGCCACTTTGGGATTCATTTAAATGTGCACTCAACACTTTATTCCTGGATGCAACTTTCAAAGAGTGCAACGCAGGCCAAAGAACGCTATACAGCAGAATATCAAACTGCCTACGTTTGCATAACCAACACGGATGCATTTAGGGACTTGGAGTGCCAGTGTGAAAGTCATATGACATGTTAATTTAGCACTAGCATAATTAATTGTAATGATTCCTACCTGTGATCGAGGCTATATTAAGCTGAAACGCGTAAGGACTCGAGTGGCAGAGTGGAATTAAAGGGCGTGAATTGCTTTGAAACCGGGCTCGGCTATCCTTCTTTCAATGTCTAATGATGAGATCCAACATTCCCGTTGCCGCCGGAGCCGCCCTGCAGAGTCGGGGGCCCCCAGCATGGAGTCAGTTTGTTCGGTGCTGCTCACACCTTTGGGGGCATGACCCGCTCACCCTGCGCCAGATCAGTTGGACTGCCGTGGTATTTCTGGCAGCAGAGGTGAGAAAGGGAGAAAAGTGAGGGCACACATCACTTGGACAGCTTCAAAAAAACTCGCCCTTACAAAGTTAATATTTTGCCACTTTGGGATTCATTTAAATGTGCACTCAACACTTTATTCCTGGATGCAACTTTCAAAGAGTGTAACGCAGGCCAAAGAACGCTATACAGCAGAATATCAAACTGCCTACGTTTGCATAACCAACACGGATGCATTTTGGGACTTGGAGTGCCAGTGTGAAAGTCACATGACATGTTAATTGAGCACTAGCATAATTGATTGTAATGATTCCTACCTGTGATCAAGGCTATATTAAGCTGAAACGCGTAATGACTCGAGTGGCAGAGTGGAATTAAAGGGCGTGAATTGCTTTGAAACCGGGCTCGGCTATCCTTCTTCCAATATATATATATATATATATATATATATATTCACTGAAAAAACCATAGGTTTCACACACGTTATAGTTAGGAATTAGCATTTAAAAAACCTTAGAAATTCAGTGAAAAAACCATAGGTTTCACACATGTTATAGTTAGCTGGACATTTTACTCGTAAAAAACCAATGAAATTGCCCCGTTATAGTTAGTTCAGCTAACTATAACTCGCGCGCCCGCAATGCACTGCTGATGACGTCACATATTACATCACTCATGACATGGTCAGTGACATCACTCATGACATCACTGATGACATCTCAAATGACATCACTGATGACATCACTGATGACATCATCCTTGTGATAGAGTGGCAGACCTCCTCTCACCCTAATATAACCTTTGACACACACATTCAAAAATAGAGACTAAGGGGCCGATTCACAGAACTAACTTAAGACAAAATCCTAAACTTACTACTTTTGGTATTCACAGAAGTTAGGATTTTGTCTTAAGTTTGTCTTAAGACAAACTTAAGACAGACTTAAGACAGACTTAAGACAAACTTAAGACAAACTTAAGACAGACTTAAGACAGACTTAAGACAAACTTAAGACAAAATCCTAACTTAAGTCTGTCCTAAGTCTGTCTTAAGTCTGTCCTAAGTTTGTCTTAAGTCTGTCTTAAGTCCGTCTTATCTTTGTCTTAAGTCTGTCTTAAGTCTGTCTTAAGTTTGTCTTAAGACAAACTTAAGACAAAATCCTAACTTCTGTGAATACCAAAAGTAGTAAGTTTAGGATTTTATCTTAAATTAGTTCTGTGAATCGGGCCCATGAATTTTCAAAACAAAGGACATACCAATACCAGTTACAACAACCTCTTCAGTAATTCTAAGATCCACATACACATCCACTCATTCACCAACAGTCCAATACAGTCACTCATACATGTACTCACTCATCATATGTACTCATACACCTATACATCCTGTTACACAATGCCACTCATCCATAGAGTTACTCACACACATAGTCACTCGTACTAATAAAGAATCAAACATACATTTACTTGCATATACAGTTATACACACACCACCATACTTACTTCTACGGAAACTTACACATACTTAGTCTTTTAAACAATCACTTATAGAAACACATACTTATTCATACAGGAACTCTTCCAATCTCTCACCCTTGCATATACTCACATATATACACCAATAGTCACATATACTAGTTTTAAACATATGTAGTTACTCATAAAGACACTATTGAGACAGTCATTCACTCACTAACACACCCATACACACACTCATCCACCCATGCAGTCCTGCACACATGGTCTGTTCAACACATACAAACAGTGAGTCACTCATTCATGCACCTGTGCACTACGTAATACCCCCCACCGAACCATGCAGACACTCAGACTGATACTCAAAAAACCAACTAATAACCTATATAGACACCCATGTAGCTACTCACCAACCCATGCAGCCACTTATACACAAAGTGAGAGACTGATACAGATATTTACATATTTAAACATTACTCACTAAAACATGTATTCACTATGATACACTTAATCAGTCAGTTAAACAATCAATTTTTCAAAAACAAATCATCCATTTAGACACTTATATACCCATTTATTCTTCCATCGACCTTGAGATATACATATATAAAACATATTTAATTTTCAGAAAAACCCACATTCACTGGATGATGTCATCAGTGATGTCATCAGTGATGTCATTTGAGATGTCATCAGTGATGTCATGAGTGATGTCACTGACCATGTCATCAGTGATGTAATATGTGACGTCATCAGCAGTGCATTGCGGGCGCGCGAGTTATAGTTAGCTGAACTAACTATAACGGGGCAATTTCATTGGTTTTTTACGAGTAAAATGTCCAGCTAACTATAACATGTGTGAAACCTATGGTTTTTTCACTGAATTTCTAAGGTTTTTTAAATGCTAATTCCTAACTATAACGTGTGTGAAACCTATGGTTTTTTCAGTGAATTTGTACGGTTTTTTAAATGCTAATTCCTAACTATAACGTGTGTGAAACCCATGGTTTTTTCAGTGAATTTGCAAGGTTTTTTAAATGCTAATTTTTTTTTTTTTTTTTTTTTTTCTAACATATTTTTAATTTAATTATCTTACCTTTTATAAAGACTATGATTAAATTTTTAAAATTCTTTAATATTTTTTTTTAAATATATTTTTTAAAATAAACATGTAAAATTTATTTGCAGTACTTTTTTTTTAAAAAAAATATTTTTTTAGTACGCGTACCGTAAGCTCACGGTAAGCGTACGGTTTACGCAACGTCCGTAATCTATCTACGCTGCTTGCGTATAGTTACGCACTTTGCGTAGCCGCGCGTACTGCGCGTGGGACGCGTGCGCGCTTACGCCACACGCGCACGTTACGCGGAAGTGTCGGGGAGTGACTGTTATGCGCATGCGCGCAAGCGCGTGTCTTTTTTACGCGCATGCGCACTTTTTGCTGTAAGCGTACCGTAAGCGTACCGTAAGCGTACGGTAGGTCATGTGATCATGAAACACAACTTTTGATTGGTTGAAACTACTTTCAGTTCTAGAACTCTCCTACACCACACCCATTCCCCTCATTTCTGCTTGTGATCTCTTGGGAGAAGGAGCTGGTTTGTCTTTGGGATACGATGGCAGAACAGCAGAGCTCTTCTGAGAGTGAGGCTAGCACTAGCAGCACTGTCTTGAGGCAGAGATCGAGGAAACAAAAGCCCTCTTATGTATGGGATTATTTTACTTTTCCTGAAGGCCAGCAAAAGGTAAATGCACCCTTAGTGACTTGTAAGCTGTGTAAGCGTGTACTTTCTAGAGGTAATCCTAACAGGAAGTATTCCTTTGGTAATCACACCATGAAGAGACACCTCCAGGATGTACACAGAAGGACACATGGTCATCTTTTTGGAGGTAACTCTTCAGAAAGACGAGCCAGTACATCCACAGTAGCTCAGCCTGAACCATCATCTGCAGGGCTGACTCCTTCTTCTGCAGGTCTGGTGAGCCCTTCATCTGTGGGGGGAGAATCTCCTTTCGCTGGCCCTTTGGAAATGAACCCTCGATTTCGGAAGGTTGATATTCATTGCCCATTTTGTAAAGATCTAATTTGCCATAGGGAGACCAGTGTTTCCCTAGTGAACAACAAAATAGATCAGCACATTTGTCGCTTTGAATAATTTTCCCATGCTTCCTTTCCTCTGTCCCTGCATGAACACAACGGTTCTTTTAAGAGCCAACCTTATCTTTCATCTTTTTTTTACATATGCGTACGGTGCGCGTACTTTTTTTTTTTTTTTTTTTTTAAAAACAATAAAAATCAATAAACACATTACAAGGTCCTTGAGAGACTACAATTATTATTATTGACTTACCATACTCACTGAAAAAATATTTATTCATTTGTTTTTTTAAAAAATAGTTTTAAAAATGTTTGTAGTTTTCGAAAATTTTCTATATCTATCTGGAAAAAAAGAAAAAAGTATTAATATTTTTAAAACATTTTATAATACAGTACACATATTTACATTTTTTTCCAAAAAATATTTTTGCCTTATTTTTGCTGTTTTCAGAATATATTGCATTTCACTATAAATTGTGAAAGCAATTGCATTCATCATTTTACAGCGGGCAAAAAAAATAACAATCACAAAGATTGTATTAAAAAAGCCCTGATTCTTTTTTTACTTAAACTTAACATTATAGAAATGCATAATATTCTAAAAAAATATCATCTAATACCAATACTTATTTCTTTAAAATACCGTCTGATATGTTTGTTTCAGAAGTATAATCACAATATTATATCTCAAATAACTCCAAAATACATCTGATTTCATTTCCTTTAGACCAAATAGTAATTTTAAATTTTTTTTGGGAATAAATTTCCAACGGTAATCCAATAAAATTCTAAAGTTTAATTTGTCAAGATCTCACCGATTCTCTGTAACATTTTGGTTCACGAAAATTTTTTGAATAATTTATTAAGTCCACAATAGAATTGGTTACTTTTCCGCATGGCCAAATAGTAATTTTTTAAATCATTTTTGAAAAAATTTCCAATGGCAGTCCAATAACATTCCAAAATTTAAAATGTGCAGAAGTTACCGATAATCTCTAAATTATTGGTTTTTCAAAGTTTCATTTAAAATTTAAAAAGTCCACATTACAATTGGTTATCTTTCCATTAGGCCAAATGATAATTTAAAAAATCTTTTTTCTACAAAATTGCAATGGTAATCCAGTAAAATGGTAAAATTATATTGTCGAGATCTTGCCAAATCTGTCTAAAATTTAGGTTTCAGGAAGATTAGATAGGAATTTGCTAAATCAAAAGGCAAACGTTGTTTGAAAATCAATTGGGAATCATTACACAGTGTCCAGCCTTTTTCACATTTAAGATAAACTGTGTAATGTCCAGAAGTAACAGTAGGTCCATCATGAAAAATTATTGCAACAGTTACAAAAGTTTTTCCAGAAATTGATAATTGCTGTCCTGTAAACTTCTTTATTAAAGTATCCAATTTTGAACCATCAGCTCTACATCGTTGCATCATTAAAATTACATACTGTCCGTATTCCTTTAAAATTAATGTTGAAAACATGTCAGAATTACACTCACTACATTTCATGCTATGATTAGCATCTTTAACTAATTTTGCAAAAGTGACTGTTTTACTCTCTGGCAATGTCAAATAAATAAATCTTTCATTATCAACAATAGAGCCACATATATTATAACAATTATCACAACTATGTTCCCATTTATAAGAGAGACCAAAAAAAATGTCAATGGGAACTCCTTCTTCTTCCACTACCTGAAGAAAATACATCAAAAATTCATGTGCATCTTGCTGTTCATTTTGAGAAAACTGTGTTCGTCCTGAACATACATCTAAAAGTTTTCTAATTTCAGTAGCACTTTCTATTTGAGTTTTATCTTTACTCAGCTTTTGAAAAAGGAGACTCAGCTCTGAACAGAATCTTTTTCCCTGATTTACTATTATCTGCTCTTGCAAACTTTTCAGATAAAATGCAACATTCAGCACTACATTTGCGTAGCAGTTGACACCAGAGCTATTTTCAAAATGACATCCTACAACCTGTTCTTCATTTTCCTTTTTCTTTTTGCTTGCAATTACATCACTCCTCTTTTTTTTCCTCTTCTCTACATCTTCATTACAGATATTCTCATTTTTTCTTTTACGAGAAACTACACGTTTCTCCAACACAGGATACTGACCTAAATGAGGAGCATAGCTTCTTCTTAATCTATTATACTCCTTTACACAGTTTGTATCAGCACTAACTTTTGAGTCATCAAAGTCTATCATGAATAAACCTGATAATGTTTTCACTCGTGACAAAGCTACATATACCATACCTTCTTTGAACACAGTTGAACCAATGTTCACAAATGCACAATCTACAGTCAATCCTTGAGACTTGTGAATAGTTACAGCATATGCTAGAGAAAACGGAAACTGCTTCCTACGTACATATAAGTCTTTCACAAGCATAAAACGTACTGTACAACGACAAATATCTTTAACTTCTTCTATCTGATCAAATTTTATTTTTAAACATTCAACTCCTTCTTTTTTCTGGTAATTAATAAAACCCACAACTCTTCCCATTGCTCCATTAACTAAACCTTTTTCAACATCCAAATTTCTCCTTAAAAATACTCTACAGTTCATGCAAACATATAGATTTTTTTCTAATCCAGCTGTTTTGGAGATGTTCTTCTCTAGTGAGTCCAATTTATTTTTCAGTTTGCCTGTTACTGTGACACTAATTCTTCCATCCTCAATTTTGTCCACTGCTTCCAATTTCCTGATCTCTTCCTTTTCCAATTTCAAAAGCTCCTCATTGAATATTGAGCATTCACGTAGAGTTGGCATTAAGCAGATAACACTTTTGTTTTCTGCAATGTTCTTGTATATCTTCTCTGCAACTATTTCTTCCTTTGGAAATAAATTATGTAGCAGCCGACTCTGTAATGTTTTTTTGCCAACTTCTGTGAGTAGTCCAATCCTGATATCTTTCAGAATACTTCCATATTCTTCATCGCTTGCTTGCCTCATATTAGTAGTAAGTTCCTTGTACTCAAAGAAGGACCAAATATTTGTATTTCCGATGCTTCCCAATGACTTCTTCGTGTCTTCATGTGTGACAGTATTAAACACTGGTTGTCCTTTAACTGGAGTAAGCTGCAGAAGATCTCCAAAAACTATGACGTGTTTTCCACCAAATAACATGTCATAGTCTGTCTTCAAAATTTGCTGCATTCTTAAATGCACAAAGGCAAGCATTAAGTTTGACACCATGCTCACCTCATCAATAATGAGAACTTGCATCTTCTTCAATACTCTTGAAACTTCCAAGGATGCTTCTCCAGTTAGCTTGTTGAATTGTATTTTGTTCTCATGCTCCACTGGTAACATTAGCAAACGATGTAAAGTGATTCCTTTTATGTTATATGCTGCTAACCCAGTTGGAGCAGTAACCACACAAGACAAAGTAGAATCCGTTTTTTGCTGTAGGTAACTTCTGATGACTTTTATTAGGAAACTTTTTCCAGTTCCAGCTTGTCCGCTTACATACATCCTGATTGGATGAAATGATGTGCATGAGCACTGTTTTTTTGCATGTAGAAATCCGTGATCAATTTTGTTTTTGATCTCTTCATAAATTTGTTGCTGCTCTTGATTCAGTTGTCTTTCCAAATTTTCTAAGTCTATAAATTCTTCTTGAGCTTGATTCATAGCCGTTTCCACTTCATTCATGGCTATTGATGCTTCATTTTCAATGATTGGTTGTCCTAGGGGATCTTGACTGAGTGTTCCTGAACTTTGGCTGTCCTGAGAACTATCTCTAGCGATTTCTGCTGCAATTGTAGTTTCCTGATCAATTTCTTCATTTAACATTTGCAGATAAGTTGAGAATGTACTGCATTGTATGCTGTCTTTGCAAGCATTAAAAGAATCTTCATAGCTCTGGAATTCTCCCAGTAGTTCATCCTCTGTACGCCATGGTTTAAACAACTGTAAAAGAGCCAAGTAGTAAAATTCCTTCTTGTCAGTAGTGTCGCAACTCAGCTTCCGGTGATTTATCAAACTTCCTTTTGTTTGCTTCACCAAACATCCTTCTTCACCAACGACTTTATATTTTCCATTATTGATGTCTTCTGTGGCTTTCCGTGAATAAATGTAGTTCTGCAGCACTTCATAGAGACACATGTTCTCCAGATGTTGACTTCTCTTGGGATAATATGTGTCCAACATGTTTGTTTTCAAAATATCTGTACTTTCTGGGTCATTCTCGGCCAAATATTCAATTTCTCCTACAGATTTCAGTACCCGATTTCTCATTGCTGCAAGGCCTAAACTTGCCCAAATTATTCTTCTTGACTTCGAGTAGAGACTTGCAGAAGATAACCTATCTGAACATTCGTAGGATCCAATTTCTCGATGCGATAACATCTTCAAACTGAAACTGTACAGCTTCTTACTGACAGTCTTCTCGTGAGAAATCTCTTCCCACATTTCCTTCAATTCTGTTTTTTCTGATTTCGTAATGTAAGACGTTACATATCGAGCAACAGCAATGGAATTGTCAGCTACATACTGTATATCCATGTTAGCGTTCCACATGGATAAAATGACTGGGTTGTAGTCATTTATATTTTTTGATTCTTCTTTTCTTTTTAGGTTGTAGGTATTCTTAGGTGATTTTCTTGTGACAGTATGTCTCACAGCTGACATAAAACTGTTGACTCTTCCATTTGAAAGAACAGGTCTAGGAAATCCAAATCGACATTTAGTGTAGTATTTTTCTTTGCTCTTGTATTTCCGTCGACAGTATTTTCCACACCGATGACTTTGGAAACGTAAAACTTGCTCCTTTAACTTGTTCTCTTCTGTGCTTTTTGGTATAGCACATGTTGCATATTCTTCAATGTAAGATAACACTGCTTCATCAGCATCTGTTCCAAACTTTGGGGCATCCTTGATCCACAACAGCATATGAATATGAGGAGCACCTCTTGCCTGGTACTCTTTTCTCCAAAAGAAATCCACTACTTCTCCAAGGGGTGGATTTTTTTTATTGCAGATGAAGGACATCATAGCCTCAAATCTATGATTGAAATATCTGCAAACATTAACCGGATCCAATGAGCACAGTTCTCCTGCTGTCTTGTATTCGATGTTTTTAATGTTTGAATTGGCCTCTCGTAGAAAATCCAGTAAATCATCCCAAGCGTACTCGGCACAGTTTAGGGTAAGGAACCATGTTGGTGTTCCTAAATTCCGTAACATGCATTTTAGTTCACCATGGCGTCGGTACCAATATTCATTTGTCCCACGCTGACAAGCCATCAGATTGATCAGTTGTGTTTCCAAATGATCATCTCGGTGCTGCACTTTCTCCATAAAATCCTTAGCAGACACATTTTGTAAATGTACTCCACTTTTTAAAATGTGATTTACTGCATAAGACAGTGCAGACAAGTCGCTTTCAAATAAAAGATGGAACAAATAAGGAATACTTTGTCGAAATCTGGGATCTTCAGCATATAGTCTTGTAGTCCGATACTCAGAAGCTGGAATCTGTTCCGGACGTTCATCGTATCGTCCTCCTTTTCCTTTAGGAAACAGCTGGGGAAAACATCGAGCTTCCAAGCTCTCCTCCCATACACTCACGGGACTTCCTTTTGCTTTCTTCATCTGAAAGAGATCAATATTGTCTCCCATAACTTCTTTCGAATGAAGAGGATGTATGCTAAAATGTTCATAAATTTCTTCTTCCTTTGACTTGTCCACTTTTTCAATTTGTCCAGTTGGTATTTCTGTGTCTTCTTGTAAATCTTCTTCTTCTTCTTCTTCTTCTATATAAATTGATTCATACCATTTGTTATTTTTTTTCAAATACAAATTTGCTCTTTGTACTTTCCGCACATCTACCAGCTCCTGCCAAATCTTCTTATTCTTTGTAGGTACACCATTAACCAGAATAATTAATGGTTCAGTTTCCAAAGTATCCGCATCAATAGTTTCCAAAGTTTTTTTCAAATCCAAGGGCAAATACACCACTCTACCTTTTAAACCTCTCAGTAAATCTGAAGGAGGTAATTTACCAGTTTTGGGCTCCATACGTACTATGGTCTGGAACGGATGAACACATTGAATGAGTATAGACTCATATGTATTTAATTCAGAAAGTTCAGCAGGAATAGCATCCAATTCTAAATTATTATGTACAGCTCTGGTTGGCATTCTATTTTCCTCTAACTTGTTGTAACAGTATTTACAAATACGCTGATCTTCACCCAATTCAAAACAATTTTCTAGAAATATATATGTGGCAAAATCCTTCCACTTATAATTATCTTCATTTTCACTCTTTCTGTAGAGATCAACATTCCTAGTTTGTTTTCTATAATGAGTTCTGCGGCAACAAATACAAGTAAAATTTGGTCTTTCATTAGAGACTATTGCAAATTTTGTTATGTGATCATTAAATGTGTTACTTACAGAGGGTTCTACATTCTCTTCCACTTCTTCCTCATTTACTGTGTCCTTCTCTGCACTGTTTTGTTCAGGACCAAAGTAACAAAACTGAATTTCATCAACAACCTTCTCTACATCTGATACTGTTCCTCGGAACAGAGCCCTATTCAATTCATTTAACTTTATTGCTGGACTTTTGGCAAAATACAACCGTCTCACAAACTTTCTCATTTCAGTATGATGAACAGCCAGCATCCTAAAATGATGGAAAACACTATTGCACACTTTTCTAGATAGACAAGCCAGAGAATGACCCTGCAAACCAGTATTCTCTCTCACTCTGCATGGATCCAGACTTTGAAGCACCTTAATCTTCTGTTTTACACTTTTTTTACTATATTCTCTTAGAAACTCACGAAATTTGTCAATAGATTCCTGACGCACAGTGCAAATACTACTACAATTCCAAGTGTACACTGGGGCTTTAGGACGTCTCCCCATTGCCTCATCTGCCATCACTTGTACCTCATCTCTTGGAACCATTATCTCCTTCTCCATTATGCAACCATTTGTTACTTCGTATGAACGACCTCTGGTGTCAACTGCATGCAGCAAACTATTACTTTGAAAATAGCTCTCTTCATTAAAAAAAGGTTCACTACTTGAACTATGCATCCACTTTCCTAAAAACACTTTACAAAAGTTTGTTCTGTTCACTACTCTTTTCCTTTTGCTATGTGATTTCAGTACATTAACCATTTTGTCTAATGTACGCATCCTGTTCAAAATTAATATGAATAGTTTCCTTTTTAATTCTAATGCCTTTGCTGCAATGGCTTCAATTTCTTTTTTTCTCTTGTAATATTTTGCCTTTTGCTTATATTTCTTCACATCCTTTATCAAATTGGACATAACTCTTCTCTGAAACATTTTTCTACGTATCTCTTTAAACGCTGTTTTTCTGTTTATGTAAATCTTTTCAGTTGCAGAAGGTATATTTGCATTAACTAAATTCTCAATTTTTTCCTGTTCTGTTCGTTTCGTAACATTCTTTCCAGTACAGACATTTTGTACATTTTTCCTTGTTTTGAATATATTTTTAAGAAATTGTTTTTTCTGCTTACCAGAAGATTTTTTCTTTTTCCCAACATGAGCATCTTCTACTAACTTTGGTCCTCCAGTTGTCTTCAAATATAGTTTTTTTTTTAGCGTTTTTTGAACTCTGGATTTTGTAGGCATCTTAAATTTTGTTCACTGCTCTTCAGCAATACCTGAAAAAAACTAAAAAAAAATTCCTTTATTGTATTTAAATATATTACTACATTTCTTTTCACAATAGTCACAAAACGAAATTTCTATGCCAATTTGAATGCACACTAACTGCTCTTTTTTTTGGGCAAGTGAAAATCACTTTTACAAACTGTCACATTATGAAACCACTTTTCAGATTTTTTAAAAAGCCCATGTCCAGACTGCTACACTACAGCAAGGGCAACCAGCCTTAGTGATGCTGAATGTATTTGCATTACAGACTGAAACCTGAAAACCCCACTCGCTTGTAAATACTGTGCATGATTATACATGGCAAGCACATGGGTGTGTGCTAAGAGTCTGCTTCTTCCCCCAAAAATTCGCTCCCCCTTTCCATCTAATGCAACTGTGAAATCACCAGAGCAATACGCAATAAATCTCTGCCTATAATTCCTCTCTGCACACAGAGTCATGTTTTCACATTAGTCCCAAAACGAAATTTCTTTGCCAATTTGAAAGCACACTTACTGCTCTTTTTTTTTCGGGGCAAGTGAAAATCACTTTTACAGACTGACACATTATGAAACCACTTTTTTTGATTTATTTAAATGCACATGTCCAAACTGTTTTTTCAGACCACCACCATGTGTATTCTCGGTGACTGCCTACACTCCAGCAAGGGCAACCAGCCTTAGTGATGCTGAATGTATTTGCATTACAGACTGAAACCTGAAAACCCCACTCGCTTGTAAATACTGTGCATGACTATACATGGCAAGCACATGGGTGTGTGCTAAGACTCTACTTCTTCCCCCAAAAATTCGCTCCCCCTTTCCATCTAATGCAACTGTGAAATCACCAGAGCAATACGCAATAAATCTCTGCCTATAATTCCTCTCTGCACACAGAGTCATGTTTTCACATTAGTCCCAAAACGAAATTTCTTTGCCAATTTGAAAGCACACTTACTGCTCTTTTTTTTTTCGGGGCAAGTGAAAATCACTTTTTACAAGTGAAAATCACTTTTACAGACTGAAACATTATGAAACCACTTTTTTTGATTTATTTAAATGCACATGTCCAAACTGTTTTTTCAGACCACCACCATGTGTATTCTCGGTGACTGCCTACACTCCAGCAAGGGCAACCAGCCTTAGTGATGCTGAATATATTTGCATTACAGACTGACACCTGAAAACCCCACTCGCTGGTAAATACTGTGCATGACTATACATGGCAAGCACATGGGTGTGTGCTAAGACTCTGCTTCTTCCTCCAAAAATTCGCTCCCCCTTTCCATCTAATGCAACTGTGAAATCACCAGAGCAATACGCAATAAATCTCTGCCTATAATTCCTCTCTGCACACAGAGGCATGTTTTCACATTAGTCACAAAACGAAATTTCTTTGCCAATTTGAATGCACACTAACTGCTCTTTTTTTTGGGCAACTGAAAATCACTTTTACAAACTGTCACATTATGAAACCACTTTTCAGATTTTTTAAAAAGCCCATGTCCAGACTGCTACACTACAGCAAGGGCAACCAGCCTTAGTGATGCTGAATGTATTTGCATTACAGACTGAAACCTGAAAACCCCACTCGCTTGTAAATACTGTGCATGATTATACATGGCAAGCACATGGGTGTGTGCTAAGAGTCTGCTTCTTCCCCCAAAAATTCGCTCCCCCTTTCCATCTAATGCAACTGTGAAATCACCAGAGCAATACGCAATAAATCTCTGACTATAATTCCTCTCTGCACACAGAGTCATGTTTTCACATTAGTCCCAAAACGAAATTTCTTTGCCAATTTGAAAGCACACTTACTGCTCTTTTTTTTTCGGGGCAAGTGAAAATCACTTTTACAGACTGACACATTATGAAACCACTTTTTTTGATTTATTTAAATGCACATGTCCAAACTGTTTTTTCAGACCACCACCATGTGTATTCTCGGTGACTGCCTACACTCCAGCAAGGGCAACCAGCCTTAGTGATGCTGAATGTATTTGCATTACAGACTGAAACCTGAAAACCCCACTCGCTTGTAAATACTGTGCATGACTATACATGGCAAGCACATGGGTGTGTGCTAAGACTCTGCTTCTTCCCCCAAAAATACGCTCCCCCTTTCCATCTAATGTAACTGTGAAATCACCAGAGCAATACGCAATAAATCTCTGCCTATAATTCCTCTCTGCACACAGAGTCATGATTTCACATTAGTCCCAAAACGAAATTTCTTTGCCAATTTGAAAGCACACTTACTGCTCTTTTTTTTTTCGGGGCAAGTGAAAATCACTTTTTACAAGTGAAAATCACTTTTACAGACTGACACATTATGAAACCACTTTTTTTGATTTATTTAAATGCACATGTCCAAACTGTTTTTTCAGACCACCACCATGTGTATTCTCGGTGACTGCCTACACTCCAGCAAGGGCAACCAGCCTTAGTGATGCTGAATGTATTTGCATTACAGACTGAAACCTGAAAACCCCACTCGCTTGTAAATACTGTGCATGATTCTACATGAAAAGCAGCTGGGTGTGTGCTAAGACTCTGCTTCTTCCTCCAAAAATTTGCTCCCCCTTTCCATCTAATGCAACTGTGAAATCACCAGAGCAATACGCAATACATCTCTGCCTATAATTCCTCTCTGCACACAGAGTCATGTTTTCACATTAGTCACAAAACGAAATTTCTTTGCCAATTTGAAAGCACACTTACTGCTCTTTTTTTTGGGCAAGTGAATATCACTTTTACAGACTGACACATTATGAAACCTCCATGTGTAACTACAACAAAAACAATTTCCATTTCTATTATTCATTTCTTAAGTTACCACATACATCCCCTCTCAAACTGTAAACTCACCTTTAAAATTAGTTAGTTGTGAAAGAAATGTGACACTCAAACAGCAGATTATCAGAGCCAGGATCTCTGTTGTGTTCACCTCTCTCCTCTCAGCAGAACCAGATAATGGCAAACTTTCCCTCTATTTTTCCACACATATACTTGTAAGTTTCAAATCTCAGTGCTTCCCCCTTTTTTTCAAATGTAATCACACATTTCTATTGGTTGAAAACCAACCCTTTTCCAAAAGTACCCTTCCCCCAACTTGACTTCTGCCTAGTACCCTTCCCCCAACTTGACTTCTGCCTGCTACCATAGCAACAGCTCATGGAACACTGCTGTGTTGAGTTAGGTCAGAAGTTCGCCAAACAATGTTTCAATTCCACACAGCAAGAGTGCTTGACTTTTCAAACCTAACAGCAAATCCATAGTACTGTTCTTTGGTTACACATTTTTTTTTACCAATACAAAACATGCTTCTATTAATTTACACATACAGCCTAGTTTTTATTCTAGAATGGTATGAAACAGCCAATCAGTTCTTTTTGTTTTGAAAAAAATATGTATGCCTCCATTTCCAAACTGTCTTTCATTTCTTTTTACCATTCTACTGAAATACACCTCCTGAGTGCATCCAGATCTCCTTTGAAGATGTTCACAGTGTGGATTGTAGGACACAGCTATGTCTTCTGGAGTGAAAAGTTTGCAGAGAAAACAGGTATGGTGAGAGACCTTGCTTTGCCAAATGTAGACATTAAATGGATTGGTCAGAGAGGGTTAAAGTGGCACCAATTGATGCCATTGGTGAAATCCTTCATTCAAATCCAACACCCTGACCTCATAATAGTGCACTGTGGTGGCAATGACCTAGGCACTTTGACTGGGGTAGGTCTGGAAATGCTTATGAAGGACACCTTTGCACAACTGTTTACACTTTTCCCTAAAACTGCCTTTGTGTTTTCCAACATATGCCAAAGGCAAAAATGGAACTGGTCCAATCATTTCTGTCCACAGATTGACAAAGCAAGAAAGCACGTCAACAAATCTGTTTCTGCTTTCCTCCGTGACTATGGTATGGGTGCCATTTACCACAACAACTTGCGTTATGACATGCAAGACATTTATAGAGGAGATGGTGTGCACTTCAATGATGAAGGGAACAGAGTCTTCCTCTTGAACCTTAGACTCTGCATCGGTACTTACTTGTAGGTACCACTAAAAAATCACTTCATAAACACAACGGCTCTTTTTAGAGCCCCCTAATATCTAAACTCTTAAATCTGCTTTTCATTTATTTATTTTTTTTTTTTACCGTACGCTTACCGTAAGCTTACCGTACGCGTACCCCGTGATTTTTTTTAAAATCAATAAATGGTTTTTTTGTACTTTTCTGTCCTTCTTTGACCCCCTTACAAATGTTAGGGGGTCTGTAACTCTCCTCATTGCCCCCTTTCCTTGTTTTCACTCTTTTTTTTCAGAGTGAAATACACAAAATGGCGGCCGCCGCTTCCTGGTTTCGACCGATTCGAATGTTTACTAAGATCTAAGAGCCAATCAGAATCGCGCTCGCGCACGCCACCGTACGCTTACCGTAAGCGTACGGTAAGCGTACCGTAAGCGGGCTCAGATATATATATTGATTTAAAGGCTATTTTCTCAGAATCTACTGAACAGATTTACACCAAACCTACAAAAGGCACTTCCTTGACCTAGGGACTACCTCTCTGCCAAATTTTGAGTAATTCTGTTCAGCCGTTCGGGCTGTAGCTCGTTCTAAAGGTCCTATGGAAAAATGCATGGGAAAAACGCGTTTTGGGACCCCCCTTTTATCTCAGCCCCCGCTAGACGGATCCCCCCGAGACTTTCAGGGTAGGAGCGGAGCGTAGCGCCCCACCTATTTCGAGAAATTCGCGAGGATTCATCGACCGGCGCCAAAGTTATTCAAAATAGAATGTTGAGGTTTTCCTATGGAAACGTGGTCCTAACTATAACTACCTACTGGCGACCGCCAGTAGGTAATTATCTACTGGCGGTCGCCAGTAGATAGTTATAGTTAGGACCGTGTTTCCATAGGAAATCCGCAACATTCTATTTGGAATAACTTTGGCGCCGGTTGATGAATCCTTGCCAAATTTTCTAAATAGGTGGGGCGCTCCGCTCCGCTCCTACCCTGAAAGTCTCGGGGGGATTCGTCAAGCGGGGGCTGAGAAAAAAGGGGGGTCCCAAAACGCGTTTTTCCCATGCAATTTTCCATAGGGACCTTTAGTCCAAGGTACAGCCCAAACGGCTGAACAGAATTACTTGAAATTTGGCAAAGAGGTAGTCCTCAGGTCAGGGATGTGCCTTTTGCAGGTCTGGTGTCAATCTGTTCAGTAGTTCCTGAGAAAATCAAAAGTAAAATCATATATATATGTGGGCGGAGCCTAACCACACATCTCATCCTGAGATCTGATTGGCTGTCAGCACTTCATCCAAGAAGTGTTGGCAGCCATCTTGGGACCAATATACATGATAGCACCTCATTAAAAAGCATTGCAGTTAATAGAAGGTTTTAAGACTTTAGTTACATTATAAATCATTTGTTGATGGTACCATACTCATTTTAGGAATTGTGGTATGTTCTAAGGTGATTTCACCATGTGAAAAAGCCTTCTGCTGGGATATCATGATTGAGAGAAAAATATTTTCTCATGCTTTTCCCACAGAGGTTTGGAAGGTGATCTATAAGCTAAACTGAGAGCTTATTTTCTGTAAATTCACATTATCTTTCTCAGTCATGTGAGAATGAAGTCTGACATTCTCAGTAAAACATGTACATCCAACAAGGGCAGAGACAGTCAGTTGATTCCTTTGTGTTCTACTGCAGTTTCCCAGAGTGTTCCAAAGAACAACTAGAGCGCTAACAATCCTACTCATGATAAACGTATGGCACACCTGAAGCCATCTTGCTTGGATTAAAGTGGTAACTCTTAAAACATTTAATTTAATAAGGAACAAAATGAGGGGGTTCATTTTTCCATAAAAAGTATGATTAGTGCTGCAGAAAGAAAAATTAGGGCACATTTTGAGTGACTTCTCAAATCCTCTTCTATTTCATAAAAAAATTCTGACATGCAGACTGAAACATGCACTTTCAATACCAGCAGCAGTTTTCCCTGGTGAGCAGTAGCTTTACTACAGTGATCTAATGAGCAAAAAGAGTGCTAACATTCTGAATTTATGGCAAATGTGTGACACATCTGAATGCCTTCTTGATGGAATCAAAGTAAAAAACTGAAAGTATTTCCTACTGAGGAGACTGCAGTAAATGAGGAAATTAGGAAACTTCATAACAAATAAGTCTCCCAAGATGGCCACCAGACACAAAAGAGCCCAAATGTAGCCCAAATATCACCCAGATGTAGCCCAAGTTTAGCCCAATGACAGAATGTCCCCAGAGTGTTCTTAAAAACAACTAGAGCGCTTACTGTCTTCATTATGACAAAAGTATGGCACACCTGAAGCCATCTTGATTGGAATAAACTGGTAACACTTAAAACATTTAATTTAAAAAGGAACACAATGAGGCGGTTCATTTTGCCATAGAAATTATGATTAATGCTGAAGAAAGAAAATGAGGGCACATTTTGACTTCTCAAATCCTCTTCTATTTCAGGCTGAAACATGCACTTTTTATACCAGCAGCAGTTTTCCCTGGTGAGCAGTAGTTTTACTACAGTGATCTAATGAGCAACTAGAGTGCTAACATTCAGAATTTATGGCAAATGTGTGACATATCTGAATACCTTCATGATGGAATCAAAGTAAAAAACTGAAAGCATTTCCTACGGAGGAGACTGCAGTACATGAGGAAATTAGGAAACTTCATAACAAATAAATCTCCCAAGATGGCCACCGGAGACAAAAGAGCCCAAATGTAGCCCAAAATCACCCAGATGTAGCCCAAATATAGCCCAATGACAGAAGTGTGCAAAACACTTATTATTTTGTGTTTTTGCAGTGTTATATAGTGCAGACTTGTCAGGTATTGGAGTGCTTTACATGAGCATTGATTACATCACACAAGAACAAATTCATTTTGGTTGTAGACATGGGGAGACTAAGTGATTTGACCAGAATCACAGAATGTCGAGCTGAAGCAGAAACTCCAATCTGGTTCCCCAGTTGCAAAGTCTGCAGTTCTGGAAGTAACACCACATCCTCTCCCCTAAGTGCAACATTTAATCAAGTGGTCAACTGGATAAAAAAACATAAAGATAACAAATAATTTAAAAGTGTTTTGTCGCTATTTGAAAACTCAGAAAATATGTCCTTATTCTAGTCTTTTAGAGCACTAACCATAATTTTGATGCCAATAAGACCCTCTCATATATGTAATTTCTAAAGGAAATGCTCTAGGTATTACAGTTTTGATTACATCAAGATGACTTCAGGCGTTCCACACTTTTGTAATAAATATAGAATGTTAGCAATCTAGTTGTTCATACTGTTGAGAGGCAGATGCCAGGGGCACGGACTCTGAAAATTGAAGGCAGGTAGGAGGGTGCAAAGGCAACAATTTAACCACACTGAGCAGGCAGGAAGGGCAGTGGCAGCACAACAGACTATAGAGGGCAGTGGAAAGGGGGGCAGGGGCAACAAACCAACAATACAGGACTTGCAAGAGAGGGTGTGGCAATGTAATAGACCATTGTGGGCAGAAGGAAGAGGCAATGCTAGTACAACCATACATGCCAACAGACCCGATTCAGCCAGGAAACGTCCAATGTTTGTAAGCTCAAATGGGCTTTATTTGATCTGTCTCCTGTCTACAATCTCCTCTTTTTCAATGTAACTCAAAGGGGAAAATCAATACCCCAGTTTTTTTTCAAAATCTCCCTCTTACCAAGTTCAAAATGTTCGCAAGTATGGTACATTGGATAATGGAAGGAAATGGGGTAGGGACATGGACTTGGATAACAGAGGACAGGAGGGACATGGAGAGGTGCACCAAACTGACCCTGCAGGGCAGGCATCAGGGTTTGCAGCAGCACAATACACCACACAGGGCATGCGGGACGGGAGTGCAGCACAACAATCCATAGAAAGCAAGAGGGAGGGGACAGGACCATGCACATGGACAAGAGAGAACAGAGGGGCAAGAGGCAATGGTAGCTAGCTGACCATAATGGACAGACAGGAGAGAAAGCTGCAGCATAACAGGCCATAAAGGGCAGGAGGGATGGATCAGGGGCATTACAATGGAACAGACAAGCCAGGAAGGAGGGAGTAGGGGTCTGCACATGTAAACAGAGGGCTGTGGGCAAGGGGGCAGGGCAGGAGCAGCAAGATAGCCATGGAGATCAGGCAGGATGGGCACTAGAAGCAAGACACACCATGAAGAGCAACAGTGAGACTGTGATGGCATACACACAGACCATGGAGGGAAGGTGGGAGGGGGGTCAGGGGCAGCTAACTGACCACACAGGGAAGGTGGGAGGGGCCATGGCAGCACAGAATACCATGCATGGCAAGTGGGAGGGTTAGTGGCAGCACAATGGCTATTATGGGCAAGAAGGAGGGTGCAGGGGCATGCACAAAGGACGATAGAGGATAGAAGGGAGGGTCAGGACCTGTGCACAGACAAGAAAGTTCAGGGGAAGGGGCCTCACAACAGACCGCATGGGGCAGGCAGGAGGAGCAGTTGCAGCACAACAGACCAGGGAGGGCAGAAGGGTGTGGCAGTACAATGGACCATGTAGGACAGGAGGAAGAGGATAGGGGCATGGCATGTGGACAGGCAGGGTGGAGGTGGCAGGGACAGGTAACAGTCATCTGACAATGCTAGGCAGGTGGGAGGGGAGTGGCAGCTCAACAGAACACTCAGAGTAGATAGGAGTTGCAGGTCCATGGAACATGGTGGGCAAAAAGGATGGAGCAGGGGCATGCACAAAGACATCGGAGGGCAGGGGGAAGGAGAATAGGGGCAGCAAGCTAAGCACAGAGTTTAAGCAGGAGGTCAATGATGGGGCATAGAATTGGGCAATGGAGGGCAGGAGGAGTGGACTGGTACATCATACTAAATTGAGGGCAGTGGCAGCACATCAGACCATGCATGGCAGGAGGGAGGAGGCTAGTCCATGGATTCAGACAACAGAGGATAGGGAGGAGGTGGATGGGGCAGCAAGCTAACTGTTCAGAGAAGGCGGGTATTAGGAACTTTATTGTTTTTAAAACGTGAGTCTGTGCGAACTACTTAAAATATGAACAAGTATGCAGCATAATCTCACTTTTATTCAGGAAGAAGAGGACGTTTGTGACTGTGACTCCGGGCTCACTTGGCAGAAACACCCCCTGACCCTCCACCCCCTATCGCAAAATGTAATGCCTGTGAAATGGGTAGGTGAGCACAGTGTTATATAGAACATAGTCCTGAGAGCACGAATTAAAATGAAAACTAGATATAGTGTATGGTATAAACTATGCACCAAAAAGTGTGATATAAGATGAACTGGGCGTGAAATATAATATGCAATACATTGTGCGCAATGACAGATTCATTGGAGAGCGCGAGATAGCACAGGCACTAGCGCGTGCTATGTGATATGCGCCTTGGAGTGTAATATGCACAGGGCAGTGTTGTGTAACCTAACTAGTCTCTAAAGTTGTAATATAAAATATGTGCTGGGAAGTGTAACGTTGCATATGCACTGTGACAAAGATATGGATCCGAGATTGTAATATGTATGGCATAGCACTGTGCGTTATAACATAGGCATCGAGGAAGGCACGTTAGATGGGGCAATATAACCCGTGCGAAGACAAGTGTGGCATGACATATTCACGGGGTGGTGTTACAGTGCACATGGGCTAGAGAGTGTCATAGCATATGCACTAGCTGGTGGAATACAACACAGAGGTGTGAGGCAATCGGTGGGCACTGGTGGGTGTAACACAGCATTGGGCTCTGCCAGGAGCGCGCTGTGACTCTCAAGTGATGTTCGTCCCCTTTCCAGAGAGTAAAATAAAAAGTATTACACATCCGGCAGTGGATGTGTGTTTTAGTAACCGTGAGCGGGGTTTCTTGCATAGTTTTGGTCGAATTTTTGTCGAATCCCCTTTGAATGGCTTGGTGTGCATGTGTATTAAATGTGCCCGTCAATAGCTACCCATGTTTGTATAAATAAACGACAAGGGTGTCTACCGGGATTAGGCACGGTAGGGCATCAGACATGTCAGAGCTTCACTAGTGGTGTAAATACATTCCACGTGGATTCATTGTATGCATAGTCGCCTTTTAATGAATATCACGCAAATCGTCATGGTGATAGGTACGTACGGTTTGTCCAGCATGTCCTAGGTGTGTCTATAAATATATATTTTTTTAAAATAATAAAAAACAGTGGCCGGCCCTGGGGATTGGGGTCAAAAAAATATAATTAGGAGACAGGCCCTGGGGGATGGGTCATCAGGGCCAATAAATTAGAATAAGAAGGGGAACCACACAGCCCCCCTTCTTAAAAAATTAAAATAAATAAAAGACTGGCATCGTGCCGGAGGCCACGCCCCCTCCTTGCAGCACTCTGCAAACGCGCCCCCTGGCGAGTTGTAAGTTGGGGAATTAATTCCTCTTCAATACTGAGGGTCCCTGAGGGCCAACTAGCCCAACAGGCATCTCCAGTATGCGCCAGGGAGCTGCGCTGCAGACAGGTGTTCTGAGGCCAAGCCCCTTTTAACAACTCTCTGCAACGCAGCTCTGTGGCGCTTACTGGAGGTAACTAGTGGTCTAGTTTGACCCTAGGGACCCTTAGGATTTAAGGGGACTTAATCTCTCAACTTAGAACATCCACAGGGCGCGTTTACACAGTGGTGAAGGGAGGGGACGGGGCCTGAGGTGACGTGTGCAAACACGCACTATGGCACGTTTTAAATTGGGGATATAATTTCCCTTCAATACTGAGCGCCCCTGGGGGCTAACTAGCCCACCAGGTGCTTCCAGTAAGCACCACTGAGCTGTGTTGCAGAGAGGTGGTCCAGGCCGTGCCACTTTTTACACCTCTCTGCAACACAGTTCTGTGGCGCATACTGGAGGTACCTAGTGGGCTAGTTGGACCCTCAGGATTCAAATTAACTTAATCTCCCAACTAAAAACGGCCACAGGGCGTGTTTACACAATGGTGAAGGGAGGGGACGGGGCCTCAGTTAACGTGTGCAAACAAGCCCTGTGGCGCGTTTTAAGTTGGGGAAATAATTTCCCTTCAATACTGAGCGCCCCTGGGGGCTAACTAGCCCACCAGGTGCTTCCAGTAAGCGCCACTGAGCTGTGTTGCAGAGAGGTGGTCCAGGCCGTGCCACTTTTTACACCTCTCTGCAACACAGTTCTGTGGCGCATACTGGAGGTACCTAGTGGGCTAGTTGGACCCTCAGGATTCAAATTAACTTAATCTCCCAACTAAAAACGGACACAGGGCGTGTTTACACAGTGGTGAAGGGAGGGGACGGGGCCTGAGTTAACGTGTGCAAAAACGCCCTGTGGCCTGTTTTAAGAGGTAGTTTTAATCCCCCTGCCCTATTATATACTAGGGGCTTACAGAGGAGGTCATGCTAATCACAGGGGGACCCCAACGCATAATGTTCCCTAGTGTATGTAGGTGTTTTCACTGTATTCTAAGTGTCTTTTAACATAGCACTGGCTCTAGGACTGGTTAGTCAGACTCAGTTACCACCAGTATCCGTCTGAAAAAGTTGAGTGTACAGGATGATTTTGCAACAAGGCTTCTTTCTGCTCTTCTTTTTGTTCTTTCTGCACGTTATCCTTCTTCCTGCACTTTTCTTCGTCTTTAAGGACTTCTGTTGCTTCTTTCTGCACTTCATTTTTTTCTTTCTGTGCATTTTTTCTTCTTTCTTCACATGTCCTATCTCTGTAGGCATAGTTAGAAATTAGCATTTAAAAAACCTTTGAAATTCACAGAAAAAACCATAGGTTTCAGGCACGTTATAGTTAGGAATTAGCATTTAAAAAACCTCAGAAATTCACTGAAAAAACCATAGGTTTCAGGGGTGTTATATTTAGCTGGACTTTTCACTTGTACAAAACCATTGAAATTCCCCCGTTATAGTTAGTTCAGCTAACTATAACTCGCGCGCCCGCAATGCACTGCTGATGACGTCACATATTACATCACTATTGACATGGTCAGTGACATCACTCATGACATCACTGATGACATCTCAAATGAATTACGCCCAATAGTCTTTCGGACATTTACTTAGTTTTGGTAGAAATATGTGGGTTCAGACTACCTGATAATGATTGCAACATTCTCATTTGTTGGAAACTTTGCTCCTTCTTCAAAATTTCAAAAAAATGATAGAAATTAGGATGAGGTTTGCCAATTGATTTCTTGAAGGAGTTGTGCCATCCCTCTATGGCATTGTTTGTTTTTGCTCCTCCCTCTAGAAGGTTGAGTAACAGTTCCTTCACTCCACATGGAAACGTGGTCTCCTCCTGTGACCTGCTTAGATGGCCAGTCCATGTGTCTTCAAAATAATTTAGTATAGGTGCCAATATTTCTTTGTTGTAAATTATTCAGATTCTGTAATTGAAGTGTAGTATTCGTCTACACTGTCAGGAGGAACAAAGCAAAGGACAGTTAGTTTTTTAAGTTCAAACTGTAGTTTGCTATCTGATATATAATCCTCAATTAAGGATGTTTTTGTAGTTTTCGCCAATATGCCTGAGAAAAGTGAAAGAAACATCCTTGAATGTGGTTACCTGGGTATGTTTTTGTTATTGTATTAATCATAGTTAATTCAAAGTCAATTATTACTTTTCACGGACTTTTGTTGGATGTTTTATATTTTATCACTGACATTAATTCAGTGTATGTTGAAGATTGTTTATCAGTGAGTAAACTGTATACTAAGGGAATTACTGAATTGTTAATGTATGCGTGATTAGTGTATATTTGGGTGAATGGATGGGACGTCCTTTTAAACGTTCCATTCATCATCCAAATATCACTGTTTTCTATTCTTACTAGATTATGGGGTGTGCTAAAGATTATTATTCTTTTTTTAGGGTTTTGGTTGTCATGCAATAGGAAAGGTTCATTAGAATAATTAACAGAGAGTTCAGGTGGAATTATTATGTCAGAGTAGGTTTGGGGTCTTACTCTTTGTGGGTTACTTGTCTGTTTTTGACGTTGAATAATTCTTCGCAAATTAGGTATGGTGGGCATACTATTTGCAACATGGGGGGAATGTGTTGAGATACCTCCCTTAAAACTGCACTACAGGTTTCATTGGAGGTGGATGCAATACATTTAATTTAATTAATTCTTTCTCTAATGTTAAACTCCATTGCAGAGGCAGAGTGGTTATGGTCGGTGGTTCTTAGAACAATGTCACCAAGAGTAACCACACTGCCTGTGCAATGGGTTGAGTAATATTGCACACACCTCCAATGACAACTGGGTTCAAATAGTCTCTCCTTAAAATAAACATACCCACTATGGTTCAGTGGTCTGTTCCCTCTTTTTAATGTCAGGTATTTGGCTTCTTTGGATGGGGTAGACATTATTTTTTTCTGAAAAGAGAGAAAAATCTAAAATGAATGTTGCTATATTTAATATTTTATTGTGTATACCTGTTTAGAGGAAAAATGACAGTATATTTTATATAATCAATTTAACAGTTTACAATTCATGCATTTTCAAGTTTTGTTAAATGTTTTAACTTTGTTGTTTTTCTATCTTTGTTAGTTTATTATATAAAGAACCATGCTTTATTGGGAGAAAAAAAAAATTATTTGCAGAAAGCTGAAATAAAAAATATTTGAACATTGTTTATAATTTGTAATGATGATGTTTTTTAATTTGTTTCATTTGTGTTTGTATACTATATCATTTGTTTACTTGTTTTTTGTTATTTATATTTAAGGAAATTACCTTGCAATATGCTTTTCACAACTTTTTGTGGATAATTAGATATGTATTTCCGTCCAAATGTTCTTGGTCTTTTGTTGTTGAATGTAGTAGTGACCTGTTGGTATATAAAAAAGAAGTATAAATATGTTTAGTTTGTGATAACATTTATTAGGTAGTTAAAAATACAATAGCATGTTGTACTGAGATAAGTTAATGTTTTAGTAGGATTTGGAATTTAGTTTTTATCAATATACAGTATTTTTACAGAGTTAGGCATGGTTTAGATTAGAAGTAATAGTTTTATCTACATCTCTATTTAGTACTACTTGTGAGGTGTGTATGTTTTGGGGTAGGAATAGTAATTTAAACCCCACCACTATCCAGCATTTTCTCTGAGGCAAGCACCCTTTGGAGTAGGAATAGTAATTTTAAAATACCACTATCCTGCACCTTTTCTGAAGCAAGCACCTTTTTGAGCTGGAATAGTAATTTTAACATACCACTATCCAGCACCTTTTCTGAAGCAAGCACCTTTTTGAGCTGGAATAGTAATTTTAACATACCACTATCCAGCATTTCACAGGAGGCAATAACCCTTTGGAGTAGGAATAGTAATTTTAACATACCACTATCCTGCACTTTTCCTGAAGCAAGCACCTTTTGGAGTTGAAATAGTAATTTTAACCCCACCACTATCCAGTGTTTTCTCTGAGGTCAGCACCCTTGGGAGTGGGAATAGTAATTTTAACGTACCACTATCCTGCACCTTACCTGAAGCAAGCACCTTTTGGAGTTCGAATAGTAATTTAAACCATACCATTATTCAGTGTTTTTTTTTAGGCAAGAACCCTTTGGAGTAGGGATAGTAATTGTAAAATATCATTATCCTGCACATTTTCTGAAGCAAGCACCTTTTGGAGTAGGAATAGTAACTTTAACATACCACTATTCTGCACTTTTCCTGAAGCAAGCACCTTTTGGAGTTGAAATAGTAATTTTAACTCACTAATATCCAGCATGTTATCTGAGGCAAGCATCCTTTGGAGTAGGAATAGTAATTTTAACATACCACTATCCTGTATCTTTTCTGAAGCAAGCACTATCTAGCATTTTACAAAAGGGACACACCCTTTGGAGTAAGAATAGTAATTTAAACATACCACTATACAGCACCTTTTATGAAGCAAGAACCTTTTGGAGTTGGAATAGTAATTTTAACACCACCACTATCCAGCATTATCTTTGAGGCAAACACTATTTGGAGTAGGAATAGTAATTTTAACATTTTAATATTTTGCACCTTCCCAGAGGCAAGCACCTTCTGGTGTAGGAATAGTAATTTTAACATACTACTATCCTGCACCTTCCCTGAGGCCAGCATATTTTGGAGTTGGAATAATAATTTTAACCCCACTATTAACTAGAATTTTCCAATAGGCAAGCACCTTTTGGAGTTGGAATAGTAAATTAAAACCCACTGCTATCCAGCATTTTATAGGAGACAAACAGTCTATGGAGTAGGAATAGTAATTTTAACATACCACTATCCTGCACCTTACTTCAGGTAAGAATCTTTTTTATTTGGAATAGAATACTTTATTTAGGAATATTTTTTATAAACCCACTATTATACATTTATTTAAAAACTGTAAAAATATA
Organism: Triturus cristatus; assembly: GCF_964204655.1. Classification (NCBI taxonomy): domain Eukaryota; kingdom Metazoa; phylum Chordata; class Amphibia; order Caudata; family Salamandridae; genus Triturus; species Triturus cristatus. The sequence goes on along the minus strand of NC_140591.1, from coordinate 1,042,777,107 downwards.
TATAGTTTTACTCACTTACTTTATATATGTTGTCCAAAATAGAGTATTTCGCAATGTTTTGTCGGATTTTGAAAAGTTTTCGAACAAACTGAAAAAAGTTCATATACTTTATTTAAGTATGTTTGCTTATCTAGAAATTGTTAAGTAGTTAAGCATTTCTATAGTTTGTACTTATTTTGTGTTTTAGATGGCTCGCTTCCAGGTTAATCGTTCTAGGTAGAAAAAAGCGTGTTCAGTCTCTGGTAATCAGGTAACTACAGTTTTAAAAATTGTGATAGGCTTCTTTTATACGTTTTGTTGTGTTGAACGTAATTTGAAAGGAAAATATGTTCTGTGCATAATTTTTCTTTGTGTTTTTAATGGTTTGTGAGAATGTAAATAATTATTTTGTTATGTTAGTTTTCGTAAATTTTTATTTTTGTATGTTATAGCATCTGTTTTGGCTATTTCCGGGTCAAAGTAATTTTATTGAAAGAGTTGTAGGACTTTTGTTTTCCGGAATTTAATATGGAAGTTTTCTTTTTTGTGTTGATATTAGTTGTCTGTTATAGTGTTTTTGTTATGTGAAACTTTACGATTTATTAATGGGAGTTTTATTTGTGTAATTGTTTAGTGTTTGTTGGTTAAGTGTATGTTATGTTAAAATATCGTATATACATTATTTTATATCAATTTAAGTTTGATATTCATTTTATATGTGTTTCATATATTTGGTAATGTTTAATAAAATTATATTAAAAAAAAATCCTTGGCGAAAAAAATACTTGAGTTTTCATTTTATGACTCGAGTATTATTTTTTAAAATTGGGTAATTTTATTAAATATTGTGTTATAAAATATTATCTGTTGTAGCAATATTTTTAGTAAATGTATATCATTTTTGTTTTCTAATTTATTAATATTATACACAAGTATTCATTTTAATTCTCAAGTATTAATTTTACTACTTATGTATCAATTTCTAATATCCACGTTTAATACACTTCCCCACCCAAAACCCCTATTTTCCCTGCATCCCGCTCCAGGGGTTTATTATTCAAAAAATCTATATATCAGATTTTTAAAAGACTTTTCAGCCGTAGAGGCGAGTTATTACACGTGGACTTTTTCTCTGAAGATGACCTAGTTCACATTGGAGAAATAAAGGCCATGAACGAAGATAATATGGGATGACTTTGACAGACAGAAAGTTTTAGGTTCCCCTGCTGCACCGTTTGGTTGCCATCTCGCCGCTGCAGCCCTCATGCCATCCTGCAGCCTCTGTGATCGGGCATAGTTCCCCCTGCCTGCCTGTCTTCCCGCAACGCGAGTGGAAGAAGGGACTGACCAGGCTTCGCTTGTCGGAGCCTCAAACTACATGCCCCAGGATTCCCTGTGCTAGGGCGCCAGGTCGTGAGGTCACCACGCGCCAGGAGGCGCATAAACGGCGGCTCGGTGAGGAGCCCCCTGTTCCCCTGCTGCACCCTTTGGTTGCCATCTCGCCGCTGCAGCCCTCACGGCATCCTGCAGCCTCTGTGATCGGGCATAGTTCCCCCTGCCTGCCTGTCTGCCCGCAACGCGAGTGGAAGAAGGGACTGGCCGGGCTTTGCTCATCGGAGCCTCAAACTACATGCCCCAGGATTCCCTGTGCTAGGGGGCCAGGTCGTGAGGTCACCACGCGCCAGGAGGCGCATAAACGGCAGCTCGGTGCGGAGCCCCCTGTTCCCCTGCTGCACCCTTTGGTTGCCATCTCGCCGCTGCAGCCCTCACGGCATCCTGCAGCCTCTGTGATCGGGCATAGTTCCCCCTGCCTGCCTGTCTGCCCGCAACGCGAGTGGAAGAAGGGACTGGCCGGGCTTTGCTCATCGGAGCCTCAAACTACATGCCCCAGGATTCCCTGTGCTAGGGGGCCAGGTCGTGAGGTCACCACGCGCCAGGAGGCGCATAAACGGCGGCTCGGTGCTGAGCCCCCTGTTCCCCTGCTGCACCCTTTGGTTGCCATCTCACCGCTGCAGCCCTCACGCTATCCTGCAGCCTCTGTGATCGGGCATAGTTCCCCCTGCCTGCCGGTTTGCCCGCAACGCGAGTGGAAGAAGGGACTGGCCAGGCTTCGCTCATCGGAGCCTCAAACTACATGCCCCAGGATTCCCTGTGTTAGGGCGCCAGGTCGTGAGGTCACCACGCGCCAGGAGGCGCATAAACGGCGGCTCGGTCCCTCGCCCCGCGAGGACGTGCCGGGAGAAACCCGGGACAAGGGCGGGACCGTCTGCGGCCGTCAGAGGCCAAAGGAGGCTGGGCTGGGCCCCCTTATTTTCCAGTTCCCCCCCAGGCTCCTGTACCCTGATCTACGGCAACACCCAGAACATTTCGGACCCTAAAGGTTGGACACATCAGGTACTGTACTAACGTGTATTGACTAAGGATTGAGTAATATACATGCCCTTGTATAGGGTATGCGGAAGTAATATCGGGACATTGTGAGGGTCGTGCTTGCAGACTTGTGCCAATTGTTATTAACCTAAAGCACACCCTGTCATCACTGTGATCCTCCAATGGGCAAAAGAAAGGAAATGGAGGGTGCGGGTGGGCCAAATGGCCCTAATAACAGGGCAAGCAAAGAGAAAAAAGCTAGGAAGCAAGCTAAGAAAAAAACTAGTCCTAATAACTGTATCATGGATAGGATTGACTCCCTCATTTCTGAATGTGAGGGGATTGTGGGGGCGGGTCCGTCAGCTAATACCGACTCTCCCAATTTGGCACCCCACAAAGATATGCCAGCCCTACACCCCCAGGTCGTGCCGTTAATGTTCCAAAAACCGCAATGTAAGGAAACTGTTGCCTGTAGTAAGCCCACCCAACCAGAACCAGTTTCCAATCCACCTGGCTCCTCACCCCAATCGGCTCCTGCTCCCTCTCAGGGTGGAGTGTCTGATATAGTCTCTCCAATTACATGCAAAAATCGTTTTGCAGTACTAGCAGGAGGACCCGATTACACATCTGATAATACAGACGATGTTCAAACAATATATCCTATTGTCACCCTGAATCAGAAACAAAATTAGGCAAACAATAAAGATCCACTATCCATACAGTCCCTTTCCAACATGGTCAAATCACTCAGGGAGGAGGTTGGCTCTTTGAAATTAACTATAGAGGAGCTGGTGACTACTGTCAAACTTTTAGTCACTAACAGTACCCTGCACCCAAGTACCACTCCTACACTTCATAATTCACACTGCATTGCACCGCTAGGAAACCACCCAGAAAGCTTTACGCCTCAAAATCCTCTCCCCCCCCTCCAACGCCCTAACAAGGCTCTACTTAAGTCATCTGCAAACTCTCTTGGGCAACACCCTACTAATACTTTACACAAACCCTCTTATTCTCAAGTGGTAGCAAAACATAGAAGCCCAATGAATATCTTACCCACTTCCTCTAGTGGTGGCCATGCACTCTTTCGACCAAAATTGGAACCGACACCCTCCAACCCCCAAGCCCAGACAGTTTACATGGTTAATGTACCCAAAATAGGCACTAAGTTTGAAAACACTGAATCATTATTAAATAAGTCCATCCACTGGTTGCGTCATGTTAGGGGCTGTCGTTCGCTGATCAGGGAGGATTTGGCCAGGGTGAGAACATGCACGTCGATCAGTCAATCTTGGGACTGCATCGAGCTTACCCTGGTCAATCCCAGGCTGGCAGAAAATCTCCTGGCACTAGAATATAGATCCTGCTCACCTGTCTCCTCCGCAATACAGGTCAAGCATTTCCCTACAACCGCTATGGCCAGGGCTCACGATAAAGTTCAGTTGCCACCTACCCCTAACAGCTCTTTACTTGAAGCTGTAGACTGACTAGGGTTGACTGCCCCTAGGGAGTCTGATCATGCTTTTTCACCTAATATATCTACCATCTCTGATAACATTGGACTAAACATCATTATTGGCGAAGCACAAGTCTCCCAAACATCACCTGCCCATATCAATAATCACTCGTCTATTGGCTCAACAACTGTGAGGGAGGTATCAGCTAATAATACTCATGACCAGTCATCGATCTTATCTCACCCGAAATGTTCCAATCTTCCCCACAATGGAATTTCATCAACACAGATTAAGGTACTTTCTTGGAACATTGCAGGTCTTTACAAGAAAACCCTTTTACCTGATTGGAACACCCTGATTGAGAAATTTCATATTTGTATGTTTCAAGAAACATGGAGCTTTTCTCCTCTGGTTATGTTTGTTTCTTCAAACCTGCTATCTCTATGGGGAAGGGGAGGCCTTACCATTTGGGTTAAAATAGATATGGGGTGTGCACTTACTAAACGCCATTGTGACAATCTGGATATCATACGGCTCACGATCAAGGGTCATAGAAGTGGTACAACTGTGGACCTGTTTAATGCATACATAAGAGGTACTTCTGGGGGCAAATTGTCAAATACTGTATCCTATCTAGAACAGGAACTAGCTAACTGCTCCCCAAATTCATGTATCATGATTGGAGCTGATCTTAATTGTACCTTTGAACCCTTAGATTCAGAGGATTTGTTGGGGCAAGTCGACGCAGACAATAAGCATGGAGTCCCTTTGTTAAATTTACCCCCAATCAAGAAATGGTCTCAGCTCGCAATCCAGATCAATGCTCTAACACATGAGTTTGGTATTGGCAGTGAACGGAAGAACTCCCTCTGATATTACAGGTGCAAACACATTTAATAGGATTGGCAGCTCTTCGAGAATTGACTACATCCTACTGGATCTGAGGTTATGGAAACTAGCACCGGACATGGAAGTGGTTCCCTCCATCGACAGTGACCACAACATTTTAAGTATGACCATAACGAATCCCTGGGCTCCTCTCACTTCCAACTGTCAACCTTTAAACCCCCTGCTGTTTACAAAAGAACTAGTGCCCTCTAACTCCAGAAGATCTCTCAAATGGCCCAAAGTTCTTGCTCAAGATTCATCGATTGCTGGCATAAGCCAAGCTCTAAGTGCAAGCACTCGCTTACTATCCGAGGCCAGCAAGGAATCAGAGGGTTTAACGAAAATACCAATTTTGTATAACAACATGATAGCTCAGATAGGAGCTTTTTTACAATTGATTCCCAAGGTAAGACAATCCGCAGAACCAAAAAACCTCATACCTGGTACAATGGTGATTGTAGGGGGAAAAAATGACCTTATTATGGCGATTAAAAGCAAAAACTGTCCTCTAGTTAGAGAGACTAGAAAGTCCTACAAAGCCGCAATTCGCCAAGCGAAACTTGACTGGGATGAATCCTACTGGCAAGACCTAAAGGATGCAAGTCTGGCTAGGGATGTCAAGCTCTTTTGGAACAAGGCCAGATGGGTCGATACTGAGGACCCTGACATGATTCCCAATCATATTTTAGCTGAGGATTGGTTCAATCATTTTAAGACCCTGTACTCAGAACCTGACATCCCGGGGAGTAGTAGGACTTCCAAACAAACTATTTCCCATCCTATTCTGAACCCCACTAATATCTTTACTTTAGAAGAAGCCGAGAAGGCCATAAAGAAAATACTTCCATCCAAAGCTCCCGGACCAGATGGCCTTCCAGGAGACCTCCTTCTCGCAGACCCCCGGAATTAGGCCAACTATATCACTCTCCTAATAAATTCAATCGCTAGAGGGAGTCCAGTGCCAGATTCATGGAAGGGCGCTGAGGTTGTCCCAATTTTTAAAAAAGGTGCCAGGGACAACCCCGCCAACTATCGTCCTATCAGCTTGATAGATATCATACAAAAAGTAGTTGGCAGGATTTTGTTACAGCGAATCCAGCAATGGATTGAGGAAGAAAATATACTCTCTCAATACCAAGCTGGATTCAGGGCATGTACAGGGACAGTGGACCAAGCCTTCAGACTTGTTTTAATCTATTGGAAGGTAGTTTTAATTGGCAAAGGCAGTCTCTATTTGGCATTTATTGACTTAAAGACTGCCTTTGCCCTGGTCCCCCGTGCCCAGCTCTGGCACATGTTGGAAGATATGGGGATGCCCCCCCTACTATTGAATATCTTGATTCGATTACACGAAGATAACTTCGCCCAAGTGAGGTGGGGATCCCAGGGTCAAAAAACAGATAGGATCACGGTAAATAGAGGAGTCCGACAGGGCTGTGTACTGGCCCCCACATTATTTTCCTTATACATTAATGGGGTCGTTAGCCATTTACAGGAATTTCCATCTGATGCTCCAGCCCTGGCGGGCGAACGGGTTCCTACTCTACTTTTTGCAGATGACACGCTCCTCATTTCTAAAACACCAGCAGGGCTTCAGAAACTCCTTGATAGATTTTATTCTTTTTGTCAAACTAGGGGCTTGACTATAAATACCGCCAAAACCAAACTTATGGCGTTCAATCCCTACAAACCTTTTAGAAATAATTTCAGTTTAGAAGGAACAACTTTGGAAAAAGTCCCAATGTTTGATTACTTGGGAATAAGACTGGACGAAAAAATGCGATGGAGGTTTCATATTGACAAAATGCTCCTTAGTCACAAGCGTGTTACAGGCATTCTAAGCAAAAAACATCGCCTGTCGTCGAGCAGACCTGTGGCCCCTGCGCTGTCAATTTATGCAGCTAAGGCGGTCAGTTCCGCCCTCTATGGATCAGAATTGTGGGGCTTTGAAAATAGCGAAAGCATTTGCAAGTCCGAGCACAAGTTCCTAAGGGAACTAGTGATGGTTCCCAGAAACACGCCTTTAAAACCACTACTAACAGACCTAGGCAGACATTCTTTTAAAGACATAGCGAGACTACGACCTCTGCTCTTGTGGGCCCGTCTATGTCGGACCCCTGAATTGGCCAATTATTTAGCAGCTCTAACAGAAATCATGACTCTAGATGTCAGCAAAAAAATCAGCTGGCTGGCCAATATAAAAAAATCTCTTTATGCCTTAGGTCTAAAGGAACATTGGGACATGCAAACTGCCCCTGGCAAGGCAGAACTTAAAAAATACTACTGGGCCTGGGTTGATGCACAAGAACTTAGCAACCCAAGAATTGGCAGAAAGTCGGAAGAATTTTTTCTCCATAAGAACTGTCCGTCTTTTGAACCATACCTCGACTTTATAACAACACCAAGAGATAGAGCGCTATATATTCAGTTCAGGGTTGGCTCTCTGCCGGTTAGAGAACTCACAGCGGCATGGAGCACCCCCTATCAAACACCTTTGGGGTGCCCCTGCTGCAAAGCCCTGACTGAAAGCTTAGCCCACTTTTTGTTCGCTTGCCCTGCCTATAAAAGTGCAAGGGCAAAATGGTTAAAACCTATTTGCAGAGATCTGGGAACACGAAACTATTGTATTGCCTTACGCATCTTGAAGGCCGACCCGCGAACTCTTTTCGCCTGTGGTGTAGCCAAATATCTTGGTCATGCCTGGATTGTTAGATTCAAATATCTGAACAAAGTTTAGTATTCAATTAGGCTCTTATCGCTATTGCTATGTCCCCTTTCCCTATCCATTGCACAGTCACTTTATACTCGAGAGCTATTTGGCACCAACAGGAAAAAGGGCTCCCCCCGATTAGAAGGGCACTCAACCAAAGTTTGCAATTTCTATTTTTAGATTTGTAGGTATTTTGTATGTGATGAGCTTAATGTTGGTCGCTCTTACTCTTTTAACTGATGTTTTATATCTTTTTAACTTTTTCTATTTAATGTATGTATTGGATGAAATGCTTTCAAGATACTGGATATCGAAATAAAGCTTTTTGAACTTAACTGAACTATATATATATATCTATATATATATATATATTGCATTGTAAAAGTGTGCGCTGTAATGGATCATTCAATGTATTATACTACAGTTGCTTTGTAATTGTAAAAACTAGCGATGTAATGTCAGTTGCATTGTAAAAGTTGCCTTGTAAATGCATGCGTTGTACTTGTTTGCGTTGTAATGCCATATATTCGAGAGAAAGAGGGAGAAAGAGAGAGAAAGAGAGAGAGAGAGAAAGAGGGAGAAAGAAAGAGAAAAAGAGAGAGAAAGAGCGATTGTACAAGGAGCCCAAGGCCAATCGGGCTCTTGGCTCATACATGCCAACTGTTGTGTGTGTATCGCTATTGGTGCATACCAAGTCAAAGGCCTGGCATCAATTGCAACGCAAAGGCCACATCACATTTCAAAAGTGCAAGCAGTACCCAGACTAACATTATGTATGAAAGCTCCTTTGTCTCAATACACAATTTGGAAGGACATCTGAACCCCCGACCTTGGTCGTGACTGTGGCTGTCACTCCCTGTGAGAGATACCATACCAGATCTTGACGACTCCCAGACCATGAACTGTGCGAAAGAAAGATCAACGTGCCCACACCCCACACACACCTGTCCCTGCTTGAGGTACACCTGCATGTGGTGTCGTTGAGACATAAGTAAAAAACAACCCATACGTCCAAATGTTGCACACAAATATGACTCATTTCTCCAAGCAGTAGCATATCATCCACATAACTGCTGCTTGTCAGAAGAGTGCCGGTGCTACAAGACCAACAAAGGCAATGGCTGGCGATCCCGGGCACATGCACAACCCCTGTCACGTGAAACTGTACCGTGTACGAATGCTGAATCTGTTGGGATCACTGCCACTGGCAGTGTTGCGCATCAGTTACCGACTGAGTTTCCGTCTTGCATACATCACCTGCATCCAGCCCTGGTTCCAATGTCGATCATGCACATTTGAGTGGCCCATGGATGTCTGCCTATCCAACACAACGGTAGCTGAACTGGATTATGACTTGTGTGTGCGCCCCCTGTTGGCCCATGAACAGGAGTGTCACCGTGATACCCGTGCATGGGAGGCCTTGATATTTGACGTGTGTGTGTGCATGCAGTTGGACATGGGAGATCACACAACTCCTCGTGTGTAGTGACCACATCGAGGCACTCCCCTATTGGGCTGTGTTGCGGATTGGTGAAATGGCTTGGACAGAGCACAGCTGCCTTGACCGGTTAATGGATTGGCTCGCCCTCGTATTCCTTGGACTCAACAATGTGTACACACACCTGTGCAAGGTGATGCAGTTCCATGGGCAGAGCCAGAAACCGGTCCTAGGAAGCTTGTTTCTGGTCCAGGGAAGACATGACTTGGCAGTTCGGGCTGGACTGTTCCCATGAGGCACAGGGTCAGACTGATTTGCATATGGCCATGTCTGAACTGGGGTGGCAGAGTGGGCTAAAGAACGGTGATGGATTAAACCCAGATCAGTTGACTGGGGGTGAGTGCTTGCAATGTTCAACACTCCGTCCATCATTTCCTTTGGTTTTTGCTTTGTTCGCCATAAGTTGGCAGGGTATGCTCAGACTTGAGTCCCTTGCTCACTTTGCCACTGGATTCAAGCAAGCCTGGCTGAAGACGGCTGAAATGCCAGACACCGGTCCTAGGAAGCTTGTTTCCGGTCCAGGGAAGACATGACTTGGCAGTTCGGGCTGGACTGTTCCCATGAGGCACAGGGTCAGACTGATTTGCATATGGCCATGTCTGAACTGGGGTGGCAGAGTAGGCTAAAGAACGGTGATGGATTAAACCCAGATCAGTTGACTGGGGGTGAGTGCTTGCAATGTTCAACACTCCGTCCATCATTTCCTTTGGTTTTTGCCATGGGCAGAGCTGCACAGCGTCGTTTGGCAATGTTCCAAAATCGGGGAAACTGCAGGGGGGAGAGCACACACAAGGCAATGTAGTACGACATGTGACCTTGTAAGACCCTTTCACCTGCTCAATGTCAGCCAAGCACACAGTCGGCGCAGTCCGGGGGTAAAGCACTATGCAGATCCCATGGGCTGTGTGTCATGTCCCTTGACAAGGGGCAATGAGCAGATGCCAAACATCACATGACTCGTCCAGCAAGGCAAGGTGGGCTGAGACCATTGACATACGTGAGGACTTGTGTTAGTTTTTGCCACCTCATTTCTTGTACCTCAACATGTTCTTAAGCTTCCTGTAAGTGTCTTAAACATTGGTCTGCATGTTGTGTCCCTTGCCTTGCCCATACTGACATGCACATGCTAATAAAGTCTACGCAACTTCACTAGCGTTCAACTGTGATGGGTGTTGATTATAATGACAAATCGTGTGCCTCAATGGGTATTGTCTGTACACAGGAAGGGATTGACTGACGCTTGTAAATTGTGGGTGAGTCCCTATTGACAGCTCCACCTCTGTGAGCCAGACATTGTGTTTGGGTTAGTTGCTGGCAACCCTATGCTCTTATGTGTCTCCAGCAATGTGAGTATGGTGTCCAACTTCTTGCTATGTAGATCAAGGATGTACATCAAAACAGACTGTGTCCACACCGATGTGTTTGAGTAGGTATGCGATGAGACATTCTTTTGGCACATGTGATGGGGGACACCACTTCAGGACTGCTACCGATTTTCACATTTCTACACACAGCCCTATTTAATACATGGACGTGGGGCTACGTTGGGGGTAACGATTTGTTCTTCATGTGCAATGAGGCCACCGCTAGTTCACACCTTCACAGTCATCTAATTGGCCATGTGGGTCAGGGTCAAACATGCGCATTGATGACATTTACCAGAGCGTACCTCTAAGTGCAATCAATGTCCCTACATTCATCCATACTTTTATACGTGAGTGAACATAGATATGACACATCTGTGTGATTTAGATTGTTTATTCACATTCTGGGGAGTCTCGAAGCTGGAGCAGTACATGGCCATGCACACCCCACATGACATGGTTGCACAGTGGAGTGCCAACCAGAGTCCTTGGGGGAATACAAAGTTAATCTGAGGAGGAAGAGTTCAGTCCGCAGCCGGATTGCTGTGTCATTGGTACTAGAGCAAATATGGCAGTCCATGTCAGGGTCCAGGTGAATGTCGCAGAGTGTTTCAGGGGAGGTGTTGTTCCAGGGCATGATGCATAGGGCTGAACCAGGAAGGGACAGGCCATATGGCAGGGACGGATGCTACTTCCTCCTTCCTCACACAGTTATTACCCTCCACATCTTACTCCTCTGAGAAGTCTTCTGTGTCCAGTGTGTCAGGTGTGTGTAGTGGTGTTTTGGCTGCATCACTGTGTGCCAATGACATGTCAGGGGCGGAGATGTGTATGTCGAGGTTCGTGCAGCAGTCATCTAGTACAGGCTCAGTGGCAGCAATGGCAAGATGAGGTACTGCAAGGCATGGAAGATCCCAGCTACATCTCGCTGGTTTTTAGCCGTGGTAGCCATACTTCCAGCCTGCATCAGCTCCATGGTCTCCATTGTCCTCTGCATCTGTGCCAACTCTGTGCTGTCATCGCTGGAGCCTGTCTGACTAGACAGTTCTTGTATCCGAGTAATGGCCCCAGCAATGTCAGCCAAGGATTGTTGGTGTGCATGGTGCGGACAGTCGGTGTCCGTTAGGGACTGTAAGTGGTCACGTATGGCATCGGGTTTGGCTGCCATGAGGTTGAATCCCACCCACAGGTGATCAGCCATCTCCTCCTTGCACCCTAACACACGGCGTTGGAATTCCATGTGTTGGTTGTGGGGGTCCCAGGAGCCACCCGTGGTGGTGTGTGCTTCCTGCTGTGTGGTCTGTGCAGGTTGTGGGGTCACTGCGATGCAGCTGGGCTGCCCTGCTCCTGGGGGTGGGGTGCGGAGACTGTCCATTAGCTGTTGGAGGGTGTCTAAGCAAATGTGCAGGGTGTCCTCTTCATCACCAGCGAAGAGATGTGTGGTCTGCTCTGCAGGAGGTGTTGGTTGTCCCTCTGCAATGTAAAGGGGAGAGGCAGGTTGACAGTGTGTTCCATGTATGTTGACGCATTGTAGATGTTTACATTCAGACTGCATGACAATGTACATTGCGAGTGTTTTGGTGAAGCTGGCTATTTGATTGGAGACAGTGGACATTTCGACTACATGACAGATGTGTGGTTGTACTCGTACATTATCATCTCACAGTGTCCTGCAATGCCAGATGTGATTGGCCAGTTTCTATGCACGAGCGGCACCAGTTGTGTCCTCTGTCCTGTGGTGTTAGGGTTGCACTTTGTACGACATTGTCGTCAATGTTGATGTACTGTGATTGCTATGTGTGTGTGCGGCATTGCTGGCGAATCGCCCCTGCAGCTCTGATTAGGCGGCCCCTTATCCCTTTGAGTCGGTGTGCCTTTGACGTGTGTGCTTTTTGGATGCTGGTATAGGTTGTAGGTGCACGTGGTTGTGTCAGATTGTGACCTGCTCCTTTACGGATGTGGTCCACACCCAGCCACCTCAATGTCGTCTTGTGCACCATGTCATGTATTGTGACTGCAGCCATGCTATCTGTCATGCAGTGTCACTTGCATTGTCAGTGTGGCTCACAGAGCTGCTGCTTGTCTGGATTCGGCATATGTGCATGGGTAGGTTGTGGCATTGGTGATATGGAGGGGAGTCCATTTGTGCACATTGTGGACGGGGGCCTACTTGGTGTTTCTATGTGTGCTGCAGTGTGCCAAGGGTATCAGGGACATGTTCCACACTCATTGTGGGTATGCAGTGTGCTGCACATGATTGTGCATGTGTGGCATTGTGCCCATGTCCCTCCGTCCCCCCAGTCCCTGGTCGTTACTCACCCTGTTGCTTTTGGGTCAGGTCATATCGAACTGTGTCCAGACCCCCAACTTCTTGCACCGTCTCCACACTGATGACTGTGGCCACCATTTCTTCCAGCTCATCCAGCTCCTCCTGTGGCGCAGGACTCCCACCTCCAGTCACCTTTGCTGCCTTCCAGTTGGCAGCGAGTTTCTGTTTGGTTTGTCTGTGCACTTCATGCCAGCACCTCTTGACCTCCGCCATTGACCTCCTCATCACTCCGACTGCATTCCCGTTGGTGACGATGGTCTGCCATATTTCCGTTTGTGTTGCCAATGATGCAGTGGGGGTGACGAACAGTTGTTGGTAGTGTCCTATCACATCCGTGACAATGATCTGGTCTTCCTGCAGACTGAACCCCATCTTCCTCTTCTCCTTGCCCTTCCCTGAACACGGGGTTCCTGGCTGGTCCTCCGTGGGGCTTGTGGGGTTCGGGTTCTCCTCTGCGCTCGGTCCGGGCGCATTCATGGTGCTAAGCAGTTTGATTTGGTTTGGGTGTGTTTTTTTTGTTGCTTTTATAGTGCATTTTCCCGCATGACGCATGGTAATTGCAGGCATGTGGCTGGTTTTTGCTGATTTTTCTATCGCGATTGGCATCATCGCTACAATTTTCGCGTTTGTGTTTCACATTTTTTGCGGCGTCACGTTGATTTTAACGCGTTCATTTGACTGTTATCGTGAGACTATCACATGGTACTTCCGTGTTGGGAATACCACGTTAACACGGTATTATTTTCCCGCAATAGACTGCGATGTGAGGAGTTGCGTTAAGCTAATTTTGCGGTAGTTATCACACGTTCTTGGGAATATGCCCTACTGTTTTTTTGCACAGGTAGCTCTGTCCAGTGCTACCGCAATACTGAAAACAACAGAATTTAACAGTTCTATCTGACCGTCGGGGTGTCGTCAGACTCGTAAACAGTACCTTTCTCATTGCGGCCGACACATTGGTGCGAGCTGGTTGTGGCAACCTTCGCGGTTGCGATGTGAAATGAAGCGGTGCAGTGTGCGGTGCCCTCAAGGTGCGGTGCAGGCAGCGGCTTGGTGACGGTCATCCAGCAAGGTCGGTGAGACCATGTATATGATGCAGAGTGAGGCGGTGCTTGTTGCGGTGCAGGCAGGTCACGGTGCACGCGACAGAGCCAGTTAGGGGGTGCTGGTGTCGGTCGGCCCAGACTGCGGTGTGGAATGAGGCGGTGCATTGTGAAACTTACAAGCGGTGCCCCCAGCTACGATGCAGTCATGGGTGTAGAAGTCAGCAGGCAGCAACAGTGTTGGTGACACCAGAGTGGTGAAGTGAAGTGAGGTGGTTCGGATTGTGGTGCCCACAGGTCACGTGCAAGCAACTGCTCAGAGGTGGAGGCATCGGTCATCATCGGTGATGCCAGGGTTGTGGTGCGAGATGTGCCGGTGCATTCTGCAGTGCCTTCAGGACACGGAACAAGCGACGTTGGTGACGGAGTCAGGTGCTTTTCCCTTCTCTGTGGCAACAGAAAAACGGTTACAGAAGTGGTTCCCAGGGGTTGGTGAAGTCTTTGCAGTCCCTGAGACTTCAGAACAGGGGGCAAGCGCGACTTCAAGCCCTTGGAGATACTCAGCACAAGTAAAGAAAGCTCAGTCCACTCCTTTCCCTGCCCAAGGCCACTGCAGGCCAACCCAACAAAGCAACAACACAGCAAAGGGGCAGTACTCCTCCTGGCAGCTGTTCCAGCTCTTCTTCTTGGGAGGTTACTTGATTCCAGCAAATTCTAAAGTTCTGGGGTCTGGACCACAAAAGTCCTATGTTCTCTTGTGGCAGAGAGTGTCTGTGCTCAGAAAAAAAACCAGTCTGTCCTCCCTGGCCCAGCTTCCTGGCAGGAGGTGGAGACAACATTGTCGAAGGCAGACCAGGCCCATTCAGGTGCAAGGAAATCTCCTCCCACTACTCTACAGCTGAGGTCTATTCAGCCCAGCCCTGACTCATCCAGGAAAGGCAGGACACACCTCAACTCCCCCAGCGGCTGTCTGAAGTAAATGCACATCCCCAGCCCCTGTCAAACCAAAGGCAGACAGTCAATCCACAAACCCAGCAGAGGCACACAGGATGGCTAAGCAAGAAAATACCTACTTTCTAAAAGTGGTAGTTTCAAACACAGAACATAAAAATCATCTTTACTAAAAGGTGCATTTTTACATTCTGAGTCCTAGCATACTAATCACCATTTTCCCATCTTGTTCCAATGGGAAGTTATGCTTATAAGATATTATAAGTATACGCCCATTCTAACCTACGGGACAGACAGCCGTTTCATAGTGAAAAACAAAATACATTGTAATTCACTACCAGGACATGTCACACACGCCAGTATATGTCCTACCTTTAACTTATAGAGCACTCTGCCCATAAGGGTAACTTGGGCCTACCCTAGTGGTGACTTAAATGTAAGAAAAGGGAAGATTAAGGCCTGACAAGTGGGTGCACTTGCCAGGTGCGACAAGGCAGTTACAAACTTCGCACAGACACTGAAGTGGCAGGTCTGAGATACCATTTCAGGGCTACTCATGTGGGTGGCACAATCAGTGCTGCAGGTCCACTAGTAGCATTTGATTTACAGGCCCTGGCACACTCAGTGCACTTTATTAGGGGCTTACCAGTAAATCAAATATGCCAATCATGGAAACACCAATCCATAATAACAATTTACAACAAGAGCACTTGCACTTTAACAATGACCAGCAGGGAAAAAGTGCGCAGAGACACTAAACCAGCATAAACAGAGTCAAGACTGGAAGGTCAGGATGAAAAAATACAAAGAAGCATGCCAAAAGATGCCAGTTCTAACACAAATATTCATATATTTGAGTCTAACCTTCAAAAACATAGGTCAGTCTGGGCTGGAACCCTTTCACAGGTTCTGTATAGCTCAATTCTGCAGTGTCCTTCCTAGTAAAATGGGAAACATGGCTGGTGCTGTGTGGGGAAGGTGCATGGACAGGCACAGACTTACTTGCCTTTGGTGCACCTTCATCATGTCTGTAGCACGTCCAGAGTACATCAGCTGCACAGCCACAGTGTGAGCCATCTTAAGTCGGCAGGCATGTGACAAACACGTAAAGTGCAAACTAAAATGGCGGCCCAATTTGGGGAGACTTAAAGTAGGTAAAAGGCGTCTGCTTCAAAAAACACAGTAGAAAAAAATGGATGCAGGTTAACAGAACTAACAATTTGAAGTTTAAAATGAGAAAAATAACACAACACTCTAGTAAACGATTTATTAACATCTTATAATATCCTCCATCATGCAAACCTGAAGGAAGAGGAGATTCCACGGTTAAATTATCCTCTCGCTTCAGAACATTCATCAAGAATAGGAGGATTTTTGATCACCACCAAACTGTAAAACAGACGTCTAGACATCACATTTGCTTGAACAAGAGGCACTGTGACAGAAAGGAAACTCTTTTTTAACAAACCTAAATGTAAACATCTCCTCAAAATCAAAACAACATCTGCAAGCATGGATTGAAAGCAATAAAACATTTTAGGGAATCACAACGCTACATTCTGGGGAAAATGATGTTTCAGACACAAATATTAAACAAGCAAGTACCACAACTTTCACGGGTAATTAAGTCAAAACATGGGACTGCACCCTCAAGGGCTTCTGGATGTGAAAATCACAGAGATGTCCATAGAGACACTTGTGTCCTTAAATAGCAAAATAGTACAGAACCCATATACATAAGTTAAAGGTGTTTCTCGGATCAAAATGTTAAGGAACGAAATCATGGCCATAGAAATTTGCTGTTAAATTTGCATATAAATAAATGTAAATTGCTGGTGGTAGCTGAGCATAATTGGATTTCCCAAACATGTAAAAGTCTCCTTCAAGTTGCTGTTCATATTTTGGTTCTACGATCTCAATGGAGTTGTCTACAGCTAAACAGCTAAATATACTACACTATTAAAGATGATAGCTGTGTTTCCTTATAGAAACGTAGGTGCATATCATCAAGGACCGACGATAATTATCGCTAAGCGCACTTAGCGCTAGGATAATTATCGCCGGGTAACGTGGAATTTTATCGCTGAGATAGCGTGCTATTAGCAACGTTTATCTCAAAAGTGATAAAATTCCAAGCGCTAACTGCCAAATGTG
Organism: Triturus cristatus; assembly: GCF_964204655.1. NCBI lineage: Eukaryota > Metazoa > Chordata > Amphibia > Caudata > Salamandridae > Triturus > Triturus cristatus. Next base: position 1,042,760,364 of record NC_140591.1, on the reverse strand, counting down.
AGATTATCGCTGGAAATCCAGCGATAATCTCACAAAGTTTGGCGATAGCTTGATGATAGGGCAAGGCATACTTAGCCATGATATCCACCTTACATATGCTATCATGGCTAAGTCAGTCTTGAAGCAGGCGTAAGGAAAGTAGCGATAACAGAGGTTATCGCTACTTTGCTTGTCGCTCTGCAGGTTAGCGTGCCCATTGATAATTGGAGAAATGTCGCTTAGCGACATTTCTCCAGTTATGTCAGGGCAGGAACGCCCACTTTGCATCTCATTAGAGATGCAAAGATGGGCGTTCAGAAAACGGGCGCTAATGCAAGGATTCACGCAACAGCATGATCTTGCTGATTAGGCGATAAAATTATCGCCGCTTTTCGTCCGAAAACGGACGCAAAAGCGGCGATAATTTTTTATCGCCTCGATGATGATATGCCCCATAATACGTTAAAAAGTATTCCTTCTGAAAATAAACCTACACAAATATTTCAGGGAATACGATAAAAAGAGACCTGGCTTTACCAAGAGTAAGGCAAAATCCAGATACTCAGGGAAAATGGCAAATGAGACAGATTACAGGCTAACGTGTAATGTCTAGAATAGATGCAATAATGGAAAAAGCTTTATAAAGTGGTGTAAAACAGAACTCATTCGTCGGCCATGGCGAAATTTTCATTGGGTAAGTATCTCGCTAATTCCTGTTTTTACCTTATAAGTATTCTTCGCAGTTTACCCCTCTTGGCAGTTATGCGTTTTCTCCAGCAGGAAACTGGTAGAGCAGCAAATGTCGCACGTTAAGTGAATGGGGGGCATATTAACAAGCGGCAGCAATAATTATCGCTGGCCGCTCTTAGAGAGAAAAATGTTATCGCTGGCTATCGCAGGAAATTATCACCATGCTAGCGTTGTATTTACAACGCATAGCGCAATGGCGATAATTTCCCAGCGAAAGCGATGTTTTCCATGGAACATCGCTGGTTTGCCAGCGATGTTCCATGGAAAACGGCGATAACCTTGCTGATACGACCCTGTGGTCCTATCGCCATAATCCACTCCCAATGGTAAGTATAGCTAAGTCTGCATTTTAGCAGACGTTAGTTTTTGGAGAAAACGGCTGTTTTCTCCAAAAACTAACGTCTGCTAAAGTGCGTGGGCAGCCTTGTAAGTTTCGCGATGTGTAGATCAGCTATATTTACAAGGTTGTACTGCCCAGTGACGCCCACTGTGCAGCCTTGTAAGTTTCGCGATGTGTAGATCAGCTATATTTACAAGGTTGTACTGCCCAGTGACGCCCACTGTGCATAAGGTAGGTGTCGGGTAAAAGGGTGCTAACATGCGCTAAAGCATGTTATCACCCTCTTGTAAATAGGGTGATATTTTTTATCTCCGCTTTTTGATATGGCCCTTGTAAATATGCCCCTGAGATACTAAGGATTTCTAGGGCTGTAAGATATTTTCTGCCCGAACCATTCTCCAGAGGTGATACGACGAGATGTAAGCTGTTGCCTACGGTTTTTTTAGAAATACCTATTTTGCATACTCTCATGAGGAAAAAAAAGTTGCTAATTTGCCCACCTCTGCCCGCAGATAGTGACCTCCTGGGCAAAGAGGTAGAGATGGTGTCAGGGAGCGCCTCTATCCATAGATCTGGTGTGTGCACTACCCTCTTACCTCCTGACATAGTTGGCGATGAACATACCGATGAAATAATAAATAGAAAATGGTGGTTGGCGGATGAGACAGCTAATGCTGCCAGCGACAAATATCATCTGTTGTAAACTGTCCATCTCATGTCGAGGCGATCTAGGGTCATATGGGAGGCGCAACACCTGTCCATCATTTTGAGTGGGCAGTTTCACGCTGCTGTTGGAAGGGAAACAAATATGTTTTCATGCGGCTAGTCTATCTATGGAAGAAATAAAAGATACCAAAAAGCGAGGAACGCATTGAAAATAGGAGTCGTGTACTATCAGAAAGCCGCTCATAGTCTTGTGCTGAGCATCATAAATTCCAGATATTTTTACAATAAAACGGAAAACTAACGAGAAATGCTTTACGATGGAGAAAGAGTTCCATTGTGGAGGAAAGCTAAATAAACACCGCTTGGTTTTATTATCGTATCCTTGTAAACGTCAGGAGTCCTGTGACTAATCACAACAGCACAAGCAAGGAACTGTGGATTCGGTCACACTTCATCCTCTGGCCTAAAGTCAGAAGTTGAATGGTGTTTTTTATGGATAAGAGTGAACTTCTACGCTAACATTTTTCAAGGGAAAGATGGTGTCAGGATTGAGAATAGTAAAGCAGCGGGCACATTGGCACCAGAGGGCTAGGGTTACTAGACTTTACCATGGGTTCTCGTTCCACACGCGTCCAGTGTATATGCCATTCATAAAACACAAGGGGGCAGATTTATGAGCCCCTTGCGCCACTTTTGCGTCACTTTTAACATGGGAATAGTGACGCAAAAGTGGCGCAAGGGGCTCATGAATCTGCCCAAAGATTTTGTAAAAGCCACTCAGCATGCCGCAGAATTGTGTTGTGCAGCTGAAAAAAAATAGTGCAATATGGTGTCTGAGTCACATACATTATTATATATGTGCAAGTGTGGTTTAATCCTGCAGTAGTCCTGTTTGCTCGGGGATTTCAGGTGTAAGCCAGGAGTGCTTGTGGCAGTCTCCTGACTTACTCCTGGAATTCAGGCACAATTCAAGAGTAAGCCACCGCAAGTTCTTGGTCAATTGGGCCTATTTTATCTAAAAAGTACCACATTTGGATGGCATCATCGGGATGCAAATTCAAATATCGCTGTGGAATAAAACAATATATTAGGTGACAAAATACCTACCTAAAACACTATTGACTCCAGAATATCGAATACCGCTGTATGGTGGTAAGTACACCAAGGTAAGTGCAAATTTATTATTCATAACTCCATATCTATGTACAGAGGAATTGTATAAAATATTGCGAGCAAAATATCACTTACAAACATTTGTTTCATTAAGTGTAGGTTTTTCTTTAGTTAACTTCAACAGGGCAATGTTTTTTTACATGGTAGTCAGTACACTGCGGGCCTCATTTATGTATTTTTGCCGTTGCTGCTGTGATATCAGATACGGTGCATTCCTGGCCTTTTCCCCTGCACCGGCGTACAATGGACTGCCGTGGGCCAAGGCAGGCACCTTTGCACCATGGTGCAAGGGGGCCAGGGTTGAGGGGATGAGTGTTTTTGTGTAGGAAGGTAAATCTTCCTACACAAAAACAATCACAAGAGCTTTTTCCTCTTTCTATGTGTGCTGGCGAAAAAGGTAAAACGAGAAGTGCCTCCCCTATAACTCCCCTGGGGGGGGGGGGGGGGTTTATATTTTTGGCGCTGCCTGAGATTTATGATTTCCCGTAAATCTGAGGCAGTGTCAAGGTGCCATGGATGTTGCTGGGAACGCCATCAGCAACACCCATGGAACGCCCCTTTAATGCAGAAAACTGCGTTAAAGGGGAAAGAATTTACGAGGGAACATTAGGCGAAAAAAAGTGACCGAAAGTTGATCAACGTTACCTTTTGTGCCACTCTGCATTGCATGCGTACCCGCACAAAAGTTTACTAAACCACATCCATAATGCTCTTGCGCAATTAATATTTTGATGACAAAAATAAACTATACATAGGGAAAAACAATGAAACAGTGCTTCCAAACAGCTTTGGAAAACATAATGAGCTGCTAGGGATATTTAGGGGCATATTATCAAGGATGGCGGTAAAAATTATCGCCGGTTAGCGGCAGAAAACTGCATCTAAAGAGGCGATAATGGGCTTGATAATATGCTCTTGTGAATTCCCATAGAAGCCCATGTTCTGGTATGAACATGGGCTTCTATGGGAATTCTCCAGGGCATATTATCAAGCCCATTATCGCCACTTTAGCGGCAGTTTTCTGCCGCTAAACCGGCAATAATTTTAACGCCATCCTTGATAATATGCCCCTTAGTATCTACGACTGAATACTCTGGAACTATAGCTCGCATTCAGGAAGATTTACAAAATTTCTATGTAGTGACACCCAGATGGGCAACTGTGCCAGACCAAAATTAATTAACCTGATTAAGGATGAAATAACTTTAACCTGCACCATTAGCCTTTGCCATACAAACCATGGGTGAGATTTACGAAGATTTTGAGCCATGTTTGCGTCACAAAAGTGACGCAAATCGGCGCAAAATCTTTTTTTTCCAATTAACTTTCTAGCGCTAAACTTGTTTATCGCAGGAAATAATGGTAAAGTAATGCAAAGCAGCGCCATGCGCTGCTTTGCATTACCTAGCACCATGGGTGCGAGCCAAGGGGGGAGCATGGGGGTTCCCATGCAACTACCCAAGGTTTATCACGCTAAACCCAATTTACTAAATAAAGTAGATTGGGTTTAGCGAGTTTTAGACAGAATAGAGAAATTCTAGACTCGAGCTGCCTGAGCGCCTTTGTAGTGTTATCAATGTCTTCCAGAGAAGACCGTTTCAATTATAGTTTTCGGACATCCGCGCATCAATGACAAAATATGTGAGATTGTTTCAGGAGAGAACTGAGGGCTTCTATGTAAAAAATTAAAAGTGTCAATGAAAGTTCAGAAGCTTCTGTATTTTCTGGATTTTTACAAAGGAGTTAAGATGACCTTGTGAAAGGCTGCTGACGAGTCAAGATAGACAAGATTCTTCCTTATCCAAAGTGTACATTGTATCATCAGTGATTTATAATTTTGTAGAATAAGTGTTGTATCTCAACTTAACACCTGAATGAAAAGTATCAAGAACGTACTTTTTGCTGATGTGTTTAAGCTGCTTATTTTCTCAACTTTTGAGAACGTTTACTGAGAAAGGTAGATGAGATGTAGGGTAAAATTGGTTAAGGTTTTTAGGGTCCACACTTGGTTTTGTGAGTAAAGGAGGAGACCTCATCAATTTATAGGCAGTTCCGGGCTACATCTTGCCATATGGAGGTATAGAGCAGGTTAGTTAGCTGAGGAGTGAGAAGCAAATTAAATCCTAACTCAATACTTCAGAAATATTGTTCCCATACACCAAGGGAAATGACCTTTACAATGTGGGCAGAGCCACACGTGCTGTTTTCCCACAAGTGCAACCACGCTTGCCTTAACCAAGCATATGCCTTAATCACGCATATGCATTGTTAAGGTAGTGGGTGGTCTAGATGTCCGGATGGTAAGGAACAGGAAGTGTCAGGACAGAAAGATCGATGCTGACTGGTAAGAGGGTCTGGGGCTGGGTTTGGGGGTCTGGGGGATAGTTTTAGGGGTGGGGGTAGTTTTTAGGGCTCGAGGGGATCAGGGTTGTTTATTGGGCAGGGGGCCAGGTTTTAGGGCTCAAGGCAGGGGGGTCTGGGTAGTTTTAGGTTTTAGGGATGCAGTAGTTTTTAGAACTGGAGGGGTCGGGTTGTGTATAAGGCAAGGGCCAGGGTTTTAGGGCCCAAGGGATGGTTAGAGTAGGCTTTAGGGGTGGGGTCGTTTTTAGGGATCAGGGGGTCGGGTTGTTTATGGGGCAGGGTTTTAGGGCTCAGGGCAGAGGGCCTGGGGTGTGCTCTTTACCACACATCCCTTTTCACAAATCCTGCCTTTACCACGAATTTGAGTGGTAAAGTCATGCGTGTTAAAGGCAAGCGTGGTAAAGGAATGTGTTGTTCAGATGCATTTGTTCTTAGGTCTACGTTTTAGAGGCACAAGTGACTTATACATGCATGCCTCTGTCAAACAATCATACACCAAGGTTCGATAAATGGGAGACTTTATAGCACCACCTATATGAGGATCCATGCATGCTTCTCTCTTACAACCATACACCAAGGTTCGATAAATGGGTGACTTTATAGCATTACCTATATGAGGAAATAAAAGCTATTCTTGTCCCTTTGCAAGGTCTAGCTTCCATGATTTGACTAGTGAAAACAAATTTAAGTTAAACTCGTGGCATAGTAATAGAGAAAGGGCTTGGACACAATGAACACATTAGATGTGAATTCCAGTGAGGGAGAATGGCACCCTCAAAGAGAAGGAGGACCCAAAATGTATCAAAATGACACCAGTAGCTTGAGAGAGGTGTCCTGTTTCACTGTGTCCATCTGTTGAGATGGTACCATTCCAAAGTTCTGAAAAGCAAAACACATATTCTCCCAGATAGGATAATGGAAAAAGAAAATAAACAAAGCAAGGTATAGGAGAGTAGCATAACCCACTCAAGGCTGCTGGGGGTAAAGAAAATCCTCTTTTTGAAGGACTACTCCAAATTTCCTATCCAGTCAAAATGGTGACTGATATCCACACTATCTAAACAGATTTAAATTCACTTCAAGCACATGAGGATGCGCCCGCTATTCAAGGAGTGGAGATGGTGCTGATCTCACCTTAGTCACATTCTGACACCTTCCATAGGTGTGGAGTATCAACTGTGTGCAAATATTTTAATCAAAAAGCTGATCGTTGAATGAACAGCATGTTCTAGCAGCGTATTCAAACCCCTGTCAAGAGCAGAAAGGACACAAAAATCCTTTCAAAGTCGGAAGACTCATACTTCCAGGTTTATTCCAAAAATGAAAATATTCAAACATCTTATGATTAGCTGTGATCAGAATAGTGTATAGGACAGTAGGACTGACATAAACACTGGTCAACACTATCAAAGATGACACAATTCGACACTGACCTGGATTTCCCTCCTGAACTAATTGCATAAAAAAGATTCTTTATTTGTCTGGGTTGTGTGGTTCATATTGTATGTCAGCTAGTCCTATGTAACAAACAAACGTTTATTTGCACGATGAAACACCTTAAAGTCATATACATAATTACACGATGCTTACGATTTTTGTCCAATACCGAAAAAATTGGGCCCAGATTTATTGTATGTGAGTGCTTGTCGATGCAAAGGGATGCTGCATTACATAAAACAGTGCAAATGACAGCATCTGTCAATATTCCATGCAAATTGATTTTTGCATTGAAAACTTCTACAAGTACGCTGCTAAAACAGCATTAAGTTGGGTAGCATGAAGCCTCTGATCTTTGGAAAGGGGTCACAGCAAGACAGGAACAGCCAAGAATCGATGCAAAGAAATATCACTGAAATCAACGAAAGTAGCCCGAACTGGCTTTATGTGGAATCCTATCAACAATGAAATTAGGTGCAAACAATAAGATAAATAAAAGACGTGTGACATAATACTGAAAAACTATGGGGCTCATTTATGAGCCCCTGCGTCACTTTTGCGCCACCGGTGCGTCACTTTTTGTGACGCACCAGTGGCGTAAAACATGCGCCTTGATGCGCCATATTTACAAAGTGACGCATCTACCTAGATGCGTCACTTTGTAAACCCCTGCGCTACATCATACCTGCGTCAGGTATAATGTATGCAGGGTGGGCGTTCCCACGTAAGTAAGCATCGTAGAAGTGACGCAGTGAAATCTACGAGATTTCACTGCGCCACTTCTAGGGTGCAAATGCGTCAATATCTTGCGCCTGCCTCACAGCAGGCGTAAGACTGACGCAGGCCCTTTCACATGGGGCTTGCCCCATGTGAAAGGACACATTGCTGGAGTTGCGTCACTTTTGTGACACACTCCAGCAATGCGTCACTTTTGCGCCTACAGATACGTCAGAAATACTGACGTATCTGTGACTCCTTGCGACATGATGCGTCATACTGTAAATATGACGCATCATTGGAGTCGCAGGGAGGGCGCAGTGAAAAGTGACGCATCACTGTTTTCACGCAGTGATGCGTCACTTTTCATAAATGAGGCCCAATATACATTACATGATCTATCCATGGGCTGTTCTTTAAGGGTAAAAGGGTGCACTGGGGCATAGTGTATGACATCACTGATGTCAAAGAACATCATGAGTGAAGTCATATGTGAGGTCATAAGCAGTGCATGGCAGGGGCACAAAGTATAGTTAGAACTGCTAACTACAATTGCTGAATTTCTGGCTATTTTTAGATAAAAACATTAACGTTGTCACTGAGAAATTCATCTAACTATAACGTTAACAACATTTTTTTTTGTTGTAAATTTCTTTTTTTTTTTTAAGCTAATTATTTTTGTGAGTGTATGTATGGTACAATGACTTTATAATGTCTGTCTTTTGTATATTCTAATATACGTCAATGGCAGAAATTGCAATGGTCAAAAGAAATGTATCCGAAGATTGAGAAATCTCAGAAGCATGTCAATAAAACAGTTTCTGCATTTCCTTGTGACCATGGCATGGCCTCTAGATTTCATTACAATATCCGGTTTCATATGCCAGGTGCCTATAGGCGAGATTGAGTGCACTTCACTGCAGAAGGGAACAGGGTCTTCCTTAATAACATTAAAAGGAATGCCTCCAGTTCTGTGTGTAACTCACCATTATGCACTAAAAACACAAAGGCTGTTGTCAGAGCCACACTATTGCAACATTATGTGATTATTTCATGGTGTAAATCCTTTAAAAAAAAAAAAAAAATACTGACACCTGCAAGAGTCTTGCGGGATCACACAAATGCCTGCTCTTTCTTGTATATTTCTCCTGTTCTCATGAGCATCTCATTAGGGCAAACATTCAAACTATATTTAATACATATTAGCTTTATATCGCAGGGTGGCTGTAACTTTTCTCTGGAGAAAGATTTTCTATACCCCACAATGTGTTTTATTTTATAAGATCCCACTAGAGTCTCACAAGATCGTTAACATTTTGTAGAGGAAGAATTTACACTTGTCTTTTATTACATTACTTAGGCCTTATAAACCCCATTAGTAGGGTGTGGGGAGAAAGTAGATTCTCCAATGACACCTTCTTTGCAGTATGACAACAGTGCATAGTGGGGTGTAAAGAGACACAGTAATCTCACAGACACCTTTCCACAGTCTAACAACTGGGTACAGTAGAGTATTGGGAGAGTCTGGCCTCTCCAATTGACACGTTCCATGAAAATAACCAGTGTGTAGAGTAGGGTGTAAAGAGACACTACCTTCCCACTCACACATTTCCCCGGGCTCACCTGTATACATAGTAAGGTAGGGAAGGTACACACCTCCTCTGTAGGACCTTACTATTCCATAATAAGTATACCAAGTACTGACCTCTCCATGGAGATCTCTCCCTAGGAAAATAACCCCATATATTAGGGTGTAGGAATGGATTTGACTGTCCTCTCACAACTCTCCTCAGAATGACAGATGTGTACAGTAGTGTGCAGGGAAAGATTCTTCTCCCCGCTAATGCCTATCTCCATAACAACATAAATGTGCAGTACGGTGTTGGCAAGGAATAGCCTCTCAGTTGACACCTCTCTCTAGACCAACAGGGATATGCAGTGGTGCCTGGAGTGACCTTTCTGGCAACATATCTTATCAAAGTGAGAGGTGTCTGTACTAGGGTTTGAGAAAAATGCATCTCTTTGCTTAATCTCTTCACATGGTGACAGGTATGCATAGTAAGCTGTAGGGAGGAACTGCCCTGTTTGCTGACACATCTCTCTTACATGATAAGTCTATGTAGTAGTGTGGGGTGAGACTTACCTCTGTCCTGTGGCCTGTGCCTAGGATGATGAGTGCATACATTAGGGTGTAAAAAGAGGCTTACCTCTCTGGTCACAGCTCTCCCCAATATGACAAATGTGCAAGTAAGGTGTGGGGATGAAATGACCTCTATCCTGAGAAGTCTGTCTTGCATACAACTATGGAGACTATGATATGCAAACACACTGTCCTGTCAGCTGAGACATCTCCCTAGAGTTGCACATGTGCGAAGTAGGCTGTGAGTAGGGACTGCTCTATCTGCAAAAACCTCTCTTCAAAGTGATAAATGTCCATAGTAGAGTATTAAATGGCGAATGTTCTCTGTTGAGAACTGCCACTTTTAGTTAATATTGCAATACTATAATAAAATTGGAATTTATAATGTGTTAAACAAAGAAATCAAAAGTAACTTTAAACTTTATTATTACAACAAAGCAAAGCAATGTAACAACAATACAGATCTACAACAATTACATTAACTAACTATTTAAACAACTATTAAACAAACAAAACAAACAGCTATATAACTTATGCATTTTATTGACACTCATTAGCAGGTGCCAACATCTCCCCCTGGTTGCTTTATTGCCTACTGGATTTTAAATCATGTAGCACTACTTTTGCAGTCATTTAGCCACCTTAGCCTGCCAAAGAGTCTTCAAATTTATTAGCAGACTAGGTGGCAAGAAAGTTTCAGAAAAGCTTAATATCTATAAACTACAGTTCACAAAGCCTAGCTTGTGGAGACTTAGCTCTTGCTGCAGAACTGCACAATTGTTCAGCCACTTCTACATTCTTCCAACCTGAAAACACTGTGCTTAAAGAGGTAGTTATTGCTGAATAGCACAATAATCCTGCTTGAGTTAAGACTGCACTTTTTTGCTACTTATGTAAGCTGATAATTATTTCCTCAGAGAAAAGTTTCCATTTTCCTTCTAAAAAAAGACAACATTAAAAAAAAGATTAAAGTTACATACTGATCAATAATTCATAACAGTGATACATCAATATAATGTCTAACCTTTACTATTATATTCGCCCATTATCACATATTTATATCTAGTGCACCAGCAACTTGTTATTTCTTTCTCCTGAAAAATACTACCCCTCAACCAGTCTATTTTCATATTTTTGCTCCTAAATTAGAACATGCCATGACAGTTTCTAAAGTAACACAATCCAATATCTTTATTTCAGCACTATCCAATAGGCCATAAAAGCATAGTTATCTTAAAATACAATACAATGCATCATAAAACATTATTTTCCTGGCAAGTATTGCCTTACAAATATAAGAAGCAACATTAAAACATATGGCACGTGACTCCTAAGTGCACAGCAGGTGCTTAGCAGGGGTGTGGTCCCTGATATCATAATTGATAAAAATACGTTTAAAAAAAGGCTTCCTTAAGTCCTAGTAGGAATGGCAAAAAACCCTTAATGTACAGGGTTCTCTGTTTTTAGCTACTGTCACACGGGTATGGGGCAGACCTTATTTTCCACTTATTAATGTTGGGAAAATAAACCAGGTTTTGCATGATATTTAACCACAATCTAGTTAAGACAAATCGTAGTTGCATATTTGTCACTCAGGCTAATTATGATTGAAGGCCCTCAGTTGGAGCATAAGACATATGCCACTGCTGTTTGTTTTTACTCATCAAGGGAAGGTTTCTTTCTTTCCCTAGCATTGAACTAAACACAGCCTTCTCTACTGGTTTCTCAAGTGATAGGATCCTTGCTGGTCCTAAAACCCAGAAAAAACAAACACTGACCATAGAACATCTTTAATAGCAGACAACCACAGGATATTGAGAGCATAATCTAACATTAAACAATTTCGTATGATAGCCTTTGTAAATGTAGTCTAGGGTTTGGCCCATATTGAACGCCACAAAGAAATGGGTTGAAACTCCATGATATCTTCTGCATGGCTCAGGTCAACTTCCCTGTGTATAACGGTGGAGGATGCTGAGGGGGGGAAGGGGATACCCAGTAGGTGCCTCAAGAAGGTCTTTTTCTCAGACTATAAAGGGTTACTGAGTTGATGGCCCCCAAACACACCTGTATGCAAACAGGGTACAATGTTCCTCTGAGACAAAGAAGAGGTAAAGGGGGAGATACTGGAAAGGTAATCCCACACTTGCTCCCGATTATCACCAAAGTGACGGACAAGGGGAGGGGGGAGTTCCCCTGGTGGAGCTAGAGCTCTCACACACCCAGCGAACTAGGTGTCATGCTTCATCATATGAGCTTGCCCCTCGTCAGGTCGGCGCTGCAATTCCTGACGGGCTCCCGAACCGGGGCTCTTTAGCGGGGATCTTCTGTTCCTGCCGGTTGGTGTGTGGGGGTGAGGGGCCTAGTTTGTGTAGATGTGAGTGGAAGTGGATTAAAACGGGTCAGTTAGTCCTACTCAAATTTTATTCATGAGGTAAACTGCCTGATTAAAATGGTGTAGAGTGGCTATGTACTAGAGGTAAGGTGTCTAGTAGTGTAGCTCTACTCTAAGGATCAACATGTTTCATGCCTCTATAGTCAGGAGGATCTGGGCACTTCTTCAGGATAAAAAAACCAAAGACCTATCTACACTGCGTGGTTAAGTGTACTCTACATACCACATTCACAGGTCCGTGACCTGGTCTGTCGCTTAGGATTTCTAGCAACAGTCCTGGCGGATAATAAAATGGAACCTATTGGGTCCCGCGTGTAGAAATGCCAGGCTTTGAGACCTATCCTACCACCAGGAAGCGGGGTGGGTAGGTCACACCTCGGTTCCTGGCGGTAGGGTACGGACCTGTGAACGTGGCATGTAGAGTACACTTAACCACGCAGTGTAGATAGGTCTTTGTTTTTTTTATCCTGAAGAAGTGCCCAGATCCTCCTGACTATAGAGGCATGAAACATGTTGATCCTTAGAGTAGAGCTACACGACTAGACACCTTACCTCTAGTACATAGCCACTCTACACCATTTTAATCAGGCAGTTTACCTCATGAATAAAATTTGAGTAGGACTAACTGACCCGTTTTAATCCACTTCCACTCACATCTACACAAACTAGGTCCCTCACCCCCACGCACCAAAAGGCAGGAACAGAAGATCCCCACTAAAGAGCCCCGGTTCGGGAGCCCGTCAGGCATTGCAGCGCCGACCTGATGAGGGGCAAGCTCATATGATGATGCATGACACCTAGTTCGCTGGGTGTGTGAGAGCTCTAGTTCCACCAGGGGAACTCCCCCCTCCCCTTGTCCGTCAATTTGGTGATAATCGGGAGCAAGTGTAGGATTACCTTTTCCTCACTTTCCAGTATCTTCCCCTTTACCTCTTCTTTGTCTCAGAGGAACATTGTACCCTGTTTGCATACAGTCTTTTGGGGCCCGTACATTGGACCTCGTAAAACTAGCCCCCCTGTCCCCCCATTTTGGACCACACCCCAAACACACCTGCCATAAGTTGCAGCAGGTAGCACACTTGCCTTATTGATGGTAGACATTTCCTTAATGGGACAACAACCAAGTTTACTAGAGAATCTAAATACACCCTTGCAGAAAATTGTCATCTTCATCTGGGTATTCTGTATGTGTTTGGCTCATGTATAATTACCCAACAAAAGAATGCCTAAATAGTAAAAACATTTAACCTTAGCTATTGGACTGTTCTCTAGGAAAAACAGTCATAATTATTTGGAGGTTTCCCACAAATCATTGTAAATGTCGTGGCTATGTTAATCTTAAGTTTCTTAGAGTCCATAAAACCTGCAAAGGAATCCCTTAATCTCTGCAGTCTCACAGCGGTCCTTGACAATAGCACCACATCATCTGTGTAGAGAAGCAAAGGTACCAGACGACCATCAACGCTTGCCGTGTCGGCCTGAAGGACCAAAGAGAATCATCAACACCATTTATAAAAAAAATAGGATAAAAAAGGGGACAACATACACCCCTGCCATATGTTCCATCTAATTCTAAAGGTAGGAGAAAGTTTACCATTCAGTCCATAGCATACGTTGGCTGAGAGATTCTTGTAGAGCTGTGGAAAACAGACGATTTTCACGGGGCCCCCTATGAAAGCAAAGTGTACCACAATATTGAATGGTTTGCTACGTCAAAGGGGCTAAAAAGGTCTGCAACGCAGAGGTAAACTGAACCTGGCTTGGCTGTTGTATATTTACCAATGACTAGCTCCAGATTCAGACATTGTTCCACCATCTTTTCTGAATCCGTACTGGGCCTCCGACAGAATGAATTTTTTGGTTGCCCAGTCCTCTAGTCTCTGTAAAACAATCCTACCCGGGAGATTTGCAGATGAATCCAGGAGGGAAATGGGAGGGTAGCACTTCAGGTTTGATCTATCACCCTTCTTAAATATTGGTAAAATAATGAATTTGGCCCATGAAAAAGGTACAATACCCAAAACTGCTGCACTAAAAACTCAAGTAAGTATTGGCTCCACAGCCCACTCATGCCTATATGAGCAACAATTGGAACCCCAGTGAGTCTGGGAGCTTTCCCTTTAGTGCAATTGCACATTGCATCCGAGATCTCATCTAACGTAAAGACCAAGGGTGGACCACTTCTAGCAGTGATACTCCTTTCTGGTCCATTTGTAAGAAAAGGGGAAGGCTTTGATTTACTGCTAATTAAAGGATCGGAAATCCCTTCAAAGTGGTCTACTCATACTAGTTTAGCAACATGTGATGTTAAATTAGGGCACAAATCACTTTCCAAAAATGGTGCATTCACGGTGTCATTTGTCTCAGCTTCCCTGAACCAAGTTCAGCCATGTCTCTCCCTTTAACTCCTTTTCCCTATCTGCTAAGGCACCTCTATACTGTTTCCTTAAGACTTTAACAGTAACAAAGTCTCTTGGGACATGGTGTAAAGCAGCCCTCAATCTTTTTGAAGCCTGTATCCATGTGTGATTGAACCAGTCCTGTCTTACAGAATGCCCTGTTTTTGCCGGGTGAACCAGGAAGGAGTTAAGGGCTGCCATAATGAGTTCAAAAGCTGAGAACTGGTCCACGTTATTACGGACAGGAACTAAACAGGTATCAAGCTCATCTGGCATTTGGATCAACAACCTTCACAGCAAACATGTTGGGTTAATCCCTGACCATCTGACACATACACCATTTGATCTAACAGCAGCAATGAGTGAGATCTTGACAAGGACTTCAGAGTAGTCAGCATGTAAAGTCATAGATAATACTAGCGGGTTTTGATCACTGACAACTGACTCTGATATTAGAAACCAGGGAACAAAAGTAGAACTTAGCAAAAGATGATCGTTTGTAGAATTTGCACCCCTTCCTACAAACATATGAGTCTGGGAAGTACCTAGTCAAGTTTGCTCTTCCAGCAGTGTCAAATCATACTTATAAATTGAGGTGTTTAATCCCTTTCTATACTCACTATGTTGGAAATGTAGGGTGTGCTCCCAGGCCCAGTTAGTGAAACCGTTAAACCATCTTGCTAGAATGCTACACGTTTGGATATTAAAATCTGCAGCCCATATGATAAGGCAAGCATCCTTAGATTGCAACATGTCACTGTCCACTTCCAGAGTTTTGATGACCTTGCATCGATTAGAGTAAAACAAGTTATTAAGGGGCATATTAACAAGACAGGCAATAAAATTATCGCCGCTTTAGCGTCCGAAAACTGCCGCTAAAGCGGCGATAATGGGCTTGATAATATGCTCTATGGAATTCCAATTGAAGCCCATGTTAGACGTCCTTCACATTTAACATGGGTTTCAATTGGAATTCCATAGAGCATATTATCAAGCCCATTATCGCCGTTTTACGGGCAGTTTTCTGCCGCTGAATAGGCGATAATTGTATGTTTTCAAATATCTGGGAAGATGCCAGCAAGGGATGAGTTCTATTCGTGAGTCAGCACGTGCTTTAGAGAGTGTGCCATCACTTTCCAAAGTTTAGGGACTTCCTTCTCCTCCAAAGCACCAAGGACAAACTGAGATATCTGTGGTTCTGCCGTCGATCACATCACAGCATTTCTTCAACCATGTAATAAGAATGGCAACTATTGATTCAGTTTGGCTCATTCTTTCTACTTCTCCCCATAAGATCTTGTGACACTCTTGCGGGACCGTAAAACACCTTGAGGCAGTCTCAGCAATGTTCCATCCGGTTTTCAGTAGTTTCTCATGGGATTGCACAACCTCATGTGGAACGCCCGATTCCCTGAAGCTTCCACTACTCTTTTGGGATCACAACACAGTTGTAGGCAAATAGTTTATTAAAGCACTAGCCTATCTACTGATAACCCCATATTTGGTAATGGGTGTGCATACTCAAGTATGAGGAGAGACTACCCTCTGCTTTCAAACCTCTCTCTAAAATGATAACCATACATAAAAGGGAATGTGCAGGGACCAGTCTCTCCAGTGACACCCAACTCTTGCATAGGTTGAGTAGTTGGGTGTGTGGTGTGACTTGTCTAACTTTTGAAACCTCTCTCTCAGACAACAGGTGTGCATAGTAGTGAAAGGGGAGGTTCTAGACTCTCCTTTCAGACCTTACTCTCATATGATGGGTGTGTGTATGGAATAAACTCTCTTTTTATACCTCTGTCTCAGATGATGGGTGTGCATAGTAGTGAGTGGAGAGGGACAGCCCTTTCCTCTCAGACCTATCTCTGGGATGAGGTGTGTATATATTAGAGTGTGTACATGTCTCTCAGATGGTAGGTGTGCATGGTAGAGTCTGGAGAAGTACTGGCCTCTCCTTACATACCCTTCTCTCAGATGACGGGTGTGTGTAGTAGGCTGTGTGGAGAGACTAGCCTCTCTGGTGAGACATCGCCCTGAAATGATTGGTGTGCATAGTAGGATTTGAGGAGGGACTGGGCTCTCCTTTCAGACCCCTCTCTTAGTTGACAAGTGTGCATGGTAGGGTGTGTGTAGAGAGACTGTCCTCTCCACTGAGACCTGTCTCAGAGATAACAGATGTACGCAGTATGGTTTGTGGATGGACTGACTTTCCTTCCAGACCCCTCTCTCAAATGACAGGTGTCCATATCAGGGTACGGAGAGGGTCTGGCCTGTTCCCTCAAAATTCTCTCTTAAATGATGGGTGTGTGTAGTAGGGTGCGAAGAGGGACTAGGGCTCTCCTTTTAGACCTCTCTCTCAAATGATGGGTGTGCGCACTAGGGTGTGTGGAGGGACTGGCATCTCTGCAGTGCTGAGACCTTTCTCTGTAATAATGAGTGTGCGTAGTAGGATTTGGGGAGGGACTGCGCTATCCTTTCCGACCTCTCTCTCAGATGGCAGCTTGCATAAAAGGGCATGAGGAGGGACTGGGCTCTCCTTTCAGACCTCTCTCTCAGATGATGGGTGTGCATTGTAGGGTATGAGGAGGGAATGGAATCTTCTTTCAGACCTCTTTCTCAGATGACGGGTGTGTGTAGTAGGGTGGGTGGAGGGACTGTCCTCTCTGCTGAGACATCTGTCTCAGATGATGGATGCGCATGGTGCAGTGTGGGAAGGGACTAGCCTTTCCTTTTAGACCCCTCTTTTGGATGACAGGCATGCATAGTAGGGTGTGTAGAGGGACTGGCCTCTCTGCAGAGACCTCTCTCTGTAAATATGTGTGTGCCTAGTAGAGAGTGGGTAGGGACTGGGCTCTCCTTTCAGACATCTCTTTCTCAGATGACGAATGTGTGTAGTAGGGTGTATAAAGGGACTGCCCTATCCTTTCAGACCCTCTCAGACAGACAGACAGACAGACAGACAGACAGACAGACAGTCAGACAGACAGACAGAGAGACAGCCAGACAGACAGACAGACAGACAGACAGACAGACAGACAGACAGATAGATAGATAGATAGATAGATAGATAGATAGATAGATAGATAGATAGATAGATAGATAGATAGATAGATAGATAGATAGATAGATAGATAGATAGATAGATAGATAGATAGATAGATAGATAGATAGATAGATAGATAGCCGAGTAGGGGCTGTAACTGGGTGGTTATTGTTAGGTCTGTGTTTCAATAAGAAATGCCTTTTTTGGTTTGCTAGCAACTTTGGCTCCATTTGACAAATCTTCACAAAGTTCTAAAAAAAGGTGCTTTTTTTGCTTAGTTTGTTTATGGAAAATGTTGGGTTATTACATTAAGCGGAGGCCAAATGAATGGAGGGGTCCAGGCATGAAAAATTCACATTCAATTTCCATAGCGATTTTAGAAAAGGGCTCCAACCAAAATTACTGAACAGTTTTACAACTAAGCCTGGGCAAAGCACTACGCTACGCTCGCGTAGTTTGCGAAGTTCGCGCTATTTCGCACTACGCGAACTGCACGTAGCACAGTGCGAACACGCGTAGCGTAGTGTTGCGTAGTGCTGCGGTCATTTTTTGCTTGCTCGCGGTCCTCAACGTCAAGTTGGCGACCGCGAGCAAACAAAATGACATCCCGGCGAGACTTTTTCCTTGTTTGCGATCAGCAACATCAAGTTGGCGATCGCGAGCATGGAAAATAAACCTCCCGGCGAGATTCCCAACGCGAGGAGGTCAGGTTTCTCATTGCGAGTGGTCGCGTATGCTCGCGACCGCTCGCGATGAGAAACTACCAGTTCGCGTTGAGAAAGCTGCCGCTCGAGTAAAAATCTACTCGAGCAGCAGAAAACTACAGCTCGCACTGTGCAAGATGCCATTTTCAATGATTGCACAGTGCCGGTTGCTTGTCCGCACTGTGCAATCATTGAAAACGACATCTGGCACAGTGTGAACAAGGTACTACGCAGTTCGCGAAGTGCTACGCGTAGGGCGAACTGCACTTTGCGTAGCTTCGCAAAGTGCTACTTCGCGAACTACGCCCAGGGTTATTTACAACAGGAAGGTAGATCTTGGTCCAGAAAACATGCTTTTAGTGATTTGGTATAAATCTGTTCAGTAGTTTTTGCGAAGTTAAAGTTATAAATTCATGTATATATCACACTGAGTAAGATCCGTGGAGCCAATAGATCTAAAAACATGGTCTGATTGGCTGCCACTACAACAACAAAGATGTTGTGGCAGTCATTTTAGGACTTGGAAGGACCACCCTTGGAGCCAAAAATGTTTTTTTTTTGTTTTATGGGCACCACAGATCAGTGGAAGATTCTCGGATCTGTGGGGCTGATAAAAAAAAGATGAAGGGCTTCTGCCTGTCTTAAAAACCTTTTTTCTGTTTTTATTGGTACACAGATCCGAGGTATTGTGTAGGTGAGTTAAGGCGCCTACACCCTTTGATTTTGTTGCGGGCCACTGGATGAGCACCAAAGCATGGCTAAACACCTGCGGTTTCCCTTGGCCAGACTCTGCAAGGCTGGTGTGGAAGCCAGCAGTTTTTCTTCTTCCCATGGGCAGAATAGTTCATCGAGTGCCCCCGATCCTGCAGACACAGGCAAAAGGTGGTGGGAGAAGCTCCAATCCATGCTTCCGGGGCTAAGGGCACCCCAGGCAGCTCAAGCACATCCTCTTCATCCTGAAGGAGATGAGGTCCCCCAGAGATACGTTAGAAACAAGTGTGGCACCCCTCACTTTGTTCCTGCCTTTTTGGGATGTGCCTCGTTGTTGGCCTTTGAAGAGATGAGGTCCCTGGGGGCATCAAGTCACGCCTCAGGGGTGAACATGTAGTGCACTCCTGCCATTTTCTTGAGCTCAGGTTCCCAGGGCCATCAGGGCTGCTGGGCAATATTTTATAGAAAACACTGGAGAACGCTATTTGCTCTAATCTTGGCCGTTCCCCTGGGGGATCAAGCATCTTTCTGCATTTTCCCAGCCCTCTGTGGGCAGGTATTGATGTTTTTGGTGTCACTTTATTATTGTGGCCTGCTCCCATCCCCCAGGAGGAATCTTTTTAGGCCTCCTGG
This sequence comes from Triturus cristatus, assembly GCF_964204655.1. Classification (NCBI taxonomy): domain Eukaryota; kingdom Metazoa; phylum Chordata; class Amphibia; order Caudata; family Salamandridae; genus Triturus; species Triturus cristatus. The sequence continues at coordinate 1,042,740,916 of NC_140591.1, read as the reverse complement.
CCCCCCGCATGGCTCTGGGGGTTAGGGGTTTTAATGTCTGCCACAATATATTATGCATGTAGTGTCTAGCAAATCACGATCTGCCCAACCATTTCTAATGGACTACTCAGAACTTTCTAGACACCAATGTTTACCATTGTTGCTCCCTTCATGTCCACATGAGCACCTTTTTAAATGATAATTTCGTGAAAATGTCTGAATGGATTTACACCAAATAACAAAACGCACACTTTTCAGTACAGTTTTAACTTTTTGCCAAATCAGGTGTAATTCTGTTCAGCAATTTTTTCTGTATCAGGGAGAAATGTTTCCCATAGCTATTTTCACTTTAGAAAGCTCCTTTTTCTTGACCCCCACTGACACTTTATATATTTGAGTTCTACAAAACACTATACCCTTCTCATTTCAGCTTCTTAGGAGAACATTTGTGCTATTTCAATGCATTGCTTTTCACATATATTTAGAACAGTGGTTGATGGTATCATGGTAGCAAGACAGGTCAGGTAAAAAGTTGTCTGGTTATCTGAGAAAAATTCCAGGACAATCCTGTTAGTGTTTATTAAACGGAGGGTGAGGGTCCTTCTCTGGAGTCAAAGGATCGGTACCATAAACAGCATTTCTCCTTTGACTAGCAGACTGATTCGTAGATAAATACATTTTTTGCTCTAGTTGACATTTTTAATATCGAGAGAGCAGTGCAAACCACTGTTATTTCTCTAAAAACAAGATAGTAATACACTGGTGCAAATAAAATATCAGCTTGTGTATGGAATCTTGTTTTCTTGTTCACTACACAGAGCATGGGACTAACGACTACATATCCAAGGCAAGAAAGCAAAATGCAAGTGTGTTAAATTCCAAACCTCGAAGTAATCAGAGCGTTTTACTACATTCAGTGGAGAGCAAGAATCAGTGAGGCTCGAGATGTTCCTTATTTTAAGAGTACAAAAACATTAAATCAAAGTAAAACAAAAATAGCTGCAGGCCTCTGTACAAAAATATACACCGAAGAACACTGGCATGAAATTAATAGCACTGTAGTGTGGGAAGATGCTTATACCTCACAAAAAAGTGTTTGCACAGGTAAGCTGGAAGTTTGTGATCATACATCAACTTTATTGAATCTTCCACAGACTTCTATAAGCACAACACTCCATCTTTGAGAGATGGACTAGACGAACGATGGCTGAGCCTATAATTGCCCTTTGCAAAGCTGACTTTGAAAACTCTTGCAGTGATAAGGTCAATTTCACAGAAAAATATAACCTTGCCATCTATAGCATGATAAATTATTGTGCTCTGAAGAACACAGCACACAAATGTGGCAAGCTCGAGAATAAAAATGACAGACTACACCTAAATTGTAGGTATAATGAGTCCTGTAAAACAAAATAATTGTTTTTTGTGTACAGTCAGTGATAAATTAATTCCAGTAGAACCTTATAAAGCAACAAGCCATCAACATTCTTTGAAAGATGGTACTTATTATATTTGGATGCACTACAATGCCTATCAGTAGCCTCTGCATTATGTTGCAACCAGCTAAACCAATCTGAATTCTTTGAATGCTGGCATAACCTACAGTATACCTGCATTCTTAGTTCATTGAAAGTCGAAGCATGGACTTATAGGAGCAGGTGGCTTGCTAGTTTGCCTGTAAGAGGCAATCGTATGATTGGTTGAGATGGTGATATTGTGGCGAATGATGGTGTCCATGAGAATCTGATTGATAGCAATGATGAGGCTGTGGTGAGTGATGGTGACCATGAGAATTTGATCTGAAGTTATGGTGAAACCGGGATGAGTAATATTCTAAGCTAGAGAATACCTCAGACAGTACTTGAGGGTATAGTGACTGATAAGGAGGGTGACAGAATACTGTCCATTTATTAAGAAAACAGAAGAAGACGAATCTATTCACAAGGTTACTTTAAAGATTGGCATTTTGAAATGGAGGTTCAAATGTTCTGTACAAAACGGAGGCTTGCCACCTGGATGCAGGCTGAAATATTAATTACAGGCAGTTAAAAGCAGCAAGTTATAACCACCGAAAAAGTAGACCAGGCTGTGAACTTCACTCTGTGGAGCATGCAGTGTTCTGAAAAACTTTCAGAGTGGAGGTTTTTCCTCGCTCATGATTGCGAAAATTAAGTTGCCATGCGTGAGTGAGGAAAATCCAATTCTGGACCACCTCCCAGCGAGATTTGTCAACACGTGCAGTCAAGGATGGTCGTGACCGCTCACATTGAGAAACCATAGGTTTGTGTTGCGGAAGCTGCCACTCGAGTAGATCTACTACAGCAGCAGAAGTAAGCAGCGCCGATTTGCGCTGCACATGGTGCTGTTCATGCTGATTTTCCAGGGTAGAACAAACACCCGTCGCTAAAAATCAGCGCAAACGGCGTGACTAAGAACACTCCACATGCTTGGGGAACTACGCATAGCATGGCACCGTTTTTTTGGTCCCCAAACTCCGCCCAGGCCTACGAAAAATGATATGGATGAAGGTAAACAGTTTTGAGACCTTCTAATACTAACAGACTGGAATGCCAATCATGTATACGACCTCATAACTTCATCAGAATAAACAGACCCCATCAGAGCATGCACAGAAATATGAGGAAATCAATGTCTTTCAAGGGAATTGTATCGAAATACAGGTCACACAGATTGGGACTGCTAATGTAAGCTCAAGAAACATGGTTGTGGAGCAAGCTTCTATTCTTGTGAGCTGTTGGGATCCAGTCCCGTTCTTAGAGTACACTTCAACAATGGGCCGCTGGTGTGCTCACTGAAAAGGCAGTTGTTGTAAATAAATTTCCACATCAAAAGTTAGTCAGGAGAAGGGAGTTTATTCAACCGGATCCTTCGGCCTCTCGTTGTGAGAATGCCAACATTCCAACAGGAGCGTCAGCCCCAACATTCTAAGGCTGGGCAGATCCAATAGGCGGAGGAAAGGAGGGGGGGGGGAAAAGGGAAGGGAACAAGACCAGATTATAACACATCTCCCTGCGGAGCAGAGAAAAATATACAAAACAATTTAAACTCCTCGGATAAAAATTACCCAACTCTAAAAGCAATGTGGAGAATGATAAACATTACAAATCTTCCAGGAGACATGGACACATGGCATAAATGTTTCCCACAACAAAGCAATAGAGAAGTACATACAATGCAAACCCCCCACAGATCCCTGCGCAAAAGAGCCACTCTAACACAAGAAGGTAGGGAGAATGAGAATGATGGAAAGATTAAGATCCCATTCTGTAGTCGGATTGCCAACTTGGAGGTTTACGTACTCTAGTCACCTTGAGTTCCCTACTACTGGGCGTTTCAAGACTTAGATCCTTCTCATAAGTGGGTTTGGAACCAGTAGTGCTTGGACAACTAGCTATGTTATCCATACTCCACATGCCGCCGTCTTCCAGCACAACTGAATTGTTGTTAACCCGAGTTATCCTCAGTGGTTTGGAAAATGAGGAGATCTTGGATTTGGACAGGGACGGCCTCTTAACAACCACCCACTGGCCAACTCTCCACCTTTTGTTCGATGCTCCCCAACGACTGTCGTACCTGAGCTTGTACTCTTGTTGATGTTTCTGAGTTTTCTCCTGCACAACGTCTCTATCCACCCACACCGGGGATCCACCATTTAGCCAGTTAGGAGTAAGTTTGGAACCCGGGTTCCTGCCTTTGAGAGAAACAAATGGTGACACACCCGAGACAGCATTGGGCGATGTATGATATGACCACAGCATTTTCCTTATGGCTTCCTCCCCGGAACCTGGGAACTCAATGCAAGCTGGATGGTGTCCTTTAACATCCTGTTCGCCCTTTCCACCAGACCATTGGCTTTGGGACTGTAAAGTGGGGATTTGAGATGTGTGATGGACAGCGTGGCCATAAATTGCTTCATTTCCTCTGAAGCGAATTGGACTCCGTTGTCCGTTATTATGACACCTGGAATACCCTCCTTAGAAAAGGTGTCCCTCAAGAAATTCAATAGCGACGTGGTAGTGATGGAAGATACCATTCTCGTCACAATCCAATGAGAGTGGTAGTCTATAAGAACAAACATGAACCTATGAGATTGGTTTAGTAGGTTTAGGGGACCAATTATGTCCAATCCCAACTTTTCCCATGGTACGGTGGGGACTTCCACCGGAATTAACGGTGACTTACGGACAACTTTGGTTTTGTCGCAGGAGCTGCAGGCTGCGCAATTCTTTACTTGTTCCTCCACTCGCGAATCCATCCCGGGGAACCAATAGTGTTGCCTGATTTTGCTTTTCGTCATGCTCCTCCCCGGGTGGCCCTCATGGGCAATCTGTATTATTCTTTCATACATGTTTTTCGGAGGAATGATCTTGCTTCCTCTACAAATATGGTTCTCAACGATGGATAATTCATCTTGCACCGGCCAAAAATGCCGAACCGACTCCGGCACGTCCTGCTTGTTAACAGGCCAACCACTTTGAATCATATTCCTTCATGTGGCTAAGTCCCTATCATCACTTATGGATTTCTCCCACTCCTCACATTTGATGGCCGGGATTTCTACCAAAAGAATAGTCTCCTCTGGAGGGTTTTGCATCAGGTTCTCATTGGTCATTGGTAGTCTGGAGAGACAGTCCGCTACCCTATTCTCACTTCCTGGGACGTATATCATGGTGTAGTTGAACCCTTGCAGACTCAGCACCCATTTAGATATTCATGGGGTGGTATTTTCCAGGCGTTTAGTGGAGAATAACGGTAGTAAGGGTTTGTGGTCCGTTCTCAGCACAAACGGGATGCCCCACAAGAAGTACTTAAAGTGGTTTATGGCCCAGTAGCACGCCAATGCTTCTTTCTCTATCGTCGAGTAGTTCAGCTCGGCATCTCTCAAAGTTCTGGAAGCGAAAGCAATCACTGTCTCTTTGCCTTTCATCCTCTGCGTGAGTGAAGCACCCAATCCCTTAGCGCTAGCGTCTGTGGTGAGGGTGGTTTTAGCGTTTGGATCGAAAGCACTCAAGATAGGTGCATCAACGATGGCCTCCTTGATGAGTTGGAAGGCTGATTGGTGATCTTGCTTCCAAACAAATTCAGACCCCTTCTTCAGCAACTCTCTGAGGGGACATACCTGATCCGCAAAGTTTTTGACGAACTTTGACATGTATTCCGCCAGCCCCAGGAACGATTTGAGTTCATCCTTGTTGGTGGGTGCAGGGGCTAATTTAACAGAGTCCACCAGACTGGATTTGGGTTTGATTCCCTCACTTGAGATGGTGTGACCAAGATAGACTACAGATTCCACTCCGATTCTGCATTTGTCTTTCTGAGTGGTGAAACCTGCCTTACTAAGTCTGGTCAACACTGCTTCCAGAGTCTTATTGTGTTCTTCATCTGATGAGCCATGAATCAGGATGTCGTCCTGGAAACAGAGAACTTTTCCCAGGCCTTGCAGAATATGCTGCATGACGCGTTGAAACACTGCCGCAGCAGAAGCCAGGCCGAATGGTAATCTGGAAAACTGATAAGCTCCATGAGGGGTTATAAAAGAAGTGAGGGGCTTGGAATCCGGGTGGAGAGCGACTTGGTGGTAAGCCGAGGATAGGTCTAGGACAGTAAAGACTTTAGCTCCATGGATGGCAGACAGCATTTCATTAATGTTGGGGAGGGGGTGTCAGTCCACCCAAATGTTAGAGTTCAAATCCCTAAGGTCAACACATAGACGGATCCCCTTGTTTCCACCTTTGGCTGCTACGACGATGGGCGCCAACCATTCAGAGCTCTCAATCCTCTCAATGATCTTGCACTCTTCCAATCTGTCCAGCTCCTTCTTAAGCGGTTCTCTGGTCAACAGCGGGATAGACCTTGGTTTGTGGATGATAGGTCTGGCATTGGCTTTAAGTTTGATTTTGTGGAGGAAGCCTTTTAGGAGTCTGAGTTTGTCTGTAAACACCTCTGGGAAACGATTGCAGATTTCCATCCCAATGTTGGTCCTGTCGATAAGGTACACAGGTTCCGACGCGTTGGGGTCTAGTCTGATTCCTAACTCCTTTTGGTGTTTCCACCCTAGTAGGTTGGAACCATTCCTTGTGATGTAGACTTTTCCCACGGTCGATCTATCCTTAAAATTAATGTCCATGAGTAACATTCCTACTAGTGGTATGGGATCTTGATTATAACCCCCTGGTTTGACGTCTGGAGGTAAGAGACTATACACCCTTGTCCCCGAATTAGTCTGAAATGTAGCTTCATTCACAAGAGAATATGGGGAACAGGAATCTGCATAGACCTCATACTCCACATTGTCCAGAAATATTTGACACTTGGGGTAAAGAGTGTTGTTGCATTCCGAAAAACTAGATACTTGAAAAACAATATCCTCGCTAGGTAGTTGTGGATCCAGATCACTGCCTATCATGTGGGTGACTCTGTTTATTGCATTGTGGCATACTTTAAAGAAATGGCCTCTTTTCTTACACTTGCTGCAAACAACACCCCTTGCAGGACAGTTTACGCTGTTGGCCAGATGATTGGGATTTCCGCACCTGTAACATTTTGGCTTGTTCCCTGATGCAGTAGGTGCTTCAGGACTGGAAGGTAAAGGTTTGTGTTTGTGGACTTTACTGGAGATCTTGTGTACACTGTTCTCCGCCACTTGTTTTACTTCCCCAGCTTCCTTCATTTCATTCATACAGTACGCAGTATGCTCTATGCTCTTAGCAATATCAATAGCATGTTTTAAATCAGGGGCTTCTGCAAGTAGTCTTTCTTGTATCTTCTTGTTAGAGGTGCATCTTACTAGCTGATCTCTGATTAGTGACTCAGTTAATATACCAAACTCACACGTAGAGGCTAAACCTCTCAGAACAGCAATATAATTTATCACTTTTTCATTTTTTCCTTGAATGCGCAAAAAAAATTTGTGGCGTTCGAACACAATATTAATTTTGTCACCAAATTGAGCTTCCAACTTCAATAACGTTAACTGATACACATCATACTGGACATCACCCTCGCCCCCAGCCCCCTCATTTGCATTTTCAACATTATAATCTGGCAGGTCATCAAAAATATCCCTCCCTTGCTTTCCTAGATTATGCAGTAAAACATGTTGTTTACGCACCGCCGAAAATCTGTCACCACCAATGGCAATAAGGTAAGATTCAAACAGGTTTACCCATTTTTTCCATGGGATCACCGGATCACCACTCTCATCCAGGAATGGGGGGGGTTGAGACATTGCGAATGCAGACATGGTGGAGAATAGTGGCAGAAGAAATGCAGAAAAAAAAAAGAAAAATGGCAAAAGAAGGAAAAAAGGGTGAGTAGAGGTGAGGATAAGGGATGATAGCGTGAGGAAAGGCTGATTATGGAATTTCACAGAAAATGAAGTAGAAAACACAGTAATTCAACCCACAGAATAACGGAAACAGTCTAACGTGGGAAGTACTAAATAAGGACACTAAATTTCCATGAGCTGAGCCTGTCAGCGATAATTTCGAAGCAGGCGAATAGAGTGCAATGTTATATTTCCCCAGCAGGAGGAGCAGATGTAAAAGAAACAGAGAGCAGTGTCTCACTGCGGAGCGTCCTCTGTGGAAATCAGTCTGAGAAGAACCAGGAAACTGGAAGATTGTGAGGAGGAATCGACGTCGCCTCAGCGCTGAAACTCCCACACACACGAAGAGCAGCACAATCGTCTCCGACCATCCGGCAACACAGCCTCCCAACCAGCGAGCAATCCAAGGGACGGTACTCAGCAGCTAGCATGCGATCTCCCTGGGGGAAAACAGGCGTCTCTCTGCCAGCCAGAACGGACAGCAAGTCCAGGGAGCAGCGCCGGATAGCAAATGGCAGGGACTCACCGGGAAGATGATCAGTCTCACAAGGAACGTGAAGAGGCACTCACGCAAGCAGCGAACTCCGGGGAAAACGTCAAGGAGCCCAGCAGCCGGAGACTCTCAACGACGGAGTGAACAGCGTTGCGAGACGAGAAGGCTTCCCTTATCTCCAACAATGCGAACGATGGCACGATGGGAGACAGCACTGCCAGAGAAGTCCAACGAAAGGCGGTAGGGCACTGGGGGAAGGATCCGGACCGTCCCCAGCACGGTAAGACAGCTCGTCGCCAAATAAAATGTTGTAAATAAATCTCCACATCAAAAGTTAGTCAGGAGAAGGGAGTTTATTCAACCGGATCCTTCGGCCTCTCGTTGTGAGAATGCCAACATTCCAACAGGAGCGTCAGCCCCAACATTCTAAGGCTGGGCAGATCCAATAGGCGGAGGAAAGGAGGGGGGGGGGAAAGGGAAGGGAACAAGACCAGATTATAACAGCAGTGCCACCTAACCTTAGAACACCTGCAACCAGGAATCAGGTCAGGCTACTGGGGCTGCATTATGTAACGGGCTTACTGTCCATATTTGCACCACTGAGCACTTTTAACTAGGTGCACTAGGTGCAAACAGGGACAGTGCACCCTATTACAGATAATACATTGCCGCAGATCAGCCACAAACTTGCTGCATCCTTGGTGGCAGCACATTAGTGAGAGGAGGACTGGCTGTTTGAATTTGCCACTGTGTCTTTCACAGTGCAAGTGGCACCCATATTTTTTACAAAGATTGACACAGATCCCTCTGCAGGTGGGTGCAGTGAGTAACTGCCCCGTCTCCACAGACATGTCAGGGGGTTTAAGGGCGCCTCTCTGGGAGGATGCCCTCGGGGTGCAGAAAATGGGCACACACACCCACTGCACCACTGAGAAATTAGCCTTATTGACTTACGTATGTAATATGACCTCTAGAGAGCAAGGATGATATAGGTGGCACGTCTGGATACCATTGGTAAATTTGAAATGGCCCAGTAGGCACCACCATTGATTTCATCGTCAAGACCGGAAGGCAATATTATGCATACCACTTAAATACCTCATACCTTAAACTATTTTATAACCCATAGAGAACAAAAGAATAAAAAATGTCCAAAATAGTTCAACATATATCTGCATCTACTGCCTCCCTAATTTGAATGATCCTCCCAAGTCAGCTAAGTTTTCCTTGATTGGCACAGAAATAGAATTTATATTTAGGCAGCACATTATAATTTTGAATTAAAGGACAGGGGATTGAATTAGGAAGAAGTAAGGAATTCCAGCATTCCAAGGAGTAAAAAATATTTTAATTTAGATGGTCTATGTGAGTTCAAAACAGTATCATTTTCTTTGTTTGTATACAGGCAGTGTGCTGGAATGTGTCAGTGAGGTTTGTTTTCACAATGTATGTGTATGATCTCTCTTTTCTATGTCTAAACATTTCATGGGGTTTCTTACTTGATTGTGAGGAGCTGTTTTGTTACACTCCTGTAGACAAGCATCTGCAGCATGCATCCTCATTCAGCTGAAACTTCACAAAAAGAGAACACACGCTGCCCGTCTGGTTTACACTGGCTTTCCTAAACTATTTTCACCGCATTACAGTTCCTTGACGAAGTACTTATGCATGCAGGCGGCCCAAAAAATAAAATTGCTGTCAAGTCACACAGCTTTATTCAATCTTTTTAAAACGGATCATAAAAGCACAAATCATCTTAAAATTTCGACGCCAATATATAGTCATATATACAGAATTAAAATAAGAATTAAACAAGTTTGCTATGATCCAAATAAGTTCATATGAAATCATTTAAAAAAACAGTTACAAATTTAAAATTAATCACTACCACTAAGATGTCATCCCACCTTTTTCCTCTTCCTAAAACAGGCACACAAGAATGAGTTGACACAGCAACATACAAATGGATCCAGTAGGGCCTGTAAAAGGTACATACCACCCAGTACTGCCTGAAATTGTGGTACCTCAGAATTGGAAGTATAAATGTTTTCCTTTCCTCTGTATAGTGTTTACAAAATAATACGATATGTAGGTCTGACTGCATGGCGTGGTTATTGCAGGGACAGGGTGAGATATCTGCTAATTTGTATTTCTTTTGAGGGTATCCCAGGAGTAGCGGGATCATATTCATACGAAAACGCAGGAGAATGAATCACTGCTGCGCGTTATTTCTGCAAGAGAGATAATGAAAACCTGGTCCTGGTTGAACCAGATCATAAGAAATAGAGGAATGATGGATACGTTTCTTTTCTGTTCGGGCATAATTTCATCTCTGGACGAATAAGTCTGTTATCCTTTTCTTTGTGACCCTTTTGCAGGACTCAGGGTCCTGAAATAATTCTCCCATCCCTAAAGCTTTCAATTGGGCCTCTATGTAATTTAACCACCCAATCCTTTTATAGTAATCTAATTTGCAGCAGTTCCTAATGATGGTTTGGGTTTAGTCCACCGTAGACCTCCGCTATACTGGCGCCAATCTTATGCTATCGCTCAGGTAGGGGAGCCCCAATTCAAGATGTAAGATGTAGTTTGGGGCTGATTGCGGTAAAGACACATGATTTTTAAAGAAGGAGTCTTCTATTTGTTGTAACGGGGCAGCGTTAGCCATACCCTAAACTCCTACCCCATATGTTGCAGCAGACTTTGTTTTGGCTGAATATATATTTTTGATTACATCCAGTGGGCTTCCTCCCAACTTCCTTGCAAATCTTTTAACATCATCATCATCATCAAATGTCTTTATTTCGGTCATTGAGACCATAAAAGAATACATCGTAATACAAGACACATTTACAGTATAAAAACATTGCACAGTTGTAATAAAGATATTAGCTCAATAAAACATCATTACTTGAAATGGTTTTAAGAAGGCCTGATCATGTAAACCACATGGACGTTAAAAATTTGGCAACCGCAAATGCAATTGGGGGCGAAATGTCAGACTTAAGTAATCTAAAAGCGGGGGAGTACTGATTAAATCCCATGTTTCTAAGTAGTGGGCAAAGCCAATACTTTCTTGCTCTTCTGTATACCGGGCAAAAAAATATGTCATGCAAGTCAGTCTCTTGTGTGTGCTTGCAAAAGGGGCATGAGGCCGTATGTTCTGAATGTGGCCAAAGAGCGGTAAATGCCCTCAGGGGGAGAGTATTATAGCGCCATTGCATATAAAGCTTTCTTGTGAGAGTGGGACCCATATCATTATAAGTCGACTCTAGGTGGTAAAAGTCTTTAAAAGCCAGGAAGTAGGCAGTATGAGAGCCCTCCTTCGCATTCCTTATGGCATCTTGCAAATGATGCTCACGAAAAGCCTTCGTGATGAGTTTACGTGGGACCCTGAGGCATGAAGCCTCGGGGTCATGCCATAAGTCTGGTCGATCCAATGTCTCACAAGTATGCTTTATATAACTTAGCCAAGGTATTTGTGTATTGTTGCGGAGTCGCAGAATCTCTTGCAGCTCTGATCTGTATTTGGAAAGTTCAGGGGAAGACCATATCTTACACCATAAAGTTAGGGGTTTTAAGCCCAGCTCCACTGAAATCGGTCTTAAGCCCAAATCTAGTCTAAGGGGCAAAAGAGGGGTACTAGCAGGTAACGCTGTCAGCTGCCTAAGAAAAGTATTCTCCGTTACCTGGAGCTTCTGTGAAGACGTGTGTCCCCAAATGTCTGCACCATAAATAATTGCCCCCCTAGCCTGGACCTTGTATATTTGTATACGTGGGCCTAGGGGCCTATATGTAAGGCCTTTTGTTAGCCTGCCAATTCCTCCCACCAACTGAGTCAGTTTCATATGAGCCCTTAATTTGTGGGATTCCCAAGTCATGCGCTCGTTAATAACTATACCCAGGTATTCAAAGGTAAAGACCCTCTCCAACCTAGAGGACCCAATACTAGGGCACGCACGTGTAATCGGGGGGGGGTTGAAGATCATGAATTTCGTTTTAGAAGCATTGATCTCCAACCCACATTCCTCACAAAAACCTACGAAGCCATCCAAAACCCGTTGGAGTCCCATAGGGGATTTGGATAGCAGCAGGGTATCATCCGCAAACAAGATTGCAGGAACCCTGCTGCCATCCAACTTGGGGGCATCACTGTCATTCAGGGTACAAAGATGATCTACGACCCCATTGACAAAAAGACAAAAAAGGGTCGGTGCGAGGACACATCCATGCCTGACCCCCCTATCGACAGGGAAAGCGTCGGACAAAGTACCATCCCGTCCACACCTTACTTTGGCGTAGTTCCCCTGGTGGAGCCTTCTCAAGAGTGAGAGAATATCCACAGGGACCCCCATCTTCATTAACACCGACCATAACTTATCTCTAGGCACCAGATCGAAGGCGGCACGAAGATCCACAAAAACTGTGTAGAGGCTGCCACCCTCAATCAGCACCGTCTTCCAATATAAAAGAGTTAAGCGGAAGATTTGGTCGGTGGTGGAAATACCACGTTGAAATCCCGCTTGGTAGGGGCTCATAATCGCCGTTTCATCGATCCAATCCTGGAGGCGATTTAGAATGAGCCTGCCAAAAATCTTTTGCGGTACATCTATTAGGCTAATGGGTCTGTAATTGGCTGGGAGCAGAGGCGAACCCTTTTTAAAAATTGGGACAATCTCTGCTCCCAGCCAAGTACCCGGAATAGCCATGCCCGCTAGAATGGCGTTGTAAAGAGTCAAGAAATAGGGGGTCCAAACGTCTGGCTCCTGCTTGAACAGATCACCCGGAAGACCATCTAAGCCAGGTGCCTTTCCTGTGGCGAGACCGATCAAAGCGGCTCGTACCTCCTTTAACCCCTTGTGTGCCACGCCCTTTCCCCGCCCTGTGCCGGCCGTTACATTAGCGGGCGGGGTTTATGACGAGCTGGACTCGTCATGGCCACAGCGCAACCGCGGCCCATGACGAGTCCAGCTCGTCATGGGCACACAAGGGGTTAATGTGAATGGTTCGCCGGTCTCGATGGGGCAGTGGGGGAAGCTAAAACTTTCCTCAGCATCCGCTGGTAGTTTATAAAGAGACTGGAAATGGTCCTCCCACACCTTAGCTGAGATATTTGGTTCTAAGGCAGGTAGCAATTCCTCAGCACCCGTGTTGACACAGCGCCAAAATGTGCGCGAGTCTGCACGGGCCAGGAAATTAGTGAGTTTAGTCCATTTGTCGTGTTCCCATTCACTTTTAGCGTTTAAGATCAAGGACTTATGGACACTCCGTCTGGCCCTAATATCCACGGCATCCCTTCCTTCCTTGATTGATTCCAGAAGGTCGGCTTTTGCCTTACGGCAAGCGCCGTTGTACCAGGATGGACCGAGAGTTTTCCTATTAGTCCTAGTTATTGGTTTGGTTAAAAATTCAGAGACTATTTTAAGGAGGTCGGCATGTAACTGTCCCAGGTCGGAGTGAATATCCTCGCTGGTGGCTTTCTCGGCTAACACCTGAAGCTTCTCGAGAAGAGGCAATGTTTGAGCATATAAATTATGAATCTTATCCGGATGAGAGGATAAATGCTCCCACTTTATTTTGCGTCTATTAGACTCGAGTCCCCGACAATCCCTAGAATCGGCCATTTGATTTCCCCTGACTGGGGCGCCGGGATGACTGTAGCTTAATTCAAGGGCATTGTGGTCGCTATCGTTCCTGACTGTGACCCAAAAATCTTCAACAAAAGGCCAAGAAGACACCGGGACTAATACATAGTCCAGTCTGGACTCACTGCCCATTCTGTTAAAAGTGCATCTTGCCTTGGTATCAGACTTAGACCTGCCATTACAGGCACGTAGTCCGTATTTCAGCAAAAGGGAATTAATTTGCAGAGCCAGGGGGGACCATATCTTTGGGGCCGGAGCCTGTGTGGGAGGAATGTGCCAAAGGAGATCCTCCTCCGTGGCCAAGCCTTCCATAAAGCCAGGGAGGGGCTCGTAGTGACGGTTAAAATCCCCGCCTATGAGATAGGCGGTGCCCTGTGGTATATCCTTCACAACCAAAGCGAGCTCCGTTATAGTGGAAGACTCCTGAGTGATATTTGTTGGCCGTGAGTAGATATTAATCAACAGAAGGCTGCCGGTATTCGGCCACTCCAGCAGCACAGCGAGAATATCTGCTGAATTAATAGGTAGTAGATCCGCCCTGCAGCCTAGCTCGGTGGCCACCCATGTTGTAAGGCCGCCTGAGGGACGCCCTCTACCCCCCCACGTTGCGTGTGTGGAAAAAGATGCATACCCCTTATGAGAGATATTTTCTCTAGCCCAAGTCTCTTGTAAGAGACAGATGTCTTTCTGCTCAATAAAGGAAAACCAGGACGGATTATTCAATTTGTTGGAGAGCCCCGCAATATTCCATGATAGTATCTTGAGGGGGGGAAGAGTTGTTACCACAAGGGGTGGGCTTTGGGAGGGGACCGCTTCCAGCTCCAACCTCCGGGGGGGGGGGGTTTGGCCACAGTCAATTCCCTGGATAGCCCTCTGGGGTGGGGTACTCCCAGGAAGAAGGGCCACCACCAAAACCCCTTCTTCTGTATCTTGGGTGTGACGCAGATGTTCTTTCTCTTTGGGAGGTACTGGTTGACTATTCTTGCTTTTATTCAAAGCACCACCAGCCACCAACCCACACGGTCAATCCACCATATCTAGGATAGAGAAACGATTGTGAGTTGGGACTTGGTCGCGACTGGGGCATCCTTTCTGCCATCGTTCCCTGTCCACCTATGAAGCCCTTATCCCATTTCTCCTGGATACTAGTTCCCAACCATCCTCAGCTTGCGGAGATATTATGGGGGGGTAAAAAAAGGAAAGTGGAAGGGATTGGATAAGAGATCCCGGTGTTAGATATGGCCAGCTACATATATGAGAAACTGTGCGGGGATCCCTAAAATTAATCAATACACAGTCACCCGTGATAGTTTTTTGGGTGTTTCCCAGCCACGGGAGTCTCCTGACCATAAGAACTTCACTATTAACACCCTCAGGTAGAGGCCTGTTCTTGGAAAGCCAATGAATGACTTTGTTTTTTAAAGCCCCCAATGGTTCACTGATCGATGGTTTTAATTCCGGGATACCCGTTAGGATGACTGTGTAAGGAGCTGACTCAGGTGGTAGATTAACTAATCTGTGTCCACTATCCTGTCCCTCCACCCGTGATGGAGATGGTAGTAAGATGTCTGAGGGGTTGGGAATAATATTCCGTGGGGGGATCTTAGGCCCAGGTATTGGAGATTCAATCAATCTGGGCAGATGTAAGTTGGGAAGGAGTTGTGGGCCAGGGCTATCCCTAGATAGTGGTGCGTCTGCGGGCTTTGCGACTACTTTGGTTGATTTAAATGTGTCCCCTAGCTGGACCAATCCATATTGTAAATTTTGTATGGATGATTCCAATTTTGCAAGGCGATCTATTATGGGGGTGAGCATTTCACTCATGAGAGATTTTATGTCGGCAAGTGAGAAGCCCTCCTTCCGCACAGCAATTTTTGGACTCACAGGTCTGTTAGTCTGGGTTCAGGGTATAGCCACTCCCCCTCGCCCCGCTGTCGGAGGAGTTGTTTTTCCCCTAGAAACATGCTTTGAGATCTTCGGCCTGCGCCCCCCTACAGTTTGAGCCCTTCCCTTCTTCTTGGGTATTGCTCCCTCACGGTCCCCCTGGGTGGTGTGTGAAGTAGGGGTAGTACTAATGCTCGTAGGTGTCTCTGGGGCTAAATCTGATTTGCGTGTTAACGAGGCAGTAGAAGCCTTGGTGGCGGGAGGGATAGTGCGGTAAAATCAAATGAGGTAGAAATATCACAGTCTATATTAGACATATTGTTTGGGTTCAATAATGTCGAGGAGCCAGGCAAACCCCCCGTAGCAGGTTCGACATGTTCTGATGTTTGTGGCGGGGACGTAGCATGTCTGAGGGGGCCTAGAGACGATCTTCTAATCCAGTCTATTTCAAGGGATATGCGCTTCTCTAGAGTAGTTATATCGTCAACCAATAGAGAGCCTGCCCTTGCAAAATATAAGTCCAAAGTACCTGTGGGCTTAACAGCAGCCTGCGTTGTTTTGCTCCGTGTTTCTCTCGCAGGCGCCATAAGTACAATGGAGGTGAGGGCCTAGGAAGGTGAGCCCTGTCCCTGCCTCTCCTGTCCTCGAACGGCCTCAAACGGCCCGCTCTTTGCCCGGTCTTCGCTCCGGGCGCGTACCGCTGGCGCGTAGGGGCGGAGCTCTTAAGCTGCTTGGTTGTTGGAAAAAGGGGGAGGGGCCGGGAAGAGGACACAGGTGTGCTGGATGAAGGCAACAGCGAGCACCCTGGTCCTCGCAGTCCCAGAGCAGCGATATTGCACAGCAACCTCCCAAAGTTCAGAGTCCGTAAGTTCAGCAGCCCCGGGCGGGGGGAAACAGCAGCTTCAAAATATCCACCAGGCTAGTCCGACGAGCGGCTCCCGCGAAGCGGGGGCCGCGAGAGGTTATGAACTGGATGGGGGAGGGGCCGGGAAGAGGACACAGGTGTGCTGGATCAAGGCAACAGCGAGCACCCTGGTCCTCGCAGTCCCAGAGCAGCGATATTGCACAGCAACCTCCCAAAGTTCAGAGTCCGTAAGTTCAGCAGCCCCGGGCGGGGGGAAACAGCAGCTTCAAAATATCCACCAGGCTAGTCCGACGAGCGGAACCCGCGAAGCGGGGGCCGCGAGAGGTTATGAACTGGATGGGGGAGGGGCCGGGAAGGAAGAGGACACAGGTGTGCTGGATCAAGGCAACAGCGAGCACCCTGGTCCTCGCAGTCCCGGAGCAGCGATATTGCACAGCAACCTCCCAAAGTTCAGAGTCAGTAAGTTCAGCAGCCCCGGGCGGGGGGAAACAGCAGCTTCAAAATATCCACCAGGCTAGTCCGACGAGCGGCCAATCTTTTAACAGAGTTAATACTCCTTTGCATACCCTGGGCTCTTGAAGCCACTAAATTAGACCATGAGTGATCTTTATCAAAAAGCACTCTAAGATATGAAGAGGTGTCAACCACCTCGATTTTCTTTCCTGACAACTGGAAATGTGGTTGTTTCTCATCTCTTGCAGCTCCAGCCACAATTATGAACAATTTGGATTCATTAACTTTTAGATCAAGGAAGGCCATGAAGGCGGAGTAGGCTGTGATTAGCGTTTATAGGGCTAACCCTGATCTGGCCATCAATACCGCATCGTCGGGATACGCCAAAATCAGAAGGGGGTATAATAATATTTGGGCACATCCACCGGTAGAGCAGACAGGGAGGACTCTACCGCGTTCGTATAGATGGAAAAAAGGAATGGTGCAAGAACACCCCCCTGTCTTACTCCCTTTTCGATTTGAAAGAAGCGAGTGCACTCCTCCTTCCTGTCACACCTTACACAAGCAGTGGCATTGGCATACAGCTGACGAATAAATGCAATTATCGGCGGATCGATACCCATACCCTCCATCATGGACCACAGCCTTGAGTGTGACACACAATCGAAGGCTGATGTTAGGTCCATGAAGGCCATATAGAGCTTCCCGCCTTTTGCCTTAGTATATTTCCCTATGGTTAGGGAGAGGTTTAAGCACTGGTCGACCATCTCCATTCTTCTACGGAACCCATATTGCGCCTTCATAAAAATATTATGGGATTCGGCCCAATCTTCCAATCTGGCCAAAAGAACCCGTCCCATAAGTTTAGCAGTGGTATTGATGTGCGTTATGGGGCGATAATTCTTTGGAGACCCCCTCTCCCCTTTTTTATAAATAGGCACAATTACACTCTGGTTCCAAGAGAAAAGCGGGCCTACTATCTGAATGCTATTAAAAATATTTGTAAGTAAAGGAACTCACATATCGTAATTCTGCTGAAAGAGGTCAATTGGGACTCCATCTGGCCCCGGCGCCTTACGGGGGGTAAAGGATACCAACGCCATTCTGATCTATGATACAGAGAAAGTTAGCCCTCCCTGCAGTAAAGGCTCTGGACAAGATAATAGTGGGTTTGGGGAGGTTGATAGACCAAATATTCCTTCAAAATGTCTCATCCATGCCTCTTCATCTACATTCACGTCTAATGTAGGATCACTGGTGTCTTTAAAATGTGGGGCATTCACAATTTTCCAGAAGTTTCCGCTACTGCCAGAGATAGCTGCTTGCTCGAGATCTGCCCATGCCTGCGCCCTAAGATCTTTCTCTCTTGCCCTCCTCGCTAGTTTATAATCTTTGCGTGACACGGAAATCAAAGAGGAGTCTCTAGGATGGGTATTTAGGGCATTTACGAGGGCTTTTCTTGCTGTGGCGCAGACTGTATCAAACCACCCAGCATTAGTGGTAGCATTTGGTAACTTGACCCAAGTAAGTGCTACTTTTACTTTCTCCAAAAGGACAATGAACTGGGTAACCAAGAATAAAGGCGATGAGTTCTCTACCAGTATTTCCTCTTTTACTTGGACTAGGATTTCGGGGCCTAGATTTAGTTTTTGTGCCTGTGACCACTTCAGTTGATAACCATTTTTCCTAGACAAGCTTACACCTTCTACAACCTTGTTGTGCTCTTTAGATTTGGATAGGCTGCTTAAGTGAATAGATAACATGGCGTGGTCACTGTGGGAGGAAAATCAGGTGCTTGTATGGGCCACTTTCCCATGTAGATGTACCGAGGCTAAAATTAAGTCTATAGTAGACTCTTGGGTGCCACTTCTAAAAGTGGTCCCTTGTCCTTCCTCTTTTGCTTCATTTATTAAGCACAAATTCCACTTATATAACAAACTATCCAAAATTTCACCATACTCGTGTATAAAGTGTGAGAGGAGATTACTATGAGTCTTCTACTCCACATACCCTGGTCCCATTAAACTTGCAAAGGAGAACATTAAAATCCCCCACCCATAAATGGTTTACACTACCCCCCTTTTTTTCCCTTGTACAATTTCTCAATCTCCAGTGCTAGTGCGTCTAGCAACTAGCCTCAAATTCCTCCCAAACTCGTTATTATAAAAATTAACAATTGTCCAAATGTCCTGTTTCCTACTGCCCATCTCGAAATTCTGAAAATGAGGATGTGGGGGACCAACCTACTTGATTTGGAGAGGTATAGTGTTTGAGATTAAGGTGAGTAAGCCCCCCTTTGCCCTTCCAGAGACTGATGGAATTGCTGGAGAATGGAAGGTGCGAAACCCAGGAAAAAAGATTGGGTCTTTAGCCCAAGTCTCCTGAAAGAATACTACCTCCATAGATTGTCACTTATTTATCCAGTGGGGGTTAGCTATTTTGGAAGCTAAACCTGCCACGTTTCACGATAACATATTAGGCCTAGATCCCTCAATGTCATTCATACAAGTTGGCGAGACCTGCACGTGTTCCTGAACACTGGATGCTAGATTTACGACTACAGGGGCCTTCTCAGTGGGTAGTATAATAGGTGGGATCTCCAGTGGACTAATCTCTGCAAGGGCCGCAGTAGTTGCCCTAGTTGGTAATTTGGGGGATGAGAGAAATAGTCAGTCACATGCCTCCAAATTCGACAGGGCAGCGAATCTATTATGTAAACTAATCCCAGAGTTTAAGAGGGGACCCTCGTTCAGACCAGTGAGTGGTTTCAATTATCTGCCCCTCTACTCCCTTCCCATGGTAACACTCTGGCCAGTGTAAAAGGACTCCAAGGGAAAAGGTATTATCTGTGAGTTCCTTAGAGAAAAACTATGGAGATTGGCTAGGAGAGAAGCACTTATTATGGAGATTGGCAATGAGAGAAGCACAAATTGCAGTCAAGGCAAGACCTTTTGGCAACAGTATTTGTTTACATGTGCAAGATCCCACGTGCATATAAGGTCTAGTTCTAAATATAGCATAATGTTTTGCGTTAGACAGAATAAGAAATATGGCAAACACTAATCAAATCTTGGAACCTTGAAAACTTCGACTTCCCCGTCGGCAATCCCATTGGATTCTGAGGAGGATTCACTTACCTAAGAAGACTGTTGTGTCAATGCAGAATGTGGGTGCCATATTAGATGAGGGAAATCCCCTTGCAAGTAACTGGGATTCCCCAGATGTGCTGTATCAGTGAACAAGCTGGAGGGATCGCCTAGTAAACTGAAATTGCACTCTAACCATTGGTGCAACCACAAGTAACCTCTATTCTCCTCCCTGCAATGCACTGCTTGTTTCATGTGAGGTGATGCCACACAAATATTGCCCAGATTACATAACAGAAAATACAGAGTGTGCAGTTTTTAGGTCATCAGAGCCAAATGTGAAAGACAATTCAAAGAAGCAGCCCCTATAGGAGGTTCACCCAAAATCCATCTCTATGTATGTGCTAGGTGCTTTTGACATGAGCTCTGCCAAGTCACCAAATCTGTCTGTAGTCATCCTAGAAATATCAAGTTCGCCCAGCTACGATAACTTTATAGCCGGGGGTGTGTACAGATTCCAAATGGGATGGCTGCCTTAATCAATCAATCAATCAATCAATCAATCAGAGCTTGTAAAGCGCAGCTACTCACCCGTGACGATCTCAAGGCACTGGGGGGGTGGGGGGCGCAGTGGATCAGGCTAGGTGCTGAGTTCATACGAAGAGCCAGGTTTTAAAGTCCTTCCTGAATTGCGTCAGAAAGGGGGATTACATAAGGTGAATGGGCAGGGTGTTCCATGTCTCGGAGGCAAGGAAGGAAAATTACATTCTTCTGATTCTGGCCTTGTGGATTCGTGGGACAGTAGCCAGGGAAAGCTGGGCAGAGCGGAGGTGTCTGTTGGGTACGTGGAATGTGAGGCGGTGATTCAGGTATGCAGGTCAGGCATCGTGAAGGGCCTTGTATGCGTGGGGGAGGAGTTTGAAGCTTCTTCTTTTGTCAAATGGGAGCCAGTGGAGGTTGCAGAGGTGTTGAGTGATGTGGCTGCGAGGGGGATGTTGAGGATTAGTCTTGATGCTGCATTCTGGCCATTCTGGAGTCTTTGGAGGAGACTGGGTGACACAGGTGTATAGTACATTGCTGTAGTCGAGTCTGCTGCTGATGAGGGTCATGGGTGACTGTCTTCCTGGATCTGGTGGGGATCCAGTTGAAGGTCTTTCGCAGCAGGTGGAGTGTGCTGAAGCAGTTTGAGGAGACAGTGTTTATCTGGCTGTCCATTGTGAGTGAGGAGTCCAGAACGGTGCTGAGATTTCATGTGTGGTTTGTCGGGGTAAGGGGACTTCCTAGAGCAGAGGCCCAGCAGGATTCCTTCCAAGTGGAGGGGAGGCTCCCAGGATGAGGACTTTTGTTTTGTCTGAGTTGAGCTTCAGGCAGCTGTCATTCATCCAGGCGGTGACAGTTTTCATTCCTTTGTGGAAGTTGTTCCTGCCGACAATGGGTTCCTTGGTGAGTGAGAGGATCAGCTGGGTGTCGTCGGCATAAGTGACGATGTTGAACCCGTGGTTCCTGATGATGGCTGTGAGGGGTGTCATGTAGATGTTGAAGAGGGTAGGGCTGAGGGTACTCTTCAGCTGATCCTTGTCAGTTTCAAGAGGCATGGTGGGAGTCTAACCTGTTGTGTTCTGCAGGTGAGGAAGGAGCAGATCCAATTTAGGGTCTTGTCTCAGATACCAGAAATTCTGGACTCTTGTGGCTAGGGTGTGGTGGAAGAGGGTGTCGAAGGCCACCTAGAGGTCCAGTAGGACGAGGGCCGTAGTTTCTCCCTGGTCAAGGAGGGAGTGGATGTCGTTGGTGGCAGTGAGGAGGGTGGTCTTGGTGCAATGATTGCTTCGTAATCCGGATTGGGAGATGTCTACGATACGGTTGGTTTCAATAAAGTTGGTGAGCTGGGCGTTGATGGCTTTTTCAATGACTTTGGCTGGGAAGGGGAGCAGGGAGATGGGGCTGATGTTCTTGTGGTCTGTTGGGTCTGCAGAGGGTTTCTTCTGGAGGGGGTTGATCTTGGTGTGTTTCCAGTCATCGGGAAAGGTTGCAGTCTCGAGGGAGCAGTTGATGGTTCAGCATAGCTTTGGAATGATGACAGAGGCAGCTCTGTGGAAAATGTGGTGCGGGTTGGGGTGCGAAAGTGCTCCAGAGTGGATGCTTTTCAAGGTCTTTATAGTGTCATCAGTGGTGAGTCGGTCCCAGCTGTGCAGAGTCAGTCGGGGGAGGGTTGGCATCGGATGTTGTAGTTGCTGGCACAGTGGGTGGTCCTGGGTGTCAAAGTTGTCATAGATTTTCTTGATTTGTTGGTAGAAGAAGGTGCGGAGTCTGTTGCAGAGGTCTTTGGAGGGTGGGATGTCTGTGACCTCGCTGTTGGGGTTGGTGAACTCCTTAATGATGCTGAAGAGGTCTTTGCTATTGTGTGCATTGTTAGTGATTCTGTCTTGGAGGGTCTTCTTCCTTGTGGTTTTGATGAGGTGGAGGTGTGTGGTGGTGGCTGCTTTGAAGGCGGCTTTGGCTTCCGGGTTTTGTTTTCCCTCCATGTCTTCTTGAGCCATCTAAAGGTGGGTCTAGACTCTTGAAGCATGGGGTGAACCAGCTTGCTTTCTTGACGTGTTGTCTGCCAGTGGCTTTCTTGAGGGGGCCTATTTTGCACTTAATTTTCCAACCATATCTCCTCTTATCTTAGTGAAGAGGCATCCAGGCTCATAACTACACCCCAGTGGTCAAATCTCTACTGTGCTCTAATGAGAGGTTCATACTGTGGATCTGATATAGTGGGAAGCTTTGCTGGGGGCAACCAAGGCCCAGACTTAGGCAGGTGGGAATCTGCCCATAAAATCAGTGCCTACCAGCTCTCCTTCACTTTAATGGATGCAAAAGCCATCTGGTGCTGCCCAGGGTTGAGTACATGCTTTTGAGGCGCATCTCTGGCACCATGCAATTTGAATAAAACTAGCCACCATCTTGATTTGCAGGAACATGGCCTGGTAGAAGAGGCCAACCGCTGTGTGCCGCTGGGACCTGGTCTACCTGCACACTGTCAGCTTTATGACCTGACACTCAGGGAGACACACAACCCAAATCAACAGATGATTACAGAACGATGTCAAGTTACTAGAACTTAAATCCTGCCATTCGTATCATTAGCTGGATACTTGTGGTTCCTTGTCTAGCAGGCTCCTGTGAGTAAGTGCATGGCTCATATATCTTCCTTAAGACTGCTTTAAAACGGGGGCCACCCAGTGTTCGAAGTAGGGAAACAGATTAGGGGTACTGTGGGCGGAGAATCAGAGGGTGAGAATAACATGGGGATTGGGTCAGTGGACGGAGTCAGAGGTTTGGCCAGAAAGAGCAAAACATCTCAATTATTAGTATTTGAGAAACTATACCGCATTGCGATGCAGCCTTTCTTTTGCCGCATAATTTAGTCAACATTGCGACATAATTTTGTCCTCTATTGCTGCATAATCACAGTGGCCCGAAAGCAGACAACACAGGTTAAAAGTGCTTGTGCATGAAGCAGAGAAATTGTGAAGCTTGCAAACATAGTTTGGTGTGTGTGCAAATCCCGCGTTTTCAATCCCTGGTGAGTTGCACTACTACTGCTGAAACAAGGCCAATAAAGGTACCAATGGATGAGGCGGACTGGCCTCAATGCTCCTGTTACCTCAGTAACAGAGCCACTGCTGCTCTAGGGTGTGGTATTTTGTAGGCCTGCCTGCAGGACTGTAGGTGAACTTCAGTATGGATTGTGGTGGACAGGTCTTCATGGTTAAACCCACACTTGGGACCCCTAGGGTCCACCTGCTGGTGCTAAGACACCAGGGCTTCTAAGGTCAAGCAGGACCTCCTAATGTCTAGCATGGGAATGTGCTCCCACACGAGAGTGGTCTGGTGGACTGGTCATGAAGTTTGAAACTTGTTCCCCAGTTCCAAATGCGGCAGCTCTGGCCATAGTGCCACATCCTCTTCCCTACTGAACACCATACTGCCCCACTGAAAGAAACTCACACTGCCTTCATCTACAACCCAATTGTGCCCCCTATGAACACCTGGATGCAACTCAATTCAAATTATTCACTGAACAAAAGTAATATGCTGCCTGAAAGGAAAAAAAAGTAACAACATCCTGGAAAAAGCAAACACTCATAAGGAGTGCAAGATTTAGTAAAGTATGTGAAATGTAAGCAGAAACAACATTGTTACCTTATCGCTTTTACAGTCATTCTTCAGAAATCAGTAAGTGTTTTTGCCTGCAAGGTTAAGGACATGACTACAGGGCCATGAAGGGACCCGTTTCAATGTCCATTACTTATATTCTTACAAAATGTAAGGAGTATGGTTTAAAAAGACCACATCTGTGAATACATAGCCAAAGTACGCATTTTATAGACTAAAATAAGAAATATAGCTGATAAGGATCACATTCAATGTTTTCCACTCCATGAATCAACCAGGTATTGCAGCATCTCCAGGAATGTTGCACTTCCCCATCTTGGAAACAATGCTGTTCACAGAAAGATGAGAAAACAAAAGTAGCGCTTCACTGGCAAACTCTGTAAAGTGGCGCTAATGTAATTGAGCGTGAATAAATCCAATCTGGCCACTTTACGACCAACCTGTCTTGCTTTATTTAGTCATTTTTTTTTTTTATTTTGAACCTTGTGTTATCTCTGTCCAGAGGCTGCACTTAGGAAAAGAAACATTTTAGAAAGAACTACGGGGCATATTATCAAGAAACAGAGTTAAAATTATCGCCGCTTTAGCGATAATGGCTTGATAATATGCCCTTGAGAATTCCCATAGAAGCCCATGTTTTGGTGACAATATGGGCTTCTATTGGAATTGTCAAGTGCATATTATCAAGCCCATTATCGCCGCTTTAGCGGCAGTTTTCTGCCGCTAAAGCGGCGATAATTTTAACTCCATGCTTGATAAAATGCCCCTACATTTCTAGCAAAAGTGTTTCTTCTTTTTGGATCCATTTCACAGGAGTACAAATGAAGGAAAGGAGAGAAAAGAGAGGGTAAGAGCCGGTTCTCGAAATCACAGTTTTCAGCAAGTGAGGAGTAACACAGGGACATAAAAAGAGGAAAAAAGAGAAGGAAAGAGAATGGTAGGCGCTGTCCTTATCTTCTCTGGGCAGGAAGATAAAGATAGAGGGGCATATTATCAAGCACGGCGTTAACATTATCGCCATTTTAGCAGCAGAAAACGGCCGCTAAAGTGGCGATAATGGTTTTGATAATATGCCGCAGAGAATTCCCATAGAAGCCCATGTTGACACCAGAACATGGGCTTCTATGGGAATTCTCAAGGGCATATTATTAAGCCCATTATCGCCGCTTTAGCGGCAGTTTTCTGCCGCTAAAGCGGTGATAATTTTAATGCTGATTCTTGATAATATGCCCCAGAGTCCTTTTCCGTAACTCTCCACCCCTCCCGTCCCCAAACTGCAGAGCTTTATCTATAGGCCTTGGCAATTTCTGCCATCCTGGGATGCATTTTTAAAATACAAATGTAGGGGAATGGATTCATTTAAATAAATGTAAAAAGTAGGGGCACACCGTGCCCTGACGATCCCTCCCACTTCGACCACTGGGGCCACCTAAACCTACCCACATAAGGCAATGGCATCTACCCTGCATGTTACTTATCTGGGTCTGGATGGCTGTATTAATTCTGTAAGACAAAGCCTTTCCTGGTTAAATCCAATGCTTAATGTCAATAAAATTGTGATTGAATTTATATATAACAAACCCTGCCTCTGGGCAGCAGCGGCCCCTGCGTACTAAAGACAATCAGGTTTTTCAAGCTTTAATACATTTTGCTCAGTGTTTCAAGGGGAAAAGCGATAACAGACAGACCTAGCTCACATATGATGGCAGGAAAATAAGAAAGTGATGGATGTCATGGACTCAGCTTGGGTGAACCAGGGCAAATCTGATGTGATAATTCAATCTCGCCAATGAATAACATGTAAAATATTTTATAAATAAGAAAAACAATTTCAAGACAATTGACCATAAGACAGATATGAAGGCCATGTGGTTAGACCAAATGAAGGAGAGCCTTGGATAGCTAGGCAAATGTACGGGATAAGGCAGAGTAACACAGATTGAACCTCGAACATGGTGTTAATTTCTCTAAAGATTTGCTTATTTCTCTTGAAATATCTTTGTAGTATCAATGTAAAAAGTGAAGATTTAGGGGCAGATTTACAAGCCCCTTGCGCCACTTTTACGTCACTTTTCCCATTTTACAAATGACGCAAAAGTGGCGCAAGGGCCTTATAAATAAGCTCCTTAGAAGTGAGGGGAAATAATACTTGTATATTTTGGATTGCAAGATTTACTGCTTTCTAAAACACAGAATTAACACTAGTATTTGATATTGTTTTAAGGGAACAGTTATTGGAATGTTTATTATGAAACAGGTGCACAGATCCCTGACTACCAGACTGTCCTTGGGCGCACCCTATCACTACTAGACTCTTGAAGTATAGAGATAAGGATTAGATTTAAGACTGGCTAGGGAAAGTGGTGGAATAGATTACATAGGGATCAAAATCTAATTTTTCTCTGCCTTTACTGCAGTAGTTCCAGAGGCAACATGGTAGTTTACTGATGCCAAGAAATTCCTGCCTTTAGCTATGCTACATCCTGCCACACTCGTGGTCTTTTCCAAAAGTCGCTACTGACATTTGTGAACGTTAGCTTAAAGTTCTGCAAGAAAGTTACTGAAAGGAAAAAAAATCCTAAAATTTCCCAGAGTCTTTATGGAGCTCTCAGGTCCAGTGGTGGCTAGTATCAGGTGAAAGTGATGGGGCAGCACAGGGGGACAGTAACAATACAAAAAACAAAAAAAGAACTTACTTGCCGCTTGCTTCGCTTCTGCTACTCTGCTAGTGCACAGACTGAGGCTCCCAGAAGCCCCTACTGCTAATCCAGATGCTGCTCTCATGCTGGTAAAACTATTACTCAGCATGAGAGAAGCACAGGAATTGGCCTGAGTTGCCTGGTTTTGCGCTCCAGTGGGGACTGGGAGCCTGTGCCTACTGTTCTCCACCCAGCAACGCAGTTCGCGTTGGAGAGATCTCACCACACACGTGGGTTTGGCCCTCCTAAGACAGCCAGCCAAACCAACATGTGCACCAGCAACACTCCTCCTCCCTGCTTCCTGCAGTGCTCTGGTAAGTATGGCCCTGCCACCAAGACTGGGCTCTGTGAAGAAAAATAAAATAATAATAAAACTGTTTTACTATCATTTTATTTTTCACGTTTGTGTCTGCTGGCATGGGGATAAATCTACTCTGCTATACCGGAGGAGCCAGCTGCTACTCAGGCCCACTTAAGTGATGTAAAGTGAACCTCTCCCTATGGATTTATATAATAAATATATGTTTATTGGTTATATATCACAATGTGTTTTTTATGTGAGTCTCAGGTGGCCATATTGTGGCTCTTGGTAATGGTGCTCAATTTTAAAAGTTGATACTGAATCTTGGGTCTTATAGATCCACTAGCTATAACACATCTCTTCTACTGTAACATGCGAGGTGTGGATTAACACTGATGGTCGGGGCAGCACAAAACTGAATGTGCATTCCTCAAAGTTTGCATGTGATGTTGTTATGGTTTAAACTGTTTTGGATCTCTACACAGCAGATTGGGGTTTACTGCATGAGTGGAAGGAAGGTTGGGGTGGAGTGTTGGGTAGTTTTTGTTTCTTACTATGCTGCAATTAGATATGTCTGTGCTTTGCTTATTCACAAACAATGATCACCACACTAAATTTGTCTTTCAAAAAGTATTTCCTATGGTATGGGGCTCAGGTTGGACAATAGTGGGCGTGCAATGTAAAACGTCAGTGGTCCTAATTATCCTAAAAAGGACAGGCTGGAATGGCTTAGCTGGAAATGCTAAAAATAGATGTTGTGCTCCTGCAGGAGATACACCTTGACCTAGGAAGCCTCAGACCTTTGCCTCTAAATGGGCCCAATTGTCATATTTTGCTCCCTTCAACTCATACGTAAGAGAAGATGCCGTTCTTATAAGGAAGACAGTAACATCTGTACTCTAACCCGAAGGTAGGTTGGTAATGGTCACCAGTCAATTTTTGAATATCGGAAACTGATATTGGAACAACATGGCAAATCCATGGCATTATGTTGTGGGAATTCTACTTTAGCCCTAGACGCCATACTTTTGGAACAGGCCCACTACTACCATGACAGACTGGTTAGGCCCCACCCTCATTTTTTTTCAGATGCATGCAATCTCTTAAATGCTTGGAGCTATAAAAAAGGCCCAACATGTTTTTCTTTTTCTCTTCTGTGCATGACATTCACTCACAATTAGATAAATGGTTTGCTGGTTAAGAGATCAGTCACTGGCTTTCTGATGTTAAAAATGTCCCACATCTGATTTCTGATCATTTCCATGTCTTATTGGAATTTGAGATCATTGTGTCACTACCAAACTGTTAGACTTGACAGCTATAGGGTGGTCTTCCACTAAATGCTTTGCCTGCTTGCCTCCAATTTTGCTGCATACTTTTTGTTAATCTTTGGATTCTGAACACTTTACCACTGCCAACCAGTGCTAAAGTGCATGTACTTCCCCCTAAACATGGTTGGATTGACTTATCCACAACTGGCATTTTTTATTTATCTGTGAGTCCCTAATAGAGTGCATTGCATATGCCCAGGGTCTGTTAAATTAAATGCTACTATGAGCCTAAGGCACTGATCGTCCTACCCACACAAGTAGCACTTCTTTATACATGTCTCAGGCCTGCCACTTAAGAGCCTGTGTGTGCAGTTTACACTGCCATATCAACTTGACATTTAAAAACCACTTACCATGCCTCAAACTCCCTTTTTATTACATATAAGTAATCCCTAAAGTAGGCCATAGTTAGCCTATAGGGCAGGGTACTGTGTAATTAAAATGTAGGACATGTACTGTTACTGCTACGCTGAGGACTACCTCTCTCAAAGGTTAACATTGGGAATTCCTTATTACACTTCTAAGCTGTAATTCCTGATTGAGAAGGAGTAGTTCTATCATGTTTCATATCATTGGAATGGTAATGATAAATCCTCTTTGCTGCCAAAATTCCATTTATCAATACTATTTTAAAAATGTGACTTTTAGAAAAATTAGTACATGTAACAGAATGGTCCTATTGGCAATTAATTCAAAGATAAAGAAAAGAATACACTATTAATCTGTGTATTATAATGTTGAGAGAGAAACATATGAAAAAACACACGTAGAGTTTTCATATAGAGATAAATTCAAATGATCTCCTAAAAAATATTCTACATTTTAATACATTTATGTCAAGGTTGTCCTAAAGGGTGTGAAAAAGTGTTTGTGACAGTGCTCAAATGCAAAATGGTAAAGGAAAAAGAAAATAGAGGCACAAAGGAAATTCAAAATTATTTTATTCTCATTGGCTCAAATCATTCCAGAATGATTGGAATACTTCAATACCCTTTTGTGATGGGAGCCTTTTTCCCGTTAGTCACCAAAGGGCTGCACCACTATAGGTACTAACCTGTTTATATGTTGGCTTGGCATTAAGAGAGAGCTTTTACCTTTCATGATTGACTAGGTACTAATGAAGGTATTCTCTTGTAGTTTGCCCCTATAATCCTTCAATACCGTCCTGATGAAGACTCTTGTGCAAGGTCTATAACTACCTGATGCAGCAGTTGAGTCAAAATGTCAGCACCAATTACTAAGCCTCGATTGATTATGAAAATCCTTGTAAATGAGATGTTAGGATTATGCCACAACCATTTTTGAACTATGGATCATTGCTCCTAAGCTGAAGAGGTTTTTTCAGACAGGCTTTATGCATTGGCTGTTTTGGAGCCAATGACAATGCTCTTTGACTTGAACTCAGATTGATCTCTAAGGGCATGTTGGCTCGTCTCCTGTTTTAAGACTCAGGGATATCAAAGTCTTTTACCCTGCTCCTGTGCCTGGTCCATTGGAAGTGGATACAGGTACTTGCTCCAGTAGAACCAACACATTCTTTGCTGCGTGAGCAGAATCGATGCATTGCTGCTGCTGAGGGAACAGGACTGTGCATCACACTTGGAACCAGCACATCTACATAGGAACTGACGCATTGAAATCACCACATCGCTGACATCACCACCACTGCAGAGAGACGATCGACGCATGCCATATTACTACTATTGGCAAAATGTAAGGTAGCAATGGCCTGGCTAAAGGGTCTGCTACCCAGGTCGGAAGCTTGGATATAAGATGCTGCTTGTTGTAATGACTCATCTGATTGTTTTACGATGATGCAACCTCTGCTACATAAACCTTGGTACAGATGGGGGAGCTATATGGATCGAAATACCTTGACACATATCTGATATGAGGCTGTCTCATGATGGGTTGACTACCTAATATGAAACTGTGAGAATGCAGATTATAAGTGGGAGGAGATGTGAGTCCCACCAAGTAATAATGTCATAATTCCATACAAGATCCAGTTAGGTCTCAATAATTTAAACCTGAGCTCAAACCTTGGTAGCTGTAGTATGGAAAAGACAGGCTTAAATTAGGATTAACGATTGTTATACCAATACCACTCTAATTTATAACATTAGAAACACATCTAATGAACAATAGATAGCAAAACAAAATAAATCAGATGTAGGGAGCCAGAGCTATGTTTTTTGAAGTTTTAAGTCAAAACAGCAGCTCAAAGCACAAAGTACCAATCATGGTTAACTCTTCAGGCTAGGCTGAGTCCAAGGCAACATTTAAGGATGACTGCGAGCTTCTGCTGGTTGGGTACAGGGACTAGGTGTGTCCTAGTGGAAGTTTATCTTCTGACTCATAGGATTTTCTGGAGAAAAGTCTTCCTCGATCATTTGCTGGCGGGTTAAACTGCAGGCTGGGTCTGAAGGAAGATTTGACGACGGTGGCTTGGTGAAGCAAAGGTCCTTAGTGGGAGACTCACCTCTGGGGGAAAGGTTGGTGCAGTTGATGGTGGGACTCTACAAGTGGGTAAAGTCCATAATTTGTATCCTGGAAAGTAAAATCGAAGGTCAGACTCTGCTCGACATTAGCCTAGCTGAAGACCCTCTATTTTCAGAAATACTTTCCTAGAAGTCATAGTCATAGTCAAATCCTTTATTCGATCAATTAAAAAATTATCATAAAAGCACAAGATAAAAACATGTTTTCAGTATTCGTTATCAATTTAGACAATAAAATAGTTCATATTTTATCCACAGTTAAAATTTAAAAACAATCAAGACTTTTCCATATCATAAAATCAATCATTACCCTATCAGTCCCCATATGATATAAAATAATTAACAAGTGGCCTACCCAGAAGTTAATGGTATCCCCCTCTTTCTTTTTTTCATACAGGCCCATAAGAACGTAGCTGCCGAAAAACATACAAAGGGGTCAGATAGCATTTAAAAAAATATAATGCCACCTGGCATTGATTAAAATTCGATTTCCTTAATATTGGTTTTAGATAGTCATTCCTTTCCTTCTCATATAGCCTACAGAATAAAACCAGGTGCAATTCAGTTTGATTTGATAGTTTATCACATGGGCAAAAAATGAGATTAACATGATTATAGGTTTTATCCGGGTAGCCTAACATAAGTGGAATCATGTGCAATCGAAACCTCAATAATATAAATCTATGTTGTGCATTGGTGACATCTGCTAGATAGAAAAATCCTCTCTCTGTCAGTGGGGGATTTGAGCGATAGGTTACAACTGCATGCTTCTCTTTATAATGCTCCCGTCGCTCATAATCAACCATCTTCAGAAACATACTTTTAACCTTTTGCTTTGAAACTTTTCTGCACGAAGATGGACCTTTAAATAATTGAGAAAGGCCAATTTTATTCAAAAGTATTTCTACATAACCCAACCATCTGGACATCCTGCTGTTATCCATGTTCAAACAGTTCTTTATTATTGTTTGCATCAGCGGCACTGTATCCCTTTGCCAGATTGAGTGCTATAGGAGGATGGGGGCCATTTGTATTGTATCTGCGATGTAAGGGAGGCCCAATTCCAAATGTTAAATATAGTTAGAGGCAGAGACGGGCAGGCCCACTAAAGATTTAAAAAACTTGTTGTCAATAGTTTGGAGTGCGCCCGTATCTACAAAACCCCACACTCCAGCCCAATACGTTACCGCTGCCTTAACTTTAGCCTGATAGATGTTTCTTATCTGTAAGAGAGGTCTAGCACCCAATTTTTTAGCGAATGATTTTACCGCAAAAAGGCTTCTTTCCATTACACCCTTTCTTCCTTCCACTAACCTTGACCATGATAAGTCCTTGTCAAACAAAACCCCCAGATAGGGGAAGGAGTCAACCACCTCTATTCTCTCCTTATCCACATGTAAGTAGGGAGTTCTATCTCTTTTTCTTGCTCCCACTATGACTGCAAAGGACTTAGTGTGATTTACCCTCAGGTCTATTGAGTTCATTAAGGATACATGCGAGGATATCAGGTGTTGAAGACCACGCCCCGTCCTGGTGATCAACACCGCATCATCCGCATACGCCAAAATAGGTAGGAGTTGCGAATTAAATATAGGGACGTCTCTTGTAGTCTTGGTAAGGGCATTTTCTACTCCATTTGTGTAAAT
This sequence comes from Triturus cristatus, assembly GCF_964204655.1. Lineage (NCBI taxonomy): Eukaryota > Metazoa > Chordata > Amphibia > Caudata > Salamandridae > Triturus > Triturus cristatus. Next base: position 1,042,708,524 of record NC_140591.1, on the reverse strand, counting down.
GGAGAAGAGAAATGGGGCGAGGATGCATCCCTATTTTACTCCTCTGGCAATTTTGAATAAACGTGTGCAATCCCCATTTTTAGTGTATCGGACCGAAGCCGTGGCATTGGAATACATCTGTCTAATACAATTTAATATGACTTAGTCAACCCCCATTTCCCCCATTATAGTCCATAGCTTTTCATGGACCACGCAGTCGAACGCTGCCGCCAGGTCCATGAAAGTCAAATATTTTCCCCTCCTTCATTCTAGTGTATTTTTCTGTTATAATTGCCAAGTTCAAGCACTGGTCCATGGTGCTCCTTCCCTGCTGGAACCCATATTGGGCCTGGATTATGATGTTATTGTCCTTGGCCCATTCCTCTAGCTTAGAGAGGAGAAGCCGGTCCATGAGTTTTGCTGTCGTATCCCGCAGGGCAATTGGCCTATAATTTTTGGGATTGGCCCTGTCCCCTTGTTTATAAATTGGGATGATGACACCTGCCGACCAAGATGGTGTGGGACCTACTCGGACTATACTATTCATAACATTTGTTAATAAGGGTGCCCATAGTTCCGGTGTTCCTTGAAAAAAGTCTATTGGAACACCGTTCAGTCCTGGGGCTTTACCTGAGCTGCACAACATCAAGCTTTTCTTTACTTCCATAAATGAGAAGGAAAGAGGATCCTGATGGTTTGTTTCCATATTAATGGGTGGTGTTCGGGGAGTTATACTTGAGGCAAAGATGTTCTCAAAATGGGCTACCCATGCTTCCTCTTCTACGTTGTTTCTATTGTGGGATCTGAGGGATTTTTAAAAAGCCGTGCAATAACTATCCTCCAGAAATCACGGCTATTACCCATTTTAGCTGCTGTGTCAAGATCCTCCCAAATTTCCTCTTTTATAGCCTTCTCTCTATTTCGCCTAGCAAGCATATATGTAGCCCGCAATCCCCTAATTTGGTCTGGGATACTGGGTCTATTTTTCAAGGCGTGCATCTAAGCCCTCCTTGCTTTTGCACATTGGGAATCAAACCTGCCCCTTTCGGGCCCCTTGTTTGTTTCTTTTGGACATGTAAGAGCCAGTTTTACCTTCTCTAGGAGATCACAGAAGGCCATCACAGTTTCTCCTGCTTCAGCCTCTGGATCTAGGCAAATTGCTATCTTGCTCAGTGTAGTTAATATAATTTCTACAGTCAGTTTAGGTTTATCAACATGAGCCCATTTTAGTTGTATTCCATTCCTTCTTGCCACTATTGGGGTATCAACATTTTGAATGTATAGGGCTTCCCCAATAAATACTTTTATCCAAAGTGATAAAATAGCATGGTCACTAAACTTTGAAAAATGATTTGCCAACCTGCTTGGTCTAAAGCTAATAGGGGTAGTAACTAACATATAGTCAATAGTTGACTCTAGGCCATTTCTTTGGAAGGTTCCTGCCATGTTACCTGGTGAAAGTTCTAAGTCACCGGTCATTACCATATTTCAGGATGTTAGCATCTTGTTTAAGCAGTTACCATATTCGTTGTGTGCAAAGTCATTTATAATGTTTCCCCCCAAATCCTCTAAGCCGCATATAGGGGCTACATTATATTTGCAGGGATAGGTATTGAAGTCTCCCAACCAAACAATATTAGGAGCATCATTCCTACCATTGCCTGTGGAGTGTTCCCCCTCAATCAGTTTTTCTGTCAGCCAATGTAGTGCTTTGGACATCAGTTCAATTGTAGATTCCGGTTGACCCTCGGTCATCAGTGGTGAATTCCCCAACACCAGTACAAGGGGTGCGGCTGCCGGGGGAAGATGTAAGGTCTGTGTTCGAGTCAGTAGTGGACAGACATTTGCCCTTTCCTCTCTTTGGAGATCTATTCGATTCCCTGGCCCCATCCCTGGGCCAGGCGCCTTTCCTCCTCGAAAGGTGGAAACTATATTAGTGGGTGGAGTTAGGTGGGTTGTTATACCGTCCGCACCACTTGTCTGTTGCCGATGTGATTGACTATTGCTGGATTTGCTAGAAGCAGGTCTCGCATACGATTTTGAGATCTGGGGTGGGTCATTGCTCAGGTTAATGGATGAGGGCTCTGTGTTTGGACTAATCCCTATCTCGTCTGTGCTAATGGAATTATTTTGGGATTGAGTCTCTTGTTCTGACCTTCCTCTTGCACTTAGTCCAATCCCCACAGGCCCTACCTTCAGTGGGAGCGACAATGTCCCGAGTGCCTGTTCATTTTTGATCATCTGTGCATCTAGGGTCACTAGCTTCCCTTCCATCCGGTTCAGTGTTGCAATTATAGGGTTCAGCATCGTGGCTACTAAGGTCTCCAGTCTCGGTCACATGTCCTCATTGGTCAAGGGGCTAACAGATAATATGGGGTTTTCTGAGGGACGTTTTCCTTCTTGCATATCTTGTACAGATTCCTCCTCATCACAGTTCCCTCTTACTTTGGCGTGTCTGAGCGCCTTTGCCGGTTTTTGATTCTGTGCACCTCCCCCTCTTTTTCTCTTTCCTGAGTTTTCCGAGTTAGGTCCCATGGCCTTTTTTGCCCCTGCAGCCCTGGTGGATATTCCTGTCTTTGTTTTTGTTAATGTCAATGCTCCCCCTTTTCTGACTCCTCCGTCTGAGTTTGCATTGAAGGTTGTTTTATGATAGGCAAAGATGTTTCACCCATCAGAGCAGAGCTTGTTTGGGGGGCAGGTTCCAGCGATAAGAGATGTTCCGTCATCTCAATTTCATATGCTAAGACGGATGTTGCTCTGGTTAGAAATGAGTCAAGAGTTCCCACAATTCCGTATCCAGACGATCATTTTGACCCTTATGCTTACTCATCATATAGCAAACGAATACTATACAGTTAAACCGACTTAAACTTAGACCAAATGATAACAAATAGCGGTGATAGCAATGATGAATGTAGCCAGTACCTTATATAGAATCGCCAATTTCAGAGGGTGGGCCCAGCCCAGCTTTCTCCAGGCTCAGACGGGCATAGACGGCCCCGCCCTCTGAAATCGGCACGCGCTTTGCCCGGGCGCATCCTCGCACGTGTCCCGTGCCGCGGGTCTGCGATGGCCCTTTATACGCGGCCAGAGACCCAGGAGCGGCTGGAAGATGGAGTCTTCTCCTGCCCGTGTTTCTCCCGCTCAGCTTTGCAGTCCGTGGGGTCTTTAGCGGCTACACCCGCCGCAGGTCTGCGATGGCGCTTTATGCGTGGCCAGAGGCCCTGGGGCGGCTGGGAGATGGAGTCCTCTCCTACCCGTGTCTCTCACGGTCAGCGTTGCGGTCCATGGGGTCTTTAGCGGCTACCAGTCAAAATCCTTTCAGCAGGAGAAACCAGCAGGCTGAATTTATCCAGCAACTTGATTTCATCTGCTGTGGCTTTGGCATTCATCCCAGTGTCCGCTGGTCCTATGGAGAAAAAATTCTGCAGCCTTTTTAGGTGTCCAGTTTTGCAGGTCTTATGGTCAGAGGAATACACTTTTAAACCAGACAAAGGTCCAGAACCTTGCAGGCACTACATGGGGATTAGGGCTCACTCTCCCAGAAGCCACTAGCAGGGTCCAGATCAAATTAGCTTGAAATGGTCAGCTGGGCTCTTGGAAAAAAACTAGGCTTCTTGCAGCTTATGTGGTCCTGTAGTTTAAGAGGAGGCAAGACAACTGAAACTTGGAGTCCACTTCTTCATCATTGGTACAAGTGGGAGCAGGTCCAGCCCTTGGGGCTTTTCTCTACAGATTCAACAGCATTTGGAGTCCTTCTGCTGTCTATCCACAGGTCCACAGTGTTCTGAAGAAGGTATCCAGGGGTGTCACATTTAGTCCTGGCACTAGCTTATGGCTGGATTAGACTCCCTGACCAATGGAGACAAAGCTTCCAGAGGCAACCCTACCTGTTTTGTCATAATTTACTGGAGGCTTGGCCCTAAAAAATCCCACAGTGGACTGTACTACCAAATATTCCACATGGCAGCGCATTTCTTCCCCTGGGCAGAGCTCTGGACACAACCCTGAGGTGAAAAATGAAAAACTTCCCTTGCAAATCAATACTGAAACAGGTTTTACCCCCAATGGAATTAGTGTCATCCTGACTACCTAGACAATGAAAAGTACAGGCCTATATGTGAGTTACATCATCCTGAGACTGGGATGCCTCTTTGAAGTTTGTGTATTTGTTGGGCACTTCCACCAGGCAGTCCAGTCAGGAGGAGGTCACAACTCCTCCCACCTAAATACCTTTTGTTTCCTTTCCTGGGAGCCATTCACACCTCCTTGCAGACAGTTGGAGATTAACTTTGAAAAGGCTACTAGAGGCTTTAGGTAAAAAAATAGTGACTTTCTAGAGTCACTGTTTTTAAAATAGACAAAATGTTACTTTAGATTATGTTAAAGTTTGATTAACTAGGAAAATCAATATTTGAAGTGTCTTTCTAGCTAGTTCCAATCTGAAGTTAGCTGTCAGTCAGTGTCAGTGATAACTTTATTTCGGCCATAAGACCATAAAAGTGCACATAAGTACATTAGCAAATACAATAAAACAATAAATAACTGTACAATTTAAAAAAAAATTAAACAACACGTTATCATAAGACAAGTGAATACGAAAATTAATTTAAAAAAGTTCGTCTCCTGCGCCACATGCCATATAAATAGCGGGATACTGCAAATACAATAAGGGGGTCGGTGTCATAAGTTAGGGGCCTAAGGGCCTGCTTAAAGTGACGAAATCCCAAATTCCTACAAATGGGAATTAACCAACATTTTCTAATTACAGAGTATACAGGGCAGAAGAACAACACATGTGATACGGTCTCCAATTTGTAATTACATGCGGGACAACTATCCTGGTTCTGCGTCTGCCACTTAACTGAAAAGGACCTGACTGGTAGAGTGCCGTGTCTTAACTGAATGTATAATTTTGGACCAAGCGGGGGTTCGATTAGATCCATGAATTCCTCGAATTTTGAGTCAGATTTAACTGTGAGGAACACAGAAGTCAATCTACCCACCGTTATAGAGCTCAAAAGTATTTGGAGATTCCGTGTACATATCAGTGAAGATAATTCTTTTTTAGTTAGCCCGGTGCAAAAAGTTTCTGGGGAAGCCCAGAGTTCCGGGAGTCCTAGACCGGCGCTAGCTACTTTGATATGTTGGAGCCAGGGAATCTTTTTAAATTTAAGGAGAGGCCAGATCGCAGTGAATTCAGCTCTGTATGGGGCCAGTTCGGGAGTCGACCACAACCTTTTCCAATACAAAATTGGTCTAGCACTTACAATCTCATCTATTGAGGCTAGGCCAAGATCAAATTTCAATGGTGTCAGAGGCGTGCTAGAGGGGAGCCCTACAAGTGTTCTTAAAAAGGACTGCTCAACCTTGGTAAGGGTCTCTATTTGCTTATGTCCCCACAAATCAGCCCCGTAGATTACGGCCACTCTGGCCTGTCGACAAAAAATCTCCAAAACAGGGGACACTGGTTTGTAGGACGACTTTTTAAAAACTTTATTGAGTCCCCCCACCAACTGGGAAAGTTTAAGCGTCGACTTGGCTATCTGCTTATCCCAGTTAAATTTCTCAGTCAGAGTAAGGCCCAGGTAGACAAAAGTTTTAACCCTTTCAAGGGGAGCGCCATATAAAACTGGGTTTGGACGTACCCGCTTAGGGGGGTTGAAAATCATAAATTTTGTTTTCCCCAAGTTGATTTCCAAACCCCACTGCTCACAGAACTTTACAAAACCATCGAGTGTGTTTTGAATGCCCGATGATGTTCTAGACAACAACAAGGTGTCGTCTGCGAACATCAGAGCGGGCACTCGACCTGTTACCAGTTTTGGGGCATCGTTGTTTGCCACAGAATTCAGATGGTCGACAAGACCATTGATGTAAAGGCTAAATAGTGTGGGAGCCAACACACACCCTTGGCGGACACCTTTATGGACAGGAAATCGATCCGTAAGGTCGCCATACTTGCCACATCTCACCTGGGCAAAGTTATTTTCATGGAGCCTAATTAAGACTGCTAGCAAATAGGGCGGGAGGCCCAAATCAGCTAGAACCTGCCACAATTTGGCTCGTGGAACTAAGTCGAAAGCTGCCCGCAGGTCCACAAACACAAGGTAGAGGCTGCCAAGTTAGCTGTATTAAGTGTAATAAAGTAACACAGTGTTTTTTAAGGTAAAACCAGCCTTGTTACAGTCTGTCTTGAAGGGCTTTTTTGCAGGAGTGGATCTCAACCTCTCCTATTTCTGACTTTCCACATAACGCTGCGACACTCTGTCGAGTAACGCATGGTTCATAAATCTCTAAAATTAACATTACCATTAAGGCCAAATTTGTGGATGACTTACTACTATTTAAGAGCTAGGTTTAGGGCTGGGAAAAGGGTGATTTTGATAGGTTCAAATGATAGTTTTAAAACTGATGTTCTAGGCAGCTGTGGCAGGTCTAGAGGCATGCTTAGTGGTGGCACAATAAGTATTGCAGTCCAATAGTGCCATTTAATTTACATGTCCTGGGTACACAGGATACCATATGCTAGGGATCTATAGGCAATTTAAAACTTCCAATCAGGGTTTTAACCAATTTGACTAGTCTTTGGGGTAAGAACACACGCACTGGGGTCTGGCTAGCATGGCTCCAATGTACAGACTAAATAAACACAACAGGGTCTGTCCAAATAATTGAGGGTGGGCTTTCAAAATGGGGCATTTTCTTTCTGAAACTGTTAACCGATTGCCTAATATCCTGACCAGAGAGTGCTATCATTTGAAATGCTTATGGTGTACGGCCAAAAGTCCGTCCTGCACCGAGGTACCTGTGTATCAACCCTACTAGATTTGTGTAAATATGTTTTACTAGCCACGATTTGTAAAACAGCGAAAATATTAGTTTGCTCTGCCCCATTGGGCTACATGTACGACATTCAACCATGTAAGTCTTTGTGTGTTGTGATCTGAGATGCCTTGTATAATGTTGATTAAGTTTTGTAATATTTGCCTAACTACAATACTTAGAAAGCTCAATAAAGTAACCAAAAAAAAAGGTGTTAGCTTTGCTAACGCTGCATTTAGATTTTACTAGTGTGAGATGTGGAATCGATTCATGTGTCAATCTTACAGTGAATGGTGGCAGGCTTTTTATCTAGTAGTGCAACAAACGTTTTGGTCTCCACTGCAAAGTAGAAGTAGCCCACAATTGGTCACTCATACATTACTCTCTCAAGTTAAATGTATGGTTTACCAGTTAAACATATTTTCTTTTTGAGCTACTTGTGGCATATGAATTTTAGGAAATTGCGCAATAAAACCACAGCAAAAACAAAAAACAAGCAAAGGTCTTCTCAATAAATGTAACAACTAAAATCACTAATAAATTTTAGTGCCAAAACCTATTTCCTGTTTTTAATTAGGTTCCAAAATATCATATGTCAGGTCGCTACTGGAATATCCACCAGGGCTACATGGAAACATCCTTTGGCACACAAATATTATGACTGGTGATGGAGCAGGTAAAGCAAAATTTTGTATATCTCCTCTATTTTGCATGAAAGTACTACTCACTTAACCGACTAATATAACAGTTTGGACTAACTGTTTGCTGTGTTATATTAATCAACGTTTGCACTTTTATTAGACACCAATTACACGTGGGACTTATTGCTATTTGCATGGCAGAATAACGCTAATAACTAACTTATGTATGCATATTAATAGTAGCACATGTGGTAATAGGATATCACATGATTTATGTCGCTTTTGTGACGTTTGCGTTCCCGTTTTGGACCGAAGGGTGAGTTTTATTGCTTTAAATGTCGCTAAATGCTAGGAAAATACTAATAGATAAAGGGATTAGTTAGGGTTTAACATTAGAATCTTCATTTCTTTGTATTAATTACTCTTTTGTGTTTGTTTCGCTTAAGTTGGCATTAGGGCCTACCAAAACATGGCGTCCAAAATGGAGTTCAGAAGTGGCCCCCGTCTCATGAGCGCGATGCCTACTGCGCAGACTCGGATGGCTCCGTAGACCTCCAGGCGACCTCAAGGCACAGTGTTCCTGGTCAAGGATAGGAACATGGAGGACTGCCAAACTTCAGTCATTAAAATCTGGTCTAAGTGAACAATTGGGACATACAAGCAAACTATACAATGTTTCAAAAGGGCAACATGGACAGAGGAAGTGAACCAGCAAAATCCATGAGAATCTAGACTGACGTGAAATCAGACGACATTACAAAATTCATCAAATTAACCAATCATCTGCTTCCTTAGCCTAAGAATGTTTCATGTTATCCCGAATTTCATTATATAAAGGGTAGTAGAATAGGGAGGGGCTGGCATTCTGCGGTTTTCGATGACTGCACACCCCTATGGACCCCACAAGCGATGACAGATGCTTGCACGAATTCTGGTCCTTTGCAGATCTTTGGGATTGTAACGTGCTGAGCAAAGAACTTTCGGACTTTGAGCTGTGGCCTGCTTTATTGGGACAAATTAACAGCTAAATTCGGTTATGCAGAACCAAATGAATTAGGAAAAATCCAGATAGCAAGAATAGGTAAATATAAATGTCATGCGACTTGTGCTGATTGAACAAAATTCTAAACATTGATTGACCAAAATGCTAATATTAATTGCAAACAAAATTTAGATAAAGAAATAATTGATTAACAGAAATTACGAGTTTGTGGTTTTTCAATGAAGAGATTAGAGGATTCCGACGCTTAAATGTGTTTTAGCTGGTTCTAAATCACCATCAACCAGTCCAACTAATTGGTTCGTCAACCAAGTGGTGGGGTGCCTTGATGTTTAAGGTTAGGATCCTATAGGTGGTGATGCTAATGTATATTTTGTAAAATAACTTTCTTCCCTATAGGTAATAAGGTACTCCCCCCCTATTATCCAGCTCTTGTCAGTCATCATCCCTCCTTTGTGCAGACTCGTTGAGTGGAGACGTGTGTGAATGTTGGTGTTATGGGCCCCACCACTGACTGCGTGTGTGAATGAGCTGGTGTGACTTCGGGTCTGCAACGCAAGGAGGATAAGTTTTTCCCCCGGTCTCGAGCTGGATCACTGGCTTGACAAAAAGGTTCCAATGAAAAAAAAAATAGGGCACATTAAACTCTTTTGTTCGAAACATGTGTACTAATTAACCTGCATTTACACATTCATTAGTGCAATGCACATAGAATATCAATGCAAAAGGAACAAATGATGTTATTTTTGCATTTGTCACCCAAAGTTGGATGGGTATACCCAGACGTGGGTCCCGTAATCTCCATGCCACTGGAGTCAAGCTAGCTTGTCTGATGAGGGGTGAAAACCCGTAACCAGGTGAGGATGCTTGTTTCCTGTTCGGGGAGGACACGGCCTGGCAGTTTGGGCTGGACTGTTCCCATGGGGAGCAGGGTCAAGATTGATTTGCATATGGCTGGGTCTAAACTGGAAGGGCATGGGGAGTAAAAAAAACGATGGATGTAGGCCCAGATCTCTGTACTGGGGTGAATGTTTGACATTGTTCAACATTCTGTTAATCAATTGTTCTTTTTGCAATGGGATTTTAACTTCACAGTATCGTCCACTTAAGCACATCTTTCAGTGGCTTTACTGAAGAAAATAACTGATCCCATACCCAGAAGGCCTATTTAATGATCTTGTATCTCATAACACCTTATGCTTTGGCCCTAGATAAATTTCACTGTTGATAACATCTACTCATGAGAAACTGTGTGGCGTAAACCAATTATACATATCTACCCAGAGTAACATGCTATGTAGTACCACTGGTAAGGGAGGAGAGAGGCAGCATGACCCCACTCGAAGCTTCATCGCTCTTTAATTGTACTTTTCCCCACCGTTCAAAAATTGTAATTCATGCATCAGTTCAAACATTAACTTGTAAGTGCAGTGCAGTGAAAGTGCTCACCTCTCGTGCCAATGTTGAACCTTAACTGAAGATATAAGCTTTGCAAATTTGGCTCATTTTCATTGTCCATATGAGTGAACTAGAGCATAATAGAGTACTGCGCCCTCGCCATACAAATATTTATTTTAAAATTATCAATTAAATGGCAGTTTTTTCTACTTTCCAAAGGTGCATAAAATGCATCTTTTGTTTGATGATGTCGTAAAGCTAGGTTTTGAAGGAAGAAATTTGAAATTATATGCACTGATAAGAACCCCAGCAGTCCAGCACTCTCTTAAATGTTGCCATGTTGCCATGACAATAGGAGGCATGTAACAATTGAACCCCAAAATAATACCGCCGTAGTTTAAAATTGCTGTCAACATTTGTGAGCAATCGGAACCAAGAGACTAAAGGTTCACCCTCCAGTTTCAGTATATTTACAACCCTTTCTCTCTCTCCCACCAGATTCGTCATATCAAAATGTATACATTGTACATTCGATGTTTGTAATTGGAAGATTGATACCAAGGAGCCGATAAGCTGAACTATCATGCGAAATTTGTATTTTGATAGTTTCACATTTTGTCAAAATCCAATTTATAGTCCCCCTTGGTGAGTGCCCACTGGTCGATTTAATAGTGGATTTAAACCATGGTCCACAGACTTGCCTATAAACAAGCCCAAGGTATAAGGATGCTGAAAGTAAATAATGTCCTAGTTAACCGAAATTCCTGGATTTTCTGAGGCCGTATTCACAATGAAACCGTTTAAGTATGAGTTTACAACTCCACCGTAGCGTACTTTTACAGGCTTATTCTATTCACAATCATTGCCAAAATTAAATCTTGAAAGCTGTCCCAGATACTGGCAAGACCTACCTGTTTGGCTCTTATACTATTCACTCCCTACCTTGCTTACCTGTCTTTGCTTCAAAGTTGCTGGAAGATGGTTGAGTGCTAAACAAACAAAAATAGATAAATGAACAAGCACATATTAGTCTGTGTATCCTTAATGGCTGTCCAAATCATCCACAACATTCATCAAGAATTCCAGCAGACACTTTGCTACCTTGGTATAGGGTGCCTGGTTTCTGCTAAGAGGTACAAAAGGGGGTGGTGATGGACGGAGCATCAGAACCAATCAAACACTCACACCCAGTCAACAGATCTGGGTTTAATCCATCACCATTCTTTAGCCCACTCTGCCACCCCAGTTCAGACATGGCCATATGCAAATCAGTCTGACCCTGTGCCTCATGGGAACAGTCCAGCCCGAACTGCCAAGCCATGTCTTCCCTGGACCGGAAACAAGCTTCCTAGACGGGTTTCTGGCATTTCAGCCGTCTTCAGCCAGGCTTGCTTGAATCCAGTGACAAAGTGAGCAAGGGACTCACGTCTGAGCATACCCTGCCAACTTATGGCGAACAAAGCGGTACAGAAGGGGGTGGTGATGGACGGAGCATCAGAACCAATCAAACACTCACACCCAGTCAACAGATCTGGGGTTGATCCATCACCGTTCTTTAGCCCACTCTGCCACCCCAGTTCAGACATGGCCATATGCAAATCAGTCTGACCCTGTGCCTCATGGGAACAGTCCAGCCCGAACTGCCAAGCCATGCCTTCCCTGGACTGGAAACAAGCTTGCAATAAAATATATTGCAACATCAGTAGGCTGCCAGTGGGCTGCCAGTATACCATTTCAATGCCAAATATCTTTGGGGCTACACATTGGAGGTTGTAGAGCGGAATAATCCTCTCTAAGGCTCTCACAATGTGCCATGCTCCTGAGCCAGGCCGCGGGGGTGGGAGCCGGAGTGGAGCACCATTGGATTGCAATTTCACGCTTTGCAATAGAAAAGCCATGGAGGTAAGTCAACGCATTGACCGAGGAATGTTTACTGTGCACCCCAGTAATGCCACCATGGGATCTAGTTGTAGTGTGATTTCTAACACATGACGTATGTGTAGACCGATAACCAGTAGGTGGAGATGATGGTGCATGACCATGTGAGGTGTAGGAAGTCTGTCCTTTGAGCATGACATTTGAGACAGCGGTCTGATCTATCGGGGTCAAGTTTAACTATGTCCATGGGGGTGAGGTATGTATGGTGTAATAATTTTAATTGCAACAGTTTGTGTCTGTGGTTGAGTGACACCTTCTGGATCTGGGAGTAGCAGTAGAACCAAAATGTATCGGTAAGGAGGTTGGCAAGGTCCCGTGCCCATACCTCTCTCACCCTGGCAGTTATGTCTGGCTTCATGGCTAGATATGTACGGTATACCTGGAGACCATATGATTACCTTCTGCTTCTGATATTACCAGTGTCAATGGCGGAAAGTCTTCTGGGGTAGAGGGGAGGTGGGGAACATTGAGCGTAGTGTGTTATGGAGTCACTGGAAGATAAATCGGCGCATATATTGTGCATTGTTGAAGTGGAGTCTATGGTGGCTTGGAGAGTATGGCCATGGCAAGTCCCCCTCGGTGCATACATTTTAATGGTCCAGCATAAGCTTTACACATTTTTCCTGCATGAGTGGAAGCCATGTTTTATTGCACAGTGGAAGAGCTGGCGAGTATAGGGGACCCCCTCCTAGTAGACAGAGCAGCGTCTTCCAAGCTCAGCAGGTCTTGGACATTGTCTGAATGTCAGTGGTGTTCAGCAAAATACCCTTTGGCAGTATTGCTGCATGTGGGTGACCTTTTAGTTGGTCAAGCTCCAGTTTCAAGTAACGGATGCAGGCATCTGGGTGGTACCAACTAGGGGAGTATTGGCACTGGACTGCCAGGAAGTATAGACAGAAGTCAGACACTCCCAGACCTCCTCATTTGTATGGAAGTGTTAAGGTATCCCAGCCTCCGGCGGTCTGCCTCCACCCCAGATCAGCCATAGGAGATGGCCGCATACCGATTTAAAAAAGGTTTGCGAGAGCCGAATTGGGAGAAAAAGGTAGAGGATTCGAGGGAGCACTATCATTTTAATATAAGCTACTCTGCTTGCTACGGATACCAGCAGTTTAATCCAACGTTTGACTATTGTATTTCAAAATCCAACATCATAGGCCCGTAGTTCAGTTGTAATACCTGGCTCTCATCGCGGTGGGTATGAATACCAAGATATTTGGTGCTTTCCATCGTCCACTTGAGGGGGTGGTCTGATGGAACATTCTGAGTGGGATCAGTTAGAGGGAATAGCTCTGATTTGGTCCAGTTAAACCGGAGCCCAAAAAGGTCTTCAAACTGCACTATCTCCTATATATTCTTCAGCAATTCTCCTAAAAATGGCTATTCAAGGTATTCAAATGCTTTTTCAGCATCTAACAGGGCCACTAGCACTGGTGTTGTCTGGGAAATCTTGTTGAGTACTGCAAAAATGGTTGACCCATGCGGCACAAAGCCGGACTGCACAGGTGATATAAGTTGTTCAATCATGAGACCTAGGCTGGTAGCCAAGGATATGACCAGTATTTTATTGTCTTGGTTAAGTAGTGACAGTGGCCTATATGATGCATGGCAAGTGAAATCCTTTCCTGGTTTTAACAACAGCGTGAGGAATGCTTCTTGTAATGTGGGAGGTAGGGAGTGTGTAGTAACGACTTCATTATACAATTTAAGAAGCTGAGGGCCTGGGTGTTTCTCGAATGCCTTATTGCCTGTTAGGCCATCCAGCCCTGGTACTTTAGAGCCGTCAAACTAATCTATGGCTATTCTGATCTCTTCCAGGATGAGGGGTTCACTGAGGAATTGTCACTGGCCTTCAGTAAGTCAGACCATGGCGATTTCCTCTAGGTAGGAAGGAAGGCCTAGGGGGCTCCAGGATGCGGGAGGTATATAGACATTTATAGTATTCAGGAAATTCAGTCAAGAACCTCTGACTGCCCTCTATTTGTGTGTTGGTGTCTGTCTGGAGTTCTGTCATGTAGTTATGTACGTGGTTTGGCTGCAGCATCCTAGTCAGAATGCATCCAGAAAGCTCTCCCTCCCCTTAGCGCCTAGCGCTGGCATATCTCCCCAATATATGCGGCTTCCAGTTCAGCGAACTCATGGAATTCCATCGAGATTAGCACCGGCTGATGGAGTCTCGGGTCTCCATCTCTTTCTGCTGCTGTATCGACTCCTGCAGCTCCGTCTCGAGGCGTTGAAAGTGGCTGTGTGTGTTATGTAGTATGCCCCATTGCTTAGAAATGCTAACTCCTCCAGTGTAGGCCTTGAAGACTTTCCAAAGGGTGGCTTGTGTGGCAATGGTGCCTGTTTTTATTGCAAAGTATTCAAGTATGGCTTCCGACTTCTCACCTCGAAATACCTGGTCGTGCAGTGCTCCACCAGGAAACCGCCATGTTCTTCCAGCTCTGCAACTGCTTGGTATGCAGAGTTTTAGAAGGACAGGGTTGTTATCAGATAGAATGTGTGGTAGGACAATGACTTATGTGGAACAGAGGGAGACATTGACTGATAAGAATCAGTAGTTGAGCCTCAACCAGAATGAATGTGGTGATAAATAGAAAGTAAACCCTGGTTCGAGTGAGTAATTTGTGCAACATGTGTCTTTTAGCGCAAAGGTTTCTACAATTTATTTCAGGACTGCTTGGGCTCTGGGCTTATTGCTAGGGTGGGAGCTGGAGGAGTCAAGGCGTGGACATTGGGGCAGGTTGATATCCCCTTCCAGGATTATGTGGTCATTGTCAATGAAGCTCATGTGCCTGTATAGGTTTTGAAAGAAGTAGGACTCAGCTGTAGTGGGAGCATACACGTTTACTAAAAGAGCTTGCTTATCAGCAAGAGTGCTGTGTAAGATAATGTAGCGGCTGTCTGAGTACGTGTAGAGGGAGTGTGAGTGGAAAGTGACACTCCTATTTATGAGTATACAGGTGTTGTGGGAATACGTGCTATATGAAGAGAAATAGTGGTGTGTGGCCCATGTTTTTGCAAATGTGGGGGCGTTACTGGGCGATAAGTGTGTTTCCTGGAGGAAGGCTATCTTGACACTATCACATCCCATTCCCCCCACCCACACCAGATACAGAAAAACATCCAGTGAATCCCACACATTGAGGACAAACAACAACGGGACCCCAGCAGAAAATGGGGCAGTGGTATATAGCAAATGGGGCACAGTGGCAACCCAGCAAGCCGCGGTCTGGAAATGTAAGCTTGGTATGATCAGGTATACAAAAGCACCAACATTTGTAATTGTAAAGGGTATGGAGGAAACTCTAGGTGAAAGAGTGCAGAGTTGGATTGCTCAAAAAACAGTCTAAGATGACAAATCATCGAGGCATTGCAGGCAACACATTATGGATTCGGAAGGGCCATCAGGTCCCTGCGTGTCAGTCATGTTCTGACGAGGTCTGTGGGGGGGGCTGCCTCTGCAGGTGTTTCAAAGACTCAAGTCTTCCCAGTATGTTCAATCCGCATTCTAGCCAGGTATTGCATTTTGTAGCATATGTTCTTTTTGCGGAGGGTGTTCTTGACATCACTGAATTTTGGTTCGGCCTCCTGCACCTTGGGGGTGAAGTCCGGGTATAGGGATATAGCGGAGCCTTGGTGTTGGAGGGGACCCTTATCCTGGGCCAGGCAGAGTGCAGTATCCCTGTCCTTGTAGTTGAGGAGACATGTGATGAGAAGACATGGTGGAGCACCAGTGAGGGGGGTGCAGGCCCAGTCGTGGTGCGCACTCTCAACAGAGAAGATCAGAGAGAAACTGGAGGGGGCCAAACAGATCTACAGGCAGTTGTTCAATGAAGGAATACGGGCGGCCCATATTGGTGGTCTCCACAATTCAGGAAATGCCGAGGTTGTTTCTCTGTGACCTGGTCTCTAAATCTTCTTTTTTATGGCTACTTGTTTCAGCATGCATTCCATCTTGTCCAGTCTCTTTTGCAGTGTGGCAGAAAGTTGTCCTCTATGCTCGATATCCTCTCCTCTGCGCCATCTATTCTCAATCCCTGAGAGTCTAGACACTCTTCCAGCCCGTCCATGCATCTTGTCAGGGTGTCGAAGCGGGCATCCAATGCATGGAACCCCGATTTCAGCTCCATCATAACGGCTGATGCGTCAGTGCCTGTGGTAGTCTCTGGTGTGCCATCCATGGCCTCGTCTGCACCGCATTTGGTGCCCCTGCTCCCAGTCGACCCTGCCTGTTCGAATTACAGCTTGTGCTGGTTAGGGTGTGTGCGGCCCATTTCTGCAGCCAGGTGCACCATGGGAATAAATCCATTTGGCGTGCGCACTGCGTCAGGTGCGTGCCAGGCGAATCAGGTGTCTGCACTGATCTCTCTGATGTGATGGGCCTTGTAGTAATAAAATGTATTGCTCACCATTGGGGACTGGTAGTGCAGATTACCTCCACCCAGAGTGATAACCAGGTAGTGGATGGCATCTCTAAGGGGCAACTGGCAGGCAATGTGCCCCGGGCCAATCCATGAATTAGTATAGAACAAGTGTGTTTCAGGCCTCGTGCTGTCAAATGGGTCCACATTCCACATGTGTGTTGTGGGAGGTAGCCCATGTGCACTCACAGGTCTGGCAGGCCTCCCGGTGCAAAGGCCACCAGTTGTTTGCCACAGGTTTGCCCCGAGGCAGCGCGTTGGCGGAGTGAGGCACACCTTCCCATTTACCGCTCAATCAGGGCCCACCCCACCTCCGCATCGAGCAGGTTGCTTAGCATCTCTGAGCCCAAAAAAAAAAACAGGAGCTACAGCTCCGCAGGGTGTGGGCCTTGCTCCTTCGGTCCACCTCCCAGGAGGTACCCCAGGCAGAATGCGCATTGATATCGGGAACGGGCGGCCCGAGTCCCGGGTGTGTCTGCAAGGTGTTCATCACGGGCCTCCCAGGGCCCATCCAGGTCGCCCCCACCTCTAGACCTCACAGCAAGGTCGAGGACAGGGCAGCAGGCTGCGGCTGGTATTGGAATGGCACTGGCGGGACCAGGTGACCCTGGCCTCAGGCTTGCCTACAGCCCCTGTTGTCACGAGGACTCTGAGGAGGAGCCACGCTGAGCCCGCCCAATGCCAAGAACATTGTTTCCGGGTCCTCCATGGTGTCCAGCGTCCAGACTGGGCCCCAACGCCTCTGGGATCAGCATCAGGGCATTTCCTTCCGGTTTCAGGCGAGGATGGCAGCGATTCAGCGGTATCCAGTCCTGCTGCTACCGGAGCCTCACAAGGTTGTGGCCATCTTTATTAGGGTCGTGGCCATCTTGGTGGCCGTCGTGGCCACGCCCATCAAGGAGGAGTAAATATTAAAAATGAAACTCCTTCCCCTCTACACAATCCCTAGATAGCTAGAGGTGCCGAGCAGCAGCAAGCTTACAAGAGCATTACAACATCAACAAGCTTTACAGAGCAGCATGTGTGCTTTAAAACAATAAAAATATCCAAACAACAAAACAGAAGACAATCAGTTCTAGTCCACAAATTTCACAGCTAGCTGTGAGGGAATATCTGCAACTCGCAATAGA
Source organism: Triturus cristatus (assembly GCF_964204655.1). Lineage (NCBI taxonomy): Eukaryota > Metazoa > Chordata > Amphibia > Caudata > Salamandridae > Triturus > Triturus cristatus. The sequence continues at coordinate 1,042,691,189 of NC_140591.1, read as the reverse complement.
GAGCTGGGACACAAATACCATTAACTGAACAAATATTAAATAAGCAATAAAAAAGTAATTATATCTCCGCTTATGTGCACTGGATATGGAAGCACTCCAGGCAAGAATCCTTACCAACACCTCAATTGAATCAGACAGGAAAGACCCCACTCCATCAGGCCATTTTAAAATGCTCCGTCAATCAACTTCTATCGACAAGACTGGTGCCGTTCCCAGTTAGAGAACTGAACCCGACCTGGAGAACCATTCAGAACCATCATACACTGCAGATGTGCAATTACAGAAGGGAATCTCACTACCTCCCACAGCTATTATGTACCAACTGATTTTAATAGTGGCTTGCCCTTTATTTTATGCGCCCATCACAAATTAAGTGACACTGCATTTTATAATGTGTTTTTATCTTGAATTGCACACATTTTTTATGATTTTACGTAATGCTGCACTTCAGATCATGTGTCGAAGGAAACATTTTACTACCCTTTACCACTAATATGTATCAACTGACTCAAATAGTTGCCTGCACTTTATCTTATGTGTCCATCATGAATTGCACACAGTTGTAATGATTTTAAGTGACACTGCATTTTATAATGTGTTTTATCTTGAATTGCACACATTTGTAATGAATTTAAGTAATCATACAACAATACTTTCATTCATTAATTCAGACTGGAAGCAATAGGAAACTAGCAATAAGGTCGGCTCCATTTTTTAATCCTCCACTCCCACACCAGTACCCATTGAAAGAACACCAGTGATGACAGTCCACACTCAAAGTTGTTGTTCTCCATTAATGATGTGTGTATCCAGAGTTGTATTTTCATACTCACATGCAGGCAGTGGTCGAAGTGGGGGGAAAAAAGTAGGGGAACTGTGGGCGGAGAATCAGAGGGCGGAAATAACCCGAGGATTGGGGCAGTGGGTGGAGTCAGAGGTGTGGCCAGAAGGAGCAAAACATACACATTTTTAGTATTTCTTTTGCATTTCACTGACCAGTTACAGCTCATTAAGTTATTTAATTCAAATTGACATTAAAATACATTCACAAATTGGGATATGTATCCAATCACAGAATGTCCCAAATATGCTTCAAAGTGCTATCACAATCCATTTGTCTCTCAGCTGTGCAGTTTCTGTCATCAGCGCTTTTCCTCCCCTTTTCCACAAAAGCAGTTCAAACATGAATGGCAAAATATCCTATTTTTCAAATGTTTTCCACATAATTATGGCTCTGCCATATTTGCTACATAATACATCATCTGCTGCATTATCTGAAGCATTTAACTAATAAATTGTTTGTAGATCAAACGGATCAAAAGTTACTAAAAATGTGACTTGTGTTGCTGCGAAGTGAATGGACCTTTGCAAAGGTTGAGTGGTTACCTTTATCACTGCTACATTTGTATGTTGAACTGGTACTAGCGAGTCAAAATATTTTCAGAGACTGTTAGTATGTGTAAAAATGTCAAAATAATAAAAAATCAGGAAATATACCGCATTACGCTGCAGCCTTTTTCTTGCTGCATAATTTAGTTAACACTGCAGCATAATTTTGTCCTCCATTGCTGCATAATTCCAGTGACTTCAAAGCAGGCAGCACATATTAAAAGTGCTTGTGCATGAAGCAAAGAGACTGTTAACTTTGTGAACTTATTTTGGTGTGCGTACAAATCCTGCATTGCCGAGCCCTGATGAGTTGCAGCTAATACTGCTGAAACAAGGCCAATGAAGGTACCAATGGGTGAGGCGGACCGGCATCAAGGGTCCTGGGACCTCAGGGACAGAGTCACTGTCGCTCTAGGGTGTGCTTCTTCGTATGCCTGCCGACAAGACTGGAGGTGAACTTCAGTTTGGATTGCCTTGAAGATTAACCCACACTTGCCACCCTTAGGGTCCACCTGCTGATGCTAAGACACCAGGGCTTTTGAGGTCTAGCAGGGACTTCCAAGGTCTAACAGGGGAATGTGCTCTCTGAGGAGAGTAGTCTGGTGTAGGCCTGGGCTAAATTTCCGTTCCGCTAGCGGAAATTTGCGATAATTTGACATTTTCGCGTTCCGCGGAGAGCGCGAAAATGTCAAAATTTCCGCATTCCGCAGCTTAGCGATAATTTGTTTCTTGCTCGCGCTGTAAAATAATACATTCTGGCGCGCGCGCGATCGCCTTACCTGAATCCCCGCGTTCGCCGACAAGTTTTCCCGATTCGGTCGCGTTCTCCACGAGATGTTAGTTTGTTGGTAGCCATTTGCGCTGTCTTGCGACAGTTCGCGCCCGCAGTAACGTCATGCGTCGCGCGATCACGTCTTTCTTCTCGCGATCATGCACCGTGAGAAGAGTGAAAACAAGATGGCCGTGCCCGCGAGCAACCACATGGGTAAGTTGGCGAGCCGCGACCACGCAGAAAATACCGCAAACGGGCGGGAAAAAAACTTCCGCATCTTCGCGATATTTCCGCGTGTTTGCGGAGATTTTTAAAATGTTCGCGATAATTTGCGAAAGTCACTTTAGCAAATTCCGCCCACCCCTAGTCTGGTGGACTGGTCATAAAGGCTGAACCTGGTTCCCCAGTTCCAAATTCGGCATCTCTGGCCAAAGAAGTGCCACATCCTCTCCCCCACTGGACACCATACTGCCCCACTTAGAGAAATTCGCTCTGCCTTTAACTACTACCAAATTATGCCCCTCTATAAACACCTAGATGAGATTCAATTCAAAATATACACTTGACAAGAGTAATACACTGGCCGAAAAAAGTAACAACATTCTGGAAAAAGCAAACACTCATAGGGAACACAACTTAACACTTTTACATTCGTTATTCCGAAATCAATGAGCGTTTTTGCCTGAAAAGTTAAGCACATGACTAAAGGGCTTGTAAGGGACCCGTTTCAATGTCCATTGCTAATATCCTTAGAAAACATAGGCAGTATGGTTTAAAAAGACCACATCCCCGGACACAAAGCTGCGGTACACATTTTATGAACTAAAATAGGGAAAACAACTGATAAGGATCACATTAAATGTTTTCCAATCCACTCATCAAGCAGGTATTGCAGTACCTCCATGAATGGCGCAGTTCCCCACTTGGGGAAAAATGCTGTTTAAAGAAAGATGAGAAAGGAAAAGTAGCGCTTCATTGGCAAACGCTGTAAAGTGCTGCTAATGTGTTTGGGGGTGAAAAAAATCAATCAGGCCAGTGTGCGACCACTCTCTCTTGCTTTATTTAGTTATGTATTTATTGTTCAAATGTTAAACCTTTTTTTCTCTCCTCCCGAGGGAGGCTGCATAGAAAAAATGTCAGAAAAAGACATTTGCAGCAAAAGTGTTTCCTCTTTTGGATCCATTTCGCAGAGGAACGAATGAACGAAAGCAGAGGAAAGAAAAATCACAGTATTCAACAAGTGACCTGGAGCACGACAAAAAGGTAGAGAATAAGAGAAAGAGAGGGGGGGGGGGCGGCTGCTAGCGGTGGAGCAGGAGAAGTGGACACTGTCCTTGACTTATCTGGGCAAGAAGGAAACGACAGCCCTTTTCCTTCTGTGCCCGCCCGCTCGTCCTTGAACAGCCACGAACGGCCGGGCTATTTCGGCCGTCCTGGGACGCATATCTAAAATAATAAAGTAGGGGAACGGACTGTATTAAATGAAAGAAGTAGGGGCATGCCGTACCCTGCCGATCCCGCCCACTTCGACCACTGCATGCAGGCATGAATGGCACACAGTGTGGGCTCTATTTTACAAACTGGATAAGCGGCCTCTGTTTTCCACATGGGTATTGATCACTCTTGGAAACCCCAGCAGTATTCCTACAACTGTGCCCAATGATAGGTCCTCTTTACATTATGCCTTATGAGGCCCACTGACCTGGTTACTGATTGTAATCTTGGGCGTTTGACAACTCACAGTGACAAGTCACCCAGCTAAGCATTGTGATGAATTTGAAATGGAGAAAAAGGCCGATCAGATATTATTCAAAAACATGTAAACCAGCCATATCGCTCGACCAAGAAGAGATAGAAATGTAGGTCGGTGTAGCAGTGTGTGATAAAAATGCTCAAATTAGGGATAGGGCTAAATGGTATTTTAGAGCATGTAGTAACTTCTTCCTGTATAACCAGCAATCTCCCCACTCGCATGGTCTTTCGGATTTTCTGGAGGCTGTTTTGTAGCTCGAGATACATTAATAAATGCAGTAGTAAAGTTGGAGGGCAGCAAGGTTTCTGGAAGGCCAAATATATGTCGTTTGTCTCCCCCTTGTAGCTTTTGACATCTAGCTTGAATTTGAAGTGTCAATTTGATCTACTATGATGGTAGAAGATGTGTCAGGACCATCAGACCAGTCTTGAATTAATATTATGGCTGACAGTTTGTGCACTGATTGTCGGCTAGATTCCATTTTGCGTGCGTTTGAAAGTGTTACATGTCTGGATATTTAAGTCCTCATGTACCGACATATTTGTTCATAGACACAGAATGAGTAAAACCCTTTGAAACATCAAATTTCTAAAATATCTCCCAAATAGAAAAGTTTTTTCATGTTTGTTTTCCATTGATCCTCAGTGTTGTTGCATTGTGAAGTTTGTGAGCCAAGGGTGGGTAGTGAATGAACAAAAGGGTATGGATGTTTGGGAGTATGTAGTTGTACTTTTTGGTACCGATTTGCTCAGATGTAACTTCGATGACGGATATTCTATAGAAGGTTACCCCAGTCGCTCAATATCTTTATATAAGCCAATGGCGTAGGTTGGGTTGTGTGCAACAGGGGAAACAGCCGTTTCACCACAAGCGTTACAACGCATTACATTACCCTGCATGCTTTTGCAACGCAAAAGGTGTGTAGCAGGGGGTAGAAAGTGTTGAATTTTATCTCCAACACTGTCCCTATTGTTGCACACACTGGAGTTGAAATAGTAAATTAAACTGTTCTAACTTCCAGCGCACCCCCGACAGCAAGTCGGGGTAAAAATTTACTTTACAGCGGCATGCGGGGTGATGGCATGCATTGTAACAACATACAACCGTGTAATAGGGACACATTTTGGGTAGCTGATTTATTGCAATAACGGTGATACTTCTGCTTCAGTCTGTGCTTTTGTTGGTCACAAGTCTTCCTCTGGTACTCATGTGTTGTTGACTATGGGAATCTTGTGCAGCAATGCAGAATAAACACATTAAATTCAACTCTTGCCTCTGCATTTCCAGAGTACCAAATCTTTCCTTTTCCTCAGTGTCTGCTCCCTCAACTGTGGGAGTTAAAGCTGCACAATGATGCAGTAAAGTTAGCTTAAAACACTTGACTACTTGGCTATTGAGCTTTAAGCAGCCTTCACAGTATTCACTTGTGTAGGTTCCCAGTGGAATTTAATGTGATCACTTGCTTGCCTGAGCATCAACTCTAATTTCAGAAGGAAGGAAAATGTGTCAGAATAAAATGTATTTAACATGGGACTCTGCACTGATAGGATCCAAATACACAGAAGTGCAGGACTGATAACAGTAAATGCACCAGCAATAACACAGCAAAACAGAAAATACGGTTGCCTTGATATGCATGAACATCCCATAGGAAATTCATGAATATTTCCCCGCATAAAACTCGGAGGTTTCTTTTACTATGGGTCTCTTGTTGTTACTGGATGTGTTTGTCTTTCTTCTTTTATTTCGCGTTCGATAAATCACGCATTCTAGCACGTTTTTAGCCTTTCAAGTGGTTAATACGTTCTGTCCCAAGGCAACACTTATGTGGACTGACTTTCTATATTCAGATTTTATTTTTGTCCCTATGCCCAAATTGCTCTGTTTCGTGTGCAGTTAGATTTTGTTGCTGTGTTTGTAAAATTTGCAATAATCAAGAAACGGCATCACTATGTTTAGGTATCTTGCTGTTATTCGTGTTCACGTATCACAGTTGATCTGGAACTGTTTTCTTTGCTTTTTTTTAAAATGTGTACCTCGCTTATTATTTTGAGGTATGTGCATTTTTGTGTGGTGTCATTATAATATATTCTGTTTGCATGCTTACGCATCAGTGTAACCAGCTCTATTGTTATGTGATTTGGAGCCAATAAACTAAATCGTGCGTTACAAATTACATCATGTATGCGTTGTTGAAGCCTGGTTGCTAATTCTCTTTAGAATACATATGGGACAAAGTACCATCTAATATACATGATAAGGGCAGTGCGAGCCACCGTGGCCATACAGAAGTAGGAGGCCATAGGAGAGTTCCTTTACATGGTTATGGAACTTCGATGTGAATTGCAATTTCCTTGTACATCAAATTGTATTTTATTCCGTATAATACATGTCCGTATTATCGCCCTTCAACTCAACAGAGTAAATGCTAGGTGTTTGTCTTCTTCAGACAGTCTGGTTGTTGATTCTATATAAATCTTGAATTATGGTGTTTGAAATTTAAAACATCAATATGCAGATAGTAATTAAATTACTGCTATCTGTAATGAACTCTCATTCAATGGTATTTTATTGAAATGTCACAAGCAGTTGTGTACATGGGAGGGAGAGGGGCAGTTGCGCTGGGTGCAACATTCTTAGGGGCACTACATTTTAAAGGAAAAGTGGAAGGATACTTGCCTTGCCACAGGAGCTGGCAACCCACGTCATGCTGCTGGTCGCAGGCAGTACAAACACAATCATGCCCAGTGCATAGAACTTCAGCTATTGACCAGATGATCAAGCAAACGGACCTTTTGAACCACACATTTCACAGTTTTGTAATGAAAACAGAGAATCCCCCACCCAATCTGTCAAGTCCCACCCAATAAATCCACTGTAGCACTATCGGTTCCTTCCATCGAGTACTCACAAATGAAACATACATCACCCCATTACACTGTCCCTGAACCATAAAAGGTATTCTCATCGTGCCTTCATAGCACCCGTAGGTCCCCCTTTTAACCCATGAGCCTGAGGGAGGCAGCGATCCAGGACACCCGAGACCCCGATTATCTGCTCCAAGATTTTCAACCAGGGATTGCCATTGATCGTAATGAACTCTAGCAGTTCAGAAAGTATTTCCATAAATCGTTCCCTTTATCTGCTAATGATTGTTGGTTTTCAGGAAAAAGAGAGAAGCTGGAAATCTAGCTGTCGATTTCATTTTTGAAATAGCACAGCTAATTCAGCTCTCTGACCTGCCTTTGGCACTGCCAGGCCTAGAAACACGCAGTGTGGCGTCAAGGTCAACCATAAGACCATATTACGCAAGAGTAGTAATATGATTATCTTGCAGGGCAGTGATGTCAACACTAGACAGAAATAAGGAAATGACAGAGAGGATTCTACATAGTGCCTAATCTGAGCTGGTGGTTTCTAGTTCTAGGCATAGGGACTTAATTGTCAACACCGGCACTTGTGACAGTCTGCCACAAGGTGGCCCTGTCTGGAGATGACCACAACAACAGGTTATTATTATTTCAATATGCATTAAAAATTACTATTACCTGTTGCCCATGCCATTCTTCCAGCTTTGGGGGCCTCAAATGGTCGAAATCGTCACACATGAAGGAGTGTGATGGCTAGTAGTTGTGTTGTGAGTATCATTTTGAAGCAAAAAGAACAATTGATAGGCAGAATTCTGAACAATGTCATACATTCACCCCAGTACAGAGATCTGGGCCTAAATCCAACGTTTTTTTTGCTCCGCATGCCTTTCCAGTTTAGACCCAGCCATATGCAAATCAGTCTCCTCCCTGCTCCCCTTGGGAGCAGTCCAGCCTGAACTGCCAAGCCAGGTCCGCCCTGGACTGGAAACAAGCATCCTAGGACTGATTTCAGGGTTTCACCCCTCATCAGCCAGGCTAGCTTGGCTTGAGTGCCATGGAGAGCAAGGGGCCCATGTCTGGGTATACACGTCCAACTTAGCGTGACAAACCCCAAAAGAACAATTGATGGACATAATGCTGAACAATGTCATACATTCTCCCCAGTACAGAGATCTGGGCCTAAATCCATTGTTTTTTGATCCCCATGCCATTCCAGTTCAGACCCAGCATATGCAAATCAGTCTTGGCCCTGCTCCCCATGGGAACAGTCCACCCCAAACTGCCAAGCCAGGTCCTCCCTGGACTGGAAACAAGCATCTTAGGACTGGTTTCAGGGTTTCACCCCTCATCAGCCATGCTAGCTTGACTCCAGTGGCATGGAGAGCACAGGATTCAAGCTTGCCTGGCTGATGAGGGGTGACGCCCCAAAACTGGCCCAAGGACCTGGCTTGGCAGTTCGGGGTGGGCTGTTCCAAACTGGGGTGGCGTGGGAAGCAAAAGAATGATGGATTAAACCCAAATCCTTGTGACTGGAGGTGAATATTTGCATTGTTCAGAATTCTGTCCATCAATTGTTTCTTTTGCATTTGTCACCCTGAGTGGGATGGGTATGCCCAGATGTGGATTGTGTGCTCACTGCGCCACTGGATTCAAGTTAGCCTGTCTGATGAGGGGTGATGCCCGGAAACAGGTCTCAGGATGCTTGTTTCCCATCCAGGGAGGACCTGGCTCAGCAATTCGGGCTGGACTGTTCTCATAATGAATAGGGTCAAGACTGATTTGCATATGGCTGGGTCCAAACTGGGGTGGCTGGTGAGCAAAATAATGATGGATTAAACAGATATCCTTGTGACTGGGGTGAATGTTTGCATTGTTCAGCATTCCATCCATCAATTGTTTCTTTAGCATTTGTTACTATCGTTAGGAGCATATCAGGAACAATGGGTGGTGCAAGAGGCAGAGGCCTCGACGAGAGCCCTGGCACTTATTTTTTTGTGAATTAAGCACTGATTCTACCTATAGATAACATAGCTTTCATTGATTTACACTAATAAAAACTGTTCCTCACTATAAAAAACAAATGCATGTTCATGTGCTGAGCGCTTAAGCTAAATATGTAAAATGCTGTAACAGAGTAAGGATTGCTGATCATCGTTCTGTTAAACATATAACCTGGATCTATGTTAACAGCCAACATGTGGCTCCAAATAGTAATCGCTGGGCTTGTTATTGATGTTTGGCTATTTACTTCCTCTCACCTGAAACTCCTCAAATCTTTTATTTATCCGTTATGCTCTGTGTTAAACAGCTACTTGAAAAGTATTTTTATTTGCAATATGCATCTCAATTCTCAAAATGAAAACGCCATCCAGCGGAACAGTGAAAGAGCTTACCTCATTCACCCTGTCAGAGGCCGTTTGTCATAATTAGGGATCACCGCTTGCCCATAGATGAACTCTGAACCTCTGTCATGGTGGTTCTTCTGAAGGTGCCCAAAAAAACGTTTGCTACCTTCGGAAGAACCACCATGACAGTGGTTCAGAGCTCATGGCTGCCATCGGATCTGATGGCCATCCACCAAACGTTTTGTTTTTCAAAAACAAAATGCCAAAGTGGTAGTTAAAAAAAAAACGTACCCCCCCACAACCAGAGCTGTTTTTTCCTGGATGTGGGGGTAATTATTTCAACTTTTCCGTTCATCAGTGGCAGCTTTTCCCTGGCGATGATGGACAGAAGAAAAGGATATCAGACTGTCAACCCTCAATAGGGCGGCTGGTGAGTTGCCCATACTCCAGCGGCCAGGAGTCTGTCAGGACCTTGGAGTGAGGTTTTCATTGTCAGAGGCAAAGAGGCAGTGGAAAGGTGATACTCTGCCTAACTTTATATAGTGTGGGCCGAACAAGATTTTGGCGGACAAGGTACTCTGTCACATTTGTAATGGAGTACCATGTCTGCCAAACCCTAAATCGGGAACAACATCACTCAACTTTTTAAAGTTGATTTTTTTACAATTTGGAATCCTTGAGTTTAGACCCCTTAAGGGTACCTCTGGCTGAAAGGTTAGAGGTAAACTGGCTGTCTGGCAAAAAACAAAGACATTTTCCGCCCAAACACTGAGATATGAAAGAGTATTTTATTTGAAACCAATATTTAATGCAGGATGGGTAAGAACATTAAACAATTGCTACATGCGTAAACTACCCATTTCAACGAGTGGTAGCAGGATTGGTGAACTTCTTTAGCCATGTTTAGAAAACCCTGTTATAATATAGAGAGCCCAATTTTATTATGTGAGCCTCTGTATAATCTACACGATCCTATCTGTTGCAAAGGCCCTCCTTACTAGTTGCCCTTCTTTTCTGATCCCTGCACAAACTACTTTTTGCTTAAATTTTGCCACGTGAAACCTGCAAAATTTTACTAGGGGAAAAGCCTGGTAAATAATGGTACTTGCAGATTTCAGTATGCAAGGCACCAAAATCCACATGTTATCCCCTTAAAGGGAACAACTTGTAGTAGGCAATACTTATCATACCTTTTACATTCTAATCTCTGTGATATCAGAGTTTAAATGGTGTGATAATTATTGCACCTCCAGGGAGGTTACTCGTAATGCGGGCCTGCGTATCTTTTTGCATTGTTCACTTTTTCTTATTCAACAACACATTTGAACTTACTCACAAAATAATACATAATGTTTAAAATTTGAATGGTTCCCAGGCTGGATGCTGGAAAATGACTGCCAACTCTGTGTGCTCTGTTTACATTAATAAATGTATGCACTGTTAGAACCTCAAGATGAACTGAAGTATAAGCAAGATGTTGGGGCCAGGAACTAGTAGCTTAGTTTTATATAACCATGTATCTGCATCAAAACTGGGAGGAGCTCAGTGAGAGGGGTACTTTATCACAAACTATAATATACGCCGATTGTGTTCACTTACAAAATGGCACCACTTTAGATGCTGAGTCCTTAAATCATTCACTTCCGCATTCATACTTACTAATATTTACCATTGTGACAGATCGTTTTATTTCGCAGTGTGCATGAAATGTCAAGATCCACAAATAACCTCTGTCAAGAGGTTTCACTTCACCTGCCAGGGAGTACGACACTCTTGTAATGGCTGAGGACATCTCTAGCCAAGACTAATGGATACATGTGAATACCACTGAACTTGGCTGGGAGGACATGAGAAGACAGCAATACTATATATTTTGCATGAGGAAGTGCAATGTAGCCCGATGGTTGACCAGAAACCCAGTGAGGACACTGCTCAGTTTCCGGGAGGCATTCTTTATTTTCTTTAGTGTATTGCATCCCTGAAAATCGCCAGGCCAATTTCATGAAGTTTAAGATTTTGAGCCTGACTTAGATGTTTGCGGACTTGGTTCCACCACTGCTTTTTCAATGGTTACTCTGCTCACGTAGTAGGTAGTCCGCCGCTCTATTTAGATGCTGGTGGTTCAGCGGATAAAAGACCATCATAGAGCCACCAACTGTGCCAGTAATGTTCACCTTAGTCGACAGTGCAAAGCCAACTGTGGCTGTCAATGGGAGGACTACCAGTTTGTCCACCGGGCCAATCACAATATGTCTTCCCACTGATGTGACTGTATCAGAAAGACTTCCCCACCTGAGTTGGCTGATTGGAACTGATATATGGCAGAACCCCACCTTTTCTCACCTTTACACTTCCTGTACCACCATAGACCCGATCTTCTAAGTCCTGCTGCTGCTGCTTGATGATGAACAAAGTCAACACCGTCATGGACTGAATCAACAGTAAGATCCACCTTTTGACTTGTCTGGTAACATTTGAACTGGACTTGTGCAGTTTTAAATATTTCTTACAAGCAATAGCATAGATCTGTAATGTTGATGTTTAAGAAATACACCTGTATGATCACATAGTATGTATACATTTGGTGCAAGCTGCCTTCCAAAAAATGGACTCTTCCACAAAAAAGGGTATACAATCAAAAATCAAATCAAGTCACCAAACAGGAGTGTTCAAATAAAATTCGAAAATTCTCACAATAAAAACAAATGCAACACACATCATTGGGATAAGTGCAATGTAACATGATGTAGGAATTGCACTAGATAAGACATCCTCTTCCACTAAGGATGGCCTTCCCTGTTGTAATTTGGCAAAAATTTATTTTGAGACTATTAAGTGCGTCAACATCACTCAAAAGACTGCCTAGTTTGTTTACATATCAGACTTTGAAGGTAACTAATGCTTTTTGAAAAAAAACATTTGTATGTGGTGTGTTGCAGGGTTAAGTGCAATAGTTGTGCTGTGTTGTTTATACCTATGTTGACAGTATTTTGGACAAAATTATTAATTTTTTTTAAATGTGTAAATATTATATTAGAAATGTATTATTAACACATTCTTTCATATTTCAAATATTTCCAGTTAAAAAATGACATTTGAGGAGTAAAAATGACAAAAAATAAATGTTAGATTAAAATATGTTGTAAAACCATATATCCTATTAGCAGAACATGACATCTGTGTTAATAATCAAAAACAAATATGTAAACAATGTTTTAAAATGTTCAAAATGTTTCCAATGCACACATTTGAACCTTGGGAGAGTGAGGAGATGACAGACTCAATTGTACCATCCATTTCCACACCTTACCACCGTGGAAGAATGGGATATTATCAAAATGTTCAGATTGAATAGGCAAACTATACTGGATTTATGTCATTAGTTGGAGCCAGATCTATTGCCTCACAACAGAAATCCCACATCTATTTCACCAATTGTCAAAATCATGGCAGTACTTCATTTTGTTGCCTAGGATCATTCCAACACTCTGTGGCAGTATCTGGTGGAATGTCACAACCAACTTTCAGTGGTGTTCTACAAGAAGCTCTTTGTCAATGATAAGACACATCAACATCTTAATCCAGTTTCCACGACATGAACATTTTTCAAATTTGAAGGGTGATTTCTGTGGGTTTGGTCACCTACCATATGTGGTTGGAACAAATGATAGCACACATATTGCCTTAGTGCCACCACACACCAGGGAAACACGTCTACCGGAATTGGAAGCACTTAATCAATTTGCAAGTTGTCTGCTTATCTCATTTGTGCATCACAAGTGTCTGTGTGTGTTTCCCCAGATCAGTCCATGATTCATTTGTACTACAGAACAGCAGACTACCCGTGCACATGTCACAACTTGGACTTGAGAGTGCCTGGCGTGTTGGTAGGTACAATCTGACATAATATTGTTTGGGTAATTTCAAGGTGAATCATCTCAAATTGTATTTAATATCTTGGCTCTTCTCCTTTTTTCCCATTTGGGAGATACATTTATCCTAACCAACCATGGTTGTTGGCACCGCTGAGGAATCCAGCAATGCCAGTGGAAGTCGCTTCATTGATGCCCATTGAAGAATAGGGCGGCCAATAGAGTGGGCCTTCGAGCTCCAAAAGGCCAGATTTTGCTGGCTGAACAAGACTGGTGTAGCCCTCCTCTACTCTCTTAATCAGGTGTGCCACATAACCCTGGCTTGCTGCATACTGCATACTGCACAACATAGCCCTGCGACTGAACATCCCTCACATCGCAGAGGATGGAAACCATGAAGAGTCACCTGGTGAGGATCCTAAAATGCCAAATGAAGATGATAGTGGTGGGAAGGAAGGAGTTGAGTAATGTCAAGATGTCATTGACAAATTCTTCACATAAAAGTAAGCATTTTTTTTACATATTATCACATTAACCGTTAAACCAAATATTGATGTAATGAGTAAAACAGTATGTGCTGGCCTTTCTTTAGGTAGGGCAAGTTCCGGAAAATCCAGGCCATAGGTCTTTGCTGATCTAAGTTTTGACACATTGACTTTAGTGTTCATTTTCATTGTTTATCTATGGCTGTGTTTTTTAAAAAAAGTGTCTTTGAAAAGATGACTTTGTAATGTGTCTATTTTATTATGTTTCATTACTCATCTTTTTGTTAGGTATCTTCCCTTTGTCATCTTTGTTTGGACATTTCAAAGTAGTGACATTTGCAGTTAAATGTGGCTGTTTTAAAGTACAAAGGGACCATGGGTTGATCCTGAGAAATACACACACATACTTTGGGTGACAATATCTAGTGCCAAGTTAACTTGCACCGTGATTGAATGGACGTTTTGAAGATTGCATTAGACTCATTCTCTGTTGTGTGTTGGCACTCAGCCAATATGTGTGCCATCAATTTCTCCAACTATGTGTGGTAGTGGAGCCAAAGCATACTAACTCCCTTCACTTTGCCTAAATCCTCATTTAGTGTAATGAGTATGAAGCTTTTGATCTGTCTCATCATTGTAGGACAAATGCCTTGTAGCACAGCACTTAAACATTGGTTGAGACATTCTCCCAGATACTGGGACAGTGTATTTGAACGATACTGTGTCTACCAAATGTAGTACTACCATGATTTTGACTATTGATGTTATTTATGTGAGCCAGATGATCAAGCCCCAGTTGATGACATAAATGATTAATGATTAGCCTATTAAATCTGGTTGTTTTTGTTCCTTGTCATTCTTCCATGTTGGCAAGGTCTGGAATTTGTAATATGAAAATAGCATTGAATATTTGTGCCAAGTGTGGATTCTCATGTTTGTGACCATGTTGACAGACAGATCTGTGACAAATATTAAAAAATACTATTGATGAGTTTTAGGTACCTGTATTTAGTTATTATGGTTTTGAACTTGAGAGAAACATTGCCTACTTGCAATCCCTTTATGATTACACAATCATTTTTTTTTACATTGTTATTTATGATGGAAGGAAGCAAATTAAATAATCGACTTGAGGAATATGACACCAGTCTTTTACTTTGTGAGTTGTGATTTTATTTAAAAAAATCTAATGAACTAAAGCAGGATGAAAATGAAACAAGCAAACCAGAAATAGGAAAAGTCAGTTATAGTGAATCAAAGCATTCTTGAAAAGCTAAAATTATTTGAAGTCCAATGTTCAAAATACAGGTGTTGTCAGCAATGTAAATGTGTCCGGAAATGGTTCGCAGAGTGAATGGTAGTCTCACACTGGAGGAAACTAAATTTGGGGTCTCTTGCGGGTGGTGTTAGAGGTCTTGCCATTCCATCCTGCTGGTAGTCTGGATGGGCATCCCCTCCTGTGGGGGGAGGGCCATCCACAGTTGCAGGGACTAGGATTGGTTCAGGTGTTTCTAAATTTAATAGACAGTGGTATAGTTATAGGTTATACGGCACATTAGGAACAATCGCACATACATCTGGTCAGGATAGTATTGAATTACGGTGCTATAAGGTGAGGAGAACTACCGACCTCCCCCAAAGTTGTGGCCAAAGCCAACATAGAAATTCACAAAATCCTCAGCACATGTCTGTAGAAAAATATTAAATATCAATGCAAGTGTACACAAATTATAAACACAGTTTCAGAAATCTTCTGTTTCTTTTATTCTTTTCTTTCTGATCAGCCAAAATGTGTTTCGTCGCACAAACTGGGAAATCGTCCCGATACATTCTCAAGGCTTCAAGTCATTGGTAGCATCTTTCCATGTGGTGATCATTCCATCCCACATGCTTTAGACTGTGAGTGAGTCTAGTATCCTTGCTTCAAAGTGAGCAAATCCGTAATTTTCAGTAAAAGCACCCTGCTACACGCCGTAGCGCAGCCACAACTAGATCAGTCTGTCCTGTCCTGTCGTACTCGAATGCTGAGGCCCTCAGGCCGTTGCACGGTACTTGTTAGCAACCCCCTCCCTCTGACTGCAGGCTCACACTGCCGTCTGCAGCTGGGGTGTGATCGTGACTTCAGCGGATCTGGCCCAGGATCCTTCGGGTGTCACCAGCGTAGCCTGGGGAACATGGGACCGATCTCATGACCAGAGTGCGTCCCAGTTGATTTTTGGCTTCCTGCGGCGTCCTGCTGGGCGACAGTGGCTCTCTCTTGGCAACCGCTCTCTCTCTCCCTCGTGGCGTCTTGGAAAAGGCTCTACAGTGGGGAGTGGGGAGCCGCCGGTTTCACGGGCTGGGACGAAATGCTCCCAGGGTCCTGTCAGCCTCAAAGGGGTGCCGAACTTTGGAGAAGTGGCAGGGAGGGCCAGGGGTACGCTGACTCAGTACAGGTATGGGGAAGAACTGAGGGAGCCCCGAAGTACACCGGGCTCCACTAAAAATGACAAAAAGCGGCCAGCAAAGCCCACTGACATGGAGGGTTCTGTGCAGATAGCAGATGGGGCCTAAAAATGCATAAGGCACAATAAAAGGTGGCAAGGAAAGCTGGCAGAGCCTCAAGTCACACTGGGCTCAGTGCAGATAGCGGATGGTTGGAAACTTTGATTTCCCTGAGTTTCCTGAACAGGAGGCCAGCATGCACAGGCCCTTGGAGATTGAGCTTCCCAGGCAGGATACCACAGCAGGCAAAAAGAGTCAGTCCTTTTCCTCCACCACAGAAGCAGCAACTGCAGGCCAACCCACCACTCTTCCTCAGACAAGGTGGTACTCCTCACACAGTCCTTCCGGTCTCCTTCTTTGCAGGGTCCCCTGGTTTTCTTGAAGCAATCTGCCATCATGGAGTTTCAGGTCCAATACTTATACCCCGAAATGTCCTTGATCCCTTTGTGCTAAGGGTGTCTAGACCCAGTCCAAACCAGTTCTGTATTCACTGGTGCAGCATGGTCACAGGGGGGTGGAGGCAGCATTGTTCAAAAGGGGACACAGTCCATTCAGGTGCAAGTAACACTCCTCCAACCACCCCAAAGGCAGACCAGGTCAATTCAGCCCAGCCTGTGTCACCCAGGAAGGAATAGGCACACCTCTACCCCCCTCGGGGCCTGTCTACAGTGAATGCACATCCCCAGCTCCTGCCACTCCAAACCCAGACAGTTAGTCCACAACCAGGCTGAGGCACACAGGATGGTTGAACAAGAAAATGCCCACTTTCTAAAAGTAGCATTTTGAAACTTAAAATTGAAAAAACACCTTTACAAAAAGGTAGGTGATCAAATTCTGAGTTCAAAGAGTCCAAACTTGGGGGTTCAATCTGGTCCCAATGGGACGTTATGCTTTCAAGGGATTTGCACAGCAGTCCCCATGCTATCCTATGGGGCAGATAGCCTTGCAATAGTGAAAAATGGAATGTGGGTAATATTTCACTATTAGGACATGTCAAACACACTGGTAGATGTCCTACCCTTCACCTACAATGCACCCTGCCCCTAGAGGTACTGTGGGCCTGCCAGAGGGGTGCCTGACATGTAAGGAAGATGAAGGTTTGGGTCTGGCAAGTAGAGAACAACATGGAAGTCTCATACTGCGAGCAGCCACTATAGTGGTAGGCCTGAGATATATTTACAGGGCTACGTAGGTTGGTGTCACAATCAGTGCTGCAAGTCCAATGAGTAGCATTTGAGTTGCCAGCCCTGGCACACAAAGTGCACTGTACTTGGGGAGTCACCGCCAATACAAAAATCCCAATTAGGGATAGCCAATCAGAGACAGTAATTTTGTCTAGGGAGCACTTGCACTTTGACACGGGGCAGCAGTGGCAAAGTGCCCAAAAGCATCTAAGCCAGCAAAACATATTCCAGCATAGCACAAAAAACCCAGGAGACAGAGGCAAAAAGTCAGGGTAACAACGTCTAACACAACTGGAGTGGAATGTGTAGTGAGGTTCACTAGAGCTGTCTGCCCAGGAAGACCAGTTGGACAAGGATGCTCCTCTTCATCCAGACTCACAGGAATGCAGTCATCCCTGGAGGCTTGATCCTAGGCAAGAGTGGAGGTTTCATAAGTGGCAGATGATGTACCATGTGCTCTGGCTGTTTTACCTGTAATGAGTTGTAAAACAAACATTTTGTAACCTAAATGGTAAAAGGGAATCAATATCATGATTACACCTTTCAGTGATATTGTAATTCTTTACACAAACATTCCATATAAAACAACTTAAAAAAACAGGTAGGGAGATGTCCTGAAATGTAAAAGTTAGTAAATATAAATAAAAGGTAGCAACAAATCAACACATGACAGTCAGTAGGAGAAAAGTTAAATTAACAAGTCCAAGGCCTAGCAGGCCAAAACACAGGCATTTACACAACTTAGATGGGTGTTTAGCATTAATCATCATATTAACATTGCATAGTACATTTATCACAGATGCCACTTATGTTCAGCATACACATTTACAATAATAGACTTGTAATGTTAACAAAATTTGATTTGTGCAACTCATGACATCAATTCAATTACATGACAAGAAAAAGTTGGACAACATGGACAACTTAAACTCAAGCAATTTTCAATAGAAAACATTAAATAGGTATTGTTCAATAAATGACTTTACCATTTGTGAAAAAAACATTTGAAAAGGGAGAATGAGTGAAAGTATATATAAATAGGATTTTCACAAAACAGAAACAAGGCATCATGGTAATTGTGGTTATTTCAAAGATAAATTCCTTATACTTGCAAAATTGTAATTTGAACACACCTTGTGTAAATTGGCACTTAAATCACTTAAAAGAGAACAGTCATTAACTACGTGAAACACATATATGTTATTTGTTATTTGGAGTAAATTTAATGGACATTGAAACCTGTTATCTTAAATAGAAATCAATACATTGAAAAAGACAAGCTAAACAAGAAGTTACTGATATATTTAGGTTGGTTTCTATGAAAAATAAATTGTACTGAATACATTAGAAATAGCTAACTTCAAAACAAACAGGACATTTAGGTTTGGTGACACATTTCAAAGTATAATTTACCAGTCTTCACTCCACAAGGGATTCTAAGCAGCCTTCAGAATGTAGGATCTGCAACACCTTCTCCTCCCAGGAATATAGTTGTAAGGGGAGGCTGGGAGAAACACCACCAGTCCTCTGGGAATCTAGCTGATGTTTGGAAGTCAAGGAGCACACTCTCCCCCGCAGGTCATTCCATCTCTTCCTAATTTCCTCCTCGGTACTCATGATGTTTACAACAGCATTCACTCTATCAACTATTCTGGCCCACATTTCCCTTTTCGGAGATAGGGGTGTATTTTGGACTTGGGCTCCAAACAATTGTGGCATTACTTTTATGATTTCATCCACCATGACTGACAATTCTCTCTCAGGAAAATGTGGATTTTTCTGCCCTGGCATTAGGAAAAGATAAACTTAACTGATTGTAATTACCCACCAAAAAATAATTTACAAGAGAGAGACAATGAACAAGCCACAGAAAAAGAAAGACTGACTTGACTCAGAAATGGCCATTGAACAATTTTGTGCTTCTGTGGAATGGCAAATGGTCATGGTCTGATATGGAGTGCGTTTTATAGTGTGGTTGCAAACAATTACCCAATACACAAAAGGTGTGTGATGCTAGCATCCAACCTACAGCCACATTAATAGTCCAAAGTTAACTGCTTCCCGATTTGGCACCCCCTGCTAGAACACCACCAGCACTACAGTAAAATCAAAATCGACTAGGCGTAATCCCACCGCCCTGACGGCGATGGAGTACTATTCACTAGCTAAGTAGTCTGCCTCATCAACAGCAGTGTGCCAGGTATGTCGAGGCAAACACTCTGTTGACGCGGACGAAGATTCAGCCAGAATACATCTAAATAGGGTGGGCAGACTGCTGTCAGCTTCATGGAGTACTTGGAACCACTGCCAAGGCAGGACAATGGTTACACTGCCAAGATCTAAATCAGACCCTTTGTGCTTTTTCTGCCACAGGTCTTTAACAATCAGAAACAAAGATATTATTATACATGGTCAGCTGAAGTCCATCACTTTGAATTTACTTAGTGTGATCAACACCCTGCTCAATATGAATATATATAGAGCCTTGCTCAAGACATTGAGCCAGATGTACGACTCTACCAATTTGCGAGTTGCAAATTGTGTTGTTTTGGGACTCGCAATTTGCGACTTGCAAATTGAAATAACCAACAGTGTCTCAGACACTGTTTGCGATTCCTAATGGGGTTGCAAATTGCATGCCTCATTAATATTCATGAGGCAGGTGCAATTTGCAACCCCATTAGGATGGCTAGCACTTGTTTAAAGAGAGTTTATTGATATTACAACGTAAGATAACAAAAGCTTAGGAAATGTTATAGAACAAACCTCTTGTCTAAACCTTTGGAGGAGACTAGTTTACCGGGAGGAAGACGCTTGATTCTAAACCTACCACCATTCCTAGCCACCTGGGGTGAGAGACAGTGCAATCTGCCTGAAGGACTCGTGGTCTGTGGCTAAAAGGGTGCAGCAGGGCTGCGAGCGTTTCAGCAGGGACTCCATCTCCCAGGAGTCCCTGCAAGACCGACTGCCAACACCTGGTCCGCTCTCCCTGTTGCTCCGCCCACGGCCGCCCGAGAGATTACAGACACCTGCCTGCCCTGCTTCAGTGGGACCTCTTGTCTAAACCTTTGGAGGAGACTAGTTTACCGGGAGGAAGACGCTTGATTCTAAACCTACCACCATTCCTAGCCGCCTGGGGTGAGAGACAGTGCAATCTGCCTGAAGGACTCGTGGTCTGTGGCTAAAAGGGTGCAGCAGGGCTGCGAGCGTTTCAGCAGGGACTCCATCTCCCAGGAGTCCCTGCCAGACCGACTGCCAACACCTGGTCCACTCTTCCTGTTGCTACGCCCACGGCCTGTAACCCCGCCCTACTTAAACGATCTAGATCCCCGCTGCGCGGGAGCGCGCGGGAGTGCCCAGGGCTAAGCCCGGGCAAAGGGTGGGCCCTCTTAGGCCCTCTGAGGCCGAGCGAGGCCGGGCAGGGCTCATTCCCTTTCATCTTTTTTCCTTTCCATTTGTATCTTTTGTTAGCATCGTTGCTATGGCCCAGAGTCTGGACAATGTCATTCTTGAAAAGCCGGGGGGGTCGTTAAATGGCACTCTCGACAGTTACTTTACAAGGGTTCCCATCGATCTAGTTAGGGAATCAACACTAGAAGAGCATAGGGCGGAGCGCCGTCGCTCGGTTGAATGTCTGAAAAATAGGGCTTCAATAGATCTCACGCCTCACGCCCTCTCCCTCAGTGGAGGAAGTCTCAGTGGTATTGCCGACCTTACATCTTTAGAGAGTGTTCCACTCCTGCTACGTGATTGCACACCTACACCTTGTCTCTCCATTGAACAGCCCATGAGTTATACTCCCCTTCCCAGTCCCGTCAACATAACTGCCAATTTGATCAACCCGACCACTAGTAGGGGAAAATCTGTCCGAAATAAGATGAATAAATTAATGCCGCATAAGGGCTATGGCCCACCACCAGGCAAAAGAAGACGCAAAGGGGGGGGAACAACAAAAATCCAAGATTAGTCACACCGACTTTGGCAGGCCTTCCAAGCCGGCCACTAGAACAGATCAGGCGTCAGTAGCCGTACTAGTCAACTTGCCTAACTTGGAAGCCCCCCTTAAACCTCCATATATTGATAAGGAAGTTAGTACCATTGTACCTACTGACATTTCTGCTGAATCCGTGCCGAAAGCAGCATTCCCCACCGTCCCACCAGATAGCATGGAACAACTAATTAGGTTTTTTTTTCTACCAATTATTGAGGGGCTAAAGAGGGTGGAGAAGCGTCTCGAGGCCATCGAGTCTGTTATTAGCAGTAAGGACGGTGCAACTAGGGCCACAGTGAGTACGGCGGTGCCACCTATAACCCTGGTTGCACAACCAACCAGTTCTGCCTCTAAAGTTTTATTCCAACCCACCAAAGTTACATCACAACTTCCCAATCTAGCAAAATCTAATCAACAAAGGTTATTTCCCCCATTGCAGGCAAACAAACTAGCTGTAACTCCTGCCAGTGAACCCACGAGGGGAATGGAAAAGGTACTTGTAGGAAAAACGCGGGAGGAGGGGGGAAGCACCAGACACGTAAGGGCACCAATGAACAAAGGTCCACTAGTTGAACTTCCCCCTGAAGCTGTGCCCTTTGTGGTTGTCTTGACGGGGGTCCCTATACTGACAGACAATAAAAGGGAAGGGTTCGCCCAGTTAAAAAATAAAATCATGCACTGGTTCAGTATATACAGACCAATCACAAAAAACATCAATGGTGAAATAGTGCATGTTCGGCGACTCCCATGGCTGGGTGGTAGAAGTAAAGACCTTGAGGGAGACGTAGTTGTAGTTAATTTCAGAGACCCACGTGTGGTCAATTACATATTAAATTGGACCACGGGCAATGGCAATAACTGCATCACCCCTCGTGCCCTGACATACTTCTATCCCAGATCACTTGTGTTCCCTCCAACCTACATAAGTGGACAAGCACCTACCTGTACAAATTTCTTAGCACCGTACAACACTGGGCATTTTGTGCAAGCACAATACCCAGTACCTGTTGCTGATCGCTTTGGGTGGAATACCGTACCTCCTAGTTTTAACATAACCACTAACAGGAGAATTGATCATTTGAGACCTTTCACACCCTTGGAGACAGTAAACAGGTTTGATGTGTTCACTGGCATGGAAGGGTGCGATTGAAGATTACAGCCCTTGCGGGGCATGTGGGCCCGCCCGATTGGGGGTGCTACCCACGTGAAGCCACAATCCATTGAACCCTCTAGTACACAAATAGTTCAGTCTGCCCCCCTCACTGACAGAGATTACATTATTGATCATGGTAATATTTGTAGGGAGGAGGTTTTGATGGTTGGTGAGACTTGCTCTGTAGATGAAAAAGGCCTAACTACAACTTTTAATGTGCCATCGCCTTTGTCAGTTCCAGTTAGGAAAGCTCCAACCGATGGTGGGGAAGGGGCAGGAAGTCTAATGTCATGGAACATTGCGGGCTTGCGTCACAAACAGGAGTCCCAAGACTGGGTTTACTTTGTTAATGGTTTTGATATATGTCTATTTCAAGAGACATGGATGTGCGAACCCATGTTCCTTCAGGGCTATTTGAATTACACTATACCAGCTACTAAGGGCCAAAAGGGTCGACCTATGGGAGGTCTGATGATCTGGGTTCGGCAAAACCTGTGTTTTAACATAAGAGTTATTGAGACAGGGAGTAAGGCTATCCAACTTATAAATCTTGATTTGGGACCGTTAGGGCGCCTTGATTTATACAATGTATATGCCAGGAGTAACAAGGGTGGAAAGTCAGAAGTTTTAGCTTCTTTGGTGGCTCTCCTAGAGACCCACTCCCTGGTTAATAATATCATAATTGCTGGCGATTTTAATCGTACATTCGAACCACTAGACATAGGTGATGACTGCATTGGGTCAGAAGAGGATAGGCATTGGGGTGTCCCTCCACTAGATCTAGACCCGATAAAACGATGGTCTGATGACGTTATTTGCCTAAACGCCATCTGCTTAGAGAGAGGCCTCCGTGCGTTGAATGGGAGAACCAAGAGTGACAGGGTGGGGGCTTTCACTTTTGACAATGGCCGGAGTAGGAGTAGGATAGACTATGTCATGTGTAGTTTGGAAATATGGAAGCAGGTTAATGATATGGAGGTTATGCACAGGTTGGAAAGTGACCATGACCCTCTGTGTATTTGTCACAGATGGTGGACCTTGCCTAGCGGGAATGTTTGAACAGAGTGGGAAGGTCTCCCCTTACCAGTTCCTTCCAATGATACACGCCGGTTAAAATGGCCTTGTGTACTGGCCAATCAAGATTCTATGGCTAGTATAAATATGGAGGTGGATAGAGCAATTGAGGCCTTGGAGCAGGTTGCCATTGTTACCCAGGGGTCGCAGGAAGCGACAACAATTCACGATATTCTCTTTTTAACTATTAAGTCACATTTCCAGAAGGTAGGTAGGAATAATAGTAGGTCCCTAAACAAGACTGCGAAGTGGTACAATGCACAGTGCAGGATGGCAAGGCTTGCTTTGGGCAGTGCTATTAAGACTAGGGATCTGGCGGTAATTCGTGGTGCCAGAAGTAATTATAAAGATTGTATAGTCGCAGCAAAAAAGGAGTGGGATGAGAGGCACTGGAGAGAGCTACTGGAAGCCTGTGGCTCCAAGGATTCCAGGCTTTTCTGGAGTATTGTTAAATGGGGGAGGGGTGGTGAGCCTGACTGCCCTGATAATAATGTCCAGGAGGAGGATTGGGTCAAATATTTTAAACCTCAATATGCCGAATCTAATCCTGGCAGGGAGATGGACGGGTTTAAGGTTGTCTATTCCAAAGAGCCATTTTTTAGACTTAAAAATGGGTCCTGTTGGCGTTCAGTGTAGCATCGTCGGGTAGAGCCCCTGGAATGGATGGGGTCCCGGTAGACCTTTTTACTAATGATAAGGAACGATGGGGTAGATACATCCTTCTCCTCGCTAATGCAGTCGCTCAAGGAGCACCGGTACCGATGAGTTGGAGGGGTGCAATCATTATTCCCATATTAAAGAAGGGCGATAGGGGGTCGCCTGGGAACTACCGGCCAATTAGCTTGATAGCGACCATACAAAAGGTTGTGGGGAGGATGGTGGTAAACAGGCTCATGGAATGGGTTGATAAGCATAATGCACTATCACCCTACCAAGCAGGGTTTCCGAGGGCTACCAGCACGATGGACCAGGTGTTTCGATTCACTCTGGTACAGTGGCGGACTGTGGTACTTGGCGATGGCAGTTTGTACGCTGCTTTTGTAGATTTGCGGGCTGCCTTCGACCTGGTGCCTAGGTCCAAGCTGTGGTTTGAATTAAGAAGCCTGGGTCTGCCTGACGATCTACTGACTATGGCTATGCGGTTACATGAGGCAAATTTCGCCAGGATACAGTGGGGTAGGCAGGGTGAGACTACTGCTGATTTTGGTGTGCGACAAGGGTGTGCGATGGCCCCGCTGCTCTTTTTACTATTTATTAATGGGGTAGTAGCAAGAATGCTATCCGCGAATGTGGACGCACCCTCGTTGGCGGGCATCAAGATACCGATCTTGATGTTCGCCGATGATACGCTGATCCTGTCAAAGACTCCCAGTGGTCTGCAAAGTGCCCTCTGTATTTTTGATGATTTTTGTAGGAATAATGGTTTGGAAGTCAACGTGGCAAAGACTAAACTCATGTTTTTTAACCCTCACCGCAGTGTCAGATCCAAGTTGTATTTGAGCCAACGCCCCCTAGATGCAGTTAGAGCCTTTACTTATCTGGGCATCTACATAACAGATGATTTAAGATGGGCTCAGCACATTGACTTGGCTGCTCTAAAGCATAGGCAAGTGGCTGGAGTCCTCGGGCTCGAGCATAGGAAATCACAGTCGAAACCTATTGCACCAGCTTTGCAGGTGTATGAAGCAAAGACCCTAGGATCTGCACTGTATGGTGCAGAATTGTGGGGATTTGGTAGCCTCAATTCGATGCAGATGTCTGAGAATACGTTTTTTAGGTCATTAACCGGTCTCCCTAAAAGTACACCTCTGATCCCCCTCAGACATGACTTGGGAAGGAAGGCAGTAGGTGACCTGGCAAGGCTACGTCCGATTTTATATTGGAGGCGGCTCTGGACTACACCAGAACTTAAGCACTATGCCGAGGGCTTTCTAGCAGTGATTAAGGCCGATGTCTTCCATAAGATCCAATGGTTGAGTAAACTTAGAACATTGTTATGTGTGCTTGGGCTAAAGCTGCTATGGGATACCCCATTAGAAGCATCCTTTCCAAGCAAGCAAGCAATCAAGGAGCTGTATTGGGCCCATGTGTCTGAGCAGGCATGGAGAAAATCTGATGCCGGTTCTATGTCTGATCGTTTCTTGGAGGTTAAGCCCCTCCCTACACTGGAACTATTCTGGGACATTATAACTAACCCAAGGGATAGGAAACTTTTCTTTCAATTGAGGATAGGTACTCTCCCTTTAAGGTCTTTAACCGGGAGGTGGAGGGGTTCTACCGATACTACCTGTCCTGCCTGTGGAATTACAAAAGAGTCCATTTGGCACTTCTTGTTTTCCTGCAAAGCCTATGCAGCCCCACGACGTATTTGGTTAGCACCGGCCTGTAAAAATTTAGGTGCTCCCAGCAGCTCTGTAGCTATGAGAATTATTTGCACTAGCTCCTGTCTTCAACTGACTGTAGCAACCGCTACATTTTTGGGGTGGGCATGGTCCATTAGGCAGAGTGTCATTGTTTAGGAGCTATTTAATTAAAAGAACGTAATATTGGTTACTGTGCTAATGCATTGTGTTTATATCTAGTTTTCCGAATTTTGATTGTCTGTACATTTTATGAGGTATGATTTTAACAATGTTTTCTAAAAATTATCATTGTGTGTACTGCTTTTATGAGAATTGCTTGAATAAAGCCTCTTGATTGATTGATTGATTGATTGTTATAGAACAAAGTTCATATGAATGCATACATAAGTATAATGAAGTGTTTTAAAATGAAAAGCATGATGAAATAATTTAAAGTCTGGGAAAACGATACAGGTAATTTTAGTCTGGATACTGAGATGCCCGATTTTTTATTGTTCCTCAAAAAACATAAGAGGTGTGGATTCATACTTCTATATAAAGGGAATTATAAAATGTAAATTTATCATAGCAAGTGTAAACAAAATGACTCAGACAAACATAATTGTTTATTGCGTCTAGATGGGCCCACCAAGGTAAAAAAGAGAGTTCCAGTTGGAAATTGAGATATCTATCTTCTTAAATGTTGCTTTGAGATATCTATCTTCTTAAATGTTGCCTCAAAATATAGTTTAACTGTATCTTAATCGAACTTGTACACCATAACCATAGATATTTTATTTTGTTAGGATCCAGTTAAATCTTGAATGATCAAACATGTTTAAAAAATGTGTTTAACACTAGAATAGAAGAATAGAACTTCAGTTTGGTCAGAGTTTTATCGATGACTCAAAACACCTGCAAAGGATTCTACTTCTATAGGAAGGGGAGCGTATGAAGACTCTGAATTTGACATAAATAAAAGAATATTGTCTGCATATACCAACAGTTTTAATTGCATATTACCATATTGTATATCATTCTTTTCTCTCGTTTTTGTTAAGAATTGTTCAAGAGCTAGGAAAAATAAAAGAGGTGATAATGGACATCCCTGTCTTACACATCTTTATAATTGGAAAACTGTAGAGGGGAATTCCATTAATAAACATAGGGGCTTTGGCTGCCACATTAAATGGTGAGATGAAATGCATAATCTTGGGACCAACACCAAACCAATTAAGTAATGAAATATACCATCCCATCATAATCTATTGAAAGCTTTTTAAACATCCAGAGTAATAGTGGCTAAAGGATATTCAACAATGGAGGATCTACTTAAATCATTAAATATTAATATAGATAAACTACCTTTAAAAAAAACTGATTGCTGACTGTCCAATTAATTTAACAGATTGGTTTTTAAATGAAGATATGATTTTAGCAAACATTTTGTAATCAGTTTTCACTTAAGAAATAGGTCTGTAGTTGTTGGAAAATCTAGGATCCCAGGAATCTTTAGGAATTAAACAAATAATAGCATCTCGAAAACTGATCAGTGAAAATGTAACATTTTTAAAAATAATAACGTAAAGTAAAAAAGTTAGAAACATTATTTTGAAATTCAATTTTTATACTGTCCTGCCCCGGGACCTTAACTTTTTAATCATATGGATAGCTTTAGTAATTTCATTATTAAATACTTCAGTAATTGATGAATAGTATCTTAAAGATTTTCTTCTGAGGTATAAATGATTTGTTATAATCTACAAATGATGGAGGGATCTCTAAATCATTACAAGCTAATTTATCATTGGTTGTTTCAATGTTTTCCATTTCTGTGATATCTTTTTTGATTTTCAAATATTTAGTCAGTGGTTTACTTGCTGTGTTCCGACTTCTATAGTATGTTGCACTGGATTTGAGAAGAAAAGAAGAAGCATTTTCAGTGGAATATTATTTTAAATTTGAATTGAGCTTTTGTCTGGTCATCTTAATATTTTTGGGATTGTCAGAAATTAGGCTATTGGGTGAGGGTGGTGGAAGCCCCGTTGAGCTAACAACAACAATAACAATCCTTGTCAGGGTGAACCACATATTTCGCTACATTAACCTGTTATTAACTAGTGCTTAACACTCTGGTAGTTCGGCACAAAATCATTCAAGCTTAACATAGATGCGATGCGTAAAGTACTTTGCGGGACACAAACAGTAATAAAGTAAAAACACAACTCACACCTAAACTAATTTAATCCAATCAGCGGAACCAGTTTTATAAATATATAACGTGTTCCGTGAAATCTAGCACTTAAATGTTCAAAGCGCCAACAGCGGGTATCTGGTTGCACGAGACAGGGCAAAATCAAAAGTTATAGCCAACCATGATGGAGCATCGATCCAATAAGAGCTTACTAAAAGCCTAAGAAAAAATTTCAAGAAAAAGTACTGGAGAAGATAGAGTCTCAGCGTGGCCAGGCAGCAGGCTGTAGCCAAGAGGGGGTATTGTGTATGTCATGTCATGTCATGTCATGTTGATTTGTATAGTGCACTAATGACCCAAAAGGGTATCCAGGTGCTTTGAAAAAGTGTGTAGGTGTGTGGTCCAAAGGTACTTATATGAAGAGCCAGGTCTTTAGCTACTTGCAGAACTCAAAAAGTAAGGAGGAGACTCTAACATGTTTAGGGAGGTTGTTTCATGTCTTGGGTGCGATGTAGGAGATTGAGTGACCTGCGCAAGTGAGTGTGACTTAGAGCATAGGTGACTGGTGGGTTGGTGAAAATGTATGCGATTGTTCAGATATTTTGATTCTGACTTAAATAGGGCTTTTTATGTGTGAATGAAAAGTTTAAATTGGCTGGGCTTGTGAATGGGCGTGATGTGGGTATGATGTGGGAAGTCAAGTATGAGTCTTGCAGTGGTGTTCTGGATAGTCTGGAGTCTGTATAGGAATTGGTTGGAGATTCCTGTGTAGAGTGTGTTACCATAGTCCAACCTGTGATAAGTGCTCCAATGACTGTCCATCCCATGCTCTGTGGCATACATTTAAGGATCTTTCGCAGCATGCGTAAGATGTGGAAGCTGGAGGTGCCAACTGCATTGACTTTTTGAACTTGTCATCTAGGATGGTCCCTCCTTTTCTTGCATTGTTTGTGGTTGTTGGTCCTAGCTCCAACGGCCCCCATCGGGAAGTCTTGTTGTCGAAGCCAGTACTTCCGTCTTGTCAAAGTAGAGCATCAGGCAGTTGGTTCACATCCAGTCTGCAACCAAGGTCATGCAGTTAGTGAAGTTGGTTCCGGTGGTGTTTGCCTCATCCTTCAGGGAGATGATGAGTTGGGTTTCACGTGTCATCAGCATAGGAGATGACTGTGATGTCTTGTGATCAGATGATGTTGGCCAGCAGTGTCATGTATATGGTGATAAGAGGGGGGTTGAGGAATGATCCCACAGCACATCAGTTTCTTGGTCTCTCATGTGAAGGGTGGCAGGCTGACCCTTTGGGTTGTTCTAGTAAGAAAGGAACAGATACAGTTAAAAGCTAATACTTGTGTCATTTCTGGTGAGGGTTGTCCATTCAGTCAGGTGGCCATCTTGGTTGATGGAGGGTAGGTTAGCAATTACTCTCTGGGATTCGGTTGGTGTGCGAAGTTGATGTAGATGTATGTGATTTTTTCTGTGCAAGAAGTTGGATAGGATGTTGCAGAGTTGTTGGGAGGCAGCAAATGTTTTTGAAAGTCACTGAGGGCAAGGTCAAATCCTTAATGATCAAGAAGATCTCTTTGCAGCTGTTGGAGCTTCCTTCAATGCGTCCACTAGAGCTTTTCTCTTAGTGTCTCTAATTTGCTGGTGATAGCATCTGAGCACAGCCTTGTAGATAATTCAGTCAGTGGTGTTATGGCACGCTACCTATTTCCTTTCCAGCTGTTTACAGTGTTGTTTGGTGTCTTTGAGGTCTTCTGCATGCCAGCTGGTTGTTTGATCTACTATACTTGTTAGGTTTGCTGGGTGCATAGGAGTCTGTGCAGTTTTTGGTCCAGTTGTTGTAGTTGTTGATGTCCTTGTTGAAGTTGTCTGTGGGGGGCTAGGTTGATCAGTGCTGAGGGCGCTGAGCCAGTTTGCTTCTGTGTCTTTACCTCATCTGCAGCTTAGAATGCTGAACCTGGTGGGGTGTTGATTTGAGGTGTGTTGATTTGGAAGTAGATGATGGAGTGGTCGGTCCATGTTAGCTGTGTTGTGGAGTTGCATTTGATGCTGTTGGTTGTGGTGAAGATGGGGTCCAGTGTGTGTCCTGTGATGTGCATTGATTCTGTGATGAGCTGGGTGAGTCTGATGTTGTTCAAGCTTTTGAGGAGTGCTGAGGAGCAGGGGTCATTTTGGTCTTCCAGGTGAAAGATGAGGTCACCAAGAAAAATGTAGGCTTTGGAGTCAATGGTGGGTGGAGTGACAAAGTCATGTGATGAGGTTGGTAAAGGTGGGTCGTTGTCCAGGTGGTTGGTAGCTGAGGATTTCGTACAGGCTGATGTTTTCAGAGATTTACAGCTTCAAGTTTAGGTGTTCCATGAATGGGGTGGTGTACTCTATGGATGTTGAGCACTTGACGGATTCCTTGTAGATGATAGTGAGTCCACCTCCTGGCTTGCGAAGGCGGTCCTGTCGAGCGATCTTGTAGCCTGATGGGATTGCCATAGTGATGTCAGGACCTGGTGAGGGGTTGAGCCAGGTCTCGGTGCATCGCTTATCAGAAGGTCTCATATATTGGTTGTGTGTTTACTAGGTGATCATTTGTTGAGAAGCATGCATGCAAGTGGGTGATGACTTGTGGGTTTGTCGTGGCATGTGATGTAGGGTGGAGGTGTAGGCACTGTTGGTGCCTTTGTGGTATGTGTGTGTTGGGAGTAGGTGTTGAGGGCATTATTAGCATTTGCATGGAGGGCTTGGGTGGGTGGCTGCTGGTGAACTGGCACTGGGTACAGGTGAAAGCTCTTAAAGTGGTGTCAAGTGTGGGGTGGCATCGGTTGGGGGAATGGCATCAAGGGCTAGCAGACTAAGGAATGCTGCAGGGTATTTCTCAGCAGTAATTAAACCAGAGTTCCTGGTGCTGGGTGTGGTCCAATTGTGGACAGGCACAGACAGGCTTGCCTTTTGCAATACGGAACTACTGGATGAAGTCTTGGTGAAGCCGTCAATGATGGTGGGAAAAGCTCCGGATAGGAAAAGCTGGATTTTCAGACTGGAGACACCCTCATCGTTGATGGGGTGCTGGCCATCCTCAATCTCAGTGTCGATTTCTACTTTGGGACTTAGAATTTTTTCTGGAGATTGGATTCACCCAGTGGAACAAGGTTGCAAGCTGTATCTGCAGAGTGCTCCATGAGGCTGGATACCACTGCTGGAAGGTCGTGCTAAAGAAGATTTGCTGCTGCGGAAAAGAACATTTTGGAGCTTTGGCGAAGTCCATCCCAGACACGATACACTTTTGGTGAATCGGCTCTCAAGTAGGAACTTGTCTCCTGCCGGTTTCCAGAGCAGCTTTTGGTAAAGAATTTCTGAATCTTGGAATCCACTCCAGCATCACACCAAGGGTCCAGGACCTGGAGGCCATAACTTGGGCATTTATAACTCTCTCCAGCAGAGACCAGCAGTGGGAATAAAGGCATAAGGAGCTTGTTATGTCCCTGTAGCTCACATAGATGGCAGCCAACTAGCCACTGAATTCACAATGGCGGTCCTGGGTTCAAGAAACAGGTCCAATCCTCCTTCTTCAGACTGTAGGGAAGTAAGGCAGTCCTTTCAACAGTAGGACAACAGGGCAATCCTTCTGGCAGCAGGGCAGTCCTTTTTCTGAATATTCCACAGGTCCAGGAATACACTGAAGAGGGGTTCTGGGGGTCAAATATTTATACTTGTACCAGTCTTTGTGTGCGGGAGGACAACTTTCCCCACAGCTGGCTCTGGAAAGTTGTTTCCTTTCCCTGTCAAAGGACCTAACTGTCTGGGGTTACAAAAGGTTTTGAAGTGTATGTGGACAGGGTACAGCTCAGCTCCCAACCATTCTGACAGGATGGTCCAACCTGCCAATTTCTAGTCTCCTTTGTGTCACTGTCTGGGAGGAATACACAATCTCCAACAGCAGAGTCATTCACAGCCATATGAACCATGATAATGGCAGACGGCATGAATGGTTAAGACAAGAAAATGACAACTTTCTAAAAGTGGAATTCTCAGAATTGTGACTTAAAGTCTGACTTTACCATTAAAGAGGATATTAAATTATAATTTGCTTGAGTCTAAAACGGATTAAATGTAACAACTTAACCTGATGTTAGCCAGTGTTAGCGATAAGCCTACAACAGTGAAAACAATTTAAGGAGCTTTGTACTGCCAGGACATTTAAAACGTAAGTACACATGTCCTACTTTTTCAAATACCCTAGGAAATATTAGGGTCTGCCTCAGGGGTAGCTTATACATATTTAAAAGGAAGGTTTAGGCCTGGAGAAAGATTTTATTTTCTTCTCTAACATGAATAGAGGCGAGAGGAAACCATTCATCAATCCATCCCCTATCTTCAGTATCACACGCATAAAGATTGATGAAGAAAAACCTATCTAGCCTCCAATGAATCCCTTCTTTTAGGGGAAAATGCTTTATTCCTTCCATGCCTCCACATTAGGCATGCTTCTAAACTCCCTGTATCACCACAAGCAGGTGTGGAGTGTGGAAAATATGTTGCTCTGATTTATTGAAGCATGATCAGTTATTTAATGGTTTCAAGCTAAAACTGTCTTGGGAAAACTCAATCAATTTTGGTGCTTTATTTCTGGGTACCCCAGACAGGATTAAATCTCTCAATTGATGCTCGTAGGTCTTTACTTACCCTATCATCACTCTAATTTCTGTCAGGATGTTTGGGCCAACTCATATTAGACACTCAGGGTCAGTGTTCTTTGTCAGGACTATAGGATTCATTCACCTAATCATCGTCTTAGTCAATAAGACTCTCTACCTGAAGTCATAAACAGTATCATTTTAATTGATAGGCCAAGGGAAACACTTGGTGATGGGAATGTGTGCCGTCACTGTGATCACACAACTTTTTCACAAAGAAATGTGAAGAAAGTGTGACTTCTTAGCTACATTTGAGGTTTGCAAGAGATTCTAGGAAATCAAATGCTGGGAGATCCACACAAGCCACACCACCAGCTAAGTAACTGTCTACATCATCGCCAGCCAAGTGCCATCCACTCACACCACAAGCACACAGCCAGCCAAGCAACAATCCACACTAACTGCCCACCAGGAACCATTCATGCATACTGCACACTGCCAGCCAGGTGTTATCTATGCATGCCACCAGCACACTGCCAGCCAAATGCCATCCACGCACACCACTAGCCAAGTGACAGTCCATGCATGCTGGCAGTCAATTGCCATCCATGTACACTGCCAGCCATGTGCCATCCACGCACACCGCCAGCTAAGTGCCATCCACAAACACTACCAGCACACTGCCAGCCAAGCGACAGGCCATGCACACCAGCAGCCAAGCAACAGTCCACGCACACTGCCAACCAAGCACCATCAATGCACATCGCGAGCCAAGCGACAGTCCACGCATAACTCTGGCCAAGTGCCATCCACGCAGACTGTTAGCCAAGTGACAGTTCACACAAACTTCCAGCCAAGTGCTAGTCCACACACTGCCAGCAAAATTCCAGTACACAAACAGCCAGCCAAATGCCAGTAAACGCAGACCATTAGCCGAACCCCAGTTCACACACACACACAAAACTTTCCTCAGAATCTAGTGGTTTTCTGCACCTCTTAAGGGCATATGAGCCTAAAAATATAACTGATCTGCCCCCAAGGGGGGCACAAATGGCCAAAATGTGTGTCCACCAAAAAAGGGGAGCAACCCTCACCTAGGGGGCAAGTCCCTGACATGCCCATAAACATATCCCTGGTGCCTAGGGGGTGTTCGGGGGGCAGAAAAACTACCCATTTGTTTTCCAGGGAGCGGGGCACTGGCATACCCATTCTGGGCAGTCCCCACTCTTACAATATAAAAAGAAATATTCCCTGGTGCCTTGTGGACTTTCGCCCCTGGGCAGCAGATCAGAGGCTATTGCCCCATATGCCCCAGGGGTAGGCAGAAAGACTGTGCCCATTTGTTTTGAGGGTGTGGGGGCATTGACATGCCAATTCTACTCTGGCTAAAAAGAAAAACTCCCTGGTGCTTACTGGGTTTCTGCCCCTCCAGTGGGGCAGATCAGGGGCTGCTGCTCCCATCTGCCTCCAATGGGGGGCAAAAGACTGTGGCTATTTTATGGGGGTGGGGCAGGTGCATTGACATGCCCGTTTCGGGCAGCCCCCATCCCTAATATATGGAAAAAATATTCTCGTTGCCTAGTGTGCTTTCTGCCCCCCAGAGGGCTGACAGGGCCTATTGCCCCATCTCCCTCCAGGGGGAGGCATAAAGACTGTACACATCGGTGTCTTGGGGTTGGAGCTTTGACATGCCCATTTTGGACAGCCCTCACCCCTATGCACTAGAAAATAAAACTGGTGCCTAGTGAGCTTTCTATCCTCCTGGGGGGCATATCAGGGTCTAACGCCCCCATATGCCTCCCAGGGGGGCAGAAAGGCTGATGCCATTTGTGTCTAGGGTTGGGGGCATTGGCATGCCAATTTTG
This sequence comes from Triturus cristatus, assembly GCF_964204655.1. Taxonomy (NCBI): domain Eukaryota; kingdom Metazoa; phylum Chordata; class Amphibia; order Caudata; family Salamandridae; genus Triturus; species Triturus cristatus. Next base: position 1,042,656,791 of record NC_140591.1, on the reverse strand, counting down.
AGGAGGGCCCACTCCAACGCAATGCAAAAAAATGAATACCTGTTGTCTGTTGGTTCTGCCCCCCGGGGGACAGAAAGACTAATCTGGAGAAAAATATAGGGAGAGCAAAAGCCTTTGCCCAAGTGGCCACTCCCCCCTCCTTGGTGCCTAGTGGAGTGGATCCCTGCTTGGGGATTGCCTTACTGCGGCGATTCCCAATTAGGGATTCACCAGTGAGAAGTACCATTGGAAAGGGGCGATTCTTCCCTTTTCAATGATACATCTTCCGTCTGCCTATGTGCTTGGGGTGCTTAGATAACCCAATGAGCACCTAGGCAGTGAAAGTTAAATGAGCTGATTGACTCATTTCGCTCTAATTTTCAATGAAAAGACATCAGTGTGCCATGCACACTGATGGTCATTTCACTGAAAACCAAAAATAGCGGAGACCTCAAGCAGCTCACCAAAAGATGCAGGCCACGGTGCGCACGATGAGCTGTGGCTGACAATTCTGGTCACTGGAGGTGCTTGAGGTTGTGGCTACTTGGAGCCCGAAGTTCTTCTTGGAAGGAAGCCAACAAGCCTTTGCAACTGCAAGTTGAAGGGGGATAACAGGGGTTCGGTTATTGCAACCCCCAAGAGGAATACTAGCCTCAAACTTGGTGAGAGGGCAGGGTGGGCCTCAGGAACTGGTGAAAACCACCACCTGTGTGGCAGAACCTTACAGAGTCCAGAGGAGCTCAGTATCAGCAGACCGGTTGACTTAGTTGGGGTGCCTGCGAAAGCAGAAGAGTGATTCCTTCACTCCAAGGGGTATTCCTTTAAGTGTCTTTGATGCCCACAGGCCTTAGAAGGTTCCTGTATGGTGCACAGGCACAGACAATGCAGCAGATTGGAAGGGAGATGAAGTTTAACCCAAACAAAGTCCAGCGAAGTCCAGGGTGCCCAGACAGTAGAAGAAGAAGTGATTTCTGATCTGAATCTTGTCCCAAAACAAATCTAGGGACCTACACCCAGGTAAGCCCTTAAGTACCCTAAGGAAAGGGTTGGGACAATTCAGGGGACACTCCCAGGGGAGGGTCTGGACAGGGGAAGGTTACTCACATGTCCTTTGTCCAGTTTCGCATCAGAGCGGAAACCAATGGCTCCCGGGAATGGTTTGAACTGGACTATGCACGGGGACACCCCATACAGTAATACACCAATACACTAAATACTGTCTGGGGAGGACCTGTGACAGGATGCCTATTGTTCTCCCTTCCCCTACTCGAGCTTGGCTCAGTAGCAGGAGGGCAGAATCGTGTCTCTGGTCGGCAGCAACCATTTTGTGCTGTCCGGGTCAAGAAGGCTGGTACTAGGAACACTGAGAGCCTAATGGAGGGCTCTTCCAGTGCTGGGGATCATACCTCCCATACCGTTTGTAGTGTGAGGGTATGAATCCAACATGTTTGATACCAAACAAGATGGGATTCGTTGCAGCCAGTTTCAACATGGTCATTGCGTAATTGTGCGGTGCCCCTCTAAATAGTATATGGCTGCTCCACTGACAACCCAGGAGAATGGACTCAGTAGGCTGTAGTGGTGTCCTGCTCATGCAGGAGCACCCTCTCACTTAGAACCAAGCACCCTGCCTTCAAGATTGTAAAAAACGGTTATAGGGGTGACTTATAGGTTTTAAGTGCAGTGACCCTCAATATAGGAAACCTATATCTTTAGTGAGTAGTGCTGGCAACAGCTTACACTGGCTGCAATAGCAGCCTGTAGTTCCATTTTGAATGGTCTCCCATGGGTGGAATAATGCATGCTTCAGCCCATGGGGGGCTTCTGAGGTACCTATGCCCTGGTACCTATGTACCATATACTAGGGACTGATAAGTGTACCCCAGTATCCAATCTGGGATGTGCCTAAATACTGACCACAACAATGTAAGGGAGAAAGCAGATAGACTGGGGTTCTGATTAGCAGCATCCCAGTCAGACTAGTCAATAACAGCTTAGCATCAGGCAAAAAGTGGAGGTAACCATATAAGCAAATCCTACTTTCCTACACTGTCCATGAACAGTATTTCATGTCATTGTTCTTCATGACGTGCTCTTTAAAGAAGACCTGTGCACATTTTTTTATTACACTTGCAAAATTGACAAATTTTGTGAAACACTGCAAATTTCGCAGCCACAACATTTCACCCATTTTTGTTTTTTCTCACAACATTGATAGGGGTAGAAAAGCTCTCACCGGAGATCTTTTCTCCTTGAAACACTCCCCTCACCCTTATCATACATGCCTTTTGAACTTGAGGGGTGCCCAGGTGTCGATTGTGCACTAGGAATACCCCAAGATTTAGCATCACAAAAGTTTGCTCACATTTTGGGAAATTTCATAAAACGCACTTTTGCAGTTTCACGTAGGAGGGAAAATCAATAATGTTGATGACATAATTCTGTGTTCCGAATTGAGTCACTCTTAAACAATGTATACTATTTTAATATTATAATTGTGCCTTTATCCACATTGAGTATCAGACCGACTTAGCTGCAGCTGTGATCATATCACAGGCGATTATGAAAATGCCTTTGCTCTTCAAAGGTTTACTAGCATCTGAAGCTTGTGGTTGCAAATAATAGTAAAATGTCAAATAGCTTAAGGCACAAAGTAGCCATTAATTATAATCAATATGGATTCTGATCAGATTGAAAAGATGCATATTACACAATTTATCATAATATGTTTACAAAAGGCAAAAGGAAAAAAAAAGTAAGGCAAAGTATCTTGGAGGATTGCCCGCAGGGATCTCTGTTTATAGCACAGCAAGCTGTGGCTCAGAATTATCCTGCATGCTCACATTGATTATTTGAATGAAAAATGAAACCCTCCTGGGAAACCAAGAATTGCAAAGGTGAACAGGAGGCAGTTTTCTTACAATCATTCAGAGGTAACAACCCATGCCTTTGCCTTATTTGTTAATTAAATTGAGTATTAACGTGCCTAATTTTAGTATGGAGGATTTTATTGCAAAAAGGTCGGGGAAAAGAATTGTAACCAATCACGACACCGAAATATGTGTTTCTCACAGTTGAAAACCTGAGGTAAGACAATCGATTACAACACAAGTGACTGTTCATTACTGAGGAAAATGGCTCCATTTGAAAAAAGGAAAATGCATTATTTTTTTAATTAAGATTAAATACGAAGTGGCTTCAACTTTAGCTGAGCGATTTATGTCTGGAAAATGGGCAGTGCTTCAAGAATGGGAGAAAGGGACTCGTGTATAAGGCCGTTTAGCAGTCAAAACACTGTATTTCACATAATCACATGGTTTGTGACCTTAGAAGGGCTTTTTACAATTCACAGAGTACTTTTAAAAGTTATAAAATTCCTTCTGGTTCAGAAAAGGGATTTTTGGCTTTTCTGAGTCGCAAATATGAGGGGGATCAAAGTGAGTTCACCCGCCAGTTTACAGGTTGAAAAAGCTATATATCTATGGTTTGTCATCGCAACTGTGGTCACAAACCCTTGATCAATTACCGATCTCCAATTCATATATTAGTACACACATTAGTACATGGGTGGCATCGAAAAATTACAGTTAGCCAACAACAATTTGGTACACATTTTGACCACCTTATTTGCACCCAGTCAGTTCACACATTGGGCTCTTAATGCCATAGGTGCAATCTATAATGTGTTATTTCAAGTTTCTGCAGGATATGTATGAGCTAAGTGAGAATGTTTGTCATGTGTAATGGTTTACCTTACTCTACCTCTTTTGTTTTTGGAATGATAGATTTAAGAATTGTACTGAGATAGGTACTGAAAGGGCCAGGCCCACAAGATCTAGACCTGCTCCACAGTCACAACCTGATGGTTATTTTTCACTGCATGAACGTGTAGAGTGAAGAAATATTGTTATTAAAGCCAACCAATTAACAATTTTCCACATGGACACTTAGTAACCACAAACAACCACGTATGGTTAGTTTAATTTATTACAAAGCCAAAAATAATTGAACATAGAGACACCTCAATATGAGAGTGTAGAAATACATCCGAATTAACATGAAGCCAAATCTGCATACCCAATTGAGATGATGCAGCATAAGTAAAACAATTATTTCAAGAAACAGAATGCAGAGGATCAGAGAGCATGAGTCCAACTTTCCCTGCATCGAGGGGTGATGAATGAAAAGCATTAATCTATCCCTACACTAACACTAAAGTGACATCCCTATTTAAGCATCCTCAGGAAGAAGGCTAAAGGGTGTCAGCATGTGGAGTCTTCCTAAGAAGTCTCTCCACCATCAATGAGTCATATAGCATGAAGCTACCAAGACAGAGCTTGCTCTGAGATGCTTTCTCCTCGAAGGCAAACAAGAAGTTGTCTCTCCCTAATTCCATTGTCACATTATTGCAGGTAACTTTCCCAAGATTCATTACGGATCATACCCCCTGCTCTGGGTAAAATCTGAAAGGTAGTTTTCCATGGGACAGTGGTGTTCTTCCATTGCAACATTTTCTCCTTGGATCCCAGGCCTTCTCCAGTGCGAAGCGCAACAACCTTCCTTTATAGACTCAAGGCACATGATTGTATCTTCTTCTCTCCTTGCCTGACTAGTGAAACAAAGACATTATTCTAGCTCCTTGCCTGACTAGTAAAACAAAGACATTATTCTAGCTAACGAGTGCTTCTTTCATCTGCAACACAAAACGTGAGAAAGAACAAATTCCACAGCACACATGAAATTTGACTTGATAATTCTAAAGCAAGGGTTTCAAGAGAACTGCATTTCAGGCCTACAAGATTCAGTTAACATAAAAAAGCATCATAGGAACTTTACAAAATTGCATAAAATATAAGACACTTTCGATTAATGCATTTACCTACACGTAAAATGATCTAATTAATAAACACATTTAAATAATTGTCAGTTTCACAACAGTTTCACAACACAAATTCTTTACGTTAATGTTTTTTAATGTTTTTTGCCAGTTACATTCACTTTCTGCGTTACTTCTCCATGTTACTTTCCAATGGACTAAACACATCACGGTTCATATGAATACATTTCAAAATTCTAACACTTCATGTTAATGCAACAAAGGATTATATGTGGGTGTGCTATATACGTCTGACTATAATGCACTCCTTCAAATAAAATGATGTGATTTCCGCTACATCAGTACCATTAAGAAGCTGTTTTTCGCTGATGGGTTTAAGTGACACGATCAACAATGCCCAAAAAGTTTATTCATGTTGTCCACAATGTTGCTTGGAACTCGGAGGTGGAAAACATCTACTTGAGATAATTACATATTAAGTGCATTCTGCTTTATGTTGTGTAAGCTCCTCCCTCTTACCTTCCCCGGGTATCGCTTCATCTTGCCCCAATGCCTTGATTGGATGCTGCTGAGGTTTGGGGAAAAAATGCCGACTTTATCAGCTGACACCCTTAGCTCTATTACTGCACACTAAACTCTCTCTCGCTCCCTCTCTCTCTCCCACTCAAAGTTTTAATTTGCATAATTTTTATTTTTTAAAGTGCACTGACGCATTTCAGTCTCTCAACCTCCTTTGCAGAACATTCGGGCTTATGTTATCATGTTTTAATCAAAAACAACCAAACAAGGCAATGCTTTGAATATAGCTTCATTGTTCAGATGCTCCTACAGCAATAAAAATGTACTTACTAAATGTGGCCCAGCTAATTGGCGGTAGGTTATTTCAATATTGATTACAATAAATGACCAGCTGGCAAAGGAAAAAACGGAAAGTCATAATGGATTCACACAGAGCATGGTCTTGTTGAAAGAGCCACAGAATACACCCACCCTGCCCTCTTGCCTTTTTTGAGATCCAGCAACCCAATCACATATACAAATAGGTGGCACCCTATCATCCTTCATGGCAGCTCTGAATTCAATGAAAAAAAATGAAACTATATCTTATGCCCCCACAATGCACTGCTTATGTCCTCACATATTACATCACTCATGACATGGTCAGTGACATCACTCATGACATCTCAAATTACATCACTGAAATCATCCACAGAACCACTCACATACCCACTAACACCATCAGATAACCTCTTATGTTTCCACTCACACAATTAATTTGCCTGGTTTTGTACGAGTGAAATCTGAGCCTAATTACAATGTCCGTGTACTTTTGTTTTTTTTCTGTGAATTTCTAAGAGCTTTTTATTTCTTTGTCCTAATCATAACGTCCCTATAACCATTGTTTTTTAAGCTGGTTTCTATGCTTTTTAGCTAGTAGTCGCGTTTACAGAGTGGTAGAGAAAGGGAACGGGCCTCAGTCTAGCTCTCAGGAATTCTGCTGTGTGGACTTACTGGAGAAAACAAGAGGGCTTCTTGGCCCCCAAGAACCGTCAGCATCCAAGAGGACTTAATTCCCTAACCAGCAGTGCATTAGGAGGCGCATATGCAGAGTGGTATAGAAAGGGATCTCCTCCAACCAGCTCTCAGCAATCGCGCTGTGTGGGACTTACTAGAGGTAACAAGAAGAAGTTCTTGGCCCACAAAGACCCTCAGCATCCAAGGGGACTGCATTCACTACTGCGCTAGGAGGCGTGTTTGCAGAGTGGTGGAGAAAGGGGGCATGGCCTCCGAAGAACTCCTTGCAATCCTACTCTATTGGACTTACTTGAGGATACAAGAGGGGTACTGGGCCCCCAAGGACCCCTAGCAGCCAAGAGGACTTCATGCCCCAACCAATAGTGCACCAGGATGCGCGTTTGCAGAGTGGTGGAGAAAGGTGGCATGGCCTCCGAAGACCTCCCCGCAATCCTGCTTTGTGGGACCTTCTGGAGGAAACAGGAGGGCTTGATGGCCCCCAAGGGCTCTAAGCATGCAAGGGGACTTCATCACCCAACTAGTAGTGTGCCTAGAGACGCGTTAGCAGAGAGGTGGTGAAATGGGGCAGGGCCTCCGGCAATTTGCAGGGCAGCTTTTTGTTTTTATTTGTGCTATTAGGGAAAGGGGGCCAAGTGGGCATTCATCCCTGGGACGAATTTGGTCTCAGGACACAATCACCATGATCCAGGCCATTTTAGAATAGGGAAGGGGGCCATGTTAGGTTATGTTATGTTAGCCATATTTATAAAGCGCACAGATGCCCCAGCAAAGGGGCGTCCCGGCGCTGCAGCAGACAAGGTATTAGGCCAAACATAACCAACAGCAAATCACAATAGATTCTGGGGAAAAAGGAAGGTTTTAACAACCTTCCTAAAAACCAGAAGATCATCAATAGTACGAACGGGGGGAGAGAGTTCCAGAACCTGGCCGCTAGTACTCTAAAGGAGCGGCCACAGGCCCTAACCCTCTGAAAACGTGGGACTACGACAAAGTGAAGTCCAGAAGATCTTAAAGCACGCAAGGGAATATAAGGCTGAATAAGATGCTCCAGGATATGAGGAGAGGAGTGCTTGAGGATTTTAAATAACAAGCAAAGACACTTGAACTTGATCCTCTGTGAAACAGGGAGCCAATGAAGTTTACCAATAGTTTTTTTGGCCGAACAAAATCTCGGTAAGCCAACCAGGGCTCTGACGGCAGCGTTTTGAACGCGTTGAAGTCTAACAAGTTCGGCCATGTTGGCTACTAACAAGAGAGAGCTCGCATAGTCCAGATGCGACAGGATCATAGCTTGTACAATAAGCTGTCTGGTTGGAGCATCAAAATATTTAAAAGTGGGTCTAAGCTTTCGAAGTATCCCAAAGCACGTGGCAGCAATTTTCTTTGTATGAGAAACAAAGCTAAGTTTGGAGTCTAACCAAATCCCAAGGTTTTTAACCTCCGTAACAGGGAGGGGAGTAGAGCCAAGCTCAGATGGCCACCAGCGATCACCCCAAAGATGGCTCTGCTTGCCAACAATGAGCACCTCGGTTTTCTTAGCGTTCAATTGTAGGCAGTTATCAGTCATCCAACGCGCTACTGAGCTAATTCCCTCTCGGAACTTAGCAGCTTCCAGGTCGGAAGCCCCACTTAATGCAACCGCCAGCTGGGTGTCGTCAGCGTAGGACACCATAGTCAGGTTCCACCGTTTGGCTACAGCAGCCAGCGGCTGAACATATAGGTTGAAAAGTGTGGGGCTGAGAGCCGACCCCCGCGGGACGCCCTGGACGATAGGATAAGGATTAGATTGAAAAGGGGGTGTAACAACCCTAAACGTGCGATCAGATAGAAATGATCGAAACCATTCCAGTGCCGTGTTACCGACACCAGCCTCACCCAAACGTTGTAATAAAATAGCATGGGAGACGGTGTCAAACGCAGCACTGAGGTCGAGGAGCACCAGTGCCGCAGTTTGACCAGAGTCGACCAAAGTTCATAGATGGTCGACCATAAAAAGCAACGCCGTCTCCGTGCTATGGCCGGGTCGGAAACCGTTCTGAGTAGGGTCCAGAATATCAGCGCGGTGGAGATGATCAGATAGAATGGCATTGACATGAGCCTCAGTCCGTTTAGCCACCCATGGAAGAAGCGATATGGGGCGATAGTTTTCCAGGGCTCGTTTTTTCAGAATGGGCATCACCTGAGCCTCTTTCCAGCTTACAGGGACAGAGACAGTTGTTAAAGATAAATTGACAAGATCATGCAGTGGAGGAAAACAAAGAGACGCAGATTCTCCAAACTGAGCAGGACGAAGAGGGTCCCTAGGTGAGCCTGATTTAACCTTCGCCACGATTTTTGTAAACTCCTCCCAAGAGAGCTCAGGGAGAGAACAAAGAGCCAACGTAGTCATCGGAGGAGATTCTCCCTTATCCAAAGGGGCAGGTGAATCGGGAAAGGAGCGATATATAGCCGCCACCTTTTCCACAAAAAAAGCGGCGAGATTTTCACAGTGCGATGCAGAACGGATCTCATCAAGTGAGGCTCTGCTAGTTGTAAGGTCCTTAAGAACCCTGAAAATTAATTTAGTAGGATTAGTGCTGAGATTGAATTCACGAGAGAAATCGTCGGCCCGGGTTTTACAGACCGCTCTATGATAGAGCCTAGTCTTAGCACGATACTCCGATTTCTTGTCGGGTGAATAAAATTTGCGCCAAGCTCTTTCGGCTTGTTTACAGGATTTCCTTAAAAGCCGAAGCGCATCGTCATACCAAGGACTAGGCTCACCACGGCGACATTTAATCACCACAGTTGGAATCAGACAATCCAACGCATCAGTCAACCATTTGCAGAAAAGATCATAGCCTGATTCTACATCAGAGAAAGGACCCAGAGCTTGTTGACCAAGGATCCGATGAAACTCAGCCAAGTTCAGCCTACTCCATGGGCGTCTCAACGACACAGGCGCCGTAGTTTTGTGAGGAGAATCCTTAATTGCAAGGTGGAGCTCAACAAGATGGTGATCAGTCCAAGCCATAGGCTTGGGAGGCAGCACTTTAACTGACATGAGGTTTGTAAAAATGGGGTCCAATATATGGCCACCATCATGAGTGCTGTGGTCGACAAGCTGATGTAGCTGAAAAGCTTCCAGATCTGCGAGCGTACTGCTAACGGCAGGAGAGAGGGGAGAATCAAAATGGAGATTTAAATCTCCAATAATAGTGAAATTAGCTGCATTCAAGGCCAGTGCACCAGCGACCTCTGGCAGAGCTAACCTAAAGGCAGCGCCAGGACCCGGATGTCGGTAGATAAGTAGCCTGGAAAAAGTCAAATGAGGGCTGACCGAGATACGGAAGTGGGCACTTTCGCAGCCGGCTATGTCCAGAGGCTTCCGGACACATGAAAAGCAAGATTTAATGACGGCCGCAATGCCACCTCCTCCATGTGGCCCCCCTACCAGGGCAGATCTTCATCCCAGGGACCTCATTCTCCAGGGCTCGACCTTTTTATTTTTTTTACCTTTTTTTCACTTCGGTAGGGGGTCATGCAGTCCCCCCTTCCTGGGCCAATTTTAGCCCCGGCGACCGCATCCCATGGGCCTGCCCTTTTTACTTTTTATATAGTTGGACTGGGGGCTCACGTGGCCCCCTTTCTGGCCAAGTTAAATCCTGGGGACCCCATCTCTGGGGGCCTGGCCTCTATTCTGTGTAAAAATATCTTTATTTACATTTTTCAAGGGTGACAACACTTTGTAATATACCAATCTATTCTTTAGGCCAATTGCATCAGCATGCTATAGACAGTTCCAGCATTTCAAAAAACTTGGCGCAGATCAGCATGAATATACGTATCATTTAAGGATCATTCCAATCTGTCAAAATTCCAAGCATATCTTGTAAGGTACCCTTCTTAAAAAGGAAAACATATAATCGTAAAGAAAATATCCAAGTGGATAAAAATGTTACAACATACCTTGCATTTCCGGAGTTACCAATTGCAGATGAAAAATTGCCTTATTTTTGTAAGGGGAGGTCCGGGAGAGCACAAGAGACACCCCATAGGGAGGGACACAACCAAGAAGTACCTTGTTTATCCTCTGGGGAGGCCAGATGACAAGGGTCGGGCTAAATCTAGTAAAGGTGAAGTGCCCGTAATCGATGCTGCCAGGGGAATAGGGGGGGGAGGAACCATACTAAGGGGTCGCATATAACGTAAGATCTCCTTAATCTTTGACAGAACTTCCTTCCAAAAAGATTGAATGGAGGGACAGTCCCACCAAATATGGTGAAAATTCCCCAACAGCCCACAACCTCTCCAGCAACTTTCTGTGGTGTTAGGGAATAATGTATGTAACTTCTCAGGGTAGAGGTACAAGTCATACAAAATCTTGTAGTGAGCCTCCCTGAAGGCCGTAGAGTGATTATACCTAGCGATAGTGCTGTAAAGTGTCACCCACTGTTTCCCTTGTATGGCGATTCCCAGTGTGATTTCCCAAAAGGATATGTATCGGGGGCAGGCACGGACCTAGTGAAATGTGATAGAGAGTAGAGAAAACTTATACAGCCCTGGAGATCCCACTGCAGGTCCCTAGTGGCCACCAATCTCATCTGTGTTTGCAACACCTAATGTTTCAATTGAATGTAATTGAATCTATCGGATAGCGATAGATGAAAATTTTTATAGCAATTTTCAAAAGCTGAGATGTCTTCCCCATGAAACAAATCCGTAATTCCTAGGCAACCCACTTCTCGCCAGCTGTCAAATGGGCCAACGGAGACAGCTGGCATTATGCTGGATGGGAGTATATGGAGATGGCAGAGTTGTTAGTTTGTGCAATTTAAGAACAGCTTCCTACACTTTAAGTGTAGTGTCCATAGAAGTACTCAAATAAGCATTTCTCAGTCGTTCTTGGCTAGGTTTCCACAGGAGATCCCATATTGTCCGGCCCACAACAATTCTGTCCATATGGAGCCAGTGCTTGTCCAAAGACCTAATGGACCATTCAGATATAACCCTAAGCTGAGCCACACTATAATAAACTAAGTAGTCGGGTAGAGCCAGACCCCCAGTGGTCCTGATCGTATTAGTAGTCGATGGGAGTGTCTTGCTCTATGGCCTTGCCAAATTAAGTTCATGACCAATGTTCAAATCTAAGAGGAAAACTTCCTATTTACTTCGCTGGGAAGACCCTGAAACAGGTCTAGTACCGGAGAGAGCACCGTCATCTGAATCGCATTTATACAACCCATCCAGGTTAGGTAAATGACTGCCCAGCTTTTAAAATCTAATTTAAGTTGTCGCAGCATAGGAGGAAAATTAGGTTTGTATAGATCTGCCAGGTCAGGCGTATTCGTGATACCCAAGTATGTTATCTCCATTTTGACCCGTTAAAATGGCAAAGTTGTCACTATCTTTTCCAGCTCATTCGAGGTGGGGGGTATTGAAAAATTAAGAAGAAAGGGTTTTGTAAGATTATCCTTAAAGTCGGGCACCAACTCAAAGTCATGAAGCTCTAATTGCAAGGCTGGTAGGGATGTATGTGGAGAGGTAACAGATAAAAGAACATCATCCGCAAACAGTGATATTTTGTGCGCCTCTGTCCCAAACTGGATACCTTGGATCTCATGGTTGGCTTTGATCCATGCCGGCAGGGGTTCTATGCAAAGGGCAAAAAGCATGGCAGGAAGGAGATATCCCTGCTGTGTGCCCCTTGTTAAGTTGAAGAAATCAGAGTCTGTACCATTCACAATTTACCAATACCCGAGATTTGGGTCTATGATAATTGACCTGCACCATCCTCAGAAAGTGGTCCCCAAACACAATAAGGCACAATGTATTCATTAAAAATGACCTGTCCGCATGGTCAAAGACCTTCTCTGCATCAAATGCCAACAGGACCAGCAGGATTATTTTCTTATGCACTTTTTCTATGAGATGTATAAGCCTACCCAAGTTATCATGGGTCTGACAACCCTTAATAAACCCTGATTGGTCAGGAGGGATCAGTTCAGGTAAAATCTCTTCCCGCCTGTTAGCTAAAATCATGGAGTAAATTTTGGCACCCAAATTAAGTAACTCTATATGCCTATAAGAGGCACACAATTGGGGTTCTTCCCCAGTTTAGGGATGACTGTGATCAGTGCTTCACTTGATGGAGGCCCCTCTTTGGAGGAGGCTATAAAGTTGAAGAGGTCCATCAGTTAGGGGACCAGGTCCGTGCTAAAAGTTCTAAAGAACTGAGCATTAACGCCTTCTGGATCGGGAGCTTTATGGAGTTTCAGAGAGTGTATGGCCTTTTGTACTTCTTCTCTATCAAGGGGACAGTTAAGTGTTTCATCAGTTTCAGGGGAGAGCCGCGGCAGGTCCAACGCCTTCAGATATTGAAGTTGTGCACATTGATCTAGTGAATAAGCAGTATACAATTGTCAATAATAGACCCGAAATACACAGGCTTTCCCCCTTCTCACAGTGATGACTTTGTCCAATATTGTCTCTGATCTGCCCAATATACTTTTTCTCCATAATTGTTTCACCGGTAAGGAGCTAATTTTGTTACTGTGTTCATAGCCAAACGGATTGAGGCGCAGGACGGTACTCTCAGCCCTATTGGTATAAATTGCGTGCAATTTCCCTTTCAATGCCACTACCTTCCTCTGTAGAGTAAGAGAACCAGATGATTTATGAGCCATTTTGGCTCATGAGAGCTCTTCCTTCAGTGACTGCCTCTTTTTTGCCCTTTGCTGACGCAGCGTATTGGTCAAAGACCGGAGGAGACTGGGCTGGGCCATCCCTCTTTTATCAGAGTCCTGCTGAACTAACTGAGGTGAGTTCACCTAACCTTGTCTCATTCCTACCAGCCCAATGTAACTATGGGTAAGCGAGGGGGACAGTTGAATCTAAGGCCCGCTACAACAAATATTGATAGCATGCTGGAAAGGGATGTCAGCATCGTATCTAATGAGATTGAGCTGACTGAGAGGCGCCTCTTCCTCGGCTTGGGGGTACCCCCCTTCCTCTCTCTTCCAATGTGGCAGGCACCAATTCGAATGCTAGTGTTCCAGATGGTTCTAGCACCAACTGTGCGGTTTCCCATGATGGTATTATATCTCATGCTGTGAGGTTTGAGTTATATTGTGAGAGGGGACATCTCACAAAAAGTAATGGACTGGTCTCACACACCATACACAGAAATGGACAGTGGACCAACTTGACAGAAGGCACCAAACTCAGAAATTGTACCAAACAATATATTTAACAAGAACCAAAAATACTCCTGTGTGAAAAACCACAACTGCGCCTTCTGTCCAAAGGAACCTAACCCAATTAACAGGGTAAATGAAACAAGTGAATTTGTATCGTGGTTGCACCACTTCAATTAGATATGGTCAAATAATCCATATTAAATCCATCAGATAATTAAATGTCCTTCTTTATTTGTTCATTTGTAATCTTCTTTCTTTTAAACAGAGCACAGCCAACACATTTCGTTCTCACAAGAGAACTTCTTCAGGGCTGCAAAATGTGTAAGAATGTGTGTAAAAAACCTCTATATATAAAAATATGTAAACATAAACATATAAAAAAAACATACCACATTCAAATGAAACAAACATGACACGACATAGTAGAACATCATCCTGTGCATTATATCATAAATAAAGGTATTGCACTCCATAGCAATACAGTAATAACCATATCGTTTCTAATCCAAAGGAATTACCTAATGTGTGACCATTTATCAAATCAAATGCAAGAAACAATGGATCATAATTCATAAAAAACAACAATCAAAATCAGGGCCTCATTTCACCATTAATACACAAAAACAAAAACAAAAGATGAGAAAATGAAAGAGGAAGGGAAAGGGAGGAGGGGGGAGGGAAGGGGGGGAAAGGGGGGAAGGGGGGAAGGGGAAAGGGGAGGGAAAGGGAAAAAGGGGGTGAGAGAGAGAGTAAAGAGGGAAAAAGAAAAGTAAATAAAAGAAAAGAAAAAGAAGAAAGGAACAATGTTGAATGAGTAAAACATACCATGATTAATATTCACGAAGTAGTGGATGTAAATTTCTATGTCTATGTAGTCCCGGTCCGATACGACCTACACGACCAATGATTGTGATTCAACTGTGAATACAAACATAATGCATAGCCAAAAATAAATACAGCTAATTGGAACCCCCGAAAAGGGGATATTTCATAAATACATCTGCAAATCACATAAAAATTAGGAGACCTCAGGATATTCAAAATACCTTATAGCTTGACAATGGTGTTAGTACCGAACTAGGGTAACTAATGGTATTTTTCAATGGTATGGTGATATGATAGTCGCCCGAAAGTTGTTTAAAACCATAGTTGTGACAGGAGCATCACCACCGCACCTATTTGGATTTGATCATCAAGAAACCATATCTTAGTATAAAAATATATACCCTTTGTCAAATGGAATCAAGAATAGGAGCCAAAGCACCTAAATATACAATCTTTAGTTCACAGTCTTCCGCCTAATTTAATTCAATACCACATAGTTATGGTCGTGTATTGTGCGGTATTATATCCCAAACGGTAAACAGGTGTTGAGACCTGGAAGGCCACCCCAAACGAAGACACGTGATAGGCAATCCCATATCTCTGCTAATATTGCGCTTGTGACATGATAGATGACAAACCTCACCGTTGCCCAAACATATATTCTGGGCTAAAATATGGAAAAATGTCATATTAAGAAAGGTGCATATGAGAATAAGCCAAACTATGTGAGATCAAGGGTCACTAAGCTATGAAAACGTTATTGATCGAAGAGAGACTCGTATACAGGTGATCTCAAAGGACCCAAAGTTCGCCAGATGTAATATGGCATCGTAATTGAAATCGTAAATATAACATTTCCCCACTGTACGATAGAACGATTATATCCTGCTAGTAGTCCGACAAATCGCTCTTGGAATCACATAAACCAAAGACAATGTAACGAAAAAACGATAACAAGCACAAACACCACAATCACCGCAAACAAAACGCCCGTGTAATATGCACGGTATGTGTGTCAAACAAGTACCTCACAGATACCCCGAGTCTGTCCGTAATTTTAAAATTAGTGGAAATGAGCATTCACTGCTAAAACATTCCTACCTGTCGTAGGTACATTGTACTGTCTGTCGATCTTCACGACATGCAGAGTCCCGCTGATATTTCAAAACCGCGAATGGCGGATTACCGTCAATAAAAACAAACCCGAACGTGCATCTGACATCATATATACGCACATGTGCGGTCATCCCATATGATTGCTAGTCAAGTATAGCGAACACGGCTGCCATCTTGTAACATGAGCCAGAGCGCATATTGATGCACCTGATATATGAGCGCTATGAAGAATCTGAGGCTGAGAGGGCATTCAAATATATATTCGTATCTGCCCAATGTGACATAGTTGGGCCTATCATCATGTGTACATCATATATGCGCACATGCGCGGCCATTCCATGTAATTGCTAATCGAGTATAGCGAACACGGCCGCCATCTTGTAATGTAAACCAGGGCGAATATCAATGCACCTGCTATATGAGTACTATAAAGAATCCAAGGTTTGGAAGGCATTCAAATATTATTCGTATCTGCACAATATGTCATTATTAAGCCCCAGGTCGCGCTACTAATTCAAAAACCAAAAGATATATAAACAAATTCAAATGACCAAAAAAAGAGCGATATCCTCCGTATTAAATAGAAATGTGCACCTGACATCATCAGTGCACATATAAATTCGTCCATACCTACAGAAAGAAATTAATTTGTACTATTTGATTCAATGTATAAAAAGTATAGTGACCCTCATAGTGGTCTCACACACCACCTGGTGCATCACCTGACGACAGGGATGCACTTCTAAACTAAGTGGGGGCCAAAAGTGGCAAGAGTGTACCACTGTGTGGGCGTGATCACTGTCACACTCCACAATTGGATGGCTCCTAGATTCAAGCCCTAAAAACCAAAGCTACTCGCCCCATGGGAGGAGGGGAGGGGAAACTCCTGTTTGTCAGAACTGCCTCAAGGAAAGTTTCCTGCGTGGATCCTAGGCGACTGCTCCCGTTCCTCCCCGTGACAGTTGTCACGCCCACACAGTGGTACACTCTTGCCACTTTTGGTAAGAACGGAGTCCCCATTTACATATTTAGGTCCTGATGAATGCCCTGGACCCTCCTGGGCCAAGACGGCAGAAACATGTCGACCTCTAAGCACAATGGTTAGGGGACAATAACTCCCCCACATACCGTCACCTGCTTTTAAACATCATATAGTTACCTTTCACATTAAAAAACACAATGAGGATAACTATAATGATTTTTAATCTCACTCACTCATACACGGGCCTCCACTTAGTTTAGAAGTGCATCCCTGTCGTCAGGTGTATGCCCGCCCTCTATCAAACCAAGGTTTTAGAGGGCGAGGACTGATCAATGATGAAGCATGACACCAGGTGGTGTGTGAGACCAGTCCATTACTTTTTGTGAGATGTCCCCACTCACAATATAACTCAAACCTTATAGTGGTTATCACTTTAGGAGCAGTTCTTTTGTGGTTAAACATTCATAGTTGGAGGCTGCTAGCTCCTAAAACCCTGTGCCTCTTGTTCCCTCCTCCACACAGTGTAGAGCTCCTGTGTTTTTGATTATACCCTCAGGCAATCACTGGGGCGAAACGCAAAAGGAAGTCTGCAAAAGTTACTAGTGCTAAGAGGAAGCAACCCACCCGCCCTTGCTCATCTCGCTCTGCCTTGAGCTCATGGATACATGCTTCCCCTAATTCCAAGACTGTCGTTGCCCATGTGCATACTCCAGCCACTGATCCTTGCCGCTCTATCAGTACCCAGACTGAGACCAGTCTGTTCCCCTCCGAGAGACACAGTCATGGGGAAGCCATCATCAGTTGCATCGTGGATACCGTCTTTGAACATGTAATAAACATACTTGACAGTCACTTTGCCATCCTGAGGGAACATTTGCCCCGGCCTCAGCCTGAGTCACTTAACAAGAACTCTACCACTCAAGATAGCCCCACTGTGCCTATTACATTTGGAAGGACAGATATATCTGCACCACCTAATAATGTGTCAACCTCTACCTCAAACATTTCGACTTGTGTGCCCAATTCTAATTCATTGACTAATTCATGTGATGTCTGTAACAAAATCAAGAAGTGTTTTATACTCGAGGGTAACGGGGCAGAAAACAGTATCCCTAATAATGGTAGTGTAAATCGCCCACCTGTTAACAACGTGCCCTGTCTCTCGACCACTGCTAGCATTCCCACTGTGGCGCTAACTAACACTTCCGCAGGAGGTAGCACACCACGGGAGAGTGGCACTGATATAACATGCTTGTCAGGCCCCACGGGTAGCAGGGAGGTGTTAAATCTGCCACCGGCAGCCTGCCTCTATGTAGTAGTTTTGGCAGGCGTGCCCCCTCTAAGGACAAATCAAACTGAATCGTGGGACCAACTACGCCATTAGAGCGCAGATTGGTTATTTAAACACAAAGGGTTTAGGGCGTCATTTATCGATAACATCATTATGGTATACAGAGTTGGTTGGGTGGCGCAGTCATTAAAGAGTATCAAGGGGGACTGCATAGTTATCAACTTTTGCAATCCGTCAGTGGCTAAATCAATATTAATGGCACAGGAGGCCCAGCCTAACATAATTACCAGCATTTGGGCCTTACACCTGGGCTATTTTTACAAACCCTCCCTGGGGGTACCATTCCCTGATGTGCCTCTCACTGCCCCCCTCTCTCTACACAGCAGATTTTTGCCCTTATCAGGTTTGGATAGCCAGGACTGACTGTTTTCCCCATTGTCAACACCAGTATTATCTGAGTTAGCCCTTCTTTCAATTGTGTCTCCATCCTGTGAACCTGATATCCCAACTGCACTTAATGTAGAACCCACTCTTAAAATATTGAGTTGGAATGTTGCAGGTTTAGTATCTAAAATGAACCTGCCTGACTGGTTGGATCTAGTCTATAAACAGGACATTTTAATGTTTCAGGAGGCTTGGACCACACAGGAGTTATTTTTGGAGGGGTTCGAATGTTTTAACATTGTAGCTCCTACCTCAGATTCCGGTCGGCTGGCAGGAGGCCTCTCAATCTGGATTAACATCACGGCAGGTGGTTGTGCTAGGGCCCTCGCTACCAATAACGACAAATTTCAGGCCATAATTTATAAACGGGGGGTCTTGTTCTGCCTAATTTCTATAACAATGATTTTATGAATGTCCCAAATATGAATTTCATTGATTGGTTTAAATTAATTTCTAACCAACAGACGACCAAACGTGTCGTTAACCCTATAGGGATTTGTCTAGGGGGTGATTTTAATGTCAAGTTACCGAGTGGTATCTATTCTGCCATTCATCCCACTAATGCGGCATCATTATGTAATAGGGGCGCCCAACTATTACACCTTTTAAGCACTAACACTTTTTTAGATGTGATGGAGCTTGCCGCAGTCCCGACAAGAGCCAGTTATATAGAACCTACTTATAGAGGCAGGGGCTCGGCCTCTACTATTGATTTTATTTTTATCACTCCCCCTTTGGAGAATTGTGTGTTAAAAGCTGAGGTAGTCTCTACAGTACACGGGGATCACAACGCCATAAACCTTACCCTGAGTCTTGCCTCCAAGCCGGTCTACAACAGAGAGTGTGGTGCAAGGGATTTGTCCCCCTCCACCGACAACCTTAGATTGGTCTGGCGTGGTATAGACAATAAAGTAATAATTGGCAGGATGGCAAGAACATACCCTGACTTAATTGACACTTGTTTGTCCGTTAAGGAACTTAATTCTGAGGCAGTCGACGCTTTCATGCAGCTTTGTGCGGGCGTCAAAACTTTGTTGTCTAGGCCCATCAAGAAAACTTATTCGGACCCAGGTCGGTTTACTGCTGACTGTTCTGCAGCCAATAGAGATCTCTGAAGGGTGCTTGTTAACAAACCCAGAGATAGCTCCCTTATTAAATCATTTAGACTACGCTATAAACTAGCCATTGCAACCAGAAAGGAGGAAATTATAAGAGAGCACTGGGACAATCTTGCTCGGGCCTCGTTAAAAAATGGTAAGGATTCCTAGTCAGCTGTTAAAGACATGAGGTCTTTGGGACACCCCATGTCCACAATTAGTTGTAATATCTCTAGTGAGGCTTGGGAAGCACATTTTATGAAGATTTATTCCGCCCCAGCCTCACCTATAGCCATTAACGAGTATGTATTAACTACTAGGGTCTCTATTAATCTATCGGAAGTAGAGGAGGCTATCGATCAGAGCCTGGGATGTAAAGCCCCCGGCCCTCACGGTTTGCCCATTGATCTTATTAAAAGTCAGCCAGACTTCTGGGCGCCTTTATTGTTGAACTTTTTTAATAATCTAATGAATTCCACTATACCCAACACATGGTCCTCCAGCATTATTGTGCCGATTTTTAAAAAGGGGGATCGGTCTAATCCAAGCTGTTACAGGCTGATCTCCCAGATCTACAATACAATGACAATTTTGGGGAGGGTCCTGTATAACAAGATTAGGTCATGGGCCGAGGAAGTTCAGATCCTACACCCTTGTCAGTTGGGGTTCAGAAGTAATATTGGCACTGTTGAGCAGTGCCTCAACCTCAACCTGATTATTGGTAAATACAACATTGCCAAAAAAACACCTATATATTTTGCCTTTATGGATCTCACCTCGGCCTTCGACTTTGTCAACAGCTCATGGCTTTGGACTATCCTTTTAAACTATGGCCTAGATGAATCCGTTGTACATCTTTTAGCCCACTTGCACAAAGACCTACACGCCCGGGTGTGTATTAGCAGGGATGGTGAGGTATCCAAGGACATTGAAGTTGGGAGAGGGGTCAGGCAGGATTGTGTCCTGGCCCCTCTCCTATTTATCTTGTATATCAATGACCTAAATAAGTCTTTGGTAACACTTACCTACGATGTTCCATGCATCAATGTCAATAAACTTCCCGCCCTGCTATACGCCGATGATGCAGTGCTAATGGGCCGCACCCCAAAAGCTCTCCGCATTTTGATGCGTTGCTTCGTCAATTTCATGGCTGGTTTGGACCTATGCACCAATTTTAAAAAATCTTTTTTAATGGCATGTGGGTCGAAGAAGTATTTTAACACATCAATTGTTTTAGATTCAAACAGTTTACAAACCACTCACACTTTCCCCTATCTAGGGTTGGTATTTGCCTCTGACGGATTGTGGGTTGACCATGTTGCTTACTGTAGGAGAAAGTTTGCCAACTCTGTTAACATGATACTCAGTTTGCCCAAGCCGAGGAATACAGAGGTTGTATCCGCCACTGTTAAAATCTTTAAACTTCAATGCATACCAACTGCCACCTATGGTGCAGAAGTTTGGGGCTATACTAATCGTGGTAGCATCCAGGAAGAAGATAACAGATTTTGCCGCAAAATCCTGGGTGCACCCATTTCCTCCTTAAAGTATGCCTGTCACTGTGAACTTAACTTGCCATATATCGAAGACTACATTAAGGCTCGCCCCGCATTATTTTGGCTCAGAGTTTGGAGAAATCCCGCGGCCGAACTTACTAGGGAGATTATATTAGATTGTTTAAAATGTGATAGGGGTATGGAAATACCTTGGCTGGCTGCTGTCCATAATAGTTTAACCAGTGTGAACCATGAACACTTATTCTCAAACCCATCAGACCTTGGTACCATTAGTAAGAAACCCCTCCAAACTGCTCTTAACCATCTTATAGGAATGCTAGACTTGACAAAGAGATTAAGAAAACGCCCTTCGCTAGATATATGCGTATTGAGAATATTTCGTACGCACCATCTAGCTATCTCTTAAAACCTATTGGTCATTGGGAAAGGGGCTTACTCTTCTGGCTGAGGATTGATACTATGAAATTTATGCTCTCTTTCCCTGCGGGGTATATTCCTAACCTTGATTATTTGCCATGTCCTTGAAACAGCCAACACAAACAATCTATGCTGCACTTTTTATTCTTCTGTAGTTACTATTTAATACTTACCAAAAGGTTTTTGATACCATATTTTAAGGCTTCACCTGTGATTGACTACAAGGCAGCATACGGGAAGGTTATTGCTTTGATAGGTGATGAACTAACCTTTCTGGTTGTTTCCTTTTTGAAAGCGGCAGTGCGCACTCGTAACTCTATGTGCCCCTGCTGAACCATGCTTATCTTATCTTGTTTTTAACCTCAAATTTATAATTTCTGGTATATAAATACTCTGATGAATTTCTTTTTCTTTTTTTCATTTTGTGTATTGCACCACTGGAGGACCAGTTTTAATTGGAATCTTTTAAATGCCCCCTCTGCCACTGGATAATTTTTATTGCACATGTAGTTGTCTGTCTGTACTTTTATGGATATGTATTTGTATCCGAATAAAGATACTATTGATTGATTGATTGACTTCCATTGCTTTGCTGTTGGCTAAGAGACCGATCGCTATACATTTGGGTGGCACTTCTGCACCAATAATTAAGGCCTGGATGAGAGATCTGATTTATTGTGATACCACCAGCGATAATTATGTGACACTGCTGCCCCCCTCCTCTATGCCTCAGAATATCTGGCAGCCCCTTCGCTCCCATCTGTTGCTCCACCGTGCGGTGTCTGATTATTATCACGGTACGATCCCATTCCGGACCGCTCTACTACTACAAAATACATCTCACCTCTATCCAGAACCTAGTCTATTAATATCAGCCATGTCACCCAGCCACACCGACTTTCTGTGCTTCGCCCTGTAAATGCTCTGAATATATTAAATACATTTGCGATCACTGATGTACTTACCACCTAACCACGATGTATATTTCTTACCTCTTTTATCCGTTTATTTTTTTACTTTACTCTCCTGTATTTTGTGTTTCTTCTTTGATGTTGATTAGCTGTCATATTGGATGATATTGTCTCTTGCCATCCGCAATGCCGACTATTGATATGATGACAGCTGTTTATCTTCGAAATGCAATAAAAACAATAAAAAAAAATGTTTTAGGGAGACAGAGTACAAGGACTTCAGCACTGGTTAGCAGTGGTAAAGTGCACAGCGTCCTAAGGACAACAAATTTGTATTCATCAAAAAGTGAAGGGTAAACAGTAGAAAATGTGGTGTTGACCCTGCAGCGAGGGCCAGGTCCAAAAAGCAGCTCTTTTAAGAGCTGGGGAGCATGACATTTGCTTCCACCCTTTCATGGCAGTCAGCTAATTCTAGCAAAGCAAGGCCCATTATACAACAATGTAAGTTCAAAGTAATCAAGAGGTGGAGAACAATTGAGCTTCAATCTGGTATTAGAAGTAAATAAAATACAGTGCAGCGTTGCAGTTGCTAAGCAATAGCAACCCTTATCATACAATAAGGAAAGCTATACCTCTTTGAACGAATCAGTTCGTGCTTTTCAAAAGGCTAAAATGCAATTGCATATCCACTCAGAGCAGACATTTTCACATGTGATATCTAAATAATTAACTTCCAGTATGCCAAGTCTTGATTGACGCCACAGAAACTATGTCAGGATGGATGAGAAAGGACATCACAAACACTCCACCATAATCAATTTTCTCGGCTAGAAAATAATAGGGAAAAAAATAGAATTTGTTTGACAACTTGCGAAGAGAAATTAATATTGTCGCTTTCTTTTCATGCAAAAATAATGTGCAGCTCTTAGATACTGCAGAATAATAAAGCTTCTTTCACCATGCCTGAGCTGTGGCTGGAAAGGGTAGGGTCATGATAAGGGGATTCACGGGGCAGCCACTAATATGTGGATATGTAGAGGTTCCAACAGGAGCATCGTTGAGCCCCATACCTTCCTTTCAATCCTACCTATACCGTAGTCGAGGATTGCATCTGGCAAATCACAGGTCTGGATAAGGGAACGGGGGAGGAGGAGATGGTTTTGCTTTGTGGTGAGGGGTGAGAAGTCTTTTTTTAAAATTATTCATAAAATAATTTCTCCTTGCGTGAAATGTTTGTTAATTCCAAAGATTTTCATCGTTGTACAAAGTCTGCAATGATGTTCTCAATCTAATGCGTGAATCCAATCTTATGGTACCACGACAAAGACCAGAGCTCCAGGGTGGCTCCTAAAAGGTCATGGAGTCCCAGGCACAGACAGATCGATAATCCTTTTTTTCATGGAGTCTTGAGCCATATGTGTGTCTCTTGTCTTCAGCATAGTATAAATACTAAACCACACCCAAGATGGCCAGAGAGACTCGTGTTCTCGTGACCCTGAGTGTCTGCTAACAAATGAGAAATTACCAGGGTAATTCGTAATTCGATGTTTGATTTTCCTGGTAATTTCTCATTTTGTGCTGGAATCTCTCCAGGAGATTTCAGCTGCTTGCAGCTTTTTAGCAGTTTGTCTTTGACAGTAAGAGGAGCTGAACATTGTCACTGCAGTGATGTTGGCATAGCAGGCCTGTCTCCTTAATCCTTAGTGGATTAGGTACTGGGAATGGGAAATTATTCTAACAAATGGACCAGGCTTGGGGTGGAGGGGTTCATGAATGGTGCCCTGATTGTGCTAAATGTGTGGCGGACAGGTGAGATGTCGACATTAAGTGAGGTTGTGATGCAAGGTAATTAGGTCATTAGAAATTGGCTTATAAAAGACCTTACCTGAGATGATCTGGAGATAATCGGTAAATTTTTTCTGCCCGTGCCTCTAGTATAACAAGTTGGGCAGCAGAAGGGCAAGATCACTCTGTACTCTAGATCAGTGGGTCCCAAACGGTTGACTGCTGAGGACCCCCATTGACCCACCACTGGAGGCCGGGAACCCCCAGCAATTTGTATGATTTAAATTTCAAACATTAAAAGAGTAATTCGAAAAAAATAAACACAAGTGCACACAAAACAAATACTCGAATTACTAAGGATTTTAGTATTTTATATTGAAAGAGTTTGCAATTAAATTTTAAATGGTTAGTTTTATTTCGCAGTACAAGGCTCCAGCCAGGGCCAGAGTGGAAACCCAGAGCAGCCCCGGCAAATGTTTTCAGACCAGTCCCCATACAGTGCACATCAAGTGCAGTGGTTGAGCCTGACCACTACAAAGGGGGCTTTGGGAGGCTCTCCCCCCAAGATAATATAGGATAAAATGGTGCATTCTACAACACATTTATCATTATATATTGATTTGTATTTGCTTTTAAAGAATAGTAAATGATGATCTTAATATGCACCAGGATACGAAAATCTTTGTAGGGGTTCTTCAATGATTTCCATATTATCACCCTTCAACTGTGCCTCACATTTCCACATAGCACACTTGTCACATGTATTTCATTTGTTTTATTGCATTTCTCATACCATTGTAGGATGTCAGAGCACTTTACATCACACACATAAAGAGACAATGAATCATACTTGTAAATCAGGGTAGAGAAAATGATACATAAGGCAAAGGGGACTACAAGGTGTAGGATTCACGTGTCATTCATACTGGTAGGCATTTTTAAAGAGTGCTTGGTCTGGAAAAGCACAAACTCAGGATTCAGAACATAACACAGTGGTCAGCATTGACCAACAATAAAAATGTATTTCCACCCAAATAAATTCCTTTAAGAGCATCAGGATAATGAAAGACTGGGAAAAAAACATAAGTTACTAACTTGTACCATGCAGTGTGTAAGAAGCTCTTTGATGACCGTTTATAGGTCACTGTGCTAGATTATGATTGTCTCTTATGAGCTGCAGAGTAACAAAAGAACCTCTGTGACAAAAGCAGTAACCCACTGACCTATGCACATAAAATACTGTTTTTTTAAAATGCATGGTACGCGTTCTTAGCAGCAGGCATATTAACCCTTTGTGCTGCATTAGATAAGTCAAACCTGCCACTGGACAAAACTCTCATCTCTCTCCAGCAGGTACATTAATCCCTGGTGTTATCTTGACACTTTTATTGTTCCTCGAAAACTGCTAATTCTACAAGGAACTTTGAAGTGCTTTTAAAACTGCTGCCTGCGGACCCCCTGGGAATGTGTCACGGACCACTGGGGGTCCACGGACCCCAGTTTGGGAGAACTTCTCTAGATCTTATTGCTGTTTTTTTTTGTTGCAGATATACATAGCGTGAACTCGACCCGAAGGTATTGGAGTGCTTCACATGAGCACCAGTTACGTTACAGAAGGACATGTTGATTTTTTTGGTAGGAGCTGTAACGTTTGAAATCAAGGATGGGTCTCACAGGCATGCACAACCTTCTTTATTCCTTCACTTTCCCTGTCTGCGTGCAACTTCCCTCGCTTCTCCCTTCCAGTTCCTCCCCACTGCCTCCCGTCGTACAGTTCAATGTTCCCTCACTTATAACTCTTCAATAAGTTGGGTAGGACTCCGATTGATTTTCTTTGGTCCGCGTGGGAGGTGCAGCTCTCTTGATTCTCTCTTGAGGTTTTTTTTTTGAAAGTGGTAAATGTTAAATATTTTAATCTATACATTTTATGTCATGTTATTTAAATAAATCTCACTAATATTTAATACTATATATATAAATATATAATTATTTTAACACATATAATTATATATGTGAGTATGTTTGACAAAAGTTCCAAGTTATCACGCACACTCATGACATCGTCATGAAGCTCCAAGTTTAATTGATTCACATTTCCATTGCGAGTTTCAACCCTGGGTTATGTACTTCCTTCACATGGACACAAGCAAAGGACCAAAGTGTACAAAAAAGCAAAGGAAAATGCAGTAGCCATGACGAATAGTCATGGTTAAATTACAAAACAGTGCTGTATAGTGAAAAACACATGCTGCGAGTGTAGCATCCATAGTATCTTACAAAATAATTACAAAATGTTATAAAATAAACATGCATCACTGCATAGTGCTCAATTTGTATCGTTTTACCCCACATATTGGGGGCAGTCTTGCCTGAGACTAAACAATTATCACTTAGGGGCCGAGTCCGATCTGGGTCGGAAAGCACTCCGACCGAGCCGGATCCGGGGTGTTTTCCGACCGAGCCGGACCCCTACAGTCCGACCGAGCGAGTACGATGTGCACGTATGCTGTTGGACTCGGTTCGGTCAGACTCCCATAGAAGTCAATGGGAGCCGATCGTACGACGCGTACATGGGCTCCCATTGACTGAATGGGTACGTGTCGAACTGTCAGGTTCCCCACAAGGTACCTGTTACCTGTGGAGAGATCTTGCAGAGACGACAGGAGCCACTACCCCTACGCCCACCTTACCCTACTCTGAAACGGTGACAAACTAGGAGTAAGATGGGAGAAGGGATGGCAGCCAATCAAGGACCAGATGACCCAAAGGTGGAAGGTGTGACGTCCCTGTGTGTGGATGGACACCAGCTGTTCAGGAAGATAAGGGCACACTGGTTACTACAACAGTAATACACTGACCCTCATTCAACAACATACATTCGTGAGGGGAATGAGGATTACCTCTAGAGGGAAGGTCGCTTAACCCGGAAGGGATGATATGCCTGACCAATGTGAGCGCTCCTGCGCTCAAGAAAGAACGTGTAAAAACCAAGAAGAAGCGCTCCCGCGCTGTGATACAGGCAAACCAAGAAGAAGCGCTCCTGCGCTAAGACAAAGTACGGACAAACCAAGAAGAAGCGCTTCTGCGCTATGATACAGTCAAACCAAGAAGAGCGCTCCTGCGCTATAGATAAAGTACGGGTAAACCAAGAAGAAGCGCTCCTGCGCTATGACACAGTACAAAAAAGAGGCATCCGCCCTGAGGCAAGGTAAACTGCAGGAAGAGCAATGGCACGTACCTTACCCCAGCGCAGTGCTTGGGCGAAAGTTCCTTCCGGCGTTTCAGCACGACGTGTAGGACTTGAGGACAGTCTTGCGTCCCAGCGCAGAGAGGCGGGGAAGAGAGCAACCACCAAAATACGCTTCAGCGTGGTGTGGCTGTTGTTCACGAAGAGTGCCCGGAATGGGCTTCAGGGGAGCAGGCGACGTCTCTGGACGAGTACTCTGGCAGGGGCAGCGGCAGACACAATCCCAACGGAATCGGCACAGCAATTAGAATCCGAAGCGCCGGCCTGGGTTATTTGCCGCTTCTGATACGCGGATTCCCCCGGAAGCACTGATGACGTTTACTGTGGTTCCCAGAAAGACTAGACCGCTAGCGGCCAAGTCCGGAAGTGAGGGGTTTGTTCTGTCGCAGAACACAGGCATACACCCACGCGACCTAAAGGGATACCAGGAGCAGAAGAGGTAGACCATGACAAGAACAAGTGTGACCCCTACAGTGGGTACGCGTAGGTGTCACCCGCACCGTACATGCCTGTGTTGGGGAGACCTATAGGTCTCCCCCTATGTCCAAGTCATAGGGCTGCGGGTGTCAGGGGGTCCAACGTGGACCCCAAAAGTCCGACTCCGGGAACTTTTACAAGCCGGACACTCCGGCTCGCACAGGCTGTCTGACGCGTGCATCGTACTGGCTCGGTTGTAAATCGCAACCATTGCACGCCACGGTTAGCTTCCGACCGGGACGCGCGGAGCGGTTCGGACCCGGAAACGACTCGGTCGGTGATTTTTATGTAGCTTGCATCGTACTTGCTCGTCGTACAGCTGTACGAGTCGGGCGGAAAACACGTGTACAGCTCGTTGTTTTTCCGGCCGGATCACGTTCGGTACCCTTCCGACCTGGATCGGAATCGGACCCTTAGTAGTAAATGTAAAATGGAGAAAACCCAGGTGAACAAATATACCTGCATAGTGTTCAACTCATGTAGTATAACCCCATGTAGTGGGGACACTCTTGCCTCCGACTGAACAGCTGTTACCACCTGTAGAGTTAACACATAATAAACACAAAGAAAGAAAATGAAGGAATGCACCTAAATGACCATGGGAAAAGGCTGCATGTGTACAAATACAAAACAATTATATACATGAACATGACTCGAGTGACTGACATTCAAGTGAGTGGCATGGTTGAGTCAATGCAATAACATTTCCAAGACACAAAGTATGCAGACAATGAAAGGTAGACCAATTGTCGAAGGCCCTCTCAGCAAATGCCTCTGAAAACCACTGCCAACTACGGCAGGATGTACAACGTGATACCTCAGCACACATGCATGGGTGAACTCCCCAAGGGAACATAGTGTTCTCAAATATAATCACGCCCACGTGAGCAAGCCTACCACTGTACCATGACCTCCTGCGGGTGCATATAAGGCAATGAGATGAAAATATGAAAAAATCAACAACAAAAAACAACCACAAAATTAATGTGCAAGGGTCTAAAGCAAAAGAAGTGCAAAAGCAAAAGAAGTGCAAAAAAGTGCTCAAATCTTTATCTGTGTAGCGTATATCACTATATACAGTGAAGAAAGGGTAGGGAAGCCCGTCCAGGCACCTCCAAGTGTCACGTGCAAGGACCTCTACTTTGCTTCCTGTAACAGAGCAGAAATACACTAAGGTTAAAAGACATAGAAAAGGATAAAATCCAATCATCTTGAACAGAACAAGAGGGGGGCCTGATGCAGTGTAGGGGTAGAGATGGAAGGCTAAAATGGAAGGCCAATAGGAGGGGAAAACAAGACAGAGTAGTGGGTGCAAGTAACATGCAACATGCCACATCCTCAAATTCTGGGTCACAAGATAAAGAGTAGAGGAATAAGGAAGCATAGAGAGAGTATATCAGAGTAATACTAAGAAGTAAAGAAAGCTGGGAGCTCAGAGGACAGGGGTATCCAACCAGGGAGCCTAGTCTCATAGAGATATACCACAAGCTCCTCTTCACGGTTGAGCCCCTGGGACTCTTTGTCTCAAGGTCCAGTATGAACTTCGATTGTCTTTTTCTACCCTTCCTATCCTAGCAATCCACTCCAAAAAATATAACTAAATGACTACGTATAACACAATGTACATAATTACAGGTACTGGCCAGGAAGGACAGGGGTATTGGGTGGAGAGGACAGGGGTATCGGGTGGGGAGGATGGGGGTAACGGGCGGGGAGGACGGAAACATGGTGGCCGGCTGAGACTCCAGTCGGGAGCTTAGCAAGGAGGAGCTACTTCACAACGTAACTTTCACTCACCACCACTTGTCTGACTCCCGTCTTCTTTCTTTTCTATTATGGCAATCGGCCAATTAAACGGTGCATCTTCCTAGGCATAATTATTGAGGATTTTGGGGTGAATGGTGGCACCGGGATCTGTTCCTTGGGTTGCAGCGACAGGAGCACTAAGGGCATTTCACTTTGCTCTGTAGCTACGTGGAAGGAAGGAGAACCGAGCTGGCAGAGTCAGCGCAAGCGGTTTGTGCTCGGGGAAAGATTCTGCAACACTGGCTGAACAGCCGAACAAGGGAAAGGTGGTAGGCCTCCTGCAATTCACGGGGGTGAAGGGCTGAATTACGATGAGAAAAAAGGCAATAGTGCAGGGCAGACAGGCACAAATGGATATAATGGCCTTAGGGTAGAGCCACAACAGGAGAAGCAGGCAGGACACAAGCAAATCAGCCCTAAGAATACAGATAGTGCACAGTCCCTGTCTGACAGATGTTACAAATTAAGATCACGCATTTGCTCCCCTTGGAGCAAAGAAGTCCAACACGAAGACTACTCCTACCGGTGAGTCTGATACTCCCTTGTTCCCTCAGTTCATCCAATAGTCACAACACAAAATAGATTCTCACCTTTGAATGTGGAGGGATTACCCCCCCAAGGTTGGTGGTGAAGGAGATGATTCTCCAGTACAACATCTAGGAGTCAATGGGCTAACTCACAGGGAGTGGGTGAGTGCATCAGTAGCTTGGATAGTAAGAACGCATTGCAGGAGATGCTATGACGCCTCTCTCTCCAAATTAAAGAACACTTTGATATCTCTGAGGCCAATCAGAAAGAAATCCAGGGAACCTGCTGGAGTCTGGAAGGAAAGATAGAAGGTCTTGCCCTATGACCACAGGAGCTGGAGCTTGGTGTTGAAGACCTACAGGCTAAAGCCCAAAACGAACATTCAAGAAGTGGAGAAGTTAAAACAAAGAGAGAAAGGAAAGGCTTGAAAGGCTGGAAAACAATGCCAGGAGAAATAATATTAGAATCCTAGGTGTGGCTGAGGGGCTGGAATGATCAGACATAAATTCATTTGTGACAAACTTGCTGAAAAGTTTGATTCCACAAGAGGTTTCTCTGTTAAACTTAGAAGCAGAATTTCCGCAAGGACATAGAGATCCTTTCAAACTACATCCAGGTAGACAAAACCCACAAAAGATCCTGGGGAACTTTTTTTCATACTCGGTAAAAGAAAAAATATGTTGGGGTTAGAGCTAAAAAAAAAAATCACTACAAGCAATGGGTGCCTCCTACAGAGTCAGGTCGGATATCTCAAAGGAGACAGCCAATAGACAGTGGGAACTGGGAAATAGAATGGATGAGTTGAAGAAACTGGGGGCATCCGTACAACTGAGGTTCCCGGCATTTCTAAAAGTGATGTGTTAAAATAAAATGTAAAATTTTTTAGAACTGGTTGAGGTGAATACATTTATTCAGGAAGTGAAATTAGGGAACACAAGTAGAAGATAGAAGGCAGGCCGCAGGATGAGGTGATGATAAAATAGGTAATTTGGTTCCCCTCCAGCATAAGCTCAGTAGGCAGCAGGAATGCCTATAAAATATATTTTCTTGGGAGGGTTTTCATGCGAGGGTGCGCTAGTGGTGGGGAGCATAGGGGAAAAAATGTAAATAATTATTTTGTCCTCAAATCAGTGGAGTGTCTGTTATAAATCACCAAAGACAAGGCTTGTTGGGATATCAAAAGAGGAAATTGAAGAAGTATGAATAAGGAAGATCTGACGATTCTTTGTTGGAATGTGAATAATTTGCGAGTTAAAAGAAGGCAGAGAACGATAACGCAATATTTAAAAGACCAAAATGCCCAAATAATTATGCTTCAGGAGACGCATCTTCTGAGACAAGAATGCAAGGAATTCTTCTCTAAACAAAGATGGATAGGAAAGTGGATATCAACTGGCCAAGCTCATTGTACTAAAGGGACAGCAATAATATTAAAGGCGAACTGTAGGATTGAGCTAATTAGGTACAGAGGAGATGAGGGTGGACGTTGGATAGTTGTCGAGATTAAAATAGCCCTTGTAACGTATACACTAGCGAGCTATTACAGCCCAAATATAGATGATGTAATACCTCTTAAAGTTCTTCTCTTACTTGGTTGATTTTCAATCTCCCTTTATTCTTGGTGGAGATTTTAATGTCCTACTGAATAATGATCTCAATAGGTCGTCAACTAGGACTCAAATTACCTCCCCTAAGATGAGGGCATACATATAGGATATGACAGAGAATTTTAATCTATGTGACGTCTTCTGTAGAGTGGAGGGTAAATGTAGGGGTTATTCCTTTCATAGTAAGAAGAACGGGCATTTTTCAAGACTAGACTACCTGTTCATGGACAAGAAAGAAGTGGAGTTGGTAGTCAGGATGGATCATTTGCCTATACATCTTTCGGATCATGCAGCATTGCTATTTAAAATTGAGAGAAGAGATATACGTACAATCGGTAGGTGGACAATGAACAGAAGGATTATGTTACAGCCAGAGATGATACAGAAGGTGCGTTGCAATACTGAGGATTTTTTCTCTTGAAACCAGGGTCAGCCCCCGTGCTCATGGTATGGGATACCTATAACGTAAGGTTAACAGAAATGGTTAAAAATCAAACAGTAAACTGGGCTAGGGAAGAGAAAAAATACCTAAATGAAATAGAGGAGGAGATAGATAGATTCAAGAATCTCTTAAAAGATAACAAAGGCTTGGAAGGAGTAAGAAAGGAGTGGGAAGATAAGCTGGCAGGTTTACGTTTGAAGTTTAGAACTAAATCGGAGGAGAAAGTAACTCAACAGTGGGAGGTGAGCAGATCCAGGGATATTACACAAGGGGAATGCTGTGGAAAGCTTTTGGCTTGGAAAGCACGGTTGGACAGAAATCAACATTTTATAGAGAAGATTCTAGAAGAGGAGACCGGGCTCATAGTGGAGGAGAGTGAAAAAATCAGAGCTGCATTTACTAACTTCTTTCAGGTGCTATATACAGAAGACCTAGAGATAACCGAGCAACAAATACAAGGTTGGCTCTGAAGTAAGCAGCTTCCTGAGCTTACAGAAGCTCAAGCGCTCTATCTAGGATGAGAAATCGATGGTAGTGAAATCCTGGACATTTTGAGAAAGCAAAAAAATGGGAAAGCTGCAGGCCCAGACGGGATTCCCTCCGAATTGTATTCTGAATTATGGGAAGAGATTATACCAGTGTGGGTCAAACTATTCAATTCTATCCTGATAGATGGGGGCCCAATTCCGATGTCATGGAATGAAGCAGTAATCTCCTTAATTCTGAAGCCAGACAAGAACTCGACACACTGCCAATAATTGCGGACAATATCATTACTTAACAATGATTACAAGATCTTTTCTGGGGTTCTCGTCGCTCGTTTGAATAAAGTAATGGGGCTGCTGATTCATCAAGACCAAAAAGGTTTTCTCCCTGGGAGATGTATGAATGAGCTCAACTATTCTGTGATAGGTTCCATAGATTTAGCCATAACACAGAATGCCCTCCTCGCAATTTTCCCATTAGGTGCAGCAAAAGCTGGCTGTTTTCTCAATAGGTTTGCGTGCTGCCTTGTTTCTTTTGTGGATTTTTGAATTGTTTTCTCTGTGTTGTGTTATCTTGTAAGTTGTTCACCTTACCTAAAGCGCCGGGATTCTCTTTTTGAGTAACCGTTGCGCTATATAAAAAAAATTAATAACATTAATTAATAACATAACAAAAGCATTTGATCTCGTTAATTGGAGGTTTTTAAAGATTACATTAGGACATTTTGGTTATAGTATAAATATGATAGACACTATTTTTATTTATAGAGCTCCAACCGCAAAGATTCTAGTTAATGATACTTTGTCTCCTTCTGTGCGAATTGAGAGAGGTACAAGACAGGGTTGTCCTTTGTCCCCAGCATTATTTGGTCTCTACATAGAGCCTTTTGCTCAACGTTTGAGGTAAATGAAAAGATTAAATCTTTTCAAATTGGGACATACTCCCGGAAGATCTCGCTTTATGCGATGACCTCATGGTTTATACCTCAGACGTAGTATCCACCTTACCACATCTTATCGCGGGAGTGAGGGAATTTGGTAAACTGGTTGAATTTGCTGCAAACGAAGAAAAAACAGAATTAATGACTTGGAACCAAGTTGGTGGAGAAATAAAATGTGTGAAGGAATTGAGATATTTGGGGATTACAATAATTAAAGACCTTGGGAAGATAGGGGCAGTTAATCTGGAAAGAGTAGGAAAGGGGATAGATATTTTACTAAAAAGATGGCAGAACCTTCCACTTACAAGATATGGCCAGATTAATGTGGTGAAAATGTCCATCTTGCCAAAACTCACCTTTCTCCTTAATAATATTCCATTGCACTTTGAGAAAAAAACAGTCCTGAAGCTGCAGGGGAAGATTTCTTGCTTTATATGGGCTAGCAGAGAATACGCCTTTCATGGAAAAAGATGAGATGGAAAGCGCGAGTGGGAGGCATGGGTTTCTCTGACCCTCAGATCTATTGTTGGGCGTTCCAACTTAGAAACTATAGAATGCTTCTACAATGACCCAATTCATCTCTAATAGGGGTTATGTTTAAAGGACATCTCTTGTAAGCATGGGGCTCCCAAATGTTTTTAAAAAGTTAGATTAAAATGCCTCCAGTCAGCGGCAAGAACGTGGTATGAGATAAGATCAATTCTAGGTGTACTTTATTACAGCAGACTGTCTCCCATATGGGATTCTCCAGGTAACCCGGAATGTTTATCAGAAAGCCTAGCTAAACAACTGAAACACTCAGATGTTAGGCAGTGGGATCAACTGGTAGATGATGGACAAAAATTAACTTGGACCTATTGGCATGACAAAACAAAAGGGTCAATATCCAGATTTAAAATCTACCAGATCAATGCTTGGCTCCAGAGTCAAAATAGGGCAAACTGTGACTCAAAACAAATGGAGCTGGAACTTTAGACCACAACAGCAAAGAAAAAAGAGGTGGCACTTTGATATCAATTCCTCCCGGATGTAGAACTGGAGGAAATAAAATCAGCACATAATGCATGGGATGGATACTTGCCGGAAGTGGAGCTGGCAGATTTATGGAAAGTATCTTGTGCTACACTTTGTTTGGTGGTTAAACCTACTGCTTTAAAGAAAAATCACTTTTTTACCTTTAATAGAATCTAGTGGACTCCAAATGAGCTGGGAAAGATAAAAGGAGACACAGAGTCAAAGTGCAAGCGATGTGGCAGCGGAGATGCAGATGACATGCACATGTTTGCCAACTGCTCAAAATTGGGAGAATTCTTGTCAGCAGTGGGCAAGATCATTTCGCGCTCAGTGGGCGTTAACATAGAGGTAAGCCTGGAGTTGAATATGTTTGGGATATCGCAACAGGCTAAAGATAAGTATGATTTGCAAAAAAATTGTCAATATTAGATTTTTTGCTTAAAACTACTAGCAAGAAGAGAAATCTGTAATCTCTGGGCTCAATCGGAGCCCCCTTCTTGGCAGGGTTGGAAGAACTCTGTTTTTTTTCAAGGAAATGGATAAAAATAGTCTTAGATTTGCTAAAATACTGAATGACTTCTCTGTCCAATGATTACATCCTCTCAATTCAGTAACTGGGAGGGCATTGCAAAGTTTGAAACAACCCAATAAATCTGAATGATCCGTAGCCGATTTTGGGCACTTACGAAGGGCGCATCGACCGGTGCTAATCAGTGGTGACAAAAAAACAAATTGACATAATTACATAGCTAATTAACAATTATTAATTAATTGTAACTTAATTGTAACTCAAATAATTTCTCACCCTACTACCCTACAAACCCGGAAGCCCTCACCTAAATATATCACAATTTGCATAGTTACTATTCAATTAAATATTCAATTATACATTAATAATAATATTTTTTTAATTATTACTTAATTAACTTCCCACCCTATACCACTACAAACTTAGCAACCCGCAACTGAAATGTATCAGTTTTACATAATGCACACAATTAATTGTCAATTAAATAATTGAAAATAAAGTAATTTCTTTTTTTTATTTCAATATACTTTTTATTGTTTTTTACAACATATGACATTTAACATATAACATATAACATGTACTCATCAACGCTTAATATATATATATTAATTATGCCAGCACCTAACATTTAAGAAAATATATGATATTTCACAATTTACAATATTAACAGTCAATTACATACTTACTTAAACATTATTAATTCATTATTGCTTAATTCACTCTCACCCTATCCCCTACAAACCAAACAACCCACCACAACACTATAAGTTACTATTAGTAATAAAATAAAAAATTCTAAATCACTTAAAATTACAAACTATATTTAAAAAACATGATTAACAATTATGCAAACAATAGTAACATATAAAATGAATATATGAAAGAAAATTCATTAAAAGTTAGAAAAATTATGGGGCATATTATCAAGAAACGGCGTTAAAATTATCACCACTTTAGTGCCCTTGAGAATTCCCATAGAAGCCCATGTTCTGGTGTCAACATGTGCTTCTATTGGAATTCTCTGCAGCATATTATCAAGCCCATTATCGCCGCTTTAGCTTGATAATATTCCCCTAGATTCTTTACAACTATTTTATTGAAAACGTTATTAACAATGATATATTTAACAACAATGTTGCTTACCTGGAAAACAATATACTTGACAACGATATTTCTGCCTCACAATATTTTTTATGGATATTTCTGTCTTCCAATATTTTCTACTCGATTTGTTGCCCAACCATCATGAACTAAGATAGACCTTCACAATTGCGGTTGCTTTTTTTTTAAACATTGAGGGTGCCCAGGTCCTTGCATCGCAGTGGGTTTTTATTTTATTATCTATGGGCAGGTGAAGGCCACTGCATGGAAATACAGCATTTTATATTTCAAAATTAGCACTACTCACTTCCAGCAGGGCAAATACTACTCTCTTCCTGTTTCCACCTCAGTTCGCTCAAGGTCTATATATTATGGGGCAGATTTACTAACATATGATGCGGCGTAACACATCAAGACAACTTGATATGGCACATTCCTGATCTCTCTCTACGCTGGAGCACTAGTGGCTGACAAGCGCCAATACAGGCACCCTTGCACCATGGTGCAATGGCGCAAGAATTGCAAGAAGGCTTGTTTTTGTACAGATTTACTATGCCTTGCACGGTGGTTCTACGTGGCATAGTAAATCTCACTTGAAAGCATGTGTTGCCCTTTTGTCTCCTTGTGTGAGGCAAGGGCAACAAAAGCCTGTACTAAATCTGGGCCTATATCTTTAGGAAATAGATTATGTTCACTTAAGACACATAAATATACTACCTGGGAAATAAGAAAAGGAGTGGGCGGCAAGTGTCTTGTTAGTATTGCAGGTAGGTAAAAGCTTTCTGTTTATTACAAAAAACTGCTCTCTGGGAGGTCGTCTTTTTTGGCACAGTATTCAAAGAGCATGTAGCCAACAATGCCCCCTATGGCCTTTTCCATCTCCTTAAAGCTACCAAAGGAAATGAAATGGACATGGACTACTACAAATTTACGGCCCCACGCATCCCTGCTGATCTCCAAATTAAAGTGAAAAAGGCACTACAGAGCAAGGGCCTGCACTTCCCTGCAGATCTTCGAATTTTGAAGAACAGGCACTCTCCATAGAGGGTCCCTACAGTCCTCTGCAGGGTTTGCAAAATTAAGTGCTTCAGGGCTCATTCACAATGGCTCTCGGTACCTCCAACATTTGAGAAGACTGAGGTTCTGTCAAATCTCACATCAGCAAAAATGGGAGTGATTTCAGTTCTGTTTGCCTCGGATTGCTCAGACTAAGATTGATTAAATGAATGGAAACACGTGCTACGGGCAGGGTTTTCAGTGGGATGAAAAAACTGGGGGTCGCTCAAAGGGGAGTGGCCTATGTAATTAAGGGCATGGTTTAAAAACTCCTAAGCTAAAAACCTATGCTTAGCATAGTGTGCCGCCCAACTGGTATTTTTCTGTTTCTGTCAATGCATCCAGATATATAATACACCAAGTACATTTAGACCTACAACAAGCCAGGACAATTGGTTTTGCCAATGGTTGTTAGTTGCATAAGATAAATAAGGAACAACTACGACTTAGTTGTAAATAAAATTGAAAATGCTTCAGTTCTGAAATGATGTGACTGTGAAGGCCCGTGAGTCTCTTTTAAGTTACCTCAAAGGCAGTGAAGGATGGTACTGCTGCAGGGTTAAGATTTCTTTTTTTCACCCTGAGGGTGACGACAACAATGGAAAGCTGAATAGAGAACCATCTCAGCACCTTCTTTTTAGAACTGCCAGTGCTGAGCACCGGCAGGACCCAGCCCACTTAAAGCTCTAACAATGGGCCTGATCCACTAAGTGGCTCCGCACTCCTGGTGGAGTGGGGTGGGGTAGTCTCTGTTCTTGGGGCGGAATCTCCGCCATGAAAATAGTCATTGAGGATATTCTGCCATGAGTGTGAAGGCCCTTTGTGAATCAGGTCCAATGTATTTTATGTACGTGGGATGAATTTGTAAATGACTCAGTGCAGTTAAATCAATGAATAATGAATGTATTGGCATAGAAAAACGACGAGTTCTCTGCGCTGATCTTATGTAGTAATGCCACACAGATCAATTTAAATAAGAGATAAATTGCATGAAACA
This sequence comes from Triturus cristatus, assembly GCF_964204655.1. Classification (NCBI taxonomy): domain Eukaryota; kingdom Metazoa; phylum Chordata; class Amphibia; order Caudata; family Salamandridae; genus Triturus; species Triturus cristatus. Next base: position 1,042,618,646 of record NC_140591.1, on the reverse strand, counting down.
CTGTCATTTTATTCAGTGTAATTATTCTCAGATGCTTTGAAACTGTCAACAATGTTGTGTCACATTTTTAAAAAGCAGTAAATAAATGAAACGCATTTGAAACACGTGCTTCATATAATAAATTATGTTTGATTTTTATGACGTATATTGTTCTTTGAGGCTCTGGTTGATCAAGATGATAGAAGCGCAGTAGCACAGTGGAGCAAAATTGATTTTGTTCTCTCATTTCAAGATAATTTAGGGCCATATTAGCAAGACCGGCGATAAAATTATCGCCGCTAAATAACGGCGATAAGGGGCTTGATAATATGCCCTAGAGAATTCCAATAGAAGCCCAGGTTAAATGTACAGGACATCTAACCTGGGCTTCAATTGGAATTCTATAGCGCCTATTAGCAAGCCCCTTATCGCCGCTTTAGCGGCAGTTTCCTGCCGCTAAAGCGGCGATAATTGTATCGCCGGTCTTGCTAATATGGCCCTTAGGTCCTATGTTTTATTACAGTAATGGAATGTTTACTGGGCCCTCGGGGGCCCATGCACACGTGCCTCCCTGAACATAATTAATGTATTCTATTTTAGCATTTGTATAGCGCTTACTACCCCGTTGTGGACGATGAAGCGCTTGCCCAAACAGATAGTAAGATACACCATTATGGGAAGTGTTGCCATGTCTTGTGTGATGACCACAGAGGTGCGATGATTAAATTATGGGATGCGGTGCCTGGCAGTGCGATAGGTGAGCAAATATGAGAAACAGAGAAACAGGTTCTGTTTATAATAAGGACTAACTAGCTGAGCCACAGGAGCAGTGGGATGCTGTGGGCCTGTACACCTAAAAGGCTGAGTAATCTGAGAAGGACCAGTAATCCATACAGGAACATGCACCTGGCAAAGATACTGTTGAATGAGTAAAAGTGTATCAAAAGAAGTGTAATTGGTGACAGGAGTAGTTACCATGCACTACTTTTTGTATATATTTATTTTAGACTCTCTACTGCTGAACAAATGCTCCCCTTAGAAAGGAGGAAGGTTGTAGAACAACAAAGAAAGCTGACACCCCAGATCAGAAATAACTCTTGAAGTTGTCCTAGTGGTCCCGCAGAGTAATACAAGCATTTGCAATGCAATCAAACTCGCCTTTGGGACCTTATATGTATTTAGCTATGCAGCAAATTAGCCTGGGTGCTGAAACACCTACTGTTCTTTAACATGGAGGGAAAGTAAGCATCAAACTGTGTGACATGCCAGGAATAAGAACACATTTAGAGAAATGTTGCCTTTCAGCGGGAAATGGTATAGTCCAAAGCTCTGTTTTTGACGTAAAATCAGGACCTTCCGTGATCATATAACTGAAAATACAAGATTTGAAAAAAATATTATTTTCTACAGGTGTTCGCGGAAGACAATTTCTATGGACTGGTATCTAGAGAATGCAAAAATGATTAAGGTATTTTACTGAACTCTGCTGGTCGTTTTCTATCATGAAACTTAAATAGAGGCAGTTGCCAACATTTTTTTTTTTAAAGAAAGTCCTTCAGCAGAAAGCAATTCTGGTATTTTACTGACCTCTACTGGTCGCTTTCCATCAATACAATTAAATAGAGGCAGTAGAAACAAGCAGAAAGCAATTCTGATATTTTACTGACCTTTACTGGTCGTTTTCTAACAAGACAGTTAAATAGAGGCAGTCAAACAGAAAAAAAGTCCCTAAACGGACGCAGACAAGTCCTTGGGCTGATCTTCAGAGCCCACAAAGTAATACACATATAAGTATATACTAAAGTATATTCAAGAGGTCTCAAATGCTCAACCTAAACATATTGCCTACTTTGTTCTCTACAGCAAACGTTCCACAGACGAAGAAAACCACATGCATGATATCTCGCACTAGGTACTGAAAGCCCACCACTGAGTTAAACTGACTTGCAAACATTATTTTCTTACAGCGAATAAATGTCTGTTTTTAAATAAATACAGCTATTGATGAATGGGGTATGTGATAAAAGATTTCATTGCTTCACACGCACATTTATACATGTTTAGCTCGGGTCAAACATGCTAAAATGGAAACACAACTTCTCCATGTGGACATAGTACAGTGTATAGCAGCACCTGTCCTTGTTCAATTGAACTTCTTAGCAAATGTTTTCTCATCACCATACAACATTTTGGAGTCCTTTCTATGGGTTCTTCATTGTCATGCCCAATAGAATAATTTCAATGGGGTGGAGTTACCAGGGATTACAAGGTGGCATGAGTTTTCTCTTAGAAATGATCAGTCACCTTTGTCTTTTACCTCTAGTCATTTACCTATAGATTTTTCCGCCTTCAGCAATTAAAATCTCCAGGTGAAATTAAGCAGATTTATGGTGCTAGTATGGATCTTCTAATCCTACTGGGGCTTATAAATTTAGTTGCCAGCTCCATTAGAATTACAGAGGGAATCGTAAAGATGCACCTTGAATCTTGGATCCTGTGATCTTGAAAAGGGTAACAGATCAAGTGTACCTCATTCAGACAAGTCAGCACCATCAAATCAACGCTCATCGTTATTATTTCTTACAATCATGAAATTAAATTCTGCAAGACCTCTCAGTGTTTTGTCCTTCCTTTAGTCAGTAAGTTTAAAACCAATAAAAAAAAACAAATATTTGATATCTATAGTTCTTGGAAACAGCAGATATGATACTCTGGAGTCTCTAGCTGAGGCTCTATTTTTCCTTGCCACCTTGGGCCCCACCAGCTGTTGAATGTGCCAGGAGGTGGCAGAGAAAGTGAGGTTCCGTGAGAATCATAATGGCACCTTTTGGGTGTGTTCGAATATGGACGAGTTTGGTATCTACGAACCGCAAATGACGAGTTTAGTGGGTGTACGCGTTTTCGCTACGCTACTATGTACGGTTCGTCTCATTCCTGGGTATGTCCATCTGAACCCTTGGGTTCCATCTTAGATACGGCATCCATTTTGTTTCTTGCCCTCAAGTAGCCAGCGAACGGACACTGTCCGCTTCGTGACCCTGGGCTTCCCAAGCTTTCGTGGAGGACACGTGTTCCTTTGAAGGTGTCTTTATGATGAGGGGGTTGACACGGCAAGGGCAGATGGCTCCGCTTGAGGCTCATCTTGCCGTGCCAGTTTATTGTTTCAGTCGTGCATGCATTAGGCACGAGTCCTTTGATCCTGCAATCAAGTTTCCGATATTGCTCTCTACACTCTATTTCAATCTGTTGTGCATCCTTGTTTTTCCTTTGCATCTGTTTCTGTCCCTTCTCCTAATTCGTTTACAGTCGGAATGGAATGTGCTTAATGTGGGGATAATGTGCTTTTACAGTTGGGAACCGGCAATGTTGCTGTAATTATGTTCCGGGCTTCTGAAACATGAATGCGACCCTTCTGAAGTTTACTGTGGGAACTGAGTTGTAACCTTTTGTTTGCCATGTTGTGCAATGACGAAAATGTGTATAAAAGGAGCGATCCACTTGTGCAATTTGAAGCAGTCTCTCAGAACCTACACGTTGTGTACTTCTTGCGATTTCTGTATCCCTGCAGTAAATAAATGCTGATCTTTGACGCCGCAGGAAGTGTCCCGTGTCTCTGTATTCTGTACGTCGGAACAGGTAACCCACAAAGGTTTCAGGTGTTGTCCCCTGGCACCGCTGGGCCTTAGAATAGCCCAGTCCTTCAGTTGGCGCCCAACGTGGGGCAACATCAGTGGTACCGGTCCAAAGCCCAACGATCGTGAGGAACTTCGTGTGAAATCTCCGAGGGAAGGTGCACCCCGCTTCATCGATCCAGTTGTCTAAATAAGTGGCCCGAAGACTTTTCCCGCGAAGATTCCCGCCTCCTGACGGCTGCGACGGACTGATGCAATGACTGTCGACCTGTTTTGGCGCCTGGCGTAGTCCTTTGTACGGCGAGACGATAGACGGGCCTTCCTGGTGACGCCATTGCTCTTTCAGTTAAGTATTTGTGGGTCGCTCCGAGAGTTCTTGGTTAAACCTGGTTGTTTGCATGGTTTCATTGCATTTGTGGTTCTTAGTTGTTGGTTCTTAGTTGTTGGGTTTTATTTAACAATTGCAATTGCCAAAAACCGAGGGTCTTGCATTTTTTTTGCGAGGACATCGTAATTCGATAGCCCTTGAAGTTTGTAAACTCGGTTAGTGTGCACGATGCCTGGCCGTAGTACTTTGTTTGGTTTCCTTAAATGTTGCAGCACGGATTCCCGATTGGAGGATTCATGTCCGATACCTCCAGTTGGAACTCCAATTTATGAGCTCTATAGTCGCCACGGAGTAGGTCCTATCGTATATAATGAATATTGGATTCGTTACACTAAAAATGATGGTGTTCTTAGTTGGCCATCACATGGTAGTTTCGAAACTGCAATATTAGATAATCTTGAAGCTAAATTGTTTAAAAAGAAAGCTAGGCCGGCCATGTTTGATTCCTTTTGGTTATGGCGTAAAGAGGCCAAGCAGAAAGAAATAAAACAGATTAAGAAAAATAAGAGAGAAGGTGTTATTACGGTGATGCGAAATGCAGAACAGTATCAGCGAGACAAAGACGAGAAGGAGCAGGAAGTTTGTGCTAGACTTCACCATATGGCGGTGGATAAATGTTACCCGGTTTTACCGTCTAGTCCTGATAAGACGGGAGAAGAAGCGGTAGAGGATTCATTATTGTCTTATCTATTGAAATCACCACCTCCCTATGCACCAGATACTGTGGGTCCTGTGATTCCTCCTGTTCCCCAACCTGTTGTCTTGGCGGCTGCTGGTCAGCCTGCCGTTCCTCCTGTTCTTCTGAATCCCCTTGTGCCGCAAATTGTCCATCCTCCTCTACCCGCTCTTCTTCCTACTGCTCCTTTGCCAGTACCTCATCAGCCTATTGTTCCTGCTACTCCTGTAATCCCGACTACCGCTACTGCTTCTACGTTTACTCCTAATGTCGTTGCTCCTGTGCTTCCTTCTTCTTCCCCTTCTGTTCGTAGTCGTATATTTAATGCTGTCGCTAATCTCTATTCTCCACTTTTTGGACCGATACTCGGGTCCGATCTTTCTGATGTCTCTCAGAGGCGCAGTCAAATTCCTGATGGTAGAGAACGTGAGTCGTTAGTGAAACTGGCGCGTAAATGGATTAGGCATCCTGCGAAGTACACTTCGCGTATAGTTTTCGAGACGTTTTCTCAGTTTAACGAGCCCACACAAAGATTTGTGTACGAGGAAATGTGTAAATCTTTGAGAGAAGAGTGGGATAATGAGGAGGTAGACAATGTACCGCCCGAGATCACTGAGCTTCAGAATCAATTTTCGACTGGTATGATTGTGGGTGGTAATGTCCGACGTGCTTTAGAGCGTCTGTTATCCTTTCGATCTACAGTACAACCTCGAGCATTGTTTAAGGACGAAACTGAGGAGCGGACGGCTCAACCTGGTCAGAATCCTATGCGGGAAGTTCCCCCAGTATGGATGCCAGGTGATCCTGCTGCTAATCCTGTTGTTCTACCACACTTTCAGAGAGTTTGGATACACCTCCCATGGAAGCGATCGGAAGTTTTGCAGGTAAAGCAAACTTTGCCTGACCCTCGCAAAAATCCTGCAGGTTATTACAAGGAGTTATCCCAATTAGTGGATGCTACTGTTATGAACCTTGCTGATATCGACATGTTGTTTGGTAACGTAGTCCCTCAACAGATTTGGGCGAAAATTCGTCAAGAGAATCACGCAGCTGAGTTAGGCGGTGATTGGGCTGCTCTTGCGGCGGCTGACGGACGGCAAGTTGGTGGGGCTAAACCTGAACAGATCATTGAGAATCTGCCCCAGAGGATAATTACACTTATGAAGACACTTATGCCAGCAGTGAGAGTTAACTGGGACAAATTGTCTGCGTGCAAACAAAAGAAGGGCGAGAGTGTCTCCGATTTCTTTACGAGATTTGAGGAGGCATTTATCGATCATAGTGGTCAGGATATGAGCTCTGAGGGAGGTCAGCGATTGTTTGTTGATAAATTCGTATCGAATTTGTTGCCTGAACTAAGCAACAAGTTGAAGAATTCTGAAAGTTCGTGGGCCGTTTCTACTACTGCTCAGATATTAGCCACGGCCCAATACTATGAAAATAGAGAGAAAGAAGAAAGTGAGCGCGCAGATAAGAAAACGAAGGATCTTAAAACTAAGGTCTTATTGCAGCAAGTGTACCCTCCGCGCTCGAATCAAAATGACTCGCAACAGCCAAATCGATTACAATCACAGTTTTCTAGATCACAGTTGCGTACTGACTCCTCTATACCTCGATCTATGTTGGGGCATAATCAATGCGCATATTGTAGGGGTGAGGGCCATCTGAAGTTTAATTGTCCAGTTTCGGCTCGAGGAGGTCGTAGTGGTCCTCAACAAGCGTCACGTGGTAGAGGTCGTGGTGTTACTCAAAATCAGACTGAGCGTCTTGCCACTTCATCAAATACGCAAAATTGCTTTGATCGGCGCGATTCATCGTCTGGTAGATCTGCGCAGTATCATGTGGACGACTATTATGTCTAGCATGATGTTGATGCTGATGGTAATTACTAGGACAGCTATAGACAAAGAGAGGGAGTAGTATCAGTTCCGGTTGATCAGAGAGGGCCTTATGTCGCAGTTGCCACATTGGGCGTAGTTGAGCCTTTTCTGTTGGACACTGGTGCAGCGAAAAGTTCCATCATGCGTTCAAAACTCCCTGGCGCGCCTTTGTCTGGCTTAACGAATGTTTCCGTTGGATTCTCTGGCGCCCCTGTTAGCAATCCAGTTTCTAGCCCTTTGCCCCTTACAATTGGGTCTCGTGAGTTAGAAGCTCCTTTGATTTTGACTACTGGTTGTGGTGAGAATCTTTTGGGCCTGGATTTGTTGAAGCGGTTATATGCGACTTTGTACTGTTCTCCTGCGGGAGTGGAGCTTACGTTAGGTCAGAGAGTGATCTCTCCTATGTATTTGTCGACTGATAAGCTCCCACCGGAATTGAGTTCTCTTCCTGAGTCTTTGTGGGCAACAGGTCCCAATGATGTGGGCCTGCTGGATATACCACCTTATGTTGTTCAATTGAAATCCAACGTGCGACTGCCACGCATTCCCCAGTATCGTATCTCTCTTGATGGTGAACGAGCACTATTAGCGATCATTTACGATTTGATCGATAAAGATGTCATTGAGGAAACTCGGGGTAACGTGTGTAATAGTCCTGTGTTACCTATTTTGAAACGAACTGATCCATCCAAGCCTCCGGTGTATCGTTTTGTTATTGATTTAAGGGAGGTAAATAAGATTGTAATTCCACAGTTCCCCGTGGTGCCTGACATTACAGCTTTGCTGACTCTGATTCCAGCTTCTGCATCATGGTTCTCGGTAATTGATCTGAAGAATGCCTTCTTTAGCATTCCGATTGCTGAGGAAAGCAGAGATCTATTCGGTTTCTCATTAGGTGGTCGCAGTTTCAGGTTTAAACGCGCACCTCAGGGCTACTGTGAGAGTCCATCGATCTACAGCCAAGCTCTTAAGAGTCAACTTGATGCGTTTGTGTTACCGGCTGGTGCGGCCTTGATTCAGTACGTTGATGACCTGTTGGTAGCTGCTGACACTGAACAGATTTGCAGAACTGCTACAGTATCACTGTTACAGCATCTGTGTGACTTACATCACAAAGTGTCACCTTCTAAACTACAATATTGTTGTCAAGAAGTAACCTATCTAGGTCACTTATTGTCAAAGGCGGGAAGAAGGTTGACCCCAGAAAGAATTGCAGCGATCGCTCGAATGACTGTGCCAACAACTCAGAGAGATGTGCGTGCCTTTCTAGGTATCACGTCATACTGCAGGCAGTGGATTCCGAACTTTTCACTGTTAGCGAAACCATTGACAGCTCTTACGTGCAAGGATGTTTCGACTCCTCTGCCATGGACGGAAGAATGTCAGAAAAGTTTTTCTGAACTATGTGATGCGCTGTGTTCGGCTCCTGTGTTAGGTACTCCTGATTACAGTAAACCGTTTACACTATACGTTCACGAGAGAGAAGGTTGTGCGTTGAGTGTTTTGACGCAACAATTTGGTGGCAAGCAGCGTCCATGTGCATATTTTTCCGCGACTTTAGACCCGGTAGCTAGAGCGTTGCCAAGTTGCTTGAGAGCGACAGCGGCAGCTGCGGTGTCTATTCGACAATCCGCAGGACTGGTCATGGATAATATGCTCATAGTGATGGTTCCGCATGCAGTTGACACTCTCCTGAATCGGACAAAAACTCAACATCTGACGAGTGCAAGGTTGTCCGGTTATGAGTTGACCCTTTTGGCAAGTCATATACAGATCAAGCGTTGTAATGTGCTGAATCCGGCGACATTGTTGCCGACTAATATGGAATCAGATGGTGTAACACCACATGATTGCTATTTACGAACTGAGGAAGAAACGAAGGGTCGGGTGGACCTGAAAAACACTCCATTGATAGACCCCGATGGCACTTTGTATGTTGATGGTTCATGTTTTAAGTTGCCGAATGGTGATGTGACGACTGCGTATGCTGTAGTGACGTTGAGTACGGTTGTGGAAACTGCGAGATTGAGTCAGAATTCAGCGCAAGCGGCAGAATTGATTACGTTGACAAGAGCGTGTGTTTTATCTAAGGGAAAGCGAGTGAATGTGTTTACCGACAGTCAGTATGCGTTTGGTGTTGCACATAGTTTTGGTCGATTGTGGAGAGAAAGAGGATTCATGACATCGCATGGTACGAAGATCCAACACGGACAGCTCGTGAACGATCTTTTGGATGCACTTACATTGCCTAAACAGGTGGCGATCATTAAATGTAGTGCGCATCGAAAGGTTACGGATGATGTTGGTCGTGGTAATGCATTTGCGGATGAGATTGCTAAGGAAACGGCTAAAAATCTTATAACCCGAATGTATGTTACGAGTTCAGTAAGGTGGCCGACGGAAACTGGTATGTGTGAAGACACTGTTGAGAGCGTGAAAGCAATTCAGAATGAGGCCACTGAAACTGAAAAGATCAAGTGGAAAGAAAGCACAGGAAAGTTAGACACGCATGGATGCTGGGTTGACTTGTCGGAATGTCAGAGGTGGATGTTACCGGATGCATATGTGCTAGCCGTTGTGACTATGGCTCACGGTTTGTCAAATATTAGCGCGAAAGGTATATGTAAGTTGTTGTCCCCTGTATGGAAGAATGATGGTATTGCTAAATGTGCTGAGAGGGTGGTTAAGAATTGTATGGTGTGTTTGATGCATAATCCTGGCAAGGGCACCCCTACTCCACCCGGCCATTTTGCTCCTCCTGCCTGTCCCTTTGAGGTTATCCAACTGGACTTCATCCATATGGAGAGATGCAATAATCTGAAGTACGTTTTAGTTGTGGTTTGTGCGTTCTCAAGATGGATCGAGGCCTATCCTCTTAAGGATAATACTGCCCTGTCCACAGCGAAAGTCCTACTGAAGGAATACTTTCCTCTGTATGGAATGCCACGGATTGTGTGGTCATATAACGGAAGTGAGTTTGTGGGAAGCGTGATGCAGAGTGTGTGTAAGGGCCTTGGAATTCGACAGAAATTTCATAGTGCCAATCATCCCCAGGCAGCGGGTTTGGTTGAAGGGTACAATGGTACTCTGAAGTTGAAACTTGCGAAGATACAAGCTACGACTGGTTTGTCATGGCCTGATGCCTTGCCTCTGGCTCTCTTATCGACCAGGGCGACTGTGCACTCTCGAGTAGGGCTCAGCCCATATGAGATTGTGTTCGGCCGCCCTGCAAACATTTGGGGAGTCCCGAGGCCTAAGGCCTTTGATAGTCTTGAGTATCCAATGCTAATTGATTATCTTCATGATCTGACTGCTAAACTGAGGTTAATTCATCAACAGGTCTTTGAAGCTTTACCGGCACAGACAGAGGGTCCTGGACATCGGCTTCAACCGGGTGACTGGGTTGTTACCCGCAATTTTGGCAGGAAACGTAACTTGGAGCCGAGATTTGTGGGTCCCTTCCAATTGCTGCTGACTACAAGGACTGCAGTTCGGTTGGAAGGTAGGAAGAACTGGGTGCACGCCACCCATACCAAGAAGGTTCCGATCCCTCCACCAGCAGACAGCTGGGTGAGAACTGGTATTGCGGCAACGGAAACCGAGACCCCTCTATGCTTTGTGCCGTTTAGTGATGCTCAACCTGTAAGAGACAATTCATTGCAGCCAGACACATCTGTTGAGCCGTCAGTTTTGGAGAACTCAAGGTCTGCATTGTCATCTGATCGACTGAACACTGTTTCACCAGTTGAACAATTATTTGAGGAGAAGACTCGACCTGGAAGAAATCGATATTTTCTTCGTTCACATGACAAAGACTAATAAAATGTTTCTTATATTTTCCTTTACTGTTGCCACGAACATTAAGAACAATTGCATCCTTTTCTGATTTTTGAGTTCCTTTTTATGTGTGCTCTTTACAGCTAAGAGATTTTTATTAAGTTGGGTGTTTGTTTAAGAAAACCTATCATCCGGGTTAACCGTAGGGCCGTGCGGGTACTCCTTTCTGTTTAGCAGGTTCCTGACACTAGGTCGGTTACTTTTTGTCGACTCCTGGGAACTCCTGGGAATCGATAATCGCTACTCAGAACAGAGTGCGTCAAGGACGTCACGGACGGTTTTTAGAGGATGGCGTTCTCTAAGCTGTTGGAAGTAGAAAGGATGTCGGCGCAAAGATCAAAATTGCATAAGATTATACAAACCAAATGTTTTTTGTTTCAGGTATTCCTGCTGTTTCTGACTGTTTCTATGCTATTGGTGGGTGGAGTGTATTTCGGAATACAGTCGTTATTGCCTTCCATTTCACCTACTTTTTCTCCTAAACTAAGTTCTATTACCACTGTTTCTCCACATTCCTTTCATCCTCTGCCCCAACATGAACAGGTTAGACGTGCGGAATTCATGAATAATTCCTTTGTTCAACTCCTACATCAGCATCAGTTGGTGATGAATACTACCAACTGTTGGGTGTGTGGGTTAATGCCACATACTATGGATAGGGGTATTCCGTATTTGGTTCTTCCTTATAGTTCCCAAGGGTCAGCTCGAGCATTCCAAACTATGTTCCGTAGTGCACTAGATTCCTACCCCAGTCGAGAGCCACGCTCTGCAAACTTCGGTCCTGGTCCGTACCACAAGCCTTTGGCGATAGCGATTGCTGATTTAGATAGAGATATTTTTGATGCATCGCTTATTCCAGATGAAGAGGTGCAAGCCTATAAAGATTTGAGTGAGGCTGAGTATAGTATGTCAGTGGGTGATAGACAGCTTAAGAGCTCATCTCCACTATGGATCGTACCTCACCTCGGTAATTTCTGCTTGAAAGGTCTTGGTCGAAATCCGAGAGCTCAGCTTGGGAACAGTGCTTGTACTGATACGTATGTTTTACTAACGCTCTCTTCCACTGTTTTCTTGACTGCCAAGGGTACCTATTTCGTATGTTATGAGCGTGCATATACATGGTTGCCCCGTGACTTCTCGGGTACTTGTTATATTGCGAATCTTTTGCCACCGACTTTCACGGTTGCCTCAGACTATCACAAAACTAGAATTGTGAGAGGAGTTATTAGTGAAGAGGACACTGCCGGTCAAGAAGCAGGAAACTTCTTTAAGGGTTTCTTGCCGTTTTGGGGACCTATGGTTAATAGTAGGAACCTGAGACAATTGACCCGTGTGGTAGAATTGACTGCTAACATAACTGCAAGTGCTCTTGGTAATTTAACGGCAGAACTTCAGGCGGATAGACTCATGACGTTGCAGAACCGTATGGTTCTAGACGTTGTTCTTGCAGATAGAGGTGGTGTGTGCAAAGTGATCCATTCGAGTTGTTGCATTTTCATCCCTGACAACGCTCCAACTGTTTACCAAGCCATCTCGAAGTTACATAAGATCTCCGAGTCCATACACGTGGATGAAGATGGTTGGACACTTCTAGGATGGTTTTGGGGCCTGATATCAACTTGGGGTTGGAAGATTCTGATGATCATAGGGGTTGTTGTAACGTTTCTGTTCACGTGTTGTCTTTGTGTGCAGTGTGGTCCTGCCTTATGTGGCCTCTGTGCTACAACGTGTACAAGACGGCCATCTGTTACCAAGGAGACATTGATGGATAGAATGATGTTCCAGCAACAACTGAACGATTTGATGAATATCGAAACCGATTCTGATCTCGACTAGTGCTTGCCTACATGAGTGCAAAAGGAGCGTCTGAGGTTCCGTGAGAATCATAATGGCACCTTTTGGGTGTGTTCGAATATGGACGAGTTTGGTATCTACGAACCGCAAATGACGAGTTTAGTGGGTGTACGCGTTTTCGCTACGCTACTATGTACGGTTCGTCTCATTCCTGGGTATGTCCATCTGAACCCTTGGGTTCCATCTTAGATACGGCATCCATTTTGTTTCTTGCCCTCAAGTAGCCAGCGAACGTACACTGTCCGCTTCGTGACCCTGGGATTCCCAAGCTTTCGTGGAGGACACGTGTTCCTTTGAAGGTGTCTTTATGATGAGGGGGTTGACACGGCAAGGGCAGATGGCTCCGCTTGAGGCTCATCTTGCCGTGCCAGTTTATTGTTTCAGTCGTGCATGCATTAGGCACGAGTCCTTTGATCCTGCTATCAAGTTTCCGATATTGCTCTCTACACTCTATTTCAATCTGTTGTGCATCCTTGTTTTTCCTTTGCATCTGTTTCTGTCCCTTCTCCTAATTCGTTTACAGTCGGAATGGAATGTGCTTAATGTGGGGATAATGTGCTTTTACAGTTGGGAACCGGCAATGTTGCTGTAATTATGTTCCGATTTTCTGAAACATGAATGCGACCCTTCTGAAGTTTACTGTGGGAACTGAGTTGTAACCTTTTGTTTGCCATGTTGTGCAATGACGAAAATGTGTATAAAAGGAGCGATCCACTTGTGCAATTTGAAGCAGTCTCTCAGAACCTACACGTTGTGTACTTCTTGCGATTTCTGTATCCCTGCAGTAAATAAATGCTGATCTTTGACGCCGCAGGAAGTGTCCTGTGTCTCTGTATTCTGTACGTCGGAACAGGTAACCCACGAAGGTTTCAGGTGTTGTCCCCTGGCACCGCTGGGCCTTAGAATAGCCCAGTCCTTCAAAAGAGGCAATACACTTAGCGACACATATTAATGTGTCCGACTAACTTTCACTGCAAAGGGGTGTTGTGTGCCTAAAATACATAAATCTGAATTTGTATAGATGTGGATATTCCTCTGAAAAAGTGCCCCTTTTGCATGGTCACTCCCATGCTGTTCAGTGTCCAGTGTATGTGCTCTCACCCCAAAAACATGTTAAAAATAGTCTAATTCCAGATTGGCTTGTTTAACTCTTCTGCAAGGCCACAGTATATAGTCAAGAACCTACACTCATTACATGAAAATGTAAATGTCATCCAAGGACTGCAACACATAGAGTGCCTTCCACCTGTCTGACAAGGAAAGCAGCAGGGCATCAAGATGGGACGTTCAATATCGGTCTGTGGTGACGACAAGGGTGATAGGGGCTAACGCTATGGTAACAGGTGACATGAAAAAAAGGGAGGGCAGGTTGGCTAATCCTAGCTGCAGCAATGTTTCTGTGAGGTGTTGGGAGGTAGGCGGGCAATACTATGTCAAGAGGTGTATATCAGAACGAGGGTAGTGAAGCTGTGGGTTTTATTGGTTATTATTGGTATGGGGTTAGATCGTTTGGAGTTTCCAGTGCGCCTGTGATGCCTGCATGTTCTGGGAGGGAAAGGGGGGATGAAGGGGTATGTGGGAGTGGGTGTGCACAACAAATAATAGGGGAGAAGAAGAAATAAAATAAGTAAAGGTGGGAAGAGTAAGAGGAGAGGAGTGTGATTAAGATGGGGAGGAAGGGTGGAAGGGGTTAGGGGTGGGTATGTGGTGGTGAGAGGGTAGGGGGGAAAATAGCAGGAAGGTGGGTGGGCATTCTGTGATATGGAAACAGGTGATTGCACATGCTGGCTCAGCCATATGGTTCAGGGCGGGGTAGGGGGGAGTCTGGGCATGACATCAGCTAGTCAATCCGTCAGGGAGAAAAGGTGCCCATGTCTGCAGAAATAGTTCAGTCTGGTCTTGTATGTTGTAAATGTTGTGTTCATGGGAGGCCGTTTGAATCATGGCCACTAACGAGCATTCCTGCGATGGGGGTGTGGTTGATCTCCATTGCCGGAGGATGCATATCTGGGCCGTGGCTAACGCTGTATGGAGAAGGCAGAGTTGTGGTTGGAAGAGGCCTGGTGAGTTGCATACAACCTTAAGAAGGATGGTTGGGGGTAAGTGGAAGATGCAGGGACATGGAGGCATTCAGGACTGACCCGATGTGAGACCAAAGGGGCAGGATCGAAGGGCATTCACAGATGATGTGTGTTATATTGCAGTGGGTACTTGTGCACCTCCAGCACCTCTTCGCATGGGGAAAAAGACTTTCCATATTCAGTTTTGTCTGGGTCCAGTGCCATTCATGTAGCATTTTGAAGAGGCAAAACTATAGGTGAGCATCTCTCATGCCCTTATATAGGGCTTCCAGTATGTCCTTCCATTCATCGACCTCATATGTGATATGTTGATGGGCGTGCCATTTGAAACAAAGGGCTCGTGAAAGTGATGATGAGAAGAGGTGGGAGGAGAGCGTGCTGTATAATCCGGACATCATTCCTTTGAGGGGGCCCCATATGGATGACCCTCCACCACTATGAGTCTCTGATCCAGCCTTTCTATACGAGTCTGGCATCCTGCAATGTCCATCTGTATTGACTTTGTTTCCTCCATCAGGGTAGATATGTTAGCGTCCATGCCTTCCAATCGACGGTCTACCGCCGATATATCCTGCAGGATACGTTCCATGGAGTTGTCTTGTGTGGTATTCGGTAGTGGCTGGGATGTGCCATTCGAAAGGGAAGGTAGGCCACTTCACTGCACCCATGACATGTGGCTGTTTAAGAGCTTCTGTGAGGAGAAGCTTTCGTGCAGATTTTAACGAGGCTTTGCCAGCCGATATTCATCTGTTTTCCTCCTAGGGCGTTTCGCTCCCTGTTAGTACGTATTGGTCTATAGTGCTGGTCTGTGCCTGGGATGATGCCTGCCACCCTGCTCTCACAGCATCTGGTCTATAAATTGGCAGGGACGATACACCCCAGGAGAGTGTGAGGGGTATGGAAGGAGGGGTGGGCGGGGTTCCTCTGTTAGTTGGTGGTCAATGCCAATGGAAAGTCAGCAGTTTTTCTGGGCCTCGGTTTCCCAGTCCTAGAGGCTCAACAATCAGCCCTAGCACCTCTGTGTGGAATGGGCAGTGTTTGCTGTGACTTCTTCCATGCGGTATGGTTGCAGGCTGTCCGTTCAGCCGGTAGTGTCTCTGGTTGAGCTACCTCTTACAGAGGGGGTGGGTGAGCTTCAACAACAGATGGTTGAGCTTGCAATGCGAATATCTTCCATCTTGCTCCGATGTCCCTAGGTCTGCTGCATTGCCCTCCTTGCAAGCAGGCTGTAAGGGTGGTTCTGGAGGCAGTTATGGTGCCATAGAGGCTTTGGAGCACAGGTGGAAACTTCCCCCTTCAGTGGTTGGAGGGGGCGGTGAAGCCGGATAGTGGTGCTGGTCCGGTTATGCCCCACGAACAATCCAGGGCAGGCTTCTGCGAGCCCTGCAATGTCATATTGTGAGCAGGCTGAAGAAGCTGGAGCCATCAGGCCCTTACACTGGCAAGTTGTGGGACTGTGGGTTACAGGGTAAGGTCCCCCTTTGAGCCCGTTCTCTCCAGAATGTGTGGAGCAAACAACCTTCAGTTTTCTTTAGGCTGAAAGAGGAGGTGGGAGGGCTAGGTGTGTGATGGCCCACATGTTCACTACTGCCTGTCCAGGTGGGCAGTTTGGGGGAGTGATTAGCAAGGTTTCGGGTTTGTGTCATTCACTACCACCTGTATTACGCCAGCTACTTTATCCCTATTCAATTAAATTGTACAGCAGGTGGGTGGAGAGAGATGTAGGGGGATGAGGATATGGAGCCCCGGCCTGCTTCTGTTGAAGGTGACCGCCGCATTACTTTCAGGGTGGGGCTCTCCTTCTGTTGTGCCCCCAGCCCACGTGGGAGAAGGCAGAAGTGTATAGAAGGGGGGACAAGAGACTACAAATCCCCCACCTACCTCCAACCAATGTTGCCACAAATCCTGCTCCTGGATTGATCCTTGCTGTGCTGCGGTCTCTGCAAGTGATCGTGTTGAAGGTGCGCATGAGTCCTGTAAGACGGGCTGCATTGTCATCGGCCCAGCAGTCGTGGTGCAGCAAGACTCCCGTGAAGGCAAATATAATAGTTTTGGAGGTCCCATACTTGCCGGGGGCTTCGCAGAGGTTGGAGTGCCGGCAGCTATTCGCTGAGCTCAGAGAGCTGAGAAGAGAAGGGAGGGGCTGGGCGGGACTGCTACAAGAGGGCTGGGCCTTTGTTCCTGACTCAAGGCCCTAGCAGGGTATCTGCCCAGCCAAAGATATTGCATGGAGGGGCTTGCAGGCGCAGGAGGCAGCCAGAACCCTTTGATCAGGCCTCAGGGGGTGGGAAAGAGACAGTAGGTATGGGTTGCGGGGCTCTCACCCACCGCCGAGGCCGCTGACTCCATGACCCCACTCTTGACGGATCTCCATCATCAAGCGACCATCTTCGTTAGTGGCCAGACCACGCCCTCAATGATTTAATGTTTCTATGCTCCTACAGTGACCAGTCCCTGAAAGCTAATTTTCCCATGGAAGGCTCTGGCTTTCCTACAAGGTAAACTAGTCTTTGGATTGTAATATGTATTTTTCTATCTCAAGTTTAGGATAAGCTGGAGAATTGGTTCAACCACTAATTTGAATATTTATTAAAAATCAAATTCTATGATGAAGTTAGATTTTTTATGGATATTTAGGAAAAGTAGCTTTTAGAGATGTACCCATTCCATGTCTGAAGCTCCTGAAGGCTAATTTGCATTACTCAGCCAGTAGCTGCCCCCACCAGTGCCTGAGCTTAATTAGGTGTATAAACTGCTTCCAGAACAGAGACAGTGGCTTGGGCCTGGTGACCCACTGGGCCTGTGGTAAGATGTGTGACACATATCAGCCACGGAAGAGTATCTGGGAGATTTCAATATTTTTTTACTTCAACGGTATAAGGGTGAGACTTGTCCATTCCCAGTCAAGTGTATGGTGAAGCCTGAGAAAGGGAAGTCTTTGATCTGAAGGCCCCCTGTAGGTGATTGGACACCAGCTCAGTGGGAGGGGATATGGTCCCCACATTTTATTTAATACAGCTAAGGATGAGGAGACTTTTCTTTTCCCTAAGTACACCTTTGGCCTGTGTCTTATTGGATATCCCTTAGAACAGAGCACTGTGGGATAGTTTGCAGGAAGACAAACAGGATGCCCTCAAAAAGTGTGAATTGTTGTCCACAGACCTTTTTCCTTATTGACTTGGAGGTGTTGAGGGGTCACTCCAACCACAAAGTAGTGAATCTATAAAGCTGGCACCTCACCCATAGCTCAACCAAAAACTTTAAGGACTGGAAGAAGAAGATTGAACCTGCTGTATGAAACATGGGAGAAGACATGAAGGGCTGAATCTGTTGCCTGAACTACCCAGGAGAAAGATGTGGGTTCCATGGGCCAGTTGGCTTAACTCCTCAGTAGACACATGGACTCCAAAAGCTGAAAGTTGTATTTTATCTGGAGTGGCCTGTGACCAGTTGCAACTAGAAGAGGACTACTGGTGGCCTCACTGATACGAGTCCTGGCCCCTATGTTCTGTCCCTGAGGTTCTGGGAATCTTAGAGGTGTCAGAAGCACTTATTCTAAAATTTCTGAAACATTTGGACTTAAAAATGTTCAGATTTTGCAGACCTCTGATGAACAGTGACTGAACATCCACCCAAGGCATAATGCTGATGGGCAATAACATCATGTTGATCCCAATATGAGTTTTTTTACATCTGAAAATCTAGTCCAACTGACCCCTTCAGTAAGCCTCTCTGGCTTTTCAGTGTGACATTCCCAGATACAGCTTGCAGCTTTGCCACAGTGGAGGACCTCCAAAACAGAGTCCAAAGGTAGAAATCTTGACGGGGCAAATGCGTTTAAACAATCCGTGCAACAAGAGGACTTTCCTGGCCAAGAAATATGATTTTTCCGACACAGAACCTTTCCTGCTAAAAGCAGTGGCTACAGCAGGACCTCTCTCAATGCCTGTGAGAAAATGTATCTTTTTGTATGGTCACCCTGATTTCTTTTAAATGATGAAAATTATTTTTTGACTGGCCAACTATAGCACTGCTAACCAGGTCCCAGTGCATGTGCCCTGACACTTCAACATGTCGACATTTGCTGTATTTCTTATTGGCATATTAAATTTACATATACGTTCCTAGTATAGTGTACCAAAATATACCCCGGGCCTGTAATTTAAATGTCACTAGTGGACTGCTGCATATATTGTGCCACCATCAAAGTGGCAATGCAAAATATATCTCCAGGCTTGCCCTCTATACTGAGTGTGCACTTTTAAACCTACCAATTCAAACTGGATAAAATAAGCCTTTTGCTAATTCTAAACCTTGATTTTGGTTTAGCCACTGGAATTTTGCGACAAAGAAGGATTCAAGTGTGTGGCACGTTTGATTAAATTATGTGGCACGAAAATGCTAATTATACAGCATAATGCAGCAGATTTTGGAATAGTATTACTTTATTTATATGCCATTTTTATACGCGGTGACACAGCATATGCAAAGATTTCACCCTGTTATTACCAATTCAATGCACAAATGCAGCAATAAGCAGTTGAGCAATGACCAGTCAACCTTTGCAAAGAGCTTTCCACTATGCAGGGATGCGTGTTGCCACACTTGTAGTAACTTCAATTTGTGTGAGCTAGAAAAAACGTTTTTGTTACAATCTGCAGATTATGCAGCAGTTGATGGATTACATGGCAAATGCTGCAATTCCATAATTATGCCAAAAGCACAGTGGGTGTACAATCACATAAATCCAGTGGACCTGCTTATAATTCACCCCTACGGGAGGCCCCAAATGGCCCTAGGGCAGAGTGCATGTTATATAAAAGTAGGAGATGTATATTATATGTTTAACATGTCCTGTCAGTTTTAACCCCTTCCCTGCGGGGGTAATTCCCCCGCGGTGCGGGGGGGTGGGGGGAGGCCGCAGCGCCACTGTGCTAGTGACGAGCTCAGCTCGTCATGATTCACAGTGGAGCTGTGACTCATGACGAGCTAAGCTCGTCATGAGCACTCAACAGGTTAACATTCTAAAATCATTGTTTGCTCTGGCAAGGCTAACTAACCCCACTGGGTTACATTATAACACTTTATAATACCTAACTTCAGTTTGGCAGTAGCTAGAAAAATGAGTCAATAACTCATTTTAATAGTAATTTAAAATCCAACTTGATGGGCAAGTTGGATTTTGTATAATAAGCATGGATCAGACCACACTCTGGCAGATTCTGGAAGATCATGAGGTTCCTAAGTACTTGCTAAAGTTGCTACTAGTCTTCATACTGTAAACACAGCATCCATAAATTATGTCCCTAAAGGTGAGTGCACTAATATATTTGGAATACAATCAGGGGTCAGACAGGGGTGCTTGCTGGTGCCAGCACTTTTTCACATCTACATCAACAATATAGGGGAGAACCTTATCAATCTTGCACAAACCCCGATTCTTATGTTTGCGGATGATGCGATTATTCTATCATGCACCGAACTGTCTATGCACCGCCTATGGAAATGCTTTTAATGCTTTTGCACTTCCAGAAAATTAACAATGAATGTTTGGAAAGCCAAGTTCGTAATAATAAAGCCAAAGGCCAATTTAAAATTACAATCAGCTTTTAGGATTTATGTCAATCTAGTAGAACAGGTACAACTTTTGATTATTTGGGCATACGGATTGATGACAAGCTACTCTGGGGCAGTCAAGTTATAAAGTACAAAATGGTTTTATCCCAACAATCTGGTGCAGTAAGGGGATTTGCAAGTGCAATCATCGCTTGATAAAACCAGCCCTGAAAGCATGCAAAGCCAAATCAATAGCCGCAAGTACCTATGGCATGGAGATATGGGGACATACTAATGCAAAGTAGTAGAAAATGCCTTCCTGAGGCGCCTCTTGTGCTAGTCCCAGGGACTCCAATAGTGGCACTCAGAGCTGAGCTGGGAAAAAGGTCTGTGGCAAACTATATTGCTTTTCGTCCTATAAGCTACTGGACCCATCTTTGGTCTACACCAGATCTTGTAGAGTACCAAATGGGTCTGAGGGACATTTTGTGTTTAATGAACTGCAACAAATTGCCATGGCTTATGCATATAGAGCAATTATTAAAAGCAATTGGCTGTTCAGACCTTTGGTTTCATCCGGAAAACATAACTAAATGTGGCAAAAATCTGCAGATAAAAGTAGGGGTATATTCACAAGAACGTGTGATAACTACTGCAAGAGTAGCGTAACGCAACCTTCAATATCGCTGCCCATCGCAGGAAAATAACCCCCTGCCAACGTGGAATTCACAACAAGGCGGAAGCATGCGATAGACACCAGATTAAGCATCAAATGTCAGCGTCAAAATCAACACCACGCAGCAAAAATGAAAAACACGAATGCGAAAATTCATGCGATGAGGCAAATAGCGGTACAAAAAGTAGTGAAAACCAGACACAGGCCTCCAAATCCCACGCATCTTGCGGGAAAATGCACCATAAAAACCACAGAAACAACACACCAGAAACAAGCATAAGCACGGAGCAACATGGATGCACCATGACCCAGCGCAGAGGAAAACGCGTACCCCACAACCCCCACAGACCACCAGCAAGGAACAATGGGCTCGGGGAAGGCCAAGGAGAAAAGGGAGAGGAAGATGGGGTGCAGACAGCAGGAAAACAAAAACAGTGTCACGGAGGTGACAGAACACTACCAGCAACTGACCCACAAGCAGACTACAGTGAATGCAGCCGAAGTGTTGAGGAAGCCAACGGAGGAGGTCACAAGGCGCCAGCAGGACGTGACAACCTAAACCAGACACAAACCTGCTGCCAGCAGGAAGGAAGCAACGGCGACAGGAGGTGGCAGTCCAGCGCCACAGGAGGAGCTGGAGGAAACCCAGGCCACAGCCATCAGTGTGGAGATGGTGCAAGGAGTAGGGAGTACGGACACAGCTCGAGAGGACCTGACAACATCAACAGAGAAAATAACGGACAAGGACTGGGTGGGCGGGGGAAATGGGCACAATGACACACATGCACAACGAGGCGTAGCACACTGCACACCCACAATTACCCAGGACCATGTCCCACATCCCCCTGGCACACTGCAGCAAGAACAGCACACCCACATCGACGACAATGTGGTACAATGCGCATAGCCGACATTGCAGAACAGAGGACACAACTGGCTCTGCACATGCACAGAAACATGCCTACCACATCTGACAGAGCAGGAAACTGTGAAATGGAAATGTACGCGTACGACCTCACATCCGTCATGTAGTCCAAGTCTACACTGTCCTGCAGAAGAATCCATCACCTCACAAACAGTCACAATGTACATTGCCAAACAGTCTGCATGTAAACCAGAACAATGCACCAACATGCATGTCAACACAATGTCAACATGCAGCTCCCCTTCACATTGCAGAGGGGCACACACACAACACCTCCAACAGAGCACAGTAGACAACACATTTGTGATGCTGGAGAGGACCACCATACCGTCGACACTGACGCCCTACAACAGTCCATGGATATCCCACGCAAACCACCACCAGTACCAGGGCAGACAAGCTACTCAGAGTAGAACACAGCCCCTGCAACAGACCACACAGCAGGAAGCACACGCAAGCCAACTGGCACACGACACTTCACCCACCCATACATGGCACCCCAATGTCATGTGTCATCACGCCAAAAAGAGGTGGCTCAACAGGTGGGGGTGGGTGCCGAACCCATGGAAGGTGAGCTAGAACACTTACGTTGGTGTCTATCACCATCAGGGATCACCCACACCCCACAAAGGAGACCCACACTGCCATAGAGACACATGCAGATGCACATTCACAGTACAGAACCATGCCCAGGGGCACACAAATAGCAGTCACACACCCACGTTGGCGTGGCATACGGCGGCCCTGGCCACTCCCCTTACGAATGGAGTGGGTGACGACAAAGCTACATGTCCAAGCTCCAATCCGCTGCCTAGGGTGACATGTCTGCATCCGATGTACACAGCACACTGTAATGTCCTAGGGCCCAGGGTCCTCATGCATACAACAAGACCACAGGGACACACGTAGATATCATGTCGAACTGGCTACGGGCACGTGCGCCCAGCCCCTTTATTGGCAGGCCCACATGTACAGTGATGCCTCTGCTGGGTGTGTGTGGGGTGAGTGTTAAACCAGTCCGCACAGAATGTTTGGTGCTGGCAGCAACTTGAATATTGGACACCAGTGCAACGGAAATAGAAAACACATGCATAACAGAGTCAACTGCACAGCAACATGGAGGGAGCCGGAGTAAGGACAGAGGTCACCCAATATTCAGTCAGGACGTTCCATGAGTTGCAGTGCAGTGAGGTAGGGGCACTAGAGATGAGCGAGCTCATGTGAAGGAATTGCTAGGATTGTGTCCCTTTGGGTTAGTCTTGATGTAGATGCAGTGGAGTGTGTTACACCTGCATCAACTTCCTCATCAACGTCCCAGGTCTCCCACACTGCCTGAGGTGACAGTTGCATCAGCAGTCCACAGCGCAATACCTAGTAATGGTTCCGGATGTGTAGCTTGACTACCACCTCCAGTCTGCATTCCTGCCTTGGGGATGTTGCCCCCTACCCTCCCATTGTCTGTGCCATCTCCCGTACGCACACTTGACACATCTTCCCCATCATAGTCCCAGGTCTTCCCCACTGCATGAGGTGACATAGCTGCACAACATCTCCACAGCACAAAACTCAATCACTAACGGACAATGGCTTGCAGTGCACTGAGTCACTGGCACCTGGAGTGCTGAGCAGGGTATCAGGCCGATGATGGCATCCAAGGCAGGTCTGAGCAACTCCGTAGGTCTGTCAGAACTCTGGCAGATGGTGGTTGGAGGTGGTCCTTGCGGTGGTGGCGTGTGCCTCCTGCGGTGATGCGATGTCCGGGCCAGTCAGGACCCAAATCTATGTGTGGGCCGTGGTGGCCAGCGGTTGAGGCCGGAGGCTGTGGACAGTGCAGGGCCACAGACACATGCGTTGATGACCCCAAGACCACCATCACAGAGATCATCCAATATATCAAAAGAAGGGGTCCCAGACCTGAGCAGCACAGAGTTAATGGCCCGGATGCACTGCGGCTGGCACAGGCACACTACCATGGGACGGTGATTTGCAGTGCACTGAGGAAGGTCCACGCGCAGTGGGCAGGTCCTCATCAATATCCAAGGTGAATGTTGCATAGGCTTGCGGGGGACAAAGGAAGGTGTCCTCCAGGGCATGATGAGGAAGGTCTGATGTCATCAGGCAGCAGCAAATGGAGAAGTGGAAAGCGCCAGCCTCGTTTTCACCACCAATTCGGTATCAGAGACATAAGGATGAAAACAGCCCCTAGTCCATAGACTCAGACACCACCAATGTACGACCAGAGAGTGTCCATGAATGTCGGGGCGGTACAAAAGGGGGTGGTGATGGACGGAGCATCAGAACCAATCAAACACTCACACCCAGTCAACAGATCTGGGTTTGATCCATCACCGTTCTTTAGCCCACTCTGCCACCCCAGTTCAGACATGGCCATATGCAAATCAGCCTTCCCTGGACTGGAAACAAGCTTCCTAGGACCGGTTTCTGGCATTTCAGCCGTCTTCAGCCAGGCTTGCTCACTTTGCCACTGGATTCAAGCAAGCCTGGCTGAAGACGGCTGAAATGCCAGAAACCGGTCCTAGGAAGCTTGTTTCCGGTCCAGGGAAGGCATGGCTTGGCAGTTCGGGCTGGACTGTTCCCATGAGGCACAGGGTCAGACTGATTTGCATATGGCCATGTCTGAAGTGGGGTGGCAGAGTGGGCTAAAGAACGGTGATGGATCAAATCCAGATCTGTTGACTGGGTGTGAGTGTTTGATTGGTTCTGATGCTCCGTCCATCACCACCCCCTTTTGTACCGCTTTGTTCGCCATAAGTTGCCAGGGTATGCTCAGACGTGAGTCCCTTGCTCACTTTGCCACTGGATTCAAGCAAGCCTGGCTGAAGACGGCTGAAATGCCAGAAACCGGTCCTAGGAAGCTTGTTTCCGGTCCAGGGAAGGCATGGCTTGGCAGTTCGGGCTGGTCTGTTCCCATGAGACACAGGGTCAGACTGATTTGCATATGGCCATGTCTGAACTGGGGTGGCAAGGTGGGCTAAAAAACGGTGATGGATCAAACCCAGATCTGTTGACTGGGTGTGAGTGTTTGATTGGTTCTGATGCTCCGTCCATCACCACCCCCTTTTGTACCGCCATGAATGTCGGGGAACAGACTTAGTGGCACAGCTGCTGAGCAGGGATACAGTCTGCGATGATGCAGGTACACCCACATGAACTCCACCATTGCCAAATCAAGACTGTGACCTACTGGACCGCAGTGTAGGCCGGAGGCAGCGGTCAGCAGTGGCCCACAGACACGTGTTGTTGGCTGGCGAGGCACAGAGTTAGTGACACCAGGGCAGTTGTGGGTAGTGTTCGATCACCTCCGTAAAGATGATCCTATTCCCTCCGGACTGCAACGCGTCATCCTCTTACGCCTCTTGTGCGTGCGTTGACATGTATTTTGCCTTTTGAATAACCAATGTTCAGTTCCAAATATGTGACCCACTCGTGTGCAGCGTAGTCTGAGGGCAGTAGACCGCGTAGGCCCACAGACACGTGTGGATGTGATGCCATGCACAGACTTGTTGGCACCACATCGAAGGAGGTATGGTGACTTGTCCTATGCCTTAAATGGTGTTCACTGCCATGGTGTAATCAAGACTCAGTTCCAATGTGTGATCTACCTGACTGTGGTGTAGGCCTGAGGCAGCGGTCAGCGCAGCCTATTCACTGAGTGCAGCCGGCATAGGTTGGATGGCCCCACCGGCCTGCATAGTTCAGGTTCAGTGGCACCACGTGTTCGGAAACCTCCGTGTATGTGACCCGGGTTTCGTCTGGACTGAGCTGCATCTCCGTGCGATCACTGGTGTGGACTCTGCCATTGGTGATTTGCGCCCAGGTGCTGGATGTGAGACCTACTGGTCTGCTGGGTAGTCCTGGTCCCTCATCCACGTATCGCCGGCTGGCATTGAAAAGGGTGAGTGGCACCATGTGTCGCAAGAAGCCCATATGGAACTATGCCTCACTGATCGGGTGGGGCCTGGTGCTGTTGCCGCTGGCCCGGATTTGGGGTCAATGCTATTCATGACTCAGGACACAGTTTCACATATGGGACCTACTGGGCCTAAGAGTAGGCCTGAGGCGGAAGTAGAATACGGCAACGAAAAAGGAGTAAAGCGAGCCTGTGTTTTGTAGGCCGTGATGGTCTGAGGAGGCTGCCAAGGTCGCGGGACTCGGGCCTGGAGCTTGCGCCGGAACATGGTGGGCCCTCCTTGACACACGCCAGTGTCGGCAGGCGATCAGTGAGGTCTGACTGCGCAGGGGCTGGCCTGACGGGTTCATGGTCCAGCAGCATGCCGGGGCCAGCAGGCGCACAGCGTCGTGGGCAGCTCCACTCAAGAGGACAGCATCGGCCTCATGGCGGGGTGAGAGGCGCCGCCCTGGCAGAGATGTTGGGCTTTCCGGAAGAGGACTACGCCCAGGGCTACGGGTTTCTTATTCACACCCCTACGCTGGCCTGGCGTACGCCGTGCCATCCCACACCGGTCATGCTTAGGGGGGGCGTAACAGGCAAGATTTCCGAGAGGTCCCCCACTGGCTGTGGTGACATGGTTGCGTCCACTGTCCACTACACTCCATACACCAGAGGTGTATGTTACCATGGATATGGGTGTGTGCTGCATACTGCAGTCTGTCCAGCACATCTCCGCCACTCTTGGCATTGTGTACTTTCCCAATCATGGTACTACTGCATCCTTCACACATGCCTGTTTGCCACCTCTCCCCACATTTGGCTATTGTGTGGCTGAGGTGCCATGCGTTGATGGATCATGTTCACAGCTTGGCCAGGTAACCATTGTGAGTTCTCAACAAAGGAATGGGGTAGTAATGCATCTGAGGGTGCACATCATGGCAATTATTGGCATCAAATTGGGTATATAGTAATAGTTGTCAGAAAAACAGTAAAATCGGTAACAAGTTGAGTAAGTGGTGCCGCTCGGGATAAGAAAGCACCCTACTACCTGAGTGCTGAAATATACGGATCATGCAAAGCAATCCACGTAATTAACAGATTTTATACATAAAGAAATCCCGGCACTCTAGAGTCACGTAATATTCTTATTGGTTATTAGCCAAAGCAACAGGGAACACAGTAATAATAATGAAAAACTGGCTGCGAAACAGATTGGGTCCTCACAGGAATATATGTCAAAGAGTAATTTAATACATAAGTTTTACAGAAAGGAAAATCATATTCATGAACAAGAGTCAGAACTCCCTAGTACATTTAGTTCTAGTTGTGGAGACTTGTGTTTTCTAAATCTTGATCCAAAAGGATGACAGCCGACACGTGTTTCGTCACGTATAGTGACTTCCTCAGGGCTGTAGAAAGAATGTCAAGATCTTAGTTTAAACTGGACACAGTTAGTGTTTGAGTTTACACATTAGTTTAGTGGTTTAGTTCATTCTATTCTTGTGAGTTTTATTCTGAAGAATACACAAAATATAGGAGTTCTCAAAATGAAAAAATGGGAGAAAAGATGAAGAAGAAAGACGTAAATTTGTGTAGAAAGTGCTATTAGGAAAACAAGCAAAGAGAGTGGTGTGAAAAACAAAACAGTAAGGTTGAAATATTGTTTGTACCCATCACCACATCAGGTGTGAAAAAGGTAGATCATTGGTCCCAAAGTGGGATATAAGTACTAACCTTTGAAAAAGAGTCTTAGAACGCTTTATATATCAGACATGCAATTATGCTTCTGCCAAGCGAAATATTGATTGTAGGTTATTTCGAAGGACAAACTCCGACGTACGATATGATTCTGTTAAGAATATCTAATAGAGAGCAGAAGATTGGAAATAGGCAATGGACAGAAACACACTATTGTTATTTGGATGTGAGTGTGGACAAAATATAGTTTGAACAAACAAAGAGAAAGAATGTGTACCCAAGAATTTTTTTAACCTTGTGGTGGTCCAAAGAGACAAATTCAGTCGCAAGGAATGTTCCTGATATCTGTACCAGTTGTGTGTTAGCAATAACAGATCTCCACCAATAAATTCTAGTAATGATAAAAAACAGAAAATGAGTATTATTTAGGTTTATTACAGAGAAGACTGAGTTAGTCTAAGGTTTAGAAGAATCTTAAGTACTATACCTACTGTTTTCGGAAAGATCGACCAAGAGTAAAATATCCAAAATTCTGGTTCTTATAACCATTAGCGGAAGTGATTCATATCACAGTGGAGGTTCCTGATGTCTTACGGCTTTATTTGGAAAGGAACGAGTCTCCACCAAATTTTCTAGTGATAACAGAAGACAACATGAGCAAGTGTGAACATGAAACTTGGTTAGTCTAAAAATTAAAGATGTTATGTACAATACCTAATACTTAGAGATGGTAGACCGTGTTATGCGACCTATTTATAAGACTAAATCGATGTGACGGTCTTCACGTTGTCCTCTAAGTAGTGGTTTCTAAGTAAAGAGAATAGATAGTGGAGAAATAAGTTCACCCAATAACATATTATTTATAAAAAAGACCCAGTATAAGAAGCCTCCTTACTTAATATATTTTTGTTGGCTCCATCACGTTAGGTGAAGTCAAAGAACCGGCTCTGGTAAGCACTACGAGAAACAGCGCAAAACGGAAATGCATTGTTTAAAAGGAACATGAAGGTAGTTCGTTAAAAAACATGACGAGCCATACGTAACGTAGTTAAAAAATTATTGTGAACATCAGTTATGAAAATATGAGCATAACGGTATCACAACAATAAAATAAGCTAAGTAAATGAATTTATTGTAAGCAAAGTTAATGCTGTTTGGTGGGCTTTAGTGTTTACACAATGATATTATTTATTAAAAGAGGAAGAGAAATGCGACAAGGTTTGTTATTAGGCTGCAAAAATGAGAACAATTCGCAGTTATATTCAAATATGTACTTTCAAAGTGGACAAGAAATATTTCAGCTTGATTACGTTTGTATCCCATGTGTGAATTAATTCTGGGATGTGTTAGAAATTTTGGCATAATTGTTAAAAAGAATGATTATTATTAACAGAGATTGATATGGTTACAAGTAGTAATTATCAGCGGCCACCCCAATTGAGAAATATATCTCATGGTCATTCTCCTAAGGGGACAATATTCAGAGAGACGGTATGCAAGACGCGCTTACCTCGCAGTGTAGTGGATAGTTGCCGAAGCGTAACTCCCGTCCCTTCTTTCCGGCAGTAGACGTAGGGTCATCCAATAACAGCTTCTTTTATTTAGGAATCAAAGTTTGGCGCGAAAATAGCCAGAAGTGTTCCGTAACACGTTTGTAATAGTAAGGCGATCCATGATTGGCCATCTTGAGTTAAGTTGTTCTGGATTGGTTACGGCAGAAAGGAAAAAAGAAAGATAGGGGCGGCCATCTTGGAGCAGTAAGAGTTACCTCGTATTTCAAATAAGAGTACGTGGTTTGGAGAGTTGGGACATATTTTCAAAAAATCTTGTATCGAAAATGTTCTCACAAAAAAGGGGTTTTACGACATTGTCACAATTGTTGATCCTAAGTGAATTAAAAAAGATATCTAGTGTAATCTAGTTTGCAATATAATAGGTTATATTCAGTGCAGGCACGGATACAATCTTCTGGTCACCTTTTCAGCATTTGACCAATTGAGTATGAGGATATATGTCTTGATTATCGTGGCCATCTTGGAAAGGTAACAAGGCTTAATTGATGAAGCTAAGGCAGGCATTTCTAAAAATCAAATTGATAATGATGTCAGTGTCCATTAGTATATTCTTTTAAAGGTCTTTGGCAGTGATTTTCTAATGAAAGTGAAAATGAAGATCGTATTTGAGTTACATAAAGGATACTATTGTTTCGTCACAAAAAAAGTTTTTTTTGTGTTAAGTGTGTGTGATAGAGGCCGAATAGAGACAAGTAGAAATATCAGAAAAAAAGGACTGAAGAGTTGTATGAGAAAGAAAGACAGGAGGAGATAGGGCTACGTATCTAGTACCACTAGAACTCATATGTGAACACAAGATTACATACATGTATTCTTTTGAAAAACATGACATAAGCTTCATCAAGACAATTCATTCAGTTGACAAAGTAAATGTAGTACATAGTGTGTGATCTCAATATGACTATTGTTTAGAATTATACAGAGAAGGGGGAAATCGGCATATGCATTTCGCATTCAAAAATAGTATAGACCATAATCAGAACTGTTTAGGGACACATGTTAAGCCATCTTTGAACACACTTTTTAATTTCAGAAAATTGGGATGTATGGTAATAAAAAATGCTTCTCCAAGTGGCTATTTAAGCTAGGAAAACATGCAGCTCTTTATCAAAATTAATGCCCATTTCAACCGCTCGTAATTTGATAATCCAAAAAGCTTCTGTTTTTCTCAAATTAAGAGTCCTGTCACCACCCCTTACACCGATCGTAGTGTGGGATATTCCATGGAACCTGATTTTATTCAGATCTGCTAAGGTATGATGAAGATTGAAATGAACCGCTAGTGGATAGCTATTCAGGTTGTTACGTATTGCCCTTAAATGTTCCTGCATTCTAATCCTGAGCGGGCGAATTGTGCTGCCCACATAGATTAGTCCACAACAGCAAATAATGCAGTATACCACAAAGTTCGTATTGCAGTTTATGAATTGTTTTATACTGTGTCTTATTGTGGTATTATATTGAAAATCAATAGTTTTGTTGGCAGCAAATTGACACATATTGCAATTAGCACATCTGTAAAAGCCAGTAGGTTTTGCAGGTAGCCAGGTGGTTTCTCTCTTTTTGGGTGGTAGATAGCTAGGGCAAAGAAGTTCTCTAAGGGTGGTGCCTCTTCGATGAGTGATCATCGGGTTGTTGGCCACATGTTTCTCTATTGTTGTGTCTAGTTTTAGAATGTGCCAGTGTTATCGAAGAATATTGTAAATTTGGTGACTGTGTGTGTTGTAATCTGTCACCAAGGCAATTTTACGTTCCCCATTCTTATTTTTATTTTTACGTCCTGATGATAGTAATTTGGATCTCGGTATGTTTTGTATTTTGTTTTTAGCACGATCTAGGACAGTCCTAGGGTATCCCCTTTTGGTAAATCTGTTTTCCAGTTTATCCAGTTCCATCCTAAACACTGAGTTGTCACTACAGTTTCTCTTTAGTCTGGTCATTTCACCCATAGGAATAGAGTTGATTTGAGACTTGGGGTGTGCACTGTCGGCATGTAACACCGCATTACAAGCTGTTGGTTTCCTAAACAGTCTTGAGATGATTTTATTTCCCTTCACATATAGAATTACGTCTAAGAATTCTATTTCTCGTTTGCTGATCTTGTGTGTGAAGTTGAGATTGTAGGTATTGTCATTGAGATGTGTTATTAATTCTGTGAATAGTTCTTCACCACCAGACCAAAGAATGAAGATGTCGTCTATGTACCGACCCCAATAGACTAAATGTTCTGTAAGGCGTGTTTCAGACATTTTCCATAGATGATTTTGTTCGAAGTGGCCCATGTAAAGATTGGCATATGAAGGTGAAAATTTTGATCCCATTGCTACCCCAACCGTCTGTTTGTACCAGGTGTCTTGGTGTAGGAAAACATTGTTTTCTAAGATAAGACGGGTTAGATCTAAGGTCATTTGGGTGTGTTCAAAGAAGGTAGCATCCCTATTTGAGAGACAGTCTGCTAGGGCTGAGAGGCCTTTTTCCAAAGGGATACAGGTGTATAAAGAACATACATCCATCGTTACAAATGTGAGGTCATTCGTCCACTCCATATCTTCTAGTTTACTAAATAGGTCTCCGGTGTCTCTTATGTAGGAGGGAAGGTTGTGTACCAGTGGTTGTAGGAAGACATCTACGTATTCCGAGATGTGTTCCATGGGGGAACCTATCCCAGATATTATTGGTCGACCCTGAGGGTAGACACTTGGTTTATGTATCTTCGGTAGCATGTAGATACAGGGAGACCTTGGCGTTGGATTGTAGAGATATCTATATTCCATTTCAGAGATGAGACCTAATTCCCGCCAAGCTGTCAATTTAGTACACATAAGTGATGTAATTTCTTTTAAGGGATTTCCTAATACCTTTGTGTAAGACTGTTCCCCAATTAATTGTCTTTCAATTTCTTGTATGTAATCACTATCACGCATGACGACAATATTTCCACCCTTGTCTGCTTCCTTAAAGATGACATCTGGCATTGTTGTCAGATTTTTTAAAGCCTTGTTTTCTTCCTTACTAAGATTATAAGTAATGTGTCCATGATTGCGATTGTATCTATCTTCGAGTCTGTAAAGATCAGATGTTACCGCTTTATGGAAGGTATCTACCACATTGTCAGCATGTAGGTTGGGCGTAAATGTGGACTTTTGTTTGAGACCACTGTCCAAAGAGGAATCAGGCATGATGTCTAAATCTAAGAGAACATCAGCCATAGTAGGGGGTGTGTTGGAGAGGTCATTGTGAGTTGTTCTGTCGTGTCTGGTGGGTGGGCATGTTGTTGTGCATGTTGGTTGTGATTTTGTGACGTGTGCATTGCCAGAGTTGTGATTTGCATGGTTGTGGAGTTGAGGTGAGCAAGGTGTTCATTTGGAACTTGCCAAGGGGCTGTGCATTTCCCTTGTTGCCATCCCGAGTAGGCTGGTTGATGATGGACGGTCAGAGGATGAAGGAATCATGCAGTGAGTAGTGCGCTCTACAAATGCTTTGATTGATGCACACTGGCTGTGTATTTGAAGGCGACATTGTTGGAGGTTCCACAGTGTTCTGCTGTTGTCTGCACATTGGGGTGGGACGAGTGCTTTCTGTTGCAGTGATTGTGTGCAGTGTAACCAGGGGGCACAGGTAGGACATGTGTACTGTGGGTTGCCCCCAACATGTGCGTGCATCCTGCTATGGCGTATGGTCCTTGCTTGTTCTCCAGCGTGACCTGCGCATTGTGTTGGATGTATGGGGACTGGGGTAGCAGGGTGATGGTGATGTCCAGGACAGGTGTGAGGGACTTGGATGTGGCTGGCTGTGAGATGCCTCCGTCTCTGTCGGGTGTTGGTTGGGGGTGCCAGGGGCCAACAGGTGCAGCCAAGCCAGCAGCTTGGTGTGGGGTGGGATGTTGGTTGTCCGCTGTGTTGGTGCCGTAGGCCTGTTAGGCGATGATGGTCGGGATGCGTGGGATGGTTGCCCTTTCAGCCTGTGGTGGACGGTGACATTGTCAGAGGTTGGGTCTGTGCAGCTGGTACGCTTCCTGGGGGTCCGCTGTCTTTGTCTGCGCTGCGTCTGTGGTGGTCCTGGGAGGGGGTGTTCCGGGTGTGGGTTGTTGTCCTGAGGTGGTGTCAGTGGGTGTTGTGGCCCTCTTGGGTGTCCGGGTCGCATGATTGGTGGCTCCATGGCATCTGTTGCCCTTCCGATGTGGCCCTGGATTGTGCTCCCTTTTGTGGTGCAGGCTGGCGTCCGACTTTACACCAGGTCAGAGCAGGTGTAGATTTCCTGGTGCTGACGCGCCTTATCGCCTGTTTTGTGTTTTTATCGCCGATGTGGCTGGTTGTTGAGAATGTTGAGGTGTGATGTTGTCGCAGCTTTTGGCACGGGAACGCCCACTCTGCATCTCATTCACGATAGTTGCGTGGGTCGTCTGTGGCGATGTTTTTTAGCGGCTGCTATCACGGATTTATGGTTGCTGTGGGCTGTTAGCACCAGCTTGTGAATGGGGAGGTACATTTATAACATGACTGCAATAAAATGTCATTAATTCAGCGACAGCTTCTTGTGAATATGCCCCTAGTATTTTGTTAACTAAATATCTGGTGCTAAAGGCTGACTTCGGTTGGGAACCCTATATGGACATGATTTTTCCACCTAAAAAAGGGGCTCTTTTTCTTAGTTGTAGGCTAGGCACTTTACCAAATCCTGGTCTCCGGGTTATGGTAGGAAAGATGGACTGTGGGACAGTTCCTAGGTGGCCAAGAAACGTGGCTGCACTTTTTTTACTATGTAAGAATTCTTTGGCCCTTTGGAGACGTT
The DNA here is from genome assembly GCF_964204655.1 of Triturus cristatus. NCBI lineage: Eukaryota > Metazoa > Chordata > Amphibia > Caudata > Salamandridae > Triturus > Triturus cristatus. Next base: position 1,042,585,186 of record NC_140591.1, on the reverse strand, counting down.
TTCTTTGCCCCCTGTCTCTTAAGTATAGTAAAAGAAGCTGTAAGGATTTACTGTTGATGTGCTACAGAACTGACTAACTGAAGATTTACCAGGCCATAGCCTCGTATATAAATATTGCCTAGAATAAAAGAAGTTTGGTCACAACAAAGGCAAAAGAGAGTGTTATTTCCTAGATATGTAAGCAAGGAGCTCGGACATTTTATTCAACTTTATTGTCCTATGTATCCCTCTATATTTATAGGTAGACATTGGGGTTAGTTTTTATAAATTGCTGCTATTTACATAAATTATATCTGTATATTGCTGGATGGGATGTCTTAGTGCAATTGTATGCACTACTCTTTTCTATTTCTTGCACAGATATGGAGCTTTCATCGATTATTGGTTTTATTTGGCACAGTTGCACTTTTCGTGTATAATTCATTGTATTTGCTGGTCGTTTTTTTTGCATCAGCCTGTTTGATAGTTTTTGATATCTATCTATTTATGAAGCACTTGTTAGTAGTATATTTTATCTAGAGAACTCTGGCACTGCACGTAGCACTTTATTTTGCCTTAAAAAGATCTTTAAGTAACACTACCCCTGCTGAGCTATAGTTTGAAATATTACTATACCTGTCTATTTGCACGGTTGCACTTTTGTGTATAATTCATGGTAACATATGTCTGGTCTCTCTGTATTACACTGCTTTACAGCTCTTGTGACTTTTTATTTATAATGTATTTGTCATTAGTATATTTTATTTAGATTATGTTGCATGTTTACCTGGCTCATGAAAGCACAAGATAGTTTCAAGTTTCAAGTTTCAAAACTTTATTCGGATTAATAATAATCCATAAAAGCGCAAAATACAGTAAGCATTGCAAATACACAATATAAGGATATTTACAAAATAAAAACAACAATCCATGCAAACTTTAAGACATGATTAATCGGGCACGAACCACAGTTTTTAAAAAGGAGCTCATACGAAAAACAAGTTCACGATCATCCAGGGTCAATATCATCGAAAATGCAAGGTCCAGGCTGATTGGTTTCAATTTTTTAAAATACGGGGTTAAAAACCATTTAATACATTTAATATAAAATTTGCAAAAGAGTAAAAAGTGTAAAATTGTTTGGTCACTCCGACAATCACAGGGGCATGACTCGGCAAATTGATCATTACAATTCCATAACGGGAAACTGAGAGCATATTTGATAGTACCTGCCCTAAGACGGAATATAAGGCCTCGCTCCCAGTGGCTCATTGGAAGAGTTAAATAACTAGGTGTGGGATAAGTTAAAAGATTGCGAGCTAGATATCTAGTAACACTAGGTTTCATGGACTCTCTCGCAACCCTTTCATCACTGAACAACGTATAAAGAGCTTGTTTAAGTTCAGACTTGGGTGGTAGCTGGGTAGTGGTAGGATTTGAAAAAACATTTTGGAAATTCACACTACGAAGAACACTCAGCACCCCAGAGAGCCAAGGAATGACCATGCCTCTATCACAACGTAAACAATCCTCAATGATGTCCCTAGTCAATTTGGCGGCAGGGTTTTCCCAGATCGCCAGCCAAAAAAGAGTAGGGCAGGCGCGAATAAAGTCCCCTATAAAATGCAACCCCAATTCCTTATGGCATATGTAGTAGGGGGAGGAAATGGGGGCGCAGAGGAGTTTCCTGCAAAATCTATTTTCCTCAGCAAGTATGTGTGAACATCTGGCGGTTCCCCAGAACTCAGCTCCGTATGTTGCAACCGGGACGCATTGGGCCTTATATATTTTTAAGGTGGCAGCCAGCGCGCCGGTCTTTTTGGGGCGGGGGAGGCTCAGGATTGAGTTAATGGCCTTTGAGAACCTACCCCTGGAGTGGGCAATATGCCCACTCCAGGAGTTGTTCGCAGCAAAGACCACTCCCAAATACAGGAAACTACTAGTAGACCCCAGTCTCTCTGTCCCCACTACAATGCTACCAATATGTCGTTTCCTCGGACCACTGGACATGACAAAAGATTTTTTAAAATTGGTCTTAAAGTCCAGGGAGTCCATATGGTCAACGAAACCATTCACTAGAATGCGTTAACGCATTAGGGGTGCGGCCCATAAGGACCGCATCATCTGCATATAGCAGAGCGGGGAGGTAATTGCCATTTATTTTGGGGACATCACAAGTTAGGGAAACCAGATACTTATGTAGCCCATTAATACAAATGATAAATAAAAGAGGGGCTAGGACACAGCCCTGTCTAACCCCTCTATGGACTCTTGCTGTCTCAGTCACCTCACCCCCTTGGCCAATCCTAATGCAGGCCTTCAGATCTCTATGCAAATAGGCCAGGAAATTAACCAAAGATTCATTCAGGCCATATTTCAGTAAGGCCCTCTAAAGCATCGACCTGTTAACGAGGTCGAAGGTGGTAGATAAGTCCATAAAAGCAAGGTAAATTGGGGATTTACGAGCTACAGTATATTTACCCAAAATGAGGTTGAGGTTAAGGCACTTCTCTGCCGTGCCAACCTTATTGTGAAAACCCAACTGGCAACTCTCTAAGATATGATTATCCTCAGCCCAGGTCAAGATTTTGTTATACAGCACTCTGCCTAAAATTTTTAGGGTGTTGTCGATGAGGGAGATAGGCCTATAACATGATGGTTGGGACCCATCACCCTTTTTGAAAATAGGCACTATTATGCTCGATGACCAAGTTGGTGGTGGGGAGGTAAGAGTTACATTTTTAAAAACATTCAACAAAAGAGGGCCCCACAAATCAGGGTAAGCTTTAATGATATCAATAGGAAGGCCATCCGAGCCTGGGGCCTTATTCCCCGTGCTCTGAGTGATAGCTTCTTCCACCTCCGATAATGATATTTCTACCCACGGATGGTGGTTAAATGTTGGAGTAGCTATTGCTGAGAGCGGGACGGCATATATCTTAGAGAAATGGTCCACCCAGGCAGCTCCAGAAATGGTGCAGTCCATTGGAGTCAAGAGCTGATCTGAACAGCGCAAATCTTTGACCGCGGCCCAAAAGATGTCCCCCCTTCCGCGATCAGCGGTTTGTGCTAACACCTCCCAACGCTCTTCAAGGATCTCCTCCTTCCTTCTACTAATAGCCAATTTATATCGAATCCTAGCATTTTTCACGTCGGTCAAGTTCCTCGGGCAGGAAGATAAAACACGCCGCAGGTCACGGTTGGCCAGAGAACACTCATGGTCAAACCATCTCTTGTCCTCCATGACTGTGCGCGGCGGGATCATGAGCTGGGCTCGAAGAGCTGAGCAAATCTTTACAAAATCCTCAACTGCCTCAGGATTTGGATTTAGATCAGACAGACATGAGAGGAAAAGGGGTAAGTTATCACTAACCAGAGTCTGAAAAGTCCCCATAACGTTAATGCCCCTCCATTTTAATCTAAGATTGTTTGAGCATATGGAGAGGTTCCTAGCTCCACATTCCTTGTTATATACTGGGCGGTGGATTGCTTTTAGGCAGACCTTAATGGGGTTGTGATCCCCTTGAGGCATAGGAATTGCTATAGCCTTGCTAATACGATCGGCCAACCCAGGAGAAATGAAGATGTAGTCAATTATTGATGAGCAATCTCTACCTCTGAATGTGGGCACTAGGGGGACTGTTGGAAGACAGTTAGCCATTATGTCCATGGCATTCTCCAGATTATGTGAGTTCAAAAAGGAAATTAATTCCACACCCCTTTGACACCCAGAGCCCAGGTTACATTCCCCCATAGGTGGACAAACTGCAGTGAGTCTGGCATTAAAATCACCTCCCAACACAAGGCCGCTAGTGTCATCAAAGTTGTGCCTAGATTCCAGAGTGGTGATAAAGTTAAAAAGATTTATAACATTTATATTTGGTGATGAACTAAAATCATTATTATAAAAGTTGACCAGGAAGAAACTTATTTTCTGGTTGAATAATACAGCCTGGAAATTCTGGTTGTTCGTTGGTATGACCCTGGTAGTGCCTCCGACAGAAATATTAACCCAGATAGATAAGCCTCCCGAGGGACGGCCCATTCTGGATTTGGTTGCAAAAATGTTATGACAAAGGAACCCATTGACATATAGATCTGTAGTGGCCCACGTCTCCTGTAACATGATTATATCGTGACTCTGAATAAAACTAAGCCACCCGGGGTCACGAAGCCTCTGTTGAAGGCCTGCTACATTCCAACTTAAAACATTTAGAGTACCTACTTTTGACACAACTCTCCCTAGGTGACTGTCTAAGCTATTTTGAGTAACAGGTACTAGTACTAGGGGAAGAGCAGGAGTGGCCTCAATCTGTAACGGGACTGGAGGTTCGGCACTCATTCTTGGTTGTCAGTCAGGAACATCTAAGTCAGACAGAGCTAAGAAGCGATTGACCAAAGGAAGGGCCATGGGCGTGGGCGCACAAGCGTTAGTAATGGGTTTGTAAAAATAACCAAGGGTGAACATGCATATATTCGTCTTTAGACCCGGCAATAACTCACAGGTTCGCATTAGAGACTGAACAGTGTGTGGTCTACAAAAATGTATAACAATACAATCGCCTGTGATGTTTTTAACAGATTCACCCACCCATCCCACTCTCCGCACCATTAGGATTTCATGTAATCTGGCCGGATCAAACCCTTTGTGTTTCCTCAGCCAATCCACACATTTGTTTCGGAGATCCACCCATGACTCCTTCCTCGCACCTGACAAGCAAGGAACTCCAGCCAAAACTATCACATAAGGATAGGAGGCGGGGGGAGATTCAAAGTCTCGGTTTTAGGAAAAGTCTTTGGCGGCATTGGAACTATGGGGAATTGTCTTACTTCGGGGTCCGATGTTTTGGGGGGGAACAATCGCAGAAGAATGTTGCGATAGGCTACTAGATGGACACTGGGTCCTATTATTAGCATCAGCCGTCCCAAGACCTATGTTTACGTTACCCCCGGCATACAAGTGGTTGTAATTAGAGGAATACGGTTTTCAACCGGGGGATCAAAAGCTGACTCCCGGGTTAACAATTGCTCCATGCGTGTGAGTCTTTCCTGTAAAGAGGAAACATTTTTATCGAATAAGGCCTTAGAATGGCTAACTATTGCTCTCAAGCCCGACTCCAAGGCTACCATAATGTCGTCCTTACTTTGGGAGCTAATAATATCATCAGTTTGAGTGCCAGCAGACACGGTATTTGGAGCAGCTAGCATTTTTAGGGGAGCAGTACTAAGGCCTTCAGAACAGCAGTGAGAATTAGATTTAATATTGGGGCCCCTTTTGCGTTTGGCCGGCGGACCACTAGATTTAGACTCTATAGTTATTTTGTAATTGCGTGATCTAGTGCAAGCTTTTTGACCACTTGGAACAGTAACAGCGGGTAAATCCGAAATTACTAATGGGGAGGGTTGGGGAGAAGATGCCACAGACATAGGAGGTAGGGTAGGTGACACAGAGAGGCGATGATGTAAAGTGTCTCCCTGTGTTAAGGCTTCCAAAGAAGAGCGCCGTTGAGCCGTTATTAAATCTAGAGATAATCGCCGCTCAGTTAGCTCAATCTTGTATGTGAGTAAGCTCTCTGCCCTAATCATGAATGCATCAAGTGTCCCCACTGCGCCCTTACGTCTATTCATACTTGCACAATTTGAAACACCCCCAGAGACAACAATATACTGCGAGTCAGTGTAACAGACACCCGGATATATGACAGTCGCCTGGGGAAATTAGTTTGCCGTAAACAGCAAGACCAAGGGGGGTGTCCCGGCCCGGCCTCCTCTGGCCCCGGACAGCCACAGACGGCCCGCCCTTTGCCCGGGCTTAGCTGTAGTCTCCCCCTGCGTTCACCACGCGATGAAATGTAGCGGCGGCAGGGGAGACAAACAGCGTCAGGGCCCCAGGAGCGGCAGTAAGGCAGGTAAGGTCAACATGTCCCCAGGACCGGCAAAGACAGCACTGGTAGTGATCCCCGAAGATAGTATTGGTTGTTCATTACTTTCATGAATGCTTCTGGGGCTGCTTTTACTTACAGTTTTCTATATTATTGGGGATACTGAAGGGACTTAACATACTCAGCTTTTTTTTATTGCATTTAATATTGTATGTTTTTATTGTATGGCTTTCTTGTAAAGCTGACCCAATAAACTTAACTTGAACTTAAACTATATCATTATTTTGAAAATGACACAGTTAGGAAATTGTTGTTTTCCTGCCTGAGTCGAATGCCCCTTTCTGCCAGTGTCCACTGTCACGCAGGAGCTGAATGGCTCCTTGATTAGGTGTGAAGTGGCTTCCAGAACGTGGGCAAGGAGAGAGGATTCATCTTGCCCTGACAAGATACCCATCTAGGCTGTGCCTAGGAACATAATTATCTTCAAGGGATTCCTGCCCTGTCACTGGCAGATGTAGCTCACACCTGGACCTGCCTCCTCTGCTATTCTGTGAGCCAGGCATCATTCCAAGTGGGAAAGGTGCCATCCCCACAGCCAGTATTAAGTTATCATTTTCCTGGTCACACCTCTTGGGTGGCAATGCAGCGCTTCACAATTGAAGAACAACTCTTCCATGAGATTGGCAATGTGGAGTAGTTTACAGTAAAAGACAGGAATTGCTGAAAAAGTGGGGAGGGCAACCCTGGGGAGCTTTCAACCCATTGGTTAGGGAGTGTTCAGCAGTTTCCCCCACCCACAGGCTGGCACTTGGCATACATTATTCCACCCCATCATCTTCTGCAGAATGCTGCTGGACCTGTGGAATACAGAAGGACTGCACCTGCTGTTGTGACTTGTGAGGAGAACCCTAAGGGCTGGCCTGGCCCCACTTGTACACAGGACAAAGAAGTGGACTCCAAGAATCAGTTGGTAAACTTCCTGTTAGACTTCAAAGACAGAAAAGCTGCAAGAATTTCACATTCCTGAAGAGCCCACCGTACAAGATTCAACTGGTACTGCTCTGAATCCTCAACCCTGAGGGCTGTACCTGAAGACCTGGAACCCTTCACTCCAGTTACAGTATACTCCTCCTGCTCAAACTGTATAGGTTGGAATTTTTTGCCACCTTTTCTTCTGAAGAAATGGCAGGAGATCAAGACAACTGTTGAGCCAAAGCCAGTGATGTGGAAATATCCAGTTGAATTCAACTTGCTGGTCTGTCCAGCTGACTGAGATCTGACTTCCAGAAAAGTTTCAATGTTCGAACATGTGGGGCTACATCGAGACCAATGTCGAGCCAAAGCTGATTGATGTTGAGACCTGTCTAGGCATGGATGTTGGAATTTACCCACTTGGGGCTTTCCAACTTCATCACAATGGCACCATGACCCTGCTCTTCAGCAACCTGCTATCATCAAACCCCAACTTGGATCTAGCTTGCAGTTTGCCCTGCCAACAACAATTCCATATCCACCTTTCTTCCAGGAATATTTCTAAGCTAGAATGTACATATTTGACCAGGATCAACCTGGTCCTCGTATCTTATGCATGCTCCATTGCAGTTGACCTTAAACCATACAATTTTCCCAATCTTGCGTGACCAGTTGCTCATGATTGGCACTTTGCACTTTGTAGCACTATTTTTATTTAAAACCTTAACAGTTCATATCTCTGGTCCCCATTTTTGATATTGACATTTTAACTGCTTTGGTAAAGTTGTAGTACTTTTAAATGCTTTCCACATTTGTTTTAATTAAGCTTGCCTACTCTGTGACATAGCAACCAGAGTGTGAGCTCAGGTTTTAACTGCTGAAACCTTGACTGGACATAACAAACTTTGGGGCATATCAACAACAACCGGCGATAATTATCTCTAAGCGCACTTAGCGCTAGGATAACTATCGCCGGCTAGCGTGAATTTTTATCGCTGAGATAGCATGCTATTAGCAACGCTTATCTCAATAGCGATAAAAATCCTCACGCTAACAGGCTAACGTGATATTATCGCTGGAAACCCAGCGATAATCTCACGTTACCTTGTTGATAGGGACAGACAAACTTAGCCTTGATATCCTCCTTCCATAGGATATCATGGCTAAGTCAGAAAAATACCAGACGTAAAAAAGCAGCGTTAACCGCGGTTAGCGCTGCTTTTTTTGTCTCTAACAGGGTTAGCGACATTCTTGATAATAGGAGAAATGTCGCTTAGCGACATTTCTCCTATTATTTTACTCTGGAACGCCCCCTTTGCATCTCATTAGAGATGCAACGGGAAACGTAGAGTAAAAGGGTGCTAACATGCGAATTTGCATGTTAGCACCCTGTTGTTGATAGGGCGCTAGTTTTATCTCTCCTTTTTTGGCTTTTAAAGCCAAAAAAGCAGAGATAAGCCCTTGTTGATATGCCCCTTAGTAACATTATTACTAGGGATGGGTGTTACCCACATAACTCCATTTAGCATAATCACACTGAATTACCCCAAAGGTCAGTGGGGCATATTATCAAGAATGGCTTTAAAATGATCGCTGCTTAAGCGGCAGGAAATTGCCGCTAAAGCGGCGATAATGGGCTTGATAATATGCCCTTGAGAATTGCAATAGAAGCCCATGTTCTGGTGTGAATCTTGGTTTCTATTGGAATTCACAAAGGCATATTATCAAGCCCATTATTGCCGCTTTAGCGGCAGTTTCCTGCCGCTAAAGCGGCGATAATTTTAACACAGTTCTTGATAATATGCCCGAGTGAAAGAGATTACACAGAATAATGCAAACAAAATAATTCTGCATTTAGTGCTATTTTCTTACTGCAAAAACGTCCCCTTGTGTTCAAAATGATGCAAGGATGCATTATCACCAAGAAATTGCTGTAAATGCTACAGAACATGAATAGCCAGTGTGAGCTGGTAGTCTTGCATGCTAAATGTGCACTTGAGGTAGGATTTTGCTTGAACTTACTCCCAGCATTAAGCGCTAGTTTGTTAGCATAAAATGTACACTCACATCCAAATTGAAAGTGAGGATGCATTTTGAGGTATGAAAATAGCTTTAAATGAAGCTGAACATAAACAGCAAGATGAGCAGCTGCTCGCCCTCACTAAATATGCTCTTGAGGTTTGTTCCCCCCCCCAAATTGAACCTAACTACGAAAGCGTGTGTTATTGTGTTATTATCAGCACTTCTGTAATGCAAATTTACTGAATTTACTCCGATTACTGCAGTATAATTGAAATTCCACCTAAGTTTGATTATTACTTATGGTGCACTATCATCCACCTCAACTTAGAATCCACTTACTTACAACAAATATCCGACTTCAAAGGGACCAGATAAAACATGCTGCTTTGCTCCACTGGAGAATTCAGATTTCCATATTAGAGTTAGAAGGTAGCAACTGTGACTGGGACAAACCTCCTTGGTGTACACATCCACGCTCCTTCGCAATTGGCCTGAAATCACATGTACGTCCCGGTCAAACACGAACTGTTATTACTGATTGGCCCTTTACTTTTTCCTGTCACTTTTCATCTTAAATCTTTAAAAATCATATCTCTGATTCTCATAATTGGATTTATGTTATTTTGGTGTCATTATGTTTAATACATTTTTCATAGCTGTAACAATTGTAGTAGGATTTTTATTGTGTTACACTTTAGACTTATTAACTCTTTCAGTACTTCTAAATGCTATGCACATTTCTCTAAGTTAAGCCTCTCTGGTCTGTGCCAAAGATACCAGTGGTTGAGCTGAGGCTTAAATTATTCAAGCTTTAAACTGGACAAAAAAAGTTGGTGATTGTGTTACTTGTGGTGGACTACCACCCACCTCAGTTAATAATTAACTTTCTTACAATACAGCTATATACATATAAAGAATATATATATATACTTTAAGGAATTGGGTTATTAATTGAGAGAGGCAAAAGCACAAATCAAATAGTAAACACCATCCTTTCCAGTGTGAACCACAAACGTCACTAAATATTTCTGTGTCTGACCCTCTGGCAGCTTGGCACATAAGCAATCAGTCTTAACCTAGAGGGAAACTACCCAAGCCAATTTAGCAAGATAGAGTAAAATGTAACAAATAAACTCACACTAAAAATGACAAAAATCCATTAAATATAATCAGGGATATGAGTTTTTAAAATGTTTGATAAAAATTGCCCCAAAAAGCCTAAAGCACCATTCATGGTTATCTGGTCATGCTGGACCGTGGGAAAGTAAAAAGTTCAGGCTGACAGAAACGGAACACGAGTCAGCCCGACAGGGTCTAGATTCATCCTGCTAAAGAGTGACTTTCCCAAATCTGTGCTAAGAGCTGCCATTCATGTTGGCAGGGGCCACCTAAAAGTCATAGGGCCATATGTAGAAAGCAAAATTGCGATCGCAAACACCGAAATTCACCGAATTTCGGCGTTTGCAATCGCAATTTTGCTAAGTGGCATGTAGGAAGGCAAATCTGCGTGCAAAATAAGGAATCGCTAAATTTGCGATTCCTTATTTTGCAATTGCATTTAAGGAATCGCAAATTTTGCGATTCCTTAAATGTAATGTAAGAAGCACCAAAAAAGTGCAATTTGGCCTTAAGGAATCGCAAATTACCACCAACTACAGGTTGGTGGTAATTTGCGATTTCTTTCACAAATGCATATTTTTGCATTTTTCAAAGTGGCATGTGGTGCACACACATGTCCTTAGGGGCATGTATGTGCGCCACATGAGCACCCATGCTCATTTCAGGGGTGCAACCGGGTGTCCTTTTGACACCCTGGCACACTTGAAATTGCATTCTCAATTTGCGTTTCTCTAATTGAGAATCGCAAATTGAGAATGTCTTCCCATTCATTCCTATGGGCCTCTAGGCCCATAGGAATGAATGGGGAGGTATTCCTTAATTGCGATTCGCAATTAAGGAATATGTAGGATTCGCAAAATTATTTGCTAATCCTACCTACATTCCGTTTTGCTATTCTCTAATTGCGATTCCCTAAAAATTGCAATTAGAGAATCGCAAAACACGTTCTACCTACATATGGCCCATAGTTTTTTGTGTGAGGTGCAGGCTAGGCATTGCAAATGGTCACTATTGTAACATGCAGAGCCTATAGTTAATGGAGATTTGTGTTGACGGTCATCACGGATGGTCACTCTTGGCACATAGAGTAGGACCCACTGGAGCTTCAGATTGACGGTCTTTGTGGATGGTTGTGTTTCAATGTGGTGAGGTTACTTCAAAGGGTGAGCAGTCAAAATATATCGAAAATAAAATATCTACCTACACTAATAACGAGTTTTAAATATCGAAGGGACAGAATATCGATGTCAATAATATCTATGGACAGAATATCGACCCTAAGGTAAGTATTTTTATATCGATGTTAGTAATATCGAAGTTAGTAATATCGATATCAAATATATCGATGTTACTAATATTGATGTTAATAATATCGATATTTATATTATTTGTTATTAATTTATTGTTAATTAATTATTCATTGGTAGTTATGTTTGTAATAAATATTTATTGGTATTTGTAAATAATTTTGAGTTATTTAATAATTACATCACTAATTATTTTAAATAATTATTTTATTTATAAGTATGTTATTTTTAACTTTTACGCTATCCAACACTTTCCTACTGTTGCACTGTCTGGAGTTGGAATAGTAATTTTTATCCCTACGCTATCCAACACTTTCCGTACTGTTGCACTCTCTGGAGTTGGAATAGTAATTTTGACCCTTACGCTATCCAACACTTTACCTACTGTTGCACTCTGTGGAGTTGGAATAGTAATTTTTACCCGTACGCTATCCAACACTTTCCCTACTGTTGCACTCTCTGGAGTGGGAATAGTAATTTTTACCCCTACGCTATCCAACACTTTCCCTACTGTTGCACTCTCTGGAGTTGGAATAGTAATTTTTACCCCTACGCTATCCAACATATTCCCTAATGTTGCACTCTCCGGAGTGGGAATGGTAATTTCTTTCCCTACGCTATCCAACACTTTCTCTACAGATGCACTCTCTGGAGTTGGAATAGTAATTTTTACCCCTACGCTATCCAACACTTTCCCTACTGTTGCACTCTTTGGAGTTGGAATACTAATTTTGACCCTTACGCTATCCAACACTTTCCCTACTGTTGGACTCTCTGGAGTTGGAATAGTAATTTTTACCCCTACGCTATCCAACACTTTCCCCACTGTTGCACTCTCTGGAGTGGGAATAGTAATTTTTACCCCTTCGCTATCCAACACTTTCCCTACTGTTGCACTCTCTGGAGTTGGAATAGTAATTTGTACCCCTACGCTATCCAACACTTTCCCTACTGTTGCACTCTCTGGAGTGGGAATAGTAATTTTTACCCCTACGCTATCCAACACTTTCCCTACTGTTGCACTCTCTGGAGTTGGAATAGTAATTTTTACCCCTACGCTATCCAACACTTTCCCTAATGTTGCAGTCTCTGGAGTGGGAATAGTAATTTTTAGCCCTACGCTATCCAACATTTTCCTTACTGTTGTTTTTTTTGGAGCTGTAGTAGTAGTTTTATTGTCTGTGCTATTTAATATTTTTTGTATTATTTTAGCTAATGTAATATATAATTAATTTTAACAATATTCAAACTAAATGTAATTTTTTTAATGTTTTATATATAATTATTTAATTTTTATTCATGTGATTGTTTTATGTGTATGATGTATTTGTAAGTTATTAAAACAATTAGTAAAACGGATTATTAAGTAAGTATATATATTATATATTATATGTATATGTTTAATTAATGTTTTATTGAATTATATATATAAATTATTAATTTTAAACATTATAAAATATATTTAATTATGTTTATTTTATTTATAAGTATTATTTGGTTTATTTTACATATTTTCTTTTTAACTAAAAAATACCCTATATTTTTAATAACGATATTTTTGACATTCTATATTTTATTTTCGATATTTTTGTACTTACCATGTTGTAGATAGGATGTCGATATTCTTGACATCGATATTTTTGCTCCGATATTTTTGTAGGTCGATTTTTTGACCTTCGATATTTTGTCAGTGATCCACTTCAAAGTCACGAGGAGTCTAAAACGTTTCATCAGGAAGAGTACCATCTAATGCCTGTTAGAGGTCCAGACCTGGGGTGGACCTCTGGGTGATCAAGAAAGGCCACCAGCAGGGCTCAGGTAGGTCCAGGCAGGTGTTGTTGGTGCTGGGCAGCTGGGGAGCTGCAGGAAGGCTTATGGAATCTTGTTGTGTCCCTGTAGCACAAGAAGGAATTTAGCCAACTGACACTTGGAGTCACTTCTGGGGAGCCTAGGTTCAAAGTAAGCAGGTCAAGTCTTCCTTCTTCAAGTAGCAGAGCAGTCGTTCTTCTGACTCTTACACAGTTCCAAGGATTGTTCTGATGACAGGTTATAAAGGTGACACTTTTATAACTGGTACCAGCTTTGTTGTGGGGAAATTCACTGGCCTACTCCCCAAATTAGTTCTGGTCAGTTATTTCCCTTCTCCTGATCCTGGCCCCAAACTGTTTAGGGTGACAAAGGAAAGGGCAGTCCTGGTGTCAGGTTTGTTTGTGTGTGTTGCGGGTATCGTCATTAGAAGTATAATCAAGGCAGGGAACAATTGTTCCCCAGCCACCCCTGTCAGGAAGACCTGCTACCTCCACAGCTAGGTCTCTTTTGTCCCCATGTTCAGAAAGAATGCCCTACCCACAACAGGAAAGCCATTCATAGTCATGTGACCCTGGGAACTACTTGAAAGGCACATTTGGCTTAGGGCAGAAAAATGTCAACTTTCTAAAAGGGACATCATCCGAATAGTAACTTAAACTCTGACTTTAACATTTTTAATTACCATTAGTTTGAGTGGAAGCAGCATTACTCAATGTGGTCCTAAAAATAGATATCTTCAATGAAGATAGTCAGTAGCACTAACTATACCTTGCGCTCCGCCATACACTGCTTATGAACTCACATATGACATGTTCTAAGATGTCATGTATAACATCACCAATGACATCTAAAGTGACATCATTGATGAAATCACTTATGACATCACTGATGGTATATATCATTGAGTGTGCTAGTTTGTTTTATAGTTTAAATAGTGGCCGGTAGCTACCATATTACTTTCCAACCTAATTTTGTACAGCCTGTGTCCAGCTAATCAGTATAGTTGTTTGCAAAATGCATGGGCTCCTATTGCATCATAGGTGTGTAGAAGTATTGAACAGGTTATAAATGCTTGCATTTAAGAGTAACTCTGTGTGCAAGTGACAGTTGACTTGTATTCATTATGCTCCAGACAACATTTTGGTTCTTCAGAAAAAGTTTCCAATAGGAGAATGAGTCTACGTAGTAGATACTAACTTTTGTAAGCAGCCGTGAGTTATTAAAGAGAATAGTGTCAGCATGAAAATTTGGATTTTACCTAAAAGAGTGTATGCACCACTAACCTATGTACGCATGCTTGTTTTTCGTCAGAAGAAGGGCGATCTATAAAGCTTGTGCCACAGTACGGAGGGTGCGAGTAGCAACTTCAGATCTTGTTTGTTTTTAGCAAACAGTGTTTTTTGACAACTGTTGCATAGAATGTACACTGTTCTAAGAAAATTCTTTTCAATACTCTGTGGTCTATTTCTCCTGAGAATTTCACTGTTTGGAAACAGTGTGGTATAGAGAGAAGTCCCTCCATAGAGTAAACACTGTTTACAGTACTTAGTTCACGACTGATATCAAATTCATTTCTTACTGGAGATTTAGTGGGTGTCAAGGCTTCCATACAGATAAAGCTGCTCATAACAGGGCATTTGTTTTGAAATTAGCATTCACTGTAGTGGCTTTCTCTAAATAGTTGTATACAGATTGAGCACAATACTCAATGAGAATTTCCTGTATATCTGTGATAGCTAGAGAATGTAAACTACAGTACTAGTAAAGCCATATCAATTTATACAGCAATATGTGGGAAAATAAAGCTTGGATTATGTCATCAATGATTTCATTTAACATGTCATCAGTGATATCATATGTTACCATTATTTTATTCATTAATTTTCTAAAAAATTTCAATTGAAAACTCCTATTATTATTACACCTATCTAAAACGTTGCTGTAATCTTTTTTCTTTGAATTTCTAGGGTTTTTAAAAAATATATATATATTTTAAAATACATAGATGCTAACTACTCGAACAATGTTTGCACTGAGAATATTCAAATTCTTAATTTTTGTAACTCAGGTATACAAATGTATTCCCAGCATAGCTTTCATGATCTTTTTAGGTATCTTTACATAAACCTCACATTTATATTTAAAAATGAGACTGATCAGTTGTTCCTATACTGTAAAGTATGTGTTTTCACTATGTACATCTATTTTTAAGTACCGTGATCTCTCTCTTGGAAGGCTAACGCGACTGCAGAATTATTCACATTATTCTCATCTGTTGTGCAGAGTTCTCTTTTCCTTTTCACCTGGTCAGTTATTATTGAATTCTAATGGTTTAATAATAAAGTCAGTACAGTATGTATATTGTATTAATTATTTTGTTTACAAACATATGGCTCACATGAGACGATCACAGGTGCCGAACACACAATCCCGTGCACAGACTACAAGGGGGCTGTACTGACTGTTTGTCTCTGGTGATCCGCTTGCAAGAATATAGATTTGGAAATCAGTTCATAACAATTTCTTTTGCAGTTCTGAAGAAAGTAAGACATGAGAAGTATTGTTTAAAGTAGAAAAACATTTGACATATTGTTGCATTTGAGATATTAAAAAGTTATTTATTTTTTTACAATCCTGATGGCCTCTCACAAGACACCTGTGAGGTGTCTGGGAGAGGAAAGACATTCGGAGGAAGGATTATGATTGATTTGTATGTGTGTCTTTATTTAGCAAAGAAAGATACTTTCCTTGTTGCTTCATTTCTCTTTTGGGTTTTTCAGTGATTACACCTTTTTGGTTAGCTCTCTGACCAATTCTGCCACCCAGGGAGTCCTTGGTTTGGCTATGTTTTCAGATGAGGCCTGGTGGGAAGAAAGTGTCTGCCAAATATGTAATTAATAACTTATGCAAAAAAGAGTACAGCAGGGACAGACGGAACAAGCAGTATTCCATGAGTACCACTGGGATGTGGCATCATTTGAGAGCTATGCACCCTGAACACCTTGTGGGCTGAGTTAGCCGATGCTGCAGAGCTTGATAACGACAGTGAGAAAGTCAAAATCACTAGGCCCAATCACCCTCCCCTCGGCAGTAAGAAGTCATCTTACATAACAGAAGATGTCTAGGAGTCATTAGCAGACCCCCTACCTGAAAGCCCAAACGCAAAGGTCTACATCATAGGAACAGCAGAGCTCAGCTCCATGAAACGACTTCCTTCAAGTGTGTTTCAAAGACATGCAACCACGTTATATCAAAGCACGATTAGTCCAAATTGCAGCTGATGCTAACATGTCTTGTCTAGGTAATAGGCACTGAGTCGAACAGAACAACAAGAGACATTGTCTACCGACCGTGCACATTATGTTCAGACAGAATTTGAAGTGAAAGCTGAGAACGTGAAAAACAATCTGTCACCATGTACAGGGCAGAGGAAAAGTGTCGTGAAAACAATCGGTAGCAGAGGCGTGCACAAAAGCAGCAGCATAGGGCAAGCAAACTCAGGCTAACTTAGCAATGTTGACAATGTATCCATAGGGCCTCATAACCCATATGAGACTCTCCCCCTGGTGAGTCAGTATGACATAGACAGAAGACCAAAAACAGAGTTCAAAAGTCAGGCAGTGTTCAAAATATCGGTGAGGGACTTCCCCCCAAAAATAAATGGACGAAATCTTAGAAAAAATGGAAAGTTAGTAGAAAAAGCTAAAGGCACATTGAGCTGTGGAAAAAAGATTCAATAATGCAGACAGCATAGTTGTGAAGACCTAAGCAGTCAATCCATGAAGGTACGTGTGCAAGAAAATGCAATTCCCTCTAACAGTTCATCCTTGTCATTGGTCGAAAAAAGTGATGACATCCAATAAAGTAAGTTGAAGGAACAAGGATGTGCCTCATATGCAGGAGCATCCAAAACCAGGAATAGGAAATTTGCGTGATAGTCAATGAAACTACGTTGTAGGAAAGTCTGCGCAGCTGCACAGATGTGCCATTCAGCCAAGATTCCAAGTAAAGCTGCACGCGTCATTTGACCACCCACAGAACAAGCCTGGTCATGCGCCTCCAAGAGATCCATCAACCAGCTGAAATCAGGGACTGGAGACCATGTGTTCGACAGGCACAGTTCCATCGCCAAGGAGAAATGACATATTTTGCAATGGAGCACAGGTTGAACGCAAGTATAGTATGTAAATCGAAAGGTCAAGTCGTAACTTACGCCAATCGTTGCTAAGGGCAAGCATCCAAAAGCCTCATACAGGCAATTGCAGTAGATTTAGAGCTGGGCCGGCCTCTGCATAGCCTCAGAGTGAGCAGCCATTTCAAAGCACTAAGAGGAGGAGCAGGATACCAGCTTCGAGCGCCAATATGAAGTGACAGCCTCCGAAGACGCTGGCATAGATAAAATGAATGAAAGTTGGTATTACCACGAATATAATTCAGACAGAACAGACCATGCCAGATCCCCCACATTTAAAAAAATGTGCAATGCCTGTCGTCTCAGATGCATTGAATATTTGGTAAATTAGTTCCCCCAAGTGAAGTGGGATGTCAGTGTCAAGAAGCGATTGTATCTGACTCGAGGTCCGAGCCACCTGCAATCCTTGAATTATTCTCTGGCGGAAGTAAGGGCCACCTCCTGTTGGAATAAAAGGGCTTTGTGCCTGCTCTACTTTTTGAACTCTGCTTTCAAAGTCGGAATGGAATGCCAAAGTGTAGGATCTTAACTCCCTTGCGTGGGCAGTACAGGGACCTTGCTACAGCAAGTTACGCCCTGGGAAACTGTTACCAGGTTTTGGACTCCTGCCCGCAAGCCACAGCAGTCTTGATTGTGTAACATAAGTTATGTGCCATCAGTAGGCAATGTAAAGACAGGTGTGAAGGATGGTCTTGGTGTCCCCTTAAAGAGAGTGACACACTGTCGATTCACACTCCTCCCCTGTATGAAAAACTGCTTTATCCTTCCTCAGACACCAATAAGCAAAGGGTAGTTCCCATGATTCATGCATGAAAGCGCTACCAAGCGGTTCGAGGTGGCAAACAGGAAAGTTTTATTGTCAGGCTTGCGGACATGTGCAGACAGGCATGACAATGGTATGCCATAGGAGTACAAGTGATGCAACCGCGCAGCGCACACAGGGAAATAGGCTCGGGGGGAGGGAGGAGCAGCTGTGAGGCTACGTAATACACATTGATCCCACACATTTTGCCAGGAGCAAAACATGGCAGACATGAATTCCAAAATCACACACATCACACGCCGCAAGACTTGTAGGTATGTCAACACAGCATGCAGAACCACCAACTCACCGATGTCTCACTTACCTCTCACAGGTGATCATGGAAATGCACACTGCCCATGGATGATGACACCCCTCTGAGCCCAGAACACCCTGGACCAGAGGCAGTACAATGTGGCCCAAAAACAGGGTGACCCTCAAACCTGCACCCACTCAGGATCTTTGCGACGCCCTCAATAATTTTTTTATTGAGAAAATTTCCACCATCAAACAAAGTATTCCTTCGGCTCCCCCCCCGTTAGTCCTGGGGTCTCCTCCTACAAACACCATGTCCCTCGATCAAATTCCTCCGATTTCCAAGGAAAATTTCCTTCTACTCCTAAAAAAGGTCAGCTCGGGCTCTCCCTCGGATCCTTGCCCCCCCCCCATTCCTTTCTGAAGCTTTCCTTACCTGTCCTGACCTCCCGCTTGCGTTCCTTAACAACTCCTTAAAAACAGGAGTCGTCCCCGCCTCCTTTAAAGCAGCTGAGGTTCTCCCCATCTTGAAGAAACCTCAGGCTGATCCTACTAATCTCACCAATTATCGACCCATTTCCCTCCTTCCCTATTTGAGCAAGATCCTGGAGGCTCATGTTACACAATGCCTTAGTTCCTTTATTGAATGCTCCTCCTTCCTAGATCCCCATCAGGCCGGTTTTAGACCTGCTCACTCCACCGAGCAGGTCATACTTGCCGTGATGAACGAGCTCCGCAGGGGGGCGGATCACAATCTCTCCCAAGCCCTTGTTCTCTTAGACCTCTCGGCCGCTTTTGACACGGTCGATCATAATCTGTTGATCGACCGTGTCAGAGCTGCTGGCATTCAGGGCTTGGCCCTAAAATGGATTTCCTCCTTTTTGGGCGACCGTTCCCAGGCCGTACGCCTGTCCGCCTTTCTTGCAAAAAAGACTCCTCTTACTTGCGGCGTCCCCCAGGGATCGTCTCTCTCACCCTTGCTCTTCAACCTTTACATGGTCCCTCTCATTCACTCGCTCTGCAAGTTTGAAGTAGTCTGCTTCAACTATGCGGACGATCTTCAACTTGTCTTTGACATCAAACCCTCTGCCGCGTCTATCGCCAGTTTTCAGGCCACCCTTTGTTTCATCAGGGACTGGATGAATATCAGTCAGCTTAAGCTCAACCCAGATAAGACCGAGCTGGTGTTGACCGGCCCCTCCAACCCCTGGGACAACAATTTTTGGCCCCCCTCGTTGGGTAATCCTCCTTCACCTTCCAAATCGGTTAAAAGCCTTGGAGTGATCATCAGCAGTGACCTGTCCATGACACCCCAGATTGGGGCAGTTACATCTTCATGCTTCTTCCACCTACGCAGAATCCGGAAGATCGCTAGATTTCTCACCTCCGAGGCCCTCACTGTGGTTCTCATGGCCTTGGTCATCTCACGAATAAATTATGCCAACTCCCTCTATGTTGGCATTCCCCACTATCAACTTCATCGTCTCCAGCTGGTACAGAATCAGGCCGCCCGCCTCATCTCCCACCAACCACGTTCCCAACACATTCGCCCTCTGCTTAAGTTCCTCCATTAGCTCCCAGTTGCCAAACGCTGTTTATTCAAACTGGGCTGTATTATTTTTAAAGCCCTCACCTGCAAGGCACCTGCATTCATTTTTTCTTTAATCTCTCGTTTTTCTCCCACTCGCACACTCCGTTCGTCTCAATCTAACCTTCTTACTTCTCCTCGTTTCAATCGTAAAAAACATGGCGGACTCACCTTCTCTTTTCTGGCACCTCAGATGTGGAACTCCCTCCCGCTGGATCTCAGACTTGAATTATCCCTGCCGCGTTTCAGATCCCTTCTTAAAACTTTTCTTTTCACACAAGCCTACCAGTAACCCTCTCTTCTAGTACTTCACTGCTTCAGCGCCATGAAACCTTTGGGTGTACGCGCGCTATAGAAATAAATTTAACATAACATAACATAACAAAACGCACCAGGGGCTTTGTTGGTCGCACATTTGTCATGTTTCAGGTGCCTGCGAATCACATGTGGAAGACTCCTGTACAGCCCAGTAAAAGTGTGAAAGATGATCATTGCATGTTGTGTATTGCACAACATTTGTGTATGCACCAATGCCCCATGGATCCAGGTTCCAGATGCACCGGACGATGATGAGGAGGATGAGGCAGGTGGACCACACCCCACTGCGCTGCTTATCGCAGATATTCTTTTCGTTGTTGGGCCCATCGCAACTTTTTTCACGTTCGGGTCCCGGTAAGTTTAACGCGGATATTTGATGCGTTATCGTGAAACTATTGCCTCTTGCCCGCATGTCAAGAATACGCCGTTAACAAGGTGTTAGTTTCCCGCGATAGACGGCGTTCTGTGCATGTGCATTCACCTAGGTTGGCAATGATTATCGCATGTTCTTGAGAATATCCCCCCCGGTGTGTTAAACATATAGTGGACTCTGCACCTGCTCAAGCAGATAACAACCCTCATTTTCTAAATAAAGGAATATTTTTACTGTTTAAGTAAGTAGCTACAGAACAAGCTTCTTTTAGGGTACAAATGTCACTGTAGGCAGTGACAGCAACATCAGTTGTGCAATTTTATTTTCCTGGCTTTCCACAAATTTACTGTTCCCTCTTTCTTCCAAAGTGAACAATTTTTGTTTTTCTCTTCTGTATCATTTAAGATATGAAACTTCTGTTTTCAAAACTTCTGTTTTCAATTTTTGACCTAATAAAGGACAAGAGAAAGCAAAAAAAGTAAAGTTACATACTGATCAATAATTGATAACACTGACATATGTGCACAGTAAAGTTCATAAAAATAATAGGCCTTTTTGTTTTATAATTTCCGAATCACTCCCTCTTTTACTTACAACTACATACATATTGAACATTTTGTTTATTAACACAACGTCCAATACTTGGTGATATCTCTCCACATTATAAAGTTTACCTCTCAAAACCTTTATTAATAAACATGCACATCTACAAATAG
Source organism: Triturus cristatus (assembly GCF_964204655.1). NCBI lineage: Eukaryota > Metazoa > Chordata > Amphibia > Caudata > Salamandridae > Triturus > Triturus cristatus. The sequence continues at coordinate 1,042,563,852 of NC_140591.1, read as the reverse complement.
CTTTTGACTCACTAAACCTTGTGTAGAATATGTTTACCAGCAGTAGTGCACTTACTGGCAGTTCTCTAAAACGTTTATAAAGTTTATGTCTAATTACCTGAACATAGAGCAGTTTCTTAAATACAGCTGAAGAAACCAGTCTGCCTCAGTTCCAAATTGCTGAACACAACTCCAAAAGACTTTCTTCTCTTCCATATCACTAAGAACAATCTGAGCTAATCCTGGTTCAGCTCCCAATCACATCACAGCATTTCTTCAACCATGCAATAAGAATGGTAACTATTGGTTGAGTCTTTACCATTTTTTTACTTCCCCATACGATTTCACGAGACTCTCACAGGATCATAAAACATGTTGTGGCAGGCCCAGTAATTTTCCATGTGAATCCTGCAAGGTGCTTGCTTGTGAGATTGTAAAACACCTTGTGGCAGCCTCCGTAATTTTCCGTCAGGTCTCATGAGATCACACATGTCGATGTAGCAAGCTTCATTCCCTGAAGCTTGTGAGCTACTCTAGTAATAGTCTTGCAACAAAATTGTAGGGAAATAGCAGTATCCGGGAAGGAGGATCCTCTCAACTGATACCTATCTATTGTATGACAGATGTGTGTAGTAGGGTGTGGGGAGAGACTGGCCTCTCCACACAAACCTCTGACTCAGATGACAGGTGTGTGTAGTAGTGTTTATGGAGGGACATGCCTCCCCAGTGAGACACCTCTCCTTGATGATTGGTGTGCATAGTAAGGTGTGAGAAAAGACTGGCCTCTTCCCTCAGACCTCTCTCTTACATGAAAGGAATGCATAGTAAGGTGTCTGCAAGGACTGCTCCCTCTATCCACACCTCTTTCTCAGATAACAGGAGTCCATACTAAGGTGTCTACATAGACTGCTTCCAGACCTTTTTCTCAGATTCTGGGTTTGTGCAGTAAGGTGTATAGAGAGGTAGGGCCCCATTCACAGAACTAACTTAAGACAAAATCCTAAACTTACTACCATTTTGGTATTCACAGAAGACACTTACTCATTTTGGTATTCACAGAAGGCACTTACTCATTTCGGTATTCACAGAAGTTAGGAGTCCTAACTTTAGGACTCCTAAATGCCTTCTGTGAATACCAAAAGTCTTAAAGTTAGGATTTTTCTCAGTTTAGGAGTAGTAAAGTTAGGACTCCTAACTTTAGGACTCCTAAATGCCTTCTGCAAATACCGAAAGTCTTAAAGTTAGGATTTTTGTCAGTTTAGGAGTAGTAAAGTTAGGACTCCTTTGCCATATGCAAATCGGTCTTGCCTCATGGGAACAGTCCAGCCCGAACTGCCAAGCCAGGTCCTCCCTGGACCGGAAATAATCATTCTAGGTCTGGTTCTGGGGTTTCACCTCTCATCAGCCAGGATAGCTTGATTCCAGTGTCATAGTGAGCCCGGGACCCACGTCAGGGGATACCCGGCGCACTTAGGGCGAGGAAGCCAAAGACACACAATTGATGAACGGAATGCAGAACAAATCAAAACATTCACCCCATTCAAGAGATCTGGGTTAAATCCATCATTCTTATGCTCACCATGCCACCCTAGTTTAGACCTGGCAACATGCAAATCAGTCTTGACCCTGTGCCTCATGGGAACAGTCCATCCTAACTGCCAAGCCAGGTCTTCCTTGGACCGGAAGCAAGCATTCTAGGACCGGTTTTGGGGTGTCACCCCTCATCAACCAGCATAGTTTGATTCCAGTGGCACAGTGTGCCCGGGACTCACGTCAGGCCATACCCGGTGAGGAAGCAAAAGACACACAATTGATGGACGGAATGCAGAACAAATAAAATTATTCACCCCAGTCAAGAGATATGGGTTAAATCCATCATTCTTTTGCTCACCATGCCACCCCCGTTTATGACCTGGCCATTTGCAAATCAGTCTTGACCCTGTGCCTCATGGGAACAGTCCAGCCTGAACTGCCAAGCCAGGTCCTCCCTGGACCACAAACAAGCATCTTAGGACTGGTGACATTGTTCTGCATTCTGTCCTTCAATTGGTCTTTTTGAGTTTGTCGCCCAGAGTGGGACGGGTATGTCCAGACGTGGGTCCCTTGCTCACTTTGCCACCGGATTCAAGCAGCCGGGCTGATGAGGGCTGTTAGCCCCAAACCAGTCCCAGGATGCTTTTTTCCGGTCCAGGGAAGATATGGCTTGGCAGTTCGGTCTGGACTGTTCCCATGAGGCACAGGGTTAAGACAGATTTGCATATAGCAATGTCTGAACTGGGGTGGCGAAGTGAGCTAAAGAACGATGATGGATTCAACACAGATCTATAACTGAAGGTGAGTGTCTGAAAAGTTTCAGCGCCCCATCAATCATCTCCTTGTGTTTGCTTTGTTTGCCCTAAGTTGGCAGGGTATGCCCTGACGTGGGTCCCTTGCTCACTTTGCCACTGGATTCAAGCTAGTCTGGCTGATGAGGGCTGTTAGCCCAAAACCAGTCTCAGGATGCTTGTTTCCGGTACAGGGTAGACATGGCTTTGCAGTTCGGGCTGGACTGTTCCCATGGGGCACAGAGTCAAGACTCATTTGCATATAGCTGTGTCTGAACTGGGGTGGTGAAGTGAGCTAAAGAACGATGATGGATTCAACCCAGATCTGTGACTGAAGGTGAGTGTCTGAAAAGTTTCAGCGCTCCATCCATCATCTCCTTGTGTTTGCTTTGTTCGCCCTAAGTTGGCAGGGTATGCCCAGACATGGGTACGTTGCTCACTTTGCCACTGGATTCAAACTAACCTGGCTGATGAGGGCTGTAAGCCTGAAACCGGTACCAGGATGCTTGTTTCCGGTCCAGGGAAGACTTGGTTTTGCAGTTCGGGCTGGACTGTTCCCATGAGGCACTGGGTCAAGACTGATTTGCATATAGCTGTGTCTGAACTGGGGTGGTGAAGTGAGCTAAAGAACGATAATGGATTCAACCCAGATCTGTGACTGAAGGTGAGTGTCTCAAAAGTTTCAGCGCTCCATCCATCGTCTCCTTGTGTTTGCTATGTTTGCCCTGAGTTGGCAGGGTATGCCCAGACGTGGGTCCCTTGCTCACTTTGCCGCTGGATTCAAGCTAGCCTGGCTGATGAGGGCTGTTAGCCCAAAACCAGTCCCAGGATGCTTGTTTCCGGTCCAGGGAAGACATGGCTTGGCATTTCTGGCTGGACTGTTCCCATGAGGCACAGGGTCAAGACTCATTTGCATATAGCTGTGTCTGAACTGGGTGGTGAAGTGAGCTAAAGAACGATGATGGATTCAACCCAGATCTGTGACTGAAGGTGAGTGTCTGAAAAGTTTCAGCGCTCCATCCATCATCTCCTTGTGTTTGCTTTCTTCGCCCTAAGTTGGCAGGGTATGCCCAGACGTGGGTCCCTTGCTCACTTTGCCACTGGATTCAGGCTAGCCTGGCTGATGAGGGCAGTTAGCCCAAAACCAGTCCCAGGATGCTTGTTTCTGGTCCAGGGAAGACATGGCTTGGCATTTCTGGCTGGACTGTTCCCATGAGGCACAGGGTCAAGACTGATTAGCATATAGCTGTGTCTGAACTGGGGTGGTGCAGTGAGCTAAAGAACGATGATGGATTCAACCCAGATCTGTGACTGGGCATGAGTGTCTGAAAAGTTTCAGCACTCTGCGCATCATCTCTTTCTGTTTGCTTTGTTTGCCCTAATTTGGCAGGGTATGCCCAGACGTGGGTCCCTTGCTCACTTTGCCACTGGATTCAAGCTAGCCTGGCTGATGAGGGCTGTTAGAATGAAACCGGTACCAGGGTGCTTGTTTCTGGTCCAGGGAAGACAAAGCTTTGTAGTTCGGGCTGGACTGTTCCCTTGAGGCACAGGGTCAAGACTGATTTGCATATAACTGTGTCTGAACTGGGGTGGTGAATTGAGCTAAAGAACGATGATGGATTCAACCCAGATCTGTGACTGAGGGTGAGTGCCAGAAAAGTTTCAGCGCTCCATACATCATTTCCTTGTGTTTGCTTTGTCATCACTAAGTTGGCAGGGTATGCCCAGACGTGGGTCTCTTGCTCACTGTGCCACTGGATTCAAGCTAGCCTGGCTGAATTCGGTCTGTTAGCCCGAAACCGGTCCCAGGATGCTTGTTTCTGGTACAGAGAAGACACGACTTAGCAGTTTGGGCTGGACTGTTCCCATGAGGCACAGGGTCAAGGCTAATTTGCATATAGCTGTGTCTGAACTGGGGTGGCAAAGTGAGCTAAAGAACAATCATGGATTCAACCCAGATCTGTGACTGGGGGTGAGTGTCTGAAAAGATTCAGGGCTCTGTCCATCATCTGCTTGTGTTTGCTTTGCCTGTGCATAGTAGGGCATGTACATGGACTAGCCTCTCCTGTCAGACCTCTCTCTCAGATAACTGGTGTGTATATTAGGCTATGTACATGTACTGGGTTCTTCTGTCACATCTCTGTCTCAGATGACGGGTGTGCATTGTAGCCTCTCTGTTGAGATCTCTCTCTTGGAATACAGTTGTGCACAGCATGCTCTCTTCAGGGACTGTCCTCCCTGCTCAGTAGTGTGTGGGAAGAAACATTACCCTACTTACAACACTTACAAAGCTGATGGGCCTAAGTAGTACACTCTGACAAACACCATCTCCAGTAATAATCCTTCCTAGAGTGGCAAATGTGCATACTTTAGTATTAGCATTTCTGCTAATGGAGTGTCTCAGCTCCCCTTTTTACTATTTATGATCTCATGATGGTCCTGCAAGATAGTAAAAATTAGGTAAAATCTATATACATTTATTTTCTTCACTGTACTTATCCCTTAGATAACTTATCTGTAAACCTAGGGCAACAACATGCCTTTCTGCTGCCCCCTTAAATAGCTTTTTTATTTATTTCCCAAACACCTCAAATTTTTCACAGTAAACAGTATTGGGACCATTACATTTCTCGCATTTCAACAGCCAGCAAATCAGATTGCTCTCTCTTGCAAGAGAGGCTCCTGCGAGGGTGTGAAGGCTCAAAATGCACATTTATTTTTTACCCTTAGTTTCTAAAGTACTACTGAATGGATTTACACCAAATTGCAATAAGCATAGTCTGTGGACCAAGATCTAGCTTCCTGCCAAATTAGATGTGATTGCATTAAACTATCTTAAAGAAGTCTATTGAAAATGCATGGAGATTCTATGTTTTGGGTCTGTATAATTGACTGAGTTGGTGTATCAGTGGTTGTAAATGGTGAATTAGACAGTGCATGAGTGACTGAATGGGTGTTTGAGCAGGTACATAAGTGTCTGTATGGGTGATCGACAGGGTACATGATTGGCTGTATAGGTGCATCAATGGGTGTGTAAGTGGGTGTATGGGTACGTGAGTGGGTGTGTGAGTAAATATGTGTTTGAGTGGTTGTATGGGATAGAAAGTGATTGTGAGAGAGGTTGTATGGGAGAGTATGTGGTTCTCTCAGTCAGTGTATAGGTGAGTGAGTACATGTATTAGTATATTAATATTAGTATAGTATTGGTAAATGTATAAGTAGCTGAGTAGCTGTGTGAGTAATTGTATGTGTCAGTTAGTGGCTTGTGAGTGACTGTATATGATCGCAATATCCGCTTGAGTCCAGAAGCTGCAGCGCTGATACCAAAGAAAGACCTAAAACTGAGGTTTCTATCATATAAGAGAGCGGCCAGAGAGAGGCAGTCTAGAAATCTAACAACTACAGTATTCTATTATGATTTAAACTTGATTAAAGGTTTTCAGACATATCTTACCATTGTAACACATAATTCTCATCGATTTGTTTTAACTCGTTTAAGGTTGGGGATTGTTCACCACCTAGTGTCATTCCCGCATATGAGAATTAGATCTAACTCCATGTGCCCTTGCGATAATATTTCAAAGCAAAGCTGCTGCCATTTTTTACTGTTTTGTAAATTTTATTACCATTTTAGGAAATTTTATCTTAAACCTATCTTTTTAAAATATAATGTTCTGTCCACCAAAACAGCAATGAAGTTAATATCATCTTTAGAAAGCCCAGATATTTGTTTTTCTACTGCATCTTATGTGTTAAAATGTGTAACTATAAGGAAGTCAATAATTTGCCCTGTGTAGCTTTTATTAATTTGCGTATTTTGCACATTATCATGTACTGATAGCAATGTTTCTGTACCTCTAACCTTGAGGAGACTGTGGATGCATACTGCACTTTAATAATGCCTTTTTTTCACTTTGCATTCTTTGCACAGTTACTATACATTTGTCACTTTATGCGGAAATTGCACATTGCCAAATAATTCTAATGGAATATTTGTTTGGTATGGAAAGGGGTTGAATTTGTACATAATAATGTATTTTGCCCATTGTATAAGGCACTTTTTTGCTATGTAATCTAACCTCTCTGTTTTACTGTTTGTTCTGCTTATATGGTTGTATCTTACAAACCGAATAAAGCTTTTGATTGATTGATTGATTGATTGATTGATTGATTGATTGATTGATTGATTGATTGATTGATTGATTGATTGATTGACTGTATGGGTGAGTGAGTAGGTATGTGAGTAGGTGTAAAGGTAACTTATTTACTGTATCAGTGGTTCCATGGGTGTATGAGTGGGTGTGTGAGTATGGCTATGTCTCAATGACTGGATCTGTGAGTGGCTGTATTGGTAAGTGAGTAGCAGTATGAGTGGCTGTATATGTGAGTTAGTGGTTCCGTTAGTGGCTCTATGGGTCAGTTTATGTGTTACTGGCTGTATGGATGAGTGATGAAATGTGTGAGTGTTTGTGTGGGTGCTTTGCATAAGTTTGTTAGTGATTGTGTGGGAGTGGGTGTATGACATGGTTTATAGGGGTGTAAGTGGGTGTGTCAGTGTTTCTGTGGATGAAATCACCAGTGATGTAATTTGAGATGTCTTCAACGATGACATCGGTGATGTCATTTGAGATGTCAACAGTGATGTCATCAGTGATGTCACTGATCAGGTCATGAGTAATGTATTAAGCAGTGCATTGTGGGGCATGAGTTATAGTTAGCTCAGGTAAATATACCTGCTGAATTTCTATGGTTTACGTACGAGTGAAATCTGAGCCCAACTATAATGTCCCTGTAACCATCGTTTTTTGTCAGTCGATTTCTAAAGTTTTTTAATTCTATTTCCTAACTATAATGTCTCTATAACCTATGGTGTTTTCAGTGAATTTCTAAGGTTTTCAATAACCTGTTTCATAACCATAACGTCCCTGTAACTTTTCGTTTTTTCACTGAATTTTTAAGGTTTTCTGTAACCTTTGTTTTTTCATTGAATTCATAAGTTTTTTTTATTTACATTCCTAATTATAAAATCTCTATAACCTTTGCTTTTTAAGTGATTTTTTAAGGTTTTTAAGATTGTATTAATTAACTTTAATGTCTATATTACCTTTGTTTTTTTAAGTTATCTTTTATAACTTTTCAATTTTTTTCTATAATTAGATATTGAACATTACATCTGCATTGTGCACCACTTATTGTTGTATTTGTCATCTATTTATTTAAAAAGTACAGTAATCATCTTATTTTAAGTTATTTTTGGTGTTCACAATGACATTGCGATCTAAGTGGAACACCGTGAGTACCGCATGTTTTTGACAAAGTGTAAAACACATATATAGACATATTTTACATAAAGTTTGAGTCTAGCTGTTTAGTAAGATATTTATTTGGCTTTCCCCTTTGTATTCATTTGTCAAAAAAAGTACATCAAAAATGCATTTTTCTTGTTTGCAGCGACACCAGAGGTCAAAATGACATCGGTAGTCACGAATACTGCATGTTTTTGACATGGTGTAAAACACATAGATAGACATAAGGCTTGACTCTACCTGTTTAGTAACATATTGGTTTAAGTTTATGTTCTCTACTCATTTGTCAAAAAGAGCAGTTTCAAAGAATAACATCTACTAACATCTACCATATTTTTTTACTCTTAGTAGGGACACCATTCACTAGAATTTGAAGGCTGTCTTACAAATTTGTCTGTACCCTTATTGTTACAGTATTTTGCTTCAAATCTAATGGCAAGTTTACCACTCTCTCTTTCAGACCTTTCTGGAGCTCAGTTGGAGGTAATTTCCCTGTCTAGTAACATATCGGTTTAAGGTTATGTTCTCTTCTCATTTGTCAAAAAGAGCAGTTTCAAAGAATAATATCTACTAACATTTACCATATTTTTTTACTCTCAGTAGGGACACCATTCACTAGAATTTGAAGGCTGTCTTACAAATTTGTCTGTACCCTTATTGTTACAGTATTTTGCTTCAAATCTAATGGCAAGTTTACAACTCTCTCTTTCAGACCTTTCTGGAGCTCAGTTGGAGGTAATTTCCCTGTCTTGGGCTCCATACGAACTATGGCTTGAAATGGATATATACATTGGATCAGAATGGATTCATAAATAATCAAATCTTTAAGTACTTCTGGAATAGGTACCACTTCTATGTAAATGTGTACAGCTCTAGGAGGCATTTTGTTATCCTCTAACGTATTATATCAGCTCTTACATATAACTTGTCAGGTAGACAAGTCAAACTGTTCCTCCACAAATAAGTAAAAAAGAAATTCATGCCACTTATCATTATTCTCTTTTTCACTTTTAATGTACAACTCAACATTACGAGTTTGAATTTTGTGGTGAGTGCGTTGACAACATATACAAACACAGTTCGGTTTCTCAGAAGATATTGTTATAAAGTTTGTAATCTCTTTTTCAAAATTACCAACACCAATACCTGTCTCCTGTTCTGAAACTCCTGTTGTTATTACTCTTGATTTACCCTACACTCCTGTTCGGGTCCAAATAAATGGAACTGAACATCATCAGACATGTTTTCTGCCTCTGCTACAGTACCATGCAAAAGATCTCTATTAATTTCTCCTAAACATAGAGCAGGATGTTTCATATTGTAAAGCCTCCTAACGAAAGTTCGCATTTTTGAGTGGTGTAGGTCTAACATTTTGAAATGACGAAAGGTGGTTTGGAACACTTTCTTTCATAGACACGGTAGTTAGTGTCCCTGTAAATTAGTATGTTTCTCAGTTTGCACGGACCTCACCCATGCAAAACCATCATTTTCTGTTTTAGACTTTTCCTTGAAAAGTTATGTAAGAAATTTCTCACTATATGAATTGATTGCTGTTGCATACTACAAACACTACTACACTGTCATTTGTATACAGGAGCTGGTCTATGCCTTCCTTGCACCTCTTCAGAAACCCCTTCTTCTACATTTCTATACTTTTTTTCGAATTGGAGTGCCATTCTTCATAGCAAGGCCCAGATTCATCAACTTAAAGAAAAAGTGCTTTGAAAAAAAGTTCACAGTATTTTGGGTACACGGTGCCTCTGACAAGTGCCGTTGTGTTGGTTGTGTGTATATGGCTGCTACACATAAGACCGGGTGCAGAGTTTCAGGTTACTTACAAACACCCTGTTGCCTTCATCTATAAGGTGCACTGTATCATTTCTATAAATTCCATGCATTCAAAATGCAGATTGTTGTTATAGATAAGGCCCATGCGATGGTCTCTGAAGAATGCAGAAACTGTTTTATTAACATGTGTCCCAGATTTGTCAATCTGTGGACAGAATTGATTTGACCACTTCCATTTTTGTACTTGGCATATATTAGAGTACACCAAGACAGTGTGAGGGGAAAGCAGCATCAGTTTTGCAAATGTATCTTTAATTAGGATTTCCAGCCCTACCACAGTCAGTGTGCCTAGGTCATTGCCACCACATTACACAATCATGAGGTGAGGAGCTTGAGAATTCACAATGAATTTAACCATACCCAGCAACTGATTAAACTTTAACACTCTCTAGCCAAACCAAGTAATCTGCACATTTGGCAAAGCAAAGTCCCTGTCATTACCTCTATTTTTTGCAGCCTCTTTAGCCCAATTGATATAACTGTGGCTTACAATCCATAGTCTAAGCATTTTGAAGTGAAGGAGCAATAGCAGTCAGAAGAAGACTGGAGCTGGATGAGGTTGTTTTCCAAAGGAAAAGCAATTAAAATTGAGGTGTTTCTAAAAAACAAAATAATAATAATATATGTCATTGAATGCTGTCAGCATGAAAGTGAATAAATTGGGTAGTGTGTTGGATGCCTCAGGAAAAAGTCTTAATATTGGCTGTTGTTTAAAAAAATAAATGTAATACAGACATTGATATGCTTGTAAATGAATGGAGTAAACCACACCTGCTGCACCTCATTTGGAAGGTGCATGTTCCCTCTAGAATGTGCTGTGAGTTTGTGACCTACTGGTTCCACTGGGTTGTTAGGTACACTGAGGTAAGAGTGTTTTGGGAGGACTGGTGTTAAAAAGAGAAAAAAAATTAAAGTTGAGGAGTGGACACAATTTAAGTAATGGCAAGCTTTAATTTCCAAATCAGGACTATGTAATAAACTGTAGTGTATTATTTAAATTAAAAGAATGAAGCTAGATATAGGTATGAACTCCTATTTCTTCATGATTTCTCTGTGATCATCGAGAATACATCGCGGAAACGTGCCTACAGGAACCGCGTTTTAAAAGAGAGGGAAATGGTTAACAGATTCTAACTATTCATAAGTGAAGCTAGAGTAGACTAAAATGAAAGGCATAATTTCATTTGCTGCCTTTCTCATTATGATAGAGTGGGAAGTTAAAGAGGTTGCCATTTAATAGTTGCTTTCAATGAGAGTGGTGTACCATTATTGATCTTAGTTTTTACAAATCTTAATCATGTCAAATCTATGCATAAAGTACTAAAGTGCTAAAAAAACAATGTTATCTACGAGCTCAATTCACTGGTATGCATATAACTTTTTATTTATTGAAAAAATGTACATTAGAAATTAAGATGTATCTGATGAACTGTATCTAGCTGAGGGTATGTGTTTAAAATGTTAGTACTATTCAAAATTACCACGAGCAATGCCTTTTTAACAATGACAATGTTTTAAATGCCTAAGCATTATGTGCAGAATAGATACATCTATATTATTTGCATTCTGGGAGTTGCAGTAGTTTTAGTCACGTTATTAAACAGGAGTACGGTAGTCATGAATAAAACATACAAACATGTGCTGTGCCTGTATATAAATTATAAATAGGCTCTGTTTTTGGTCAATTCTGGTGGGTTTTTTTCAGTGTTTTCAATACCTTAAAAACAGTGGTTATCAGTGGATACACATTTCTGTATGATTAAAAACAACAGAAACAGTGTTTTCTGGTGGTGTTTATGAAATCTTTTGCTTTTAATATTGCTTGCTTTCTGCACTGATAGTGCATGTGTACAGACAATGTGCATATGGGGTATATGAGGTCCGAATACAGTTTATAAATCAACCTCATTTTAGTACACCATACAATACTTCTTTAGTGAGTCTTTGGTCATGCACGCTTGTTGTTTCCTTCCCATGTAAATGTTCATCTATGAAAAGGCCCTATCAACCTTAGCACTTGAGACGGGCAATGCAAAAACAGCCAGCACACAATTTGGTAACTCTGGCCACTGACATAGATTTCCATGACAATACTATTGCACCTTAAGATTGCTATTCTCTGGGACAGGTTCTGCAACCTATGCATTGAACTGGAGACATCTGCCCTCAGTTATTAAAGCGGTCAAAAATGAAGCAGTACTTTTCAAAGTCCTGAGAAAATTACCCATTATGAAAGGGATCTAGAGCTTGTGCAGAGTACCTCGGCGAGGCTTCATTGACTTCAAATGCCATAGTTGGTGAAGGAACATTTCTATGCATCATTGCAAGCCATTTTTCATGCACCGTAAAATAACATTTCTTGAATTGCTCATCAACATTTCTTTGCTTACCAAGTGGCAAGAATTCTAACATGGAACATGTTGCAGTGCAAAAGTCACTAAAAGTGTTGCCTAGCCTACTCTCAAGGAAATGTTTCACGTTTATACCAATTACACTGAACACTTGGTAGACACGAGTGTTTTCAGACTCTAGTTTTTTGATTATGTCCCCTACAACAGTCATGTTTTCCTGTAAAAATCCAAGAACGCAGTAGAGTGTACTTATTTCACATCATTATCAATATGCGACCAAAGACCCTCACATTTCTTGCCTTTGGCATTATCACTAAGCAAATATTCTGTAAACGGTCACCACAAGGATGATATAGCATTCACAGCCTCTAGGACTGAGAACCACCTGCTAAATGACACAGTTGGGTTAACTTTCTTTGATGCCGCACAAAGCACAAAATGAGAAATATTCGCGTTTTAGAATGGACTCCAAAGTCAATAGCATTCTTTATTAACTCTGAAATGTATAAAGATGCTTTCAACATACCATTTAGCAAGTGGCAAAGATCTCTTACAGGGAAGCACTTCAGCTCAGGTATCAATTTTGACAGGTCATTACACAACTTTTTCATATACGTAGCTGAATTACTGCAAATACAAACAATATCACTCCAATCTTTGTTGAACTTTTTGCAGCAGCATTCCAAGTGACACTGCATTCCATGTTTTCTTAAAGTCTGGTGTAACGTCTTCACCACTATCCCAGATGCTTTTTGACAGCACTCTGTTTACATGTACCTGTCACTACACCTTGCATTGAATGTTTAAAGCCTGGAGTGTTTGGTAATACACCTACTATCAATAATGACTCAATAGAAAAGGGGGCAGATGTATGAAAGGTTTTCACCCATTCTCTGTCTGTGGGTAAATGTGATGGTACATATTGGGGAAGATTCTTATGAAACCAGCCAATGTACCTACCCCTGAAAGAATGAAATGTAGCCAAAAGTTCAAATGTGTTTTTGATATTTCCAGATTATCCACAGTTTCTAGAATAATTAAATAAAACCTATAAAAAAGGCTTCTAAACCCAGCATCTTTAGACCAAAGACCACAAAACTGAAAAAAAGCAAAAGGAAGAAGAAACAATATTTTAGTTGCATCCCTAAACAACAAAACACAAGCAGAATAATGTTAGCCCAGTCTTTCTTGCTGCTTCCTTGTATAACAATGTTACATTGTATTGGCCCCCTCAGGAAGAAATAAAAATGACTCTTTTACTCACCTTTTCCTTTCTTTGCATGGCATTTAGTTTTTAATTGCAAAGGTGCTTTTTCATTGTTTATATGTTTACACCGGTAAGGGCTATTTTCCTTTCGATAGGGTTTTATTAATTATTATTTGCTTAAACCTAAAACAGGATAGCCTAATTATAAAGTAGTAATACTTGTTAGGTATGTATTAGGAAGTGTTTGTCAATGTGGTTTTTAACTTATATGACTGGTTTGCATATGTTTAGATGGTGAGATATGTTTTTTGCTGGTTGCAGATAGTTATATGTGCAATGAGACTGTTGAGTTTACTTAAAGATACAGAGAACTATATATTTTTGGAAAGATGGCCAAAAGGTTTATATTTTTATGAAATCACATGAATGTTTCCATGGTAATCTATGTTCTTCAAGGCTATTGAAAATCATGTATATATAGTGAGAGTGGTGCATTTCTTTCAACATGCTGTGTTTAAAATTGGGAAGGGGTAATAGTTTAGAAAGTCTTTTGAGAGTTTGTGTGCTAGATTCAATTGCCATGTAACTTTTCTTTGAGAGATTCTGAATATATGTTTTAAAGACACAATAAATATTTGCAAAATGAATTGTGCTTTCAAATGGTGAGAATTTTTGATTTCAGTTTTAGAAACTTACTGATGCATGTGGACGCTGAGTAACAGAGCAATGTATACTCTTTAGAGAACCATGTATGCAATTATATATCAAGTGTGATATCTAGACTTATTCAATCACCCAGGTACTACACATGCACTCTTCCAATCACACAGGCACCAATTATGTACTCTTGAACTACACAGGCAACACCCATGCATTCATCCAATCACCCAGATAGTAGCAATATAGTTATTTGAATACACAGACACTAACTATGCAGGTATGGAACCACTGATGTAGTTCCTTTATACTCTGGGAATGATTTAGGCACTACCTATATTCTGAGGGAATTACGTAGGCACTATCTATGCTCTCATCCAATCATCCGAGGAGTATTGTTATACTCAACCAGAAACATATGTATTTATACGTTTTAGTGAGAAAAATCTACTCTTTTGGAACCATCTGGTGAATTACATATGTAACCTGTCACACACTATTTGCATGTACTTGGAAGAATAAGTTAGCAATATGCTGTAATACACATTATTGTGCAGATTCTTATATGGATTGTTTCTCAAAATTTCAGTCTGACACGCCTAAGTAAAAAAGTATTGAAACACTAAGAGGGATATTCACAAGGATCTATTGCCGAGTTAACGGCACTTTATCACAGCCAAAGTTGCGATAAACTTATCGCACCAATCACAAGCTGGTGTTAACAGCCCACAAGACCAGTTTACCCGCAATAGCAGCCGCAAAAAATATCGCCACAGATGACCCTCGCAACTATCTCTAATGAGATGGCGAGTAGGCGTTCCCGTGCAAAAAGCCGCGTCAACACCACTCCACATCTTTCACAACGACAAGTCAGAACTGCAATAAGAACACAAAAAAGGCGATAAGGCGCGTTAACAGCAGGACAATAACACCTGCTCTGACCTGGTGCAAAGTCGGGCCACAGCCTGCACCACAAAAGGGAGCCCTGCCCACAGCCACATCGGAGGGCAACAGATGCCATGGAGCCACTGGTCATGCGGCCCGAACATCCAGAGGGCCACAACACCCACCGCCACCACCCCAGGACCCCAACACCCATATGGAAACCCCCCGGACCACCACAGAGGCTGCGCAGACAAAGACAGCAGAGCCCAAGGAAATGCACCAGCCTCACAGACCCAACACCTGACAATGTCATTGCCCACTACAGGCACAAAAGGATAACCATCCTATGCATCCTGACCAACATCGCCCAACAGGCCGACGGCAACAACACAGCGGACAACTAACAACCCACCCCACACAAAGCTGCTGGCTGTGCTGTACCTGTTGGCCTCTGGTACCCCCAACCAACACTCGCCAGAGTCAGAGGAGTCTCACAGCCAGCCACATCCAAATCCCTCACACCTGTCCTGGACATCACCATCAGCCTGGTACCCCAGCCCCCACACATCCAACACAATGCGCAGGATCCGCTGGAGACCAAGCAAGGACCATATGCCATAGCTGGATGCACGCACCTGTTGGGTGCTATCCACAGCACACATGTCATACGTGTGCCCCCTGGTTACACAGCACACAATCACCACAACAGAAAGCACACGTCTCACATCAATGTGCAGGCAACATCTGAACACTGTGGAACCTGAACCAATCTCGCCTCCAAATACCCAGTCAGTGTGCATGGTCCCTTCAACCTCCGACAGTCCAGCAGCAACCAGCATTCACAGAATGGTACCAAGGAAATGCACAGCTCCTTGGCAAGTTCCAAATGAACACCCCACTCACCTCAACTCCACAATCATGCAACTCACAACCCTGGAAATGCACACGTCACAAAATCACAACCAACATGCAAAACAACATGCCCACCAACCAGACACAACAGAACAACTTACAATGGTAACCTGGGTAAGCCATGAACATGAGCCATCAACAGCATGTCACCTCAGCCACACACTAGCCCAATGTGGAGAGAGGTGGCAACCAGGCATGTGTGAAGGATGCAGAAGAACCAAGATTGGGAAAGTACACAATGACAAGAGTGGCGGAGATGTGCTGGATAGACCACAGTGTGCCAAACACACCCATATCCATGGCAACATACACCTCTGGTGTATGGAGTGTAGTGGACAGTGGACGCAGCCATGTCACCCCAGCCAGTGGGGGAGTTTGCAGAAATGTTGCCTGTTACGTGCCCCCATAAGCATGAGCGGGATGGCCCAGCGTATGCCAGGCCAGCGTAGGGGTGTGAATAAAAAGCACGTAGCCCTTGGTGTGGTCCTCTTCCGGAATGCCCAACGTGTCTGCCAGGGCGGCTCATCCCACCACGCCGCAAGGCCGATGCCGTCCTCATGAGTGGAGTTGCCTGCGATCCTGTGCGCCTGCCGTACCCTGGCCTGCAGGACCCCGAACCTGTCAGGCCCGCCCCTGCGTGGCCAGGCCACACTGATCACCTTTCGACACCGGTGTGTGTCAAGGAGGGCCCACAACGTGCCAGCGCAAGCTCCAAGACCGAGGCCAGCGACCTAGACAGCCTCTCAGACCATCATGTCCTCAACGACACAGGCCCGCTTTACTCCTTTCTCGTTGACTTACTCTACTGCCGGCTCCGGCCTCCACCACGGTCAAGTAGGTCACACATTTGGAACTGAGTCTTGATTACACCATGGCAGTGAACATTATTTAAGGCAGAGTTCATGTCACTATACTCCCTTCGATGTGGTGCCACCAAGTCTGTACATAGCATCACAACCACACGTGTCTGTGGGCCCACGTGGACTACTGCCTCCGGCCAATGCTGCGCAAGAGTAGGTCACAGATTTGGAGCTGAACATGGATTATTCAAAGGCAGAATACATATCATCGCAAGCAAGGCAAGGTGTAAGAGGATGATGCGTTGCAGTCCGGAGGGAATAGGTTCATCGTTACGGAGGTGATCGAACACTACTGACAACTGCCCTGTTGGCACTAACTCTGTGCATTGCGAGCCAATGACAGGTGGGTGTGGGCCACTTCTGACCACTGCCTCCGGCCTATATTGTAATTTAACAAGGGTACCCCTAAATTAGATTTCCTATCCTAGGGTTTTAAAGCAAAAATTTTTTGAACAAAACTATATAGGAAACAATTCAACAAAGGTAATGCACAAACAATCAAACACTTCAGTTTTGAACCCCTATTGGTTGAATATGACAACTAATACACGTATTTTTTCATTAACTCATTTTATTTCTTACTTTCTTGTTCTCATTTTTATATATATATGTATAGCTCTTCTTTATACATATTCTGTATCAAAATCATTATGTCATATCATATTCGTGTAGACACTTGTGCTTCTACTATACACAGAAATTCCAAAAGGAGACAGAAAAACAATGAAAAACAGAAAACAACATAGGAAATAATCATTGGTTATGGCTAATGCTTGATTCTACGCGCGTTTCGGCGTTCAGCCTTCTTCAGGTGGCCATAATTCTGATACCTCCTACAATAAGAGAAACAAACTATAATTGTCTGTACATACCATAACAAACTAAAGTGCATATTAGTAATTCTAAAAATCCTATCTTAATTTACAACTATTTACAAACATATATCGATTTTTATCTTTGTACAAATTCCTATACATATTATTTACAAAAGATCGGACAAAGTCGATCTCATTCATTTCCAATTCACTTTAGCGGTCTGCAGTATTCCAAAAACAACCATTACAGTTCCTGAGTTGAAAAAGTCCAAAACATCCGGATATATCTAGTGGTTAATATGCCTTTTCAATCTATATGAGACGGTAAAGTCAATCCATCTACTATTTATATTATTTATACGGTTACTTAAGTACTATTTTTAATAATTATAAATGTTTATAATTTTCTCGTAACCTGGTTTAGAATCTATATAGGACAAATATTATAGCGAAAATGTAAATGAAGTTCATTGGGTTTCTATTTACTCGCTATACATACAGTCGTGTCTGCATGTTTTATTTCATTACCTTATTATTTTGTATACATGCCGCTGACTGATTTTCACTAGCTGGGGCGTTTTGGCAGGTCTGTCCACCTAGTACCGGGATGCTTTATTACTGTTAAGGGACGTGTTAGTACCAAAAGCTCTGCAACAGAATAAAAATAGAGATGGTATAGATTTTTTTTGCAATTTATTTTTTTATTTTTTTATCTTTTTGATCCGAATCTGCCTACTTTGTGTATATAGCACTGGCCAACGTACTCTTAAATCTCCGCGTATTTCCAATGGACTCCAGGTAGAAATTCCTGCCAACCTAAGGTGCATCAAACGAGTCGGTACTTTTCAGACTTGAGTTCTTGTGCTGTATAGAAAAGAGCACCATATCTATGTTTTAATGTTTATTTGATTTGCTTTTTAGTTCCTTTATAGGTATAACTAGATCTTACTAATAACTTGTGAATTCCGTATGTTACTTACTCAAAATCTAATAACGTTTCACCAACCCGCGATGATCAAATTTCTACCGTTGGATTTTAAATGTGCGGGTGAGCCACTGGTATTTAACAGATGTAGCAACGCGTGTTGAAAGAAGCTCACTGAAGAGCCAATATTGCCCTTCAATCTGAAAGAGAACACAACATCAAAGTTCCTTAAAGTTAATGTCTTGTAGTGGGGATATCAGTAACTATTTCTTTTAGCTTACGATTATTCTATAATACTTACTTGACAAAGTGTAAACATTCAGCATTGGGACTGTCCCATCTGAACCGCGACGTGTGCGTAAGTCGTTCGTTTTTTTTTGGGAAAGACGTGCAGTAACGTCATCTAAAAAAGAATGTGTACATCTCGGTAACTACCTTTAAATGCCCCACGTTCAAAGAAACAGAGGGCGAAACCCCTTCCATATTTACTCTTTACCGAAAGGCCGATTTACACTCACCAAATCAGCGTTGGGGCTGTCCCATCCGAACTGCGGCGTGTGCGTATGTCGTTCGTTTTTTTGGGGAAGACGTGCAGTAGCGTCATCTAAAAGAGAGTGTGTACATCTAGGTAACTACCTTCAAAATGCCCCACGTTCAAAGAAACAGAAGGAGAAACCCCTTCTATATTCACTAGTTACCGAAAGACGGATTTACACTCACCAGGTCATCTTCAGTCTCTGCTCATCCAACTTCAGGAAATCGTATCAGTGTACAAACGCCGCCGATGATTGGGAACTCTGCTATATTTCGCAAGCCCTCCTACCATTGGTCAATTTCAATCCGAATTGACCTATCGTGCACTTCATAGCAATAGTATCTATTTGCATATTAAAGGCGTATGCACATACAGCTGGGTGAGGACAAACACTGATATTTGTGGTAGAAAACCACTTAAGGTCTAACCAGGAAGGAAAACCAATCCCGCCATTGGTCAATTGTAGTCTGACCTGAAAGTCACTCACCTACTTTTCAATGGTGATATTCGTGAATAGGCTTAAAGGGGCAGGTACTTATTTCTACGTTCTCTTCCTAGTTAGAGCAAACAAATGCATCTACATTGGATGGAAACAGGATAAAACAATCGTGTCAACAAATAACGAGGTTTTTTAAAACCATGTACACTGATATCTGTGATAGAAAACCACTTAAGGTCTAACCAGGAAGGAAAACCAATCCCGCCATTGGTCAATTGTAGTCTGACCTGAAAGTCACTCACCTACTTTTCAATGGTGATGCTCGTGAATAGTCTTAAAGGGGCAGGTACTTATTTCTACGTTCTCTTCCTAATTAAAGCAAACAAAGGCATCTACATTGGATGGAAACAGGATAAAACAATCGTGTCAACAAATAACGAGGTTTGTTAAACCCATGTATATTATTTGTACTATGAAATTGCAGATTGCATAAATATCTAAAGAGTAATATCTGCGTTTTAGAACATTTCTCCACTCGTTGGACCATGACTTAAAACTCTAAACATAGGGACACTGTATATTGGTGTTGATATCATACCAAATCCATACGTTTATTATTGGTCATATTAGTTGTTATTTCAGTAATGTAGATGGTATCAGGCTAGTTATTATAACGGATAGCTTGGCTCCATGGGATCTCGTTATTTAAACCTCTTTTGTATGTGTCTAGCGAGAATATACAAAACACCTCTCTTCTTTTGCGTATCTCCATGTCTTGTATTCCACTAGTATTGATTTTCTCTAAAATCAACCATTTTATGTTCTCTGTGGTATGATTAAAATCAATAAAGTGCTGTACTAGTGGTGCCTGTAGTTTTTTCGTTCTAATGGCTGACCTATGTTCCGTTAAGCGTGTCGCCATTGATCTTGATGTTTCCCCTACATAGGTTTTATTACAAGGGCATTGAATTGCATATATTATATTGGTGGTTTTGCAATTTGTTAAGCTCTGCAATTCTATTTCAACTCCATTGATGGAGTATTGCTTTACCTCTAGGGCAGACTTGCAGGCAAGGCATGACATACATCTATAGTTTCCTTGGACGGCAGACAAACCTCCAATGGTAGTTTGTATAGAAGTGGTTGTTGGTTTATGCATGCGGGACCTTGTTACTAAATCCTTCAGGTTTTTTTTTTTTCCGATAAGCAAACATTGGTTTTGGCAGGGGATTTGAGTGATTTCTTGTGGCATTCAAAATGTGCCAGTTTGAGTTGACGATTTGGTGCACGGACTCATTCATGGTTGAGTGTCTCATTACCATTACCAAGCGTTTTTGCTCTTTAGGTGGTTTCTTACTCAACAGGCATTGACGATCAAAATAGCGCGCTCTTTTAAAAGAGTCACGCACTAGCCTCCTGGGGTAACCTCTGGCTATGAATTTCGCCTTCATAATCTCCGATTGTTTGTCATAGTCCACTATATTGGTGCAATTCCTCCGGAGACGAAGGAATTGCCCAAAGGGGATGGTCGCTTTCTGTGCTCTAGGATGATAGCTCGAAAAATGCAAGAGCGTGTTCCTTGCTGTGGGTTTGGTAAACAGATCCACCACTAGCTGTTGTCCAATAGATTTAATGGTTACGTCTAGAAATTCAACTTTACATTTGTTACTGACAGCTACAAAACGGATATTTGGATCACAAAGATTTAACCAGGAAACAAATTCCGTTAGATCGTCCTCTGTCCCATTCCAAATGTAAAAGACATCATCTATAAATCTAGACCAGCTAGTGATGGATTCACTAAATGGTGCAACTTCGTTATAAATGAATTGATGTTCATAATGCGCCATAAAAATGTTTGCTACCGTTGGAGCACAGGAAGCTCCCATGCTTACTCCTTGGGTTTGTTGGTATAGTTCACCATTAAATTCGAAGGTATTTTCTTGGAGTATGATGTATATTTAGATAGTGTCTCTGTTGCCGATCCAATAGTGGTCACTATGGGCCTGTACGGTGGATTAGTGACATTTTTATGGATCTTGGGAATCCCGTATATTGCGGCCATTTTTGGTTTGGCTACATTTAGGAAAATCCATTCTTGTTCACAGATAGCTCCTTCTTCTAAACCTTTTTTTGTTAGGTCTCTTATTAGTTTGGATACTCTTTTGGTCGGATCGACACTTATGGGGGTGTAGTGGTTTTTGTCAGACAGCATCATAGTCATGTTAGTGACATATTGGTCTGTATCCATTAACACTATACCTCCACCCTTGTGAGGAAATATGAATTTTTATGATCAATTGTGTCCCCTATCTTAGACCCCAACGGCTCCATGTACATGCTACAAGTACATGTATGTTCCCTCCACTTCAAGCTATGAAGACGCAAATACATATGCGTCCAACGTTAACATGTCCTCTTTCAGATCCACCATGAATGGGTCGGATATTCCGTTCCTAAGTATGCCTTGCCACCGTCTTTATATGGTATACTTTTCACGTTTTTCAGCTCTGGCAAGGTAGGCCCTGAATTCTGCCATCGAGCTTTTCCTGCCTTCTGCCTCTGAATGCTCCAGCCTGGACCTGTATCTGTATCCATGACCTTTGTCTTACTTCCTGCGCGGCTAACGGTGCCTGGCCCGGCCTGTTGCCTGCCAAGACTGTATTCAGCCTTCAAGTTATCTGCTCCGCTCCTCGAGAAATGCATTCCTATCTAGTAGTTTAGGTAAACATCCTTCCAGCTACAGAGCAAAGGGCCCGGCCTTACTGTCTCCGTGCAAGTAATTCATGGCTTCTGTTGCCATGGTAGGCCCATGCCCCCTCGCATCACATGTAGACACGTAGACACTTATACACGCACTAGTAGTCAGTATAGGATAGCCTCTGCCTGAGAGACCTTTCCTTCCAGATAATACAGTTCCTTAAACACAAGATATTAGATACGATTTGGGATTAGGTTGTTCTGACATCCCAGACTTCTGTCTCCTCATGTAGGGCTAAATGTCAAGTTCCCTTCACCCTCCAGTTACACGTCAATCACACGTCATGCTACTGTGCGCGCATCTCTGCCATATATTTCTGCTGACTTTGCAGGATTCACTTATGGATCCACCCACCTGTGTCATCATCAGAATGACGTTTCTAGTACACGCCCTCATGCACGCCTATTGTAACGCCTTTTTCATTACGTATGTGTATTTTTATCTCTCTTCTCAGTTGTCACGCCTTCTGCATATGTCTTTACTGTAATGCATTTACTATATATATGATAACCTGTCAATAAAGTATTGCTCTATCCCTTCCCGAACCTTCGTGGTGACGGAACCCGATTGCCTGGTTCGAACCAATTCCTTTGTAAGGAATAAACCCATTTTAAACCCTCAAATACCACGGATTCTGCCTCTTTTTTTTACTGAGTTATTCTTATTGAATTTTACCGCATAAATTAAGTCTAGGTAATTAAAATTTACCACATAATTGGCGCCCGAACAGGGACACCTCTCACACCCCACGCGCCGGAGGTGCGTTGCAGACCCGGTCTCCTGCCACAGCCGGACGGACAACAACGCGTACCCGCAGGATTTCCTGTATCTCCCTCAGGCCAACGGGGGTGACTGAGGCTGCGATCAACACCCAGACGAGGCGGTGAGGAGTGCGGAGGATCCCGACCAGAGCCTAGCTGAGAGAGCAAGATCCGAGGTATACAGAGGCCCACCAGATTCCGAAGTTCCGAAGTATCTACGTCACGAGTCGAGTCCAGTCCAGTCTGGTCTAGTCCAGTCCAGACTTCCGAGGCCTTCTGTTCCGTTCCGTGCTTCCCGGTGAGTACCGTTGCTGGGGACGCATCTAGACGTGCGCATTGGTTTGTGCCGGTCAAGACGGGTTTGGGTACACAGACCTGGTCTGCACTGTTTCAGCAGTGTATCTGTACTGTTTAGCAGTACATCTAGTATTATGCAGTTAACTCGTTTTTTTTCTAATTATCATTGTTCGTTTCAAAGTGTTTTAATATGTTTTAAATGTCGTGGTATGAGTGATTGTTCGATCTTCATTACTGTGTTTATTGTATTAATTGTGTTCAAGTCCGAGTAAGAACCAAGTAGCAAGGTTCAAGATGCCATTATTCTCGAAACTAAGACAGATAAAAACTAGAAAAGGGATACTCGAGGAAGCCGTTCCCATTCCACCTAGGGACACTCCAGGGTACTTTATGTACCATAAGCATGGCCTAGATGCCGTATTATATCTTGAATTGTGGGTAGACTACACCAAGGATTTAGCAGAGAATCAGAGATGGCCCGTTGCTGGGACATGGGATGCAGATTGCATCATGAGAGTATAAGAAGCATTATGGAAAAAGAAAGCCAGACAGTCACAGAAAGATGCCATTGAATTATGGCGTAAAGAATCGCATAGACGCACAGAGAAAGCGCTCAGAAAAGAAGAGAAAAGTAGGGAGGATTCAGTCAAAGCCCGAGAAAATGTATTAATTGAGGAAGGTATCCGAGTAAAAGCAGAACAAGTAGACAGACAACGAAACACTCTTATGAATGGTATGTATCCTCTTCTGGCCGAGGGTTTACCTAAGGCCACCCTGGAAGTACCAAAAGATCTGCCACCTCCATTGCTTCCGACTAAATTGCACCCCAAGACCGCAAAGGACATTTTCCTTTCTTCCTATTTAGACGATGTAGCCCCCGAATATGTTAATACTCCGCCGCCACGCACACCACCTGCTAATGGCGCTCGACCCCGAGATAATCCGCCCCCGCTTCTGCAGCAACATACTCCTCAGTCCGTTCAAAATCTTCCGCCCGTTCCTCCACTTCTTCCTGCACCTATTCTTCCTACCTTACACCCAACGAATCCTTTTGGACCTAGCACCTCAGGAGGTGCGACAGGAAGTTTTCATACGCCGCCATCAGTGCGTCGATTGACTTATAGGGATTTAGCACACCAACGTACACCTCAAACAGCGAATTATGACATATTTAAAGAGCCTCTTACAGATTGTAGATATGATCCAGTACCAGGTAAAGACGACAGAATGATGCTATCATCAGTACGTCTACGACGAGTTGCGAACTATTTAATGATGCTACCAGGAATGATTGAACATCTAGATAAAATATATCACTTTGTCCAAACAGGGCAAGGTCCTGAAAGTATTGGCGAGGCCATGGCATACCAGAAAGTGGACACGCAAAAACTGTTGTTACGCTTCTTTATAAACTGCTTGATAAGACACAGAGATAGGCCAGGTGTAGACGCGGAAGAAATGAGAGCACTTAACAAATGGGGCCAGAATATAGCAGACGGAAAACATGATAAACAAAATAGTATAGAAAGTATGTACCGAAGGATCAGAAAAACAGTAGAACAAATCTGGGAAAGAGAACAGCCTGAAAGAGAAACAGATGCAGATAAAACCGAGTCCTCAGGGGATGAGGAACAACTAGAAATGGCAGCAGGACAATTGCAACTACCAGCTAGAGAAACGATAGCTTATGTAGGTAAGGGAAGATCCTTCAATAATTCAATACGTCCGATACGTCCAGAAAGTAAGAGAATTTTTCAAGCAGCTATGTCAAACCCAAAGACTCCTGAACATTTGTTTCAGGCTACTGATAGAATACTTCAAGAACGAATGGGGTACCATGTACTCGATTCTATGGATGAACAAGAATTAGCCAGGTCAGCAGTACAATGGGCTGACAGTCCTGATAAATATAGTGATGACGCGCTAGTACATACGTTTTTGAATCTTTCAGCAGACGAACAGCGTTTAGCTGGTATATACATGATACAACATCTCCTAATATTGTACAAAGGCCAACACTCCGATCCTGGTCCCCTACCTGATATATTGATAGAACTACTGATGAATAAATGGAGAGGTCTAGGTACCGATCTAATTAAAGTAATTCTAGAATATCGACACAGATATAGTGCCTTTCTGTGTCCAGAGCATGATCCAGCTCCCTCCATGGAAAGAAAGACGTATTACTTAGACAGACAGAATCCCTTACGCGAAGTGCACCCAATTAGAAATGATGATAATACTTTTAGACGCGTGTTTGTGTACACGCCTATAACTAAAATAGAACTATTGGAAATGAAAAAATTAGTGCCCAGCCATGACAGAGATCCAGCAGGTTTCCACCGTGAAATAAAGGACATGTTACTCATGGGTGATTATACCTATCCTGACATTATGAAAATATTGAAAGTATTATTGCCTGCCGGTATTTACGAGAAACTCAAAGAAAAAGAGTGGGAGGTGGGAGAACAAAAGATTGATTGGACAGCATTGGAAAACGAAGAAAATGCCCGAACTGCAGGCCTAGGGCTTGGAGACAAAACTAAAGCATTACCAGGATTATTAGTACAAGTATTGCCACGTTTATTAACTACGAAAAAGGAAGACTGGGGAGCAATCTCAGCTTGCAAACAGAAACCCGATGAAGACACTAGTGATTTTTATTCCCGATTTGAAAAATGTTTCGGTATTAATAGCGGCCTGAAAGCAAGTAGTGATTCATATCCACATCTTTTTGTAACAAAATTAGTCGAAAATTCCTTGCCCCAGGTTAAGAACAGAGTATTGAAAGTAGAGAGCTCTTGGCAAGCAAATACCCCGTCACAAATGTTACAAATGTTACAGTACCACCAGAATAGAATTAGAGAAGAACAAGAACACGAACAAAGACGTATGAAAGACACGAAAATGAAAATGCTCGTCGCCCAGTCAGTTCCAGCTGACAGTCATAAAAAGGGTGCGACACAGTCCAACAATTCAGCAGTTCCTGTCAAAGGGACATGCAACTATTGTAAACAGCCAGGTCATTATATAAACGATTGTGCAGTTCTGAAACATAATATCTCTACGGGTAAAACTAAGGAGAGACCACGTCCACCTAGACAGGATCAGATCCAACAACAAGTACCTCAGAATTTACAGCCTACGCAAGCTGCACAACAGACCGTAGCGGTACCACAGCAACAGCCAATTGCCGCAACACAAAACATGACACAACAGATGTACCAGTATGCACAAAATGATTATCCCGATTATCAGCGATACACATGAAACAGCCTAGAGAGGGAAGTTGGCTTACCCCTTATTGAGGTTCCCGTAGATCAAGAGGGTCCTTATGTACATAGTCAAGTATTAGGGAAAGACAGAAAGTTTTTAATTGATACAGGGGCAAGCAGAACAACTATAAGTCACGACGAGGTTCCAGGGGCACCCCTCTCAGGCTCACAGAATGTTTCCCTTGGATTTTCAGGAAAGCCTATTGTTAATGAAGTATCGCAACCTCTTCCTCTTGCAGTTGGTCCATTGACACGGACTACAGATCTATTGCCTACAAAATCATGTCCAGAAAACTTGTTAGGTATAAAGACACTGAAAGCTCTAGGAGCTGTAATATGTTGTTCCCCGGAGGGGGTACGACTATTTTTGCGTGACTTTAAAGGTCACTATGTATTTAGAGACATGGATCACCGGTTACAGAACGTCCCTGCACATTTATGGGCACAAGGCCCCACTGATGTAGGTTGTATGCATATTACACCATATCGAGTCACACTCAAAGCAGGAGTGGTATTACCACGAATCCGACAATACAAGTTACCTCCAGATGCTGTAGTGGCTTTGCTGCAAATCATTGACGAGCTCATTGCACAAGGAGTGGTTGTGGAAACCGACTCCAATGTATGTAATTCTCCTATAATTCCGGTTCTTAAACGAACTGATCCAAAGGCACCCCCAGTTTATCGATTAATTATTGATCTGCGCGAATTAAATAAATGCATTGTACCACAATATCCCGTGGTTCCAGATATCTCTTCATTATTGACAGCTATAGATTCAGAAGCAACGTTCTTTACTGTAATTGACCTCAAGAACGCCTTCTTTAGCGTCCCAATCGATCCGGAAAGCCAATATTTGTTCGGATTTAGTTTAAATGGACGAAGCTTCAAATTTGCACGCGCACCTCAAGGATTCACAGAAAGCCCCAGCATCTATAGCCAAGCACTGAAAAGACAACTTGACAGTATCCACATGCCTGTTAACACTGCCCTGCTTCAGTATGTCGATGATCTGCTGATCACCGCCCGAAGCGAACCCGAATGTGAAAAAGCATCACTGACGGTTTTACATTTTCTGGCCGACAAGGGGCACAAGGTGTCCCCTTCGAAGCTGCAATTCTGTGTTCAGCAAGTTGTGTACCTTGGGCACTTGCTGTCCAAGGGGGGGAGACAGCTCACACCTGACCGCATCCAGTTAATTGTAAACATGCCACCACCCAAGACACAAAAGGAGGTGCGGGCCTTCATAGGTCTCACTTCGTACTGTAGACAATGGATTCCCCAATATGCATTTCTAGTAAAGCCACTCATTCAGTTGACAACCCAGGAGGCAGCAACTTCGACTGTCCTCCCTTGGACTCAGGCACATACACAAGCTTTTGAAGACTTCAAGAAAGCCTTATGTCAAGCACCTGTTTTAGCGACACCATGTTACAGTAATCCTTTTACACTTTTCGTTACAGAACGCGAAGGTACTGCCTTGTCAGTACTCACTCAGGAACAAGCAGGTTCACACAAGCCGTGTGCTTACTTTTCTAGCACATTAGATCCAGTAGCTCAGGCTCTGCCTACGTGCCTGAAATCAGTCGCAGCGACAGCTTTAGCGATCAGACAAAGTGATTCCATAGTATTAGGACATCAATTGACAGTGCAAGTTCCACATTCCGTGGAAGTTCTTTTAAACCGAACTCAGACTCAGCACTTGACTATAGCACGACTGACAGGTTACGAATTAACATTGTTTCAGCCACACATAGAAATCAGACGCTGTAGTACATTAAATCCTGCCACACTTTTGCCATTAAGTGGAACAGACCCATTGGCACATGATTGCATTGAAGTCATTACTATTACGACGAAACCCAGACAAGACTTGACAGACGTTCCATTTCCAGATCCAGACCTGACACTTTATGTGGATGGTTCATGCATGAGAACAAGTACAGGAGAATTAGTGGCCGCTTACGCAGTCACGACAGACACCGAAGTTATTGAAACAAATTGTATTGACACATTGTCAGCTCAAGCAGCAGAGCTCATCGCTCTGACACAAGCCTGTATTCAAGCCAAGAATAAAAGAGTCAACATATACACAGATTCACGTTATGCATTCGGAGTTGTACACGACTTCGGAGTCCTTTGGCGAGAGAGAGGTTATTTAACTTCTCACGGTGCCAACATTCAACACGGTCCCCTCATTCAAGCTCTGTTAGATGCAATACATCTGCCTACCTCGATATCTATCATGAAGTGCAAGGCTCATACAAAAGTCACCGATATCATTTCCCAGGGTAACGACCTAGCAGACCGAACAGCTAAGCAAACAGCACAGAATAGAACTCATACAACTGACTTGACAAAGACAATAGTTCCGACACCGACACACTGCATGACAGTTAGGGATCCCGCCCTTGATGTAATTGACATACAGACACATGCTACACCAGAGGAAATCAAGAAATGGACTGAACTAGGAGGGATCCAAACAGATCAGGGATGGATGACGAAGGGAAAATCTACATGGTTTCTCCCCGACTCAATGGTTCAAGTTATCATTAACACAATACATAGTCCAGCACATCTAGGAGAGAAAGCTATGTTAGACAGTATTCAAAACATTTGGTTTAATAAACACTTACGAGCTGCAGCCAAACAGAAAGTGCGTACTTGCATGATTTGTTGTCAGTTCAACCCAGGTAAAGGCGTTCCTGTAGAGCAAGGTGGATTTCAACCTCCTGATCACCCTTTTGAAGTCCTCCAGATGGATTATATCCAGATGGAACGTTGTCGAGGATTCAAATATGTCCTCGTAGTTGTATGCGCTCTTTCCCGTTGGACAGAAGCATATCCAGTCTCAGATTACACTGCCCCGACCACTGCCAAGCAGCTGGTTCGTGAATTCTTCCCACGGTATGGTTTGCCCCGTATCGTGTACTCAGATAATGGCCAACCGTTCTCATCCGAGCTAATGAAACACATTTCACTCCTGTTAGGCTATCAATGGAAATTCCACTGTGTCCGGCATCCCGAGGCAGCAGGTCTCGTGGAACGTCATAACCAGACTCTGAAAATTCGACTTTCTAAAATCTGTAGAGAGAAAGGCGTCGACTGGATAGTAGCCTTACCAGTTGCACTCTTTTACATGAGAATGATAGCACATTCTCGAACAGGGCTATCCCCGTACGAGGTGGTCTTCGGTAGGCCACCAAATATGTGGGGGACGCCTATACCTCGTAAAATCACTGATGTTGATTGTAATATGCTGACAGATTACCTTGCTTCCTTGATGTCTGCACTACAATCTTGCCGTTCACAGGTAGCTGCAGCCTTTCCCGACAACACCGAGGTGAAGCCCCATGAAGTGGTTCCCGGAGATTTTGTTTTCATAAGAAATTTCGACAGGAGGAGCCCGCTGGAGCCTCGCTGGCAAACGCCGAAATTAGTACTTCTGACCACGAGGACAGCAGTGTAGGTCGAGGGTCGCAAGGGTTGGCTACACTCGAGCCATATCAAGAAATTTCATGGACTGCCTTCTGATTTGAACTCTCAGCCCTACCCTCCTCCACAGACTGATTCAAAACTCCCCCTGGTCGAGAAAACCGCTGCCCAAGAATACAAACTGAAACTAAGGTCTAGCAAGTCAGACAATTTGATTGTTTAAGTCCTCTCTTAGGTGAATCGGTTAAATTAGTCTCTGACATGTATCCTCTAGACCGAAATCGAGAGAGAGATAGACAGAAACAGCTCAAGAAACGTGCATATTGTAAATCACTTCATAGTCACTGTATCGTGACATTGTTGATTATGTTTTTCCTAAATCTTCTGATTATTGCTGCAAGTATACTATTGCACATATACTATCCTATCTTCAAGCTTGCTCATTCTGCTTTCAATGTCACTTCCGAACACTCTTTTAGTGAATTACCCCCACATGAGTTGCCCTATAGACTTGCGCTGCGCAACAACACATTCATTAGTATGTTACATCACTCCCATCAGGCCAGCAACGCTACAAATTGTTGGATATGTGGCCGACTCCCTCCCTATCAGAAATACAAGGGAGTTCTGCCTCTCTTTCCGTATCCATTCACACACAATGGTTCCTGTGGAGCATGGTTTAGTTTGACTAATTCTTTAGATTCAAATACCGTAGTTTACCAGAGCAACTGGGTATGGGGAAACCTGAACTTAGTTTTGCTTAACGCCTGCTACCCTAACAAGGAGGGACTCCCCAAAAGGACAGGAACTGATCTAGAAAATGAAGTATATGGATTAGGTAACTTTACACTTAACCTCATGATTCTGAATGTTGAATCCGAAGCTGCACTAGTCTTGCCTGCTATGTCCGTATTACCAGTCAAAGGTGAATTATGTATAAGAAAGAATGGTTCAGTACACCTGGGTCATAGTAAATGTACTACTGTGATCGAATTCAGTGATAAAGGCAAGTCTACATTTAGAGCTTCCCGTCATTCCTACTTCATTTGTGGTCATACATATATACGTTTACCTCTAGATTGGGATGGTACCTGTTACATTGCATTCCTTCTGCCACCTGTTTTCCTAGCCCCTCCTGATTATCATAGAAATACCCATCTAGTACACAATAGACCCCAGAGAGATCTCCCGATTGTCGACTACACTGAAACAGCATGGGAACAATATACAGACTTCAATAAAGGTCTCTTTCCCTACATAGGTGTTGTCTTTAATAGTAAACTGATACGCAGATTAACCAGAACCCTTTAAGCAGTAGTGAATGAAACTACCTCCGCCCTAGGCAACTTAACAGAGGAGCAGTCTGCAATGCGGATTGTTGTTCTCCAAAATCGTCTTGTCCTTGACGTCATCCTGGCGGATAGGGGCGGAGCCTGTAGAGTCATCGGATCAAGTTGTTGTGTTTTCATTCCAGAAAACGCGCCATCCGTATATAAAGCCATAACTCGTCTTCATAAGATTGCAAGCCAGATACACCAGAATCCAGGCACCTGGACATGGTCCGGTTGGTTCTGGAGCGTGTTGTCAGCCTGGGGATGGAAAGTCCTATCCTTCCTAGGTATTGGCCTTCTCATAGTATTCAGTTGCTGCCTGTGTCTACAATGTGGACCAGCGATTTGCGGCCTGTGTGCCACATCATGTATTCCACGTTCAAGTTCTAATTCAAAATCCCGGAAGAAGAAAGAAGAGCAAATGATGTTACATGAACAGATTGATGGATTCCTGAGGATCGATATCTCATGAAGGGTCCGTAGGGGACAAGGAGGGAATGAGGAAATATGAATTTTTATGATCAATTGTGTCCCCTATCTTAGACCCCAACGGCTCCATGTACATGCTACAAGTACATGTATGTTCCCTCCACTTCAAGCTATGAAGACGCAAATACATATGCGTCCAACGTTAACATGTCCTCTTTCAGATCCACCATGAATGGGTCGGATATTCCGTTCCTAAGTATGCCTTGCCACCGTCTTTATATGGTATACTTTTCATGTTTTTCAGCTCTGGCAAGGTAGGCCCTGAATTCTGCCATCGAGCTTTTCCTGCCTTCTGCCTCTGAATGCTCCAGCCTGGACCTGTATCTGTATCCATGACCTTTGTCTTACTTCCTGCGCGGCTAACGGTGCCTGGCCCGGCCTGTTGCCTGCCAAGACTGTATTCAGCCTTCAAGTTATCTGCTCCGCTCCTCGAGAAATGCATTCCTGTCTAGTAGTTTAGGTAAACATCCTTCCAGCTACAGAGCAAAGGGCCCGGCCTTACTGTCTCCGTGCAAGTAATTCATGGCTTCTGTTGCCATGGTAGGCCCATGCCCCCTCGCATCACATGTAGACACGTAGACACTTATACACGCACTAGTAGTCAGTATAGGATAGCCTCTGCCTGAGAGACCTTTCCTTCCAGATAATACAGTTCCTTAAACACAAGATATTAGATACGATTTGGGATTAGGTTGTTCTGACATCCCAGACTTCTGTCTCCTCATGTAGGGCTAAATGTCAAGTTCCCTTCACCCTCCAGTTACACGTCAATCACACGTCATGCTACTGTGCGCGCATCTCTGCCATATATTTCTGCTGACTTTGCAGGATTCACTTATGGATCCACCCACCTGTGTCATCATCAGAATGACGTTTCTAGTACACGCCCTCATGCACGCCTATTGTAACGCCTTTTTCATTACGTATGTGTATTTTTATCTCTCTTCTCAGTTGTCACGCCTTCTGCATATGTCTTTACTGTAATGCATTTACTATATATATGATAACCTGTCAATAAAGTATTGCTCTATCCCTTCCCAAACCTTCGTGGTGACGGAACACGATTGCCTGGTTCGAACCAATTCCTTTGTAAGGAATAAACCCATTTTAAACCCTCAAATACCACGGATTCTGCCTCTTATTTTTACTGAGTTATTCTTATTGAATTTTACCGCATAAATTAAGTCTAGGTAATTAAAATTTACCACACTTGTCGCAACTTTTGATGGTAATATCTGTGTTATTTTTAAGTTTCACAAGGGCTTGATATTCCTCACGAGATATGTTATATTTGGGCGCTGGAATAAATTTTGTGGCTGCTGTAATTTTGTTGAATACCACATGTTCAAAAATGGCCACCTCAGGTCCCACCTGTTCAAGTGTCGGAGTAAATGTGGATGGGGGTGCTAGCCCTGATCTATTAGGTGTACTTGATATTTGTTGGGGTCTATCCTCAAAGAAAGCCCGTAATCTGATCTTACGAAAGAACGAGATGAGGTCTTGGAATAGCTCAAACTTATTTGTTTTGGTATGTGGGATGAAAGATAACCCTTTTGTTAGCATAGACTCAGTCTGACTATCAATATCGATGGTACTTAAGTTAAAGATGGGAATTTGGTTCATTCGCGCCAATAGTGGGCATGTCTGGTCGTCAGTACCTGGAGGATCATCCTGATAGAAATTCTGTGCTTGTGGATAATTGTATCCCTGCTGGTAATTGCCCCGTTGACGTCGTTGGTACCTGGGCCGCCATCTGGTTCTTTGGGTTCCTCGCCGGGCTAAAAAACCAGATCGATCGCCCCTATTATCACCTCGGGCCTGACGGCCTCCAGTGTTGGCTTGATATTGGTTATAGCCCTCTCCTTCTGAGTCTGATGTATCCGAGAAGGTTACTATTTTCTTGGTGAACCTGTCATTCCTAGGCTGAAATTGATCTTCCTCAGCCGGCAGTTGTTGGTAAAAATTATCTGCCAAATACGGATACATTTTTTCTTGAGTGGTATATCTCACATCTTTCTTGAGCTTCTCTGTTTTTCGTTTCATTAGGTATTCATGGTAGGATAACATCTCTATTTCTACCTCTTCTAATTTCTTTTTCGCTTCCTCAATTGCCTGGTCATTTTTGATTTTATTTTCTAGCTCCTGGATTTCCTCCATTAATGTTTGTATCATCTCTTTAGATGTTTCCACAATGAGGATCATTAAATCCCGGGAACATCTATTTGCTATATGTGACCAGCGTTCTAGGAATTTTCGGATTTTTACAAAAAGACTTGGGATATTCCTCACCCTTAGTCCTTGCGGGATGACTCCTACCTTTAAGTACTCCAACATGAAATGGCCATGCATTTCAATGCATTTGGCTTTTTTCTTTAATGATGTTAATTTGTTAAAGTCTTCATTACCCACTGTATTGGTTATGTGTCCCATTTGACCACTTACCGTAAAATCGCCTAGCAAGGACACTAAGTCCTCATCTGTAAAACCGAACTTTTGGAGTTTTTCCATATCGCTGGAGGTTTAATACACTACTCGATAATAGTAATAGCTGTTGCACTATAATTGGATAATAAAAGTCCTCCAAACTCAGGTTTGATACCTCCAGTTTTTGGAAATACTGCTCTACCTGTAGGTGTACCGGAAATGAATTTACATGTGCACTTTTACAATACCAACACACTTACTACCCCACATGGACCGGCCATGGAGAAAATATATTGTAATTTAACAAGGGTACCCCTAAATTAGATTTCCTATCCTAGGGTTTTAAAGCAAAACATTTTTTGAACAAAACTATATAGGAAACAATTCAACAAAGGTAATGCACAAACAATCAAACACTTCAGTTTTGAACCCCTATTGGTTGAATATGACAACTAATACACGTATTTTTTCATTAACTCATTTTATTTCTTACTTTCTTGTTCTCATTTTTATATATATATGTATAGCTCTTCTTTATACATATTCTGTATCAAAATCATTATGTCATATCATATTCGTGTAGACACTTGTGCTTCTACTATACACAGAAATACCAAAAGGAGACACAAAAACAATGAAAAACAGAAAACAACATAGGAAATAATCATTGGTTATGGCTAATGCTTGATTCTACGCGCGTTTCGGCGTTCAGCCTTCTTCAGGTGGCCATAATTCTGATACCTCCTACAATAAGAGAAACAAACTATAATTGTCTGTACATACCATAACAAACTAAAGTGCATATTAGTAATTCTAAAAAACCTATCTTAATTTACAACTATTTACAAACATATATCGATTTTTATCTTTGTACAAATTCCTATACATATTATTTACAAAAGATCGGACAAAGTCGATCTCATTCATTTCCAATTCACTTTAGCGGTCTGCAGTATTCCAAAAACAACCATTACAGTTCCTGAGTTGAAAAAGTCCAAAACATCCGGATATATCTAGTGGTTAATATGCCTTTTCAATCTATATGAGACGGTAAAGTCAATCCATCTACTATTTATATTATTTATACGGTTACTTAAGTACTATTTTTAATAATTATAAATGTTTATAATTTTCTCGTAACCTGGTTTAGAATCTATATAGGACAAATATTATAGCGAAAATGTAAATGAAGTTCATTGGGTTTCTATTTACTCGCTATACATACAGTCGTGTCTGCATGTTTTATTTCATTACCTTATTATTTTGTATACATGCCGCTGACTGATTTTCACTAGCTGGGGCGTTTTGGCAGGTCTGTCCATCTAGTACCGGGATGCTTTATTACTGTTAAGGGACGTGTTAGTACCAAAAGCTCTGCAACAGAATAAAAATAGAGATGGTATAGATATTTTTTTGCAATTTATTTTTTTATTTTTTTATCTTTTTGATCCGAATCTGCCTACTTTGTGTATATAGCACTGGCCAACGTACTCTTAAATCTCCGCGTATTTCCAATGGACTCCAGGTAGAAATGCCTGCCAACCTAAGGTGCATCAAACGAGTCGGTACTTTTCAGATTGAGTTCTTGTGCTGTATAGAAAAGAGCACCATATCTATGTTTTAATATTTATTTGATTTGCTTTTTAGTTCCTTTATAGGTATAACTAGATCTTACTAATAACTTGTGAATTCCGTATGTTACTTACTCAAAATCTAATAACGTTTCACCAACCCGCGATGATCAAATTTCTACCGTTGGATTTTAAATGTGCGGGTGAGCCACTGGTATTTAACAGATGTAGCAACGCGTGTTGAAAGAAGCTCACTGAAGAGCCAATACTGCCCTTCAATCTGAAAGAGAACACAACATCAAAGTTCCTTAAAGTTAATGTCTTGTAGTGGGGATATCAGTAACTATTTCTTTTAGCTTACGATTGTTCTATAATACTTACTTGACAAAGTGTAAACATTCAGCATTGGGACTGTCCCATCCGAACCGCGACGTGTGCGTAAGTCGTTCGGTTTTTTTTGGGGAAAGACGTGCAGTAACGTCATCTAAAAAAGAATGTGTACATCTCGGTAACTACCTTTAAATGCCCCACGTTCAAAGAAACAGAGGGCGAAACCCCTTCCATATTTACTCTTTACCGAAAGGCCGATTTACACTCACCAAATCAGCGTTGGGGCTGTCCCATCAGAACTGCGGCGTGTGCGTATGTCGTTCGTTTTTTTGGGGAAGACGTGCAGTAGCGTCATCTAAAAGAGAGTGTGTACATCTAGGTAACTACCTTCAAAATGCCCCACGTTCAAAGAAACAGAAGGAGAAACCCCTTCTATATTCACTAGTTACCGAAAGGCCGATTTACACTCACCAGGTCATCTTCATTCTCTGCTCATCCAACTTCAGGAAATCGTATCAGTGTACAAACGCCGCCGATGATTGGGAACTCTGCTATATTTCGCAAGCCCTCCTACCATTGGTCAATTTCAATCCGAATTGACCTATCGTGCACTTCATAGCAATAGTATCTATTTGCATATTAAAGGCGTATGCACATACCGCTGGGTGAGGACAAACACTGATATCTGTGGTAGAAAACCACTTAAGGTCTAACCAGGAAGGAAAACCAATCCCGCCATTGGTCAATTGTAGTCTGACCTGAAAGTCACTCACCTACTTTTCAATGGTGATATTCGTGAATAGGCTTAAAGGGGCAGGTACTTATTTCTACGTTCTCTTCCTAGTTAGAGCAAACAAATGCATCTACATTGGATGGAAACAGGATAAAAAAATCGTGTCAACAAATAACGAGGTTTTTTAAAACCATGTACACTGATATCTGTGATAGAAAACCACTTAAGGTCTAACCAGGAAGGAAAACCAATCCCGCCATTGGTCAATTGTAGTCTGACCTGAAAGTCACTCACCTACTTTTCAATGGTGATGCTCGTGAATAGTTTTAAAGGGGCAGGTACTTATTTCTACGTTCTCTTCCTAATTAAAGCAAACAAAGGCATCTACATTGGATGGAAACAGGATAAAACAATCGTGTCAACAAATAACGAGGTTTGTTAAACCCATGTATATTATTTGTACTATGATATTGCAGATTGCATAAATATCTAAAGAGTAATATCTGCGTTTTAGAACATTTCTCCACTCATTGGACCATGACTTAAAACTCTAAACATAGGGACCTACACTGTGGTCCAGTAGGTCACAGAGTCTTGATTTAGCGATGGCAGAGTTCATATCAGTGTACCGGCATCATTGCAGACTGCATCCCCTCTCAGCACCGGTGCCACTTAGTCTGTTCCCCGACATTCATGGACACTCTCTGGTCGTACATTTGTGACATCTGAGTCTATGGACTAGAGGCTAGTTTTCATCCTCATGTAGCTGATACCGAATTGGTGGTGAAAACGAGGCTGTCACTTTCCACTCCACCATTTGCTGCTTCCAGATAACATCAGACCTTCCCCATCATGCCCTGGAGGACACTTTCCTGTGTCCCCCGCAAGACTCCGCCACATTCACCTTTGACATCGATGAGGACCTGCTCACTGCGTATGGACCTACCTCAGTGACCCGGAGTCACCGTCCTGTGGCAGGGTGCCTGTGCAGGCTGCTGTGCATCCGGGGCCACTAAGTCTGTGCTGGTCAGGTCCGGGACCCCTTCTTCTGAGCTATTGGATGGCCTCTGAAGCGATGGCCTTAGGGTCATCAACACCAAGTGTCTGTGGCCCTGCACTGTCCGCTGCCTCCTGACAGGCCCCAACAGCGCATCACCGCAGGAGACACACGCCAACACTGCCAGGACCACCTCCAACCGCCATCTGCCAGAGTTAAAACGGTGGTCCTGACAGACCTACGGAGTAGCTCACACCTGGCGTGGATGCCATAGGCAGACTGATACCCTGCTAGGCACTCCAGGTGCCACTGACTCAGTGCACCGCAAGCCATCGTCCGTTACTGATTGAGTTTTGTGCTGTGGAGCGGTTGTGCAGTGATGTCACCTCAAGCAGTGTGGGAGACCTGGGATGTTGATGATGAAGATCATGCAGGTGTAACACACCCCACTGCATCTGAATCAGGAATATCTCGAAGGGACACAAGCCGAGACTTTTCCTTCACATGGGTGCGCTGAGCTGTAGTGCCCAGACCTCAGTGCGCTGCAACTCATGGACACTTCTGTTTTCTCATTGTGTGCCCTCTGGAATTGCTCTGGCTACCTCAATGATGCTCCACAGTTGTCTCTGTGATGCTGGTGTTGTCTGTTTCTGTATTTATTGTGTTAACAGTTGTATTTGTTGCCAGCACCAGCAACTCCCTGAGGGCTGGCTGGCACTCACCCCACGCACAGGCATCACTGTACATGTGCCCCTGCCAATAAAGGGTCCGGGGGCACGTGCCTGTAGCCAGTTAAACATAATGTCTGCGTGTGTCCCTGTGGTCTTGTTGTACGACATTACCTTGTCCTGTGTACAGCGGATGCAGGCATGTCACCGTAGGCATCGGGTTTGAGCTTGGACATTTAGCTTTGTCGTCACCCACTCAATTCGTAAGGGGAGTGGCCTGGGCCGCAGTACGCAGTGCCAACGTGTGTGTGTGACTGATATGTGCAGGCCCCTGGGCGTGTTTGTATACTGTGAATGTGCATCTGCCTCTATGGCAGTGTGGGTCTCCTTTGTGGGGTGTAGGTGGTCCCTGAAGGGTAATAGACACCAACGTGTGTGATCTAGTTCACCTTCCATTGATTCCGAGCCCACACACACATTTTGGCCCACCTCCTTTTGGCGTGCTGACACATGGCATTGGAGTGCCATGTGTGGGTGGGTGAAGTGTCATGAGCCGACTGTGCTTACAGGTGCTTCCTGCTGTGTGGTCTGTTGCAGGCTCTGTGTTCTCCTCTAAGTAGCTTGGCTGCCTGGGTCCTGGTGGTTGCATGGGATGTCCATGGGCTGTTGTAGGGCATCGATGTCAAAGGTGTGGTGGTCCTCTCTGGCATCACAGATGTGTTGTCTTCTGTGCTCTGCTGGAGGTGTTGTGTGCCCCTCTGCAATGTGAAGGGGTGATGCATGTTGACATTGTGTTGACATGTATGTTGGCGCATTGTACTGGTTTACATGCAGACTGTATGACAATGTCCATTGTGACTGTTTGGGAGGTGCTGGATTCTTCTGCGGGACAGTGTAAATTTGGACTACATGACGGATGTGAGGTCGTATGCGTACATTTCCATTTCACAGTTTCCAGCTCTGTCAGATGTAGTAGGCATGTTTCTGTGCATGTGCGGAGCCAGCTGTGTCCTCTGTTCTGCGGTGTCGGCATTGTGCATTGTACCACATTGTCGTCAATGTGGGTGTGCTGTTCTTGCTATGTGTGTGCTGCAGTGTGCCAAGGGGATCAGGGACATGATCCTGGGTAATTGTGGGTGTGCAGTGTGCTACACCTTGTTGTGCATGTGTGCTATTGTGCCCATCAGCCCCTGTCCCCCCAGTCCCTGGTCATTACTCACCCTGTTGATGTTGTGTCAGGTCCTGTCGAGCTGTGTCCATACTCCCTACTCCTTGCAACGTCTCCATACTGATGACTGTGGCCTCGGTTTCCTCCAGCTCTTCCTGTGGCTCAGGACTGCCACCTCCTGTCGCCGTTGCAGCCTTCCTGTTGGCAGCGGGTTTGTGCATGGTTTAGGTTGTCACATCATGCCAGCGCCTCTTGGCCTCCTCGATTGGCCTCCTCAACACTCCAACTGCATTCCAGGTGGTCTACTTGTGGGTCAGTTGCTGGTAGTGTTCTGTCACCTCCCTGATGCTGATCTGGTTTTGCTGCGGACTGCACCCCGACTTCCTCTCCCTCTTCTCCTCGGCCGTCCCTGTCCCCGTTTTTCCTTTCTGGTGGTCTGTGGGGGTTGTGAGTTCCGTGTTCGCCTCTGCGCTTAGTCAGGGTGCATCTATGTTGCTACATGCTTTGGCTTGTTTCTGGTGTTTTGTTTCTGTGGTTTTAATGGTGCATTTTCCCGCCAGATGCGTGGGATTTGCAGGCCTGTGGCTGGTTTTTGCTACTTTTTGTACAGCGATTGGCCTCATCGCATGATTTTTTGCATTCGCGTTTCACATTTTAGTGGCGTGGCGTTAAATTTTTGTGCAGCCATTTGACACGTTATCTGGTGACCATCGCTTGCTACCACCGCGTTGTGAATACTTGGTTAGCACGGCATAATTTTCCCGCAATAGGCTGCGATGTTGGGAGTTGCGTTAAGCTACTCTTGCGGTAGTTATCACACATTCTTGTGAATATACCGCTAAATGTACCAGTGACACAGTTGTAGAGTGGCATAGAAATATGTCCAATGTTTTTGTTTTTGGATTTACAGTATTTTTAAAAAAACATTTAAGTGTAAATTCTTTATTGAATGATTACTTAAAATCATTTACAAATGCGATACATATTATGTCATAATTTTAAAAGAAACAAAAAAACATTTGGGGGACGATTCCAATCATGGAAAAAGGCTGTACGAATAGTCGTACGGAGCGTTTTCTCCGTACGACTCGTACCAGGTAAACTCATTCTACAACCTAGGGAGTACGTTTCGTACAGAAAGCCTTTTTCTGTACGAATCGTACTAAAGACCATACAGCAAAAAAATACCCACGATTCCGATCCGGAACTGCTTGCACGCGACGTCCATACGTATTTCAGCAGCGTTTTCCGGCCCAGCAAGTGACAACAGTGGTACAGACCGTACCCACGCATGAATGCGTGGGTACGGTGCGTACCACACGTACCCTTACGGCGCCATGACAACAGTGGTACGGACCATACCTACGCATGAATGCGTGGGTACGGTGCGTACCACACGTACCCCTACGGCACCATGACAACAGTGGTACGGACCATACCCACGCATGACTACGTGGGTACGGTGCGTACCCCTACGGCCCGATGAGTACTCAGGTACAGACCGTACCCATGCATACATGCGTGGGTACGGTCCGTACCACACATACCCATTACGGCAGCAGGAAAATTTGGATACGAGGCATACACACGCCAGGAATGTGGGCATAGAGGACTGGCCCAGCATGTTACCTTCATATTGTTGTGTGTGTAGGTCCTGGCCAGCAGTGTACAGCTCCAAGGGGGTGTGTGGATGGGTGCAGAGGCCTCCCAGCAGTGGACAGACATATGAGGGGTGGGTGCATATCACTACCAGCAGTGGACAGACATATGAGGGGTGGGTGCATATCACTACCAGCAGTGGACAGACATAGGGGGGTGGGTGCAGAGGACTCCCAGCAGTGGACAGACATATGAGGGGTGGGTGCATATCACTACCAGCAGTGGACAGAGATATGGGGGTGGGTGCAGAGGACTCCCAGCAGTGCCCAGACATATGAGGGGTGGGTGCAGAGGACTCCCAGCAGTGTCCAAACATATGAGGGGTGGGTGCAGAGGACTCCCAGCAGTGGAAAGACATATGAGGGGTGGGTGCATATCACTACCAGCAGTGGACAGAGATATGGGGGTGGGTGCAGAGGACTCCCAGCAGTGCCCAGACATATGAGGGGTGGGTGCAGATCACTACCAGCAGTGGACAGAGATATGGGGGTGGGTGCATAGGACTCCCAGCAGTGCCCAGACATATGAGGGGTGGGTGCAGAGGACTCCCAGCAGTGTCCAGACATATGAGGGGTGGGTGCAGAGGACTCCCAGCAGTGGACAGACATATGAGGGGTGGGTGCATATCACTACCAGCAGTGGACAGACATATGAGGGGTGGGTGCATATCACTACCAGCAGTGGACAGAGATATGGGGGTGGGTGCATAGGACTCCCAGCAGTGCCCAGACATATGAGGGATGGGTGCATATCACTACCAGCAGTGGACAGAGATATGAGGGGTGGGTGCAGAGGACTCCCAGCAGTGGACAGAGATAGGGGGGTGGGTGCAGAGGACTCCCAGCAGTGGACAGACATGTGAGGGGTGGGTGCATATCACTACCAGCAGTGGACAGACATATGAGGGGTGGGTGCAGAGGACTCCCAGCAGTGGACAGACATATGGGGGTGGGTGCAGAGGACTCCCAGCAGTGGACAGACATATGAGGGGTGGGTGCATATCACTACCAGCAGTGGACAGACATATGAGGGGTGGGTGCAGAGGACTCCCAGCAGTGGACAGAGATATGAGGGGTGGGTGCAGAGGACTCCCAGCAGTGGACAGGCATATGAAGGGTGGGTGCATATCACTACCAGCAGTGTACAGACATATGAGGGGTGGGTGCAGAGGACTCCCAGCAGTGGACAGACATATGAGGGGGGGTGCATATCACTACCAGCAGTGGACAGAGATATGGGGGTGGGCGCAGAGGACTCCCAGCAGTGTCCAGACATATGAGGGGTGGGTGCAGAGGACTCCCAGCAGTGGACAGACATATGAGGGGTGGGTTCAGAGGACTCCCAGCAGTGCCCAGACATATGAGGGGTGGGTGCATATCACTACCAGCAGTGTCCAGACATATGAGGGGTGGGTGCAGAGGACTCCCAGCAGTGGACAGACATGTGAGGGGTGAGTGCATATCACTACGAGCAGTGGACAGACATATGAGGGGTGGGTGCAGAGGACTTCTAGCAGTGGACAGACATATGGGGGTGGGTGCAGAGGACTCCCAGCAGTGGACAGACATATGAGAGGTGGGTGCATATCACTACCAGCAGTGGACAGACATATGAGGGGTGGGTGCAGAAGACTCCCAGCAGTGGACAGAGATATGAGGGTCGGGTGCAGAGGACTCCCAGCAGTGGACAGACATATGAGGGGTGGGTGCAGAGGACTCCCAGCAGTGGAAAGACATATGGGGGTGGGTGCAGAGGACTCCCAGCAGTGCCCCACTCCCATGAGGATGGATGTCATTCACACACTGCATGACACACCACATGTGGGTGTGAGGACATACAACACATGCATACCCACCCATGGCGGATGCCCCACAATACACACCCTGATTTCATGCCAACAGACTGTATAGTCATGGAAATGCATACTAAAATGAGTTAGCCAAAGGGAACACACACTGTCACGCACATCACAGGAGTGATAGGAATGTCCAGGTGCTGGTCCAGCAACCCAGATGTTGTCTCTCATGTAAGGAATAGGGTTCACTGCGACTAGATACAATGCCCACAATTGTGAGTCAGGTGTCCAAATACCCTGCATTACACGTGCCATTTGTGTGTTAGGCCATGATTACACACATGCATAGTGCTGAAAAGGGGCAATTGGTCCCTGATGCCATTCCTACATACACAAAATACAAGTACAGTGACTGGCAAGGATGGCACAGACAATTCAGCAGGAGACATCAGTGAGCATGCATGGCCATTGTTGAAGGGACCCGTCACCAACAAAGGATATGTTGACACAGGTCAGCACAACAATTGTGCAACTGTTTGCAGGGAACATGTCAGGTGCCACAGAGGAAGGAACACTCCTTGGGACAATGTCTCACAATCCAAAGGAACACACACTACCAATTAATATTTTCACAGACATTGTGATGGCACACAGATACCATGGTCCACCTCATGACCATCATACTAAAATATTTCTCAGAACCCTAACACATTACCAGAACACCAACTTCATGGTTCTCATCACCAACATCAAGGGGGGGGCATAATCAGTGGGAGTACCAGGCACCGCAGGGACAGGAGTGGGTTGGGTAGGTGTGGTGGGTGCAGGGCTGGACGTATCTACCACAGGGGGTGGGGCAGCGCCAAAGGTGGTGGTGAGCAGCTCGCTGCACACTGCTGCCAGGGCATCCAGAGGAACCCCTGCACCGGAAGAACCACCAGGGCCAACGGAGGGGGGGTGTCCGAGGGATGGGGTGCAGCACTCTTGGGGGAGGAGGTGGACATGAGGGGGGACTCAACTCCCCTGGCCAGAGACTTCCTCAACCGCTTGCGGGGTGGTGTCACAGTGGGGCTGAGGGACAGACTAGCCATGTAGCTCTCTTTGGGTGACAGTTTGGCAGGGGAGCTAAGGGGAGTGGATTTGGAGGAAGTGGGTCGTGAGGACTGCGGACTCTGACTGTGGCTGCAAGTCTGCCGTTTGCCCTCAGACCCTGTGGGTGTGACTACATCCCCCTGAGTGTGCGCGCCAGGAGGTGTGTGCTGTACCTTAGTTGGGGGTGTGCGGGATGTGTCTGTTGGGGTGTGTGCCTGTGACTGTCTGTGTGTGCTTTGGACAGGCATGGGAGGGGGCAGTGTGGATGGGTCCAGGGTAGGGGGGACGGAGCGCCACAGGAGAGACACTGCTTCCGTCAGTGAAGAGTCCATGGACCACAGAAACCTGCGTTGCTCAGTCATCGTTGATGACATGCCCTCCACGAACGACACCAACTGTGTGAGCAGTCTAGTGTGTTCATGGAGGACATGCAGCATCGATGCCTGAACCAACCTGCAACTGCCGCAGTGTGTCCACAGACTCTTCACTGAGGGCAGCAGGGGTGACAGGGGCTGCGGTGCCTGGTCCGAAGGAGACATGGTGGGACCCTGCACGGACAGAAGGGACGGGAGCAACTGGGAGGGCGGAGGAGGCGGGTACAGATGGTGGGATGCTGCCAGATG
Organism: Triturus cristatus; assembly: GCF_964204655.1. Taxonomy (NCBI): domain Eukaryota; kingdom Metazoa; phylum Chordata; class Amphibia; order Caudata; family Salamandridae; genus Triturus; species Triturus cristatus. The sequence continues at coordinate 1,042,519,397 of NC_140591.1, read as the reverse complement.
TTGTTGCATCCTCCGCCTCCGCAAGGACGTCAGCCTGGGACCCGTCGGTGTCGTACATGCTCTCGCCTCCGGACAGGTCCTCCGACTGACTCCCCTCTCCCTCTGTGCCACTGTCTCCTGCTGACTCCACAGCACTGGTGGCACTGTCGCTGGGTCCCTCCTCAAGGTCCATGCAGGTGTCTCCCTCGCGGATGATGATGCTGTGGGCAAGGAGAAGAATCCAGAAAGCATCAGTCACCTGTATACATCTGACACATGGGCACAAGAACAGTTGGTCACAGTACATATCAGGCAATGCATCATGAGTAACAGCTGGCTTACTCTGCACATATGTAAGCCCTGTACTGCCCAGTTGGTAGACCCACCATGCCACTTTGACACCAGGAGACTCAATACACAAAAGGCCACAACTTGAATGAGCAATACACTGAGAAGCTAGTGTCTGTGAACCGGTGAGCACAGCAATACAATGAAGTCATGACACCTCTTGTTTACCCTGAAATAAACAGGAGTGGTGCACTCAAGGTAAACTAACACACCTCAATACTCAAGGTGTCACCACACTCAGAGACCTGTAAGTCCCTTGGAACACAAAACGAACAAATGTTGGTACCTTGGGACTCAAAATACTTTAACCAGTCTACATGTTTGGGATGTGCCCATTGGCCATTTCGTGAAAAGAACACTTATGTGCCTGCATGCAATATGTTGCACAAGGCAGTGCACACAAAAGTACATTGACACTGTCTTTGAAGAAGCTGGCATCTGTTAGAAATAGATGGTGTTGTAGAAAGTACATATACATGGGCCCACGGAGGTCTTGACGTCTTGACACTCGTTAGTTTGTATCACCGACAACTAATGAGTCTCACAAAATCAAGACCACCGTGGAAACATGTATATGGAGAATCTGCAATACCATTTATTTATAACAGTGGCTTCTTTGAAAAGGTGCCAGCTTATTCAATGACAGTGTCAATGTGCTTTTGTGTGCACTGCCTTGTGCGACATATTGCATGCAGGCACATCAGGGTTCTTAACACAAATCATCAAATTTCCACATGTTAAACATGAACAACTGTTGACAAGTGCTGTGAGTGCCAAGGTACAATTCATGAAGAGTAACAACTTGAATCATGTCAGTTGTCACCAGGCCATCCGTCACCTGATTACACAGTTGGCTACACATATGACCTACTGCCTGTCATCTGGAGTGGCACACATGTCCACTCCCAGGACAATGCATAAGCTAATGGGCCTGCCATTGGTTGGTAAAAAAGACCAGCTGTACTGTTGGGGACACCCTCATGGCAAGCCAGAATGTACACACAGATGTCAGCACACAAAGTCCAAACTGCGTTGCATCTGAACCACACACGTGCCAAAAATGTATGAGCAGGATTCTTGTTGGTAAAAAAATGACACAGGCTGCAAAGCACGTACATTAAGCACTGGCAAGCATCACAGGGGCACTGCCCAGTGTATTTTAGTCTAGGCAATTCTCACACACAAATCAGACCTGGCAATGAAAAATCAGGGTTGCACATGTATGCCTCTCCTGTACCACCCCCCCCAATACCAATGTGATTTATACAGATCAAGAAGTGACACCTCTTATTCAGGGTTACAACAACTATGCTAGAAAAATTGCTTCATTTACACCACTTCACCTCGTGGGGCTGACAACACATATTTGTGACAAACAACCATCAACAGATTGTTGTGATTAGCCACACAGGCACAGCCCAGTGTGAATATGCACAAGCAAAATGGTGTATCCCTGTCCAGTGGACACATGTAGCACACATTAACAAAATCCAAACTAGGCCAGGGAACAATGCCACAGAGGCAGACCTATGCAGCACACACAGAGAATGTGCACAGTGTTGGATGATACACATGATTAGGAGGCCAGGGTGTCTCAGGGGACTGTAGTGGGCACACTGCTCCATGGTCCTGGAATGAGCTGACTCTACCATGTTCAACCGTCATGGCACTATGCATATCTCACACTCATGCACATCATGTCTGAGGCCAAAACATTGATCATGCATGCTGCAAGGGTGTCCAGTTGAAAGCTCACACTCCTATGTTGAGAATCAGCATCAGTGACAACAACTATGGACCCCCAACATAGTGAGCAGGTCATGGCACAGACAAGGTACCGTCACAAGTCACAGACCCCCCTCCCACATGAGGCAGAAAGCAATGTGCACTTAGATGTACTGGCACCCTAGATGACCATATGCAAATGTGATTACACACACACCAGGGGGACACATGTCAAGGAGAGGAAGGGATGAAAAAGATCCCCAGGTTGACATTTGGGAACAGAAAATGCACTGCACATATGAACTCTGGGAGTGTATTCATGCAAAATAGCACTTCCTAAAGCTGGTGACACATAACACGACAAAAAGCCATGTACCTACCCCCTCCTTGCTGCAGTCTCTCCTGTAACTGCCTATCGAGGTCAGGGAAGACCACCGCCAGGACATGTTTCATGTGGTGGGTCAGGTGTCGGCGGCCGCCGTGGGGGTGAGGAGGAGAGATCTTGAGCTGGACCCTGGTGGTCCGCCGGGTCCAGCACCGGATGTCCTGCCACCTCTTGCGGACCTGGGCCAGCTGCCGATCACGCCCCCCGCAGTCCTCACGGCCCTGACGACGTTGGTCCAGATCACCCCCTTCTCGTAGGCAGTTACCTGTCAGGATGACAAAGTGACACAACAACAATACACCTTCTCCATGTCCCAGAGACACACATTAGAACATCTTTGAAATGTTGAACAGAGCATAGGATGCTGACATGAATAGCCTCATTCACAACATGAAATTGGCCTGTGTGCAAGCACCAATGCAGTACATGGCATTGGAAGTCTACAGGTGGCATCAGGGGTGCAAAACACTCAATGAACATGCCACACACTGTGCAGCACATGCAACAGCAGGCTGATGGGCAGCACGTGCCATGCAGTCACATGTCCCACTCCACTGACGCACCCTCAGCAGACTAGACAGACACACCCAGCCACAGATCACTGGCCTGTCATTGACAACAGCGGATGCAACCCTCACTCTGCACATGTGCCATTTGCCAGGGGGGAGTCACAGATGTCGTGCTAGCTCTGCAAGTCAGACACAAAGCACGGCTCACTTGTCACATCAGATGGTTAGATCAGAAGCCTCCAACATGCAGCTGTGGTGCAACACTTCACATAGACACTCACCCACATGACAAGGAACATTCACACACATCAATGTCCATGAGGTCGTACACGTCATTTGGACACTCTCACCACAGGTCCACTCAACTCATACACATCTGTGGGTACAGTCACCTGTCACACCAGGGGGACCACTGAATCACCTCAGGACAACAGGAATAAAAGCCCCCAAGGATTAGCCAGGCTGAATGTCTCATGCACTATGCAGTGAAATTCACTGTAAGCACCATGCAAGTGAGGAGTGCACACAGGAACTACATGATGCTCTGCATGAGAGACATACGCATGACCCCCCCACGGGACACACTCTAAACAACATTGCATGTCAGTCCCACCTGGACATAATATTAACAGTCACACAACAGGTGCATAGGCAAAGGTAGTGGACTCAGCACTCACCTGCTCCCCTGGTCTCCCATACAGGCTGGTGTACTGTGGGAGGAGGACATCCAGCAAGGCCTGATTCTCCACCTGGGTGAATGGCTGGGCCCTCTCCACAGCACAAAACATGGTCCAGGGAAGCAGAGACCGCAGCAATGTTGTCGACAGGAAAGTTGTGCAGGCAAGTGCCCTCTCATGGCTTCTGGCTGCCTTATATCTGTCTTGCTGAGGGGCATTCATTTTGAGGAGTACATAGTGATTGGTCAGAATCATTTGCATCTTACGTTTACTCCAATCCCTTTAAACATACACCAGCGACAGCATTTGCATCGTTCAAATTTAGAGCATCATGTCAAGTCAAAAACCACTTTGCAACATTGTATTTTGTGGCCAACTGACTTTTCCAGGACACCTGATGGAAAAATTTGAAGAGAAAACTCGGTATCCATGACAACCAGCATGCATTTAGGGCCTAATACTTGTCCCTTATGTGTCCCCTATGTAATATTAAAAGCCACACACAGGTATGGTGCGTTTCACACGTACCCCTACGGCACCAGTTGCACAGTGCGCTTGACACGTACGTGTAGGCACTGGTAGTACACGTACGTGTACAGCTAGTGCCTACAAGGACTTGTTCACGTATGTGTAGGCACTGGTAGTACACGCACGTGTACTACCAGCGTGTACACGTACATGTACAACTAGTGCATACACGTACTTGTACACGTACGTGTAGGCACTGGTAGTACACGCACGTGTACTACCAGTGCGTACACGTACGTGTACAACTAGTGCGTACACGTACTTGTACACGTACGTGTAGGCACTGGTAGTACACGTACGTGTATTACCAGTGTGTACACGTACTTGTACACGTACATGTAGGCACTGGTAGTACACGTACATGTACAACTAGTGCGTACACGTATTTGTACACATACGTGTAGGCACTGGTAGTACACGTACGTCATGTCATGTGTGATGGGGCACGATGTGGAACACATCACCTTGACACTTGCCACATGTGTGTCTGTAGTCCAACTGTGTCATGCATAGCAGCAGTGGGTGGCACAGTCATCAACACCCGCACCTGTCTCCTGATGCCAGGGACAGGGACACTTTATCAACTGACCTGTCACGATCAGCGTGCCCCTTTGGGACTATGTCAGGTGTGTGTCATGTGTTCCCATGAGCTTCATGTCAGTGTTCCGTCAACGGCATCTGCTGTTGGTGCATCCAACAGGGGTCTGTGTGGAGATGGGCATGTAACACATCTACGCACACCATGCCACATGTGGATTCCCAAGGCTGTAGGGTCTGTGTGCATGAGACATCATATATTTTCAGTCATACATGTGTTTGTTGTCTCAATGGCTGTGTCTTTGTGTTGTCATGTGTACCCCTTCATCACACTGTGTTTGATATGTACATTTGACATTCCATGTGACCTGTGCGTGTGCCTTGCAGTCAGCTGTCTGGATGAGATGACATCCTTCTAATGCAGCTATTTGGTTGTGTGTCACTCCAGTCATATCTGTGGCTCTTCACTCAGACTGGCCCCCAAATTATTTCAGGGCATGTCATGTAGACTTGACAATCAACAGGTGTATCAGGCTTTTTGTAGGAGTGCCAGCAAGCTGGCATCTGTGTCCTGGATGTATTGCACACACCCGACTCCATAGTTACCTGATGTGTATTAAGAGTGTAGCATGTGCTATGTTCATTGACATTGATGTTTACCGACTCTCAATCTTCATTCTTCAAAACTATGTTTTGCAGGGCACCACCTGTCCCAAGACTAATGCCAGACTTGGCTGCCATGAGGGAACGTGCCTGCATCCGCCATTACAGATTCACTCAACAGTTGATTGAGGACCTGACAAACAAGCTGGCACCACACCTCCAACCGCAACACAGGTATCCTACTGCGCTGACCCCCAAGATGAAGGTGATGGCAGCCTTACATTTTTTTGCCACAGGGACGTTTCAATTAACCATAGCTGATGTGGGTGGGATGTCCCAGACTATGTTCAGCCGTGTCCTGCGTGATGTTTTAGCAGCCATGTTGGAGCACCTTGATGAATTCATCAAATTTCCGACTCCAGAGGGGTTGAGGGATGTCAAGGGGGATTTCTATGCCCTGTGTGGGATGCCCCATGTAATTGGGTCCATTGATGGTACACATGTGGCTTTTGTACCACCACACGCACAGGAACAAGCCTATTGCAACCGCAAACATTACCACTCGATAAATGCCCTTGTGGTGTGTCTTGCTAACATGCTGATTTCCCATGTCTGTGCACGTTTTCCAGGATCAGCACACGATGCCTACATCATGAGGCGTAGCAGGGTGCCACAAATGATGCTGCGGCTGCACAACAAACAAGCATGTCTTGTTGGTGGGTATAGTCTTTTTGTCCTATGTGTTGCAGTATCTTTGTCTCTTACGGCATCTCCTGACCCACTTATTTACATGATGTTTCTATGTAGGGGACTCTGGCTATCCCAACATGCCATGGCTGATGACACCTCTTCGCAACCCAAGAACAGCTGCAGATCACCGGTACAACGATGCACACGGGCAGACCAGGCGAGTGATTGAGAGGACGTTTGGACTCCTGAAGAGCTGATTCCGGTGCGTTGACAAGACAGGCGGGTCCCTCCCTTATGCCCCGGAGAAGGTCTGCAAAATCTTCATTGTGTGCTGCATGCTGCACAACATGGCAGTTGAGAAGGCAGTGCCACTCATCCTGGATCCAGATGAGCAGGAGCATCCACCCTTGGAGGGTCAAGGGCTTGGTCACGAGGCTAGTGATGAGGAGGAGGAGGGAGATGATATCCGGAGTCAGCTCATACGCAACTTCTTCTCATAATGGTGAGTCACTGGCTATGAGTGTGCAAGCTTGTAGCATTGATTGTCATGTGTTGCAATGTGTGTGTCCAGCTGACTGAATGCAAAGTGACTTGGATGTGTGTTCTGATGTGTCACTCGAGTGATGATGTCATGCAACACAGTTTTGGGTAGAGACTTGATTGGCAATTTACATGTGTCCAACATTGTTCATGTTTTGTACACTTCCATGTGTGCGTTGAGAATTGTTGTAGGTGACTTCTCTAGTGTCTGTCATTCCCAGGTATTTTGCACCTGTTGTCTGGTCGTGTCATCGTTGTCCTCCTGTTATTCCTCGTGAGGATTGCAACGTGTGCTGAATCAGCGTTCCATGCACGGACATGTGGAAATGTCAGTTTGGGTAAGTATTGCAGCAAGGCTGTTTGGTGGTGGTACGGGTTGGGAATGTGTGGTGACTGCTTCTGTGCATGTTGTGGTACCATGCATACATGTCTTCTCACCATGGAGCATATAACATGTAGCATCACTCCCATGACATGATAGTCAGCCTTCTTGACAGTCATCTGTAGTGGAATATTGCGTCTGATGAAGGCATCAATGTGTGTGAACCTTGGCTCTGATTCATTGCAGATGCTACGGGTGGACATAGTGGGGGACATCACAACAACATGCTCTATGGGGAATTGCAGCCTCTCCGTGTGCAGCAGGATGTGTTTTGCTCATCCCCTTACTTTGTGTGCCAGTTCATTGGGATTGACATCATCCGTGTTGTGAAGGGGGGGTCCAGCGTATGTCCCACATATTCTGTCAACTGACCTGTGAGTCTGTTAATATGGAGGCATGTCCCTTTGTGTGTGTATGTGGAATAAAGGTGTTCAGCACAATCCAAAGTGCCTCATCTAGGTCACAGCAGATCTCTTACCAGTTTGCATGCGTCATCTATGGCATAATTGACAAAGATTGAGCATATGAGTGTATGTGTACTTTGGCAACATGCATGCAGTGCTTCATGGCTAATGATCTCTATTGTGAATGAAGTACCTGGTTGTGTATGTATTTGTGCAGGTTGCTCCCCACAACAGGACGTGAATGCCTGCTGATGGTGTATCTCCTTTGCGCATCTCCGCATTTTGTTGCCTGATACAGTGGCTGTAATTTATGGTGCTTGATCATACACTTTCTGGGAGTGACCCATGAGTGAGCTGACACTCCTTCCTTGACATACACCTGTTGCACTGTGCCTTTCAGACCTCCTTGTCTTTGTGTGTTGATTTTTGAAAGATTTCTAACCCCTTCCGCCTGCTGCTGCCTCACCTGCGGCCCTGCTACTCCGAGTGCCCTGATTCTGCAACCCCCACGCCTCAAAAATGCTCAGCCCTTCCTCCTCCACCCATTCGAAATGCAGCCAGCAGCTTTTCTGTGCCACTGTAGCCCCAGTGCCGTGCCAAAGGCAGGACCGTCTGCGACTGCAATATGCACAGTGCACGAACCTCTAGTCTTTGCATGACCCACGTCACACAACAGGCTCATGCTGCAGCCATTCTCCAAGCAATGTCCTCGTGACAATCATCCTCCTGCCATCAGGCAACCCCTAAGCACACACACGACACCTTCGCATGCTGAGTGTGCTACTCCAACTGCCTACACAGCGCTGCCCAGCCTACCAGACCCTGTCAGAACAACCAGGTAATGTGCCTCCTACTCCACACCCGCTCCATCCACCAGCACGCCATTGGACTCTGTTACCTCCTCAACACTACAGCCCCACACATCACCTTCATGACAGTAACCTGGACAAAAGCATCCTCAGCACATGACGTCTTCATTGCCATCTCAGACGGATCCAAGATCACCCGCAGGGACGCCAACACCAATCCCGGGGGCTGAATTACTAATTATTCACAACTACACCCTCAGAGTCACAAGCCTGGGTTCGCAGCAACTCCCTAGCAACCCTCGGAGTAACACTCATCTACAGATCTGCAGGCCTACATCCACAATTCCACCAAGCCATCAACACGTACATCTGCACGCAAGCCCTCACCTCCACAGGCTACATGTGGCTGGGGCCAGTAACTTCTTGCTGGAGGGGACACACACCACCATCCATCAGTGGTCCATCAACATTTGAATCCACGTCTCCAACAAGCAACACAGTGCCGCACACCCCGCTACCGATCCCCCAAAGATGCTTGGTGTAAGTCGCCACAGACAACTTGTGTGGGACACTCAAAACAACACCACCGCCACTGCCACACCCTGCAAACTCACACACTGGATCAGCAACTGATCCAACAATCTTGCCACATTGACAGACTTTCCTGTGAAGCACAACAACAGTTAAGGCACCTGGGACAAGGCAGACCTACTGGACTCCTACAGACCTAGCCGGACTCTTGTGCAAACCTTGCAACACAAAGAGACATCATTTTCCTTACAGCCCTGGAAAACACCACACACAGCCATCACCATATCCTCAGCAAGGACAAGTGGAGATACTTCAGATAGTGCCGAGACACCCAAACACACGACATCAAGGAGCTCATCAGCATTGTGAGTGAACTGACAGCAGATCTCCATCCAAGGCACCCCACCCTTGCAAAGCAGATCACATTCCTTGCAACTTTGTACCACTGCAAGCTCATGGCCATACACAACAGCCTGGGCACACAGAGGCAGACAGCACTATTATCCGCTGGACAAACCCCCCTCAGGTCATGGACTCCCGTCAGAAGCAAGTACATAAACGGGATCATGTGCACCATCCACTCTGGCTCTCCATCAGGCCCCTTCCCACGCAACATCTCAACCACATCATTCGCCATCCTTGAAGCCCACGTCCAGTGCATCATGAATGTCTCCTTTGAGTTAGCCACATTCCATGGCTGCAGGAGGCATGCAGAGACCCAGGCCCTTCTTAAACAATGGACGGCAGTACCGCAGGATCTCCTGGTACATCACCGTACTTCCCTACCCAGCAAATGTCATCAGGAAGACACTCAACAAGCAACTGACCAATTTCCTGCATGCACCCAGCTCCAGCCAACCGGCACCAGACCGTTTTACACAGTAATCACACCACTGCAACCGTCATCATTGCCACCACCAACCACTACTTTGCCCTGCTCAACAATGGTGAGGCCACCACCCTTGACCTCTCAATGGCATTCTACACCATGTGCTACCACACTGTCAGCTCACACATCTCCAACACTGGTATCCAGAGGAGGGCCCAGGAATAAATCAGAAAGTAGCTCACCAGCAAGGCCCAGGGAGTCTGCCTCCACCCTGCAACATGTAGTACACTTGGGTCATCTGGCCCATGCCACAGGGCTCTTCTCTCAGCGTGATGATCTTCAATGTCTCCATGACCCCCCTCTCCACCATCACATGCGCACACAACCTCATCATCATCTGGTATGCCATTGACACCCAGCTGCTCCTCAAACTCACCAAAGAGCCAGCCATTGCCAGATCCAAACTTCAAGAAGGCATGAGATCCGTTGATGAATCATCAGCCATTTGAGGCAGGACTTGGACAGGACAGAGGTCATCATCTGAGGATTGTCCCCTTACGGCTGGGTCATCTCCTTGCGTACCACTGGTCCCAGTGGCCACGCAGGCAAGCTGGTGTTCATCATGGACCCATCGCTCACAATTAACATGCAACTCACCAACATCTGTACCTCATGCTGCAACACCCTACACATGCTGCTGATGACCCCCAGATAGATCCACTCCAAGGTAAGTCAGACCGTCCCCCTGGTCCAGGACACCAGCCAGCTCAAATACAGCACCGGCCTCTACAGAGGACAACAGCAAACATGCAGGAGAACTTATCCACATCCAGGGTGCATCCGCACACCTCATCTGCAACATCCCCTGCCCCAGCCACATCACCGTCCACCTGAGAGAGGTACAATGGCTCACTGTGTGCTGCAGGATCACCTTCAGACTCCTCAACCACACTCAGGAGGCAGTCCACAACCCCAGACCCAACCAACCTTGGACGTGTGTCATCCAACACCCCGTTGGCCCTACTCCATTCAGCCCACCTTGCCCTGGCCACCATTCATCACATCCACATAAAATCTGCATGCAGGAGATAGTTCTCCCACCTCGCAAAACAGACCTGGTACTCCCTGGTACTCCCTGGTACATCAACATGACCCATGACCTATACACCTTCTTGTAACTCTTCCAAATTGGTCTGTCAGAGCAATATAGCAAGCCCCCCATCAGCAGCTTGAGGCCATCACGGGTGAGTGTTGGGCTCCATGTCTGCATTTTGTGATACATTGTGAACCATGTGTGTCCTCGACCGGACTCAGATCCAAGTGTATGGATGGCTGGAGTTAGTTTCACACTCAGGCATACTTTGACATATCCCCACACGTATGTTGTGGACTCATGCTAAATGACTGCAACATGAAATTTCAATTATTAATTTTTGAATTTCTAGCTCTGGGGTGTGATTTGTGCACAGAAAATGGGGAAATGCAGGGACCATAGAATCCAAAGTTAACAGGGGGAGATGGGATGCTTGCCATTTGAAGTCATCAGAGTCCAGCCCACAGTGTTTGGCATCATTGGTCAAACTGTGACCAGCAAGTCATGTGGCAGATGATATCAATCAATGAGGTGATGCTGTCCCACATGAAGGCCAGGTACCAGGCCAGGTGACCTGGGAGATGTGGATGGCCCGCTGCCTCTCACGGTCTTTTCCATGGACGACCAACCTTCCTCCGGGGACCCTCAGATGCAGGCCTTGACGATGCTTGGGACGCTCCATCGGACGAATCCTCCTCCTCCTCCCTCCCTGTGGCTGGTGCTGGTCTGCGCCTGGTGGCACAGGGAGGGTTGCCCATGTTGTCGGCGATCCGACGGAGTGAATGGCTTATGTCCCTTTGCACCGCCAGGAGCTCAGCCAATCTTGCCTCAATCCGTCCTTGGTGTTGTTGTTGACTGGCGTGTTGCTCGGCCTGCTGGTTTTTGATCTCTGTGAGGGTCACCACTACCTGGCTGATCTCCCTGGTGTCACGCCGGTATGCCTCCATGATGTTGCGGATGTGTGACATACCGGTCCCTTCAGCTGGCTGGTCAGGTTCTCGCCTCTGCCTGCCTCCACTCCCACCACCCCTGCCCACACGAGCCTGGCCTGCCATTGTGGGCACATCGGGTCAACAGGACCCCTGAGGGATGGCAGTGGCCGTGTTATCTGCCTCCTCCTGGGTGCCTGCCACACCTTGTCCCTCCTGGTCAGACTGGCTCTGTTCACTGCGGGCAGGGATCCTGGGTGTCTCTTGTGATGTGGCAGGAATGGGGTTGGTGGTTGCCACAGATGTTCCTGAACCAGGTTCTGCAGGGGTTTGGACACCAGAGGGTCCAGGTCGGTCGGGGTCATCTGCCGAGTGTTGAGAGGCGTCGCTGCTGGTGGGATCCGGTTCCTCCCGAGCCTCTGACTGTGATTCTTGACCCCCATTGTTGGGGGGATGTTCATCACGTTGCCCTGTGTGTGAGAGACAGACAATGTTAATGCTGTTTCATGCAACATGCATGTTTCATAGACATTCGAGTTGGCACTGTTCCTCCAGGTAGTTGTATGTGCCTAGCATTCTCCTCAATGTTCACTTGTGTATGGGTATGTTGCGGGGGACAGATTGATATGTTCTCCTGAGTCTTTGACATGTTCATTTGTGGCTTGGGTGCTTCTTCGTCTATGTGTTGGTGTTGTTGTGTTACATGTCCATTGTGGCAGTGGGTAAATCCATTGCCTGTCCTGGTGGTGTCTGCTTGTGTAAGGGGTGTGTGTGACAGGGCCTGCTGGTGGGTGTAGTGTGATTTGGCACTGGGGCTCCCAGGTGATGTAGCTGTCCCCCCATGGAGCATGCTGCCATAACAGTGAGTGTGAGTTCCTGTCCTAGATATCTGACCTTGTTGTGTTGGTGTTTGTGTTTGCACTGGTCACAGGAGGGCCTTGTGCTGCCTACACCAGGGTCAAATACTTTCCCAATCCCTGGGCATTGCGCATGGTGCATGGGTATGTAGCTGGGCCATATGGGATGAGGGTAATTGTGTCTGATTTGGAATTCAAACATGCGTTTTGGGGCACCCACCCTCCCAGCATACCGGACATCCATTCTTGGGTGGGTGCTTCGTGTAGCATGGGACATAGCATGGCCTTGCTTTCTCAATGGGGCATACACATGTTATTGGCATTCGTGTTGTTTGTGACTGTGGTTCTGACAGGTGAGGGCTTGGGGGTAGTTGCGTGCATTTGGTGTAGTTGGGGTGTGGATGCCATTACCCCCATGTTACGTAAGTTGTTTGTGTACTCACCAGGCTCTGGAGGTCCTTGGAGTCCATGTACTCCCACCGGCGGAAGCATGGCCATCACCTTCTCCTCCCAGGGATGGTAATGTACTGGTCTGCGGGGCACACCACCTCCAGTGATGTTGCTCTGGGCATGCTCTTCATTCATTTTTCTCTTGACCGCCCTCCGCAGATCGTACCAGCTGGCTTGGCATTCGGTCCTGGTCCTTATGATGGGTGCAACAGCATTCACCCTATCGACGATCCTCTGCCACAGGTGTGATTATTCAGCTATGCTGGTCTGTCTGACCAATGTTCCAAACAGCGGTGGCTCGACTCTGATGACTTCATTGACAAGGATCTCCAGCATCTCCCTTTTGAACTTTGGATTCTTGTCAGTGGGCATGGTGTGGGGTGAGGGTGTGGATGGTTGTGGGTGTGTGGGTCTGAATGTGACAGTGTGTGTCTGAATGTGGAGAGGGGGTATGTGTGAAGGGTTGTGTGTGAAGGTGCATATCCCTTTTTATTGGTCCATTTGTGGGTGAGGCTCAGTTTGAATTTTTGGTTGGTGTGTTATAAGGGGCGGTTGTGAGTTTGCCCCTCTGTTTGCCTGTTTGGATGTGTCCAGGTCAGTCCTTTCCATTCTTTGTGCAGTGTAGACGTGTTTTGTGGTGTTTTGCGAGTCGAATATGCCCTCCTTGTGCTGTTTTACAGTGTCCGTGGTTCAGTACGGTACAGCGGTATGAGTCGTATAGCCACACACCCCCATGCGTAGTGGATGTGAGGTGCATACGCGGACATTGCTATGTACGGTGCGTACACCCCATTGCTTATGTACGGTGCGGGTGCGTAGACCGCCATCGCGTATGTACGGTGCGTACCCGCAACATCGCATACCCGCAACATCCGCCGTACATACGCGATGTTGGGGGTACGCACTGTACATTCGCAATGGGGGTACGGTGTGTACATACCCACTGGGGGTACGCACCGTACATACGCGCTGGGGGTACAGTGCTTAACTACGCGCTGGGGGTAGGGTGCGTACCTACACACTGGGGGTACGGTGCGTACCTACGCGTGGGGGGTACGGTGCATACCTACGCGCTGGGGGTACGGTGCGTACCTACGCGCTGGGGGTACACACCGTACATTCACACTGGGGGTACAGTGCGTACCTACGTGCTGGGGGTACGGTACATACCTATGTGCTGGGGGTACACACCGTGCATTTGCACTGGGGGTACGGTGCATACCTACACGCTGGGGGTATGGTGCATACCTACGCGCTGGGGGTACGGTGCGTACCTACGCACTGGGGGTACGAACCATACATTCGCGCTGGGTGTACGGTACATACAAACTTCGCTTCATAGCAGGCAAAGTCATTCCTCGTGTATGGGACATTTTCCGTACGAATCGTAAATTGTAAAGCCGGTCCGGATCGTACTAGTACGGTCGGACTTAATTTTTACGATTTGTACGGAGAAGTGTCCGGGTCCGTCTCGTACTAATTTTCCAGCTACGATTCGTACGAATCGGGCAGATCCGTATGTACTTTTTCCAGTACGGATCGTACTTCACGGGTCGGACGTGACTTGTACGATTCGTACGGAAAAAATACGGATACGAGTCGTACGGGAAAAAAAATACAGGATCGGAATCGGCCCCTTGGTTGGGTTAAAAAGAGGAAATCTAAAAGGATTGTAAAACAGCTGATGACTTTTACATTGTAAACTAGTATATTGGATAAGACTGACGAGTCTAACGGTGTATACCGTATAATACAGGGAATAGAAAACAATTTGCAAAGCCTCTTCCAAACTGCATAGGCCGCCTGAATAATTTTAAACCTAGTCTTTTTGTAGTAGCTTGGCTCTAATACTTTTAAAAGTAACCCTTGTGCTGAATTTCCCAAACACCACTCATAAATAGATGGAGAGAAAGCAGGATCCAACACCGTCATCTTGCCCCAAATCAAAACACCCATTAATTGAAACAACGAGGCTGAGTAATACAAATAAAAATTTGGGATAGCCAGACCTCCACGTTCCGATGGCAAGTAAAGCCATTTAATTGCCCTTCTAGAGCGGTGGTATCCCCAGAGAAATCGTGAACACATCCGTTCTATTCTGTCAAATAATTCTTTTGGAAAGAGGATAGGGATAGCCCGAAACAGATACAGCAATTTAGGAAAGATATACATTTTCAAAACATTAGCCCTTCCATATAAGGAGAGATGCAGCCGATTAATTCTCTCCAGAATTTTATTTGAGGAAGCAAGTATCGGCTCTACATTAATACTCGGGATGTTTTGAATTTTAGATGAATCAATTATACCCAAATACATAGCCTCTGTGGCCACACCCACCCCTAAATCCACTGGAGACCCAGCTTCTGAGTGCAGCACTTGAGTCTTCCCCAAATTTAGTTTATAGCCAGATACTATTCCGAAATTTCCAGTGATAGTCTCGATTCTAGGCATAGCACTGCTCATATCTGATGACAGAACCGCAAGGTCGTCAGCATATGCCAGGACTTTAACTGAGTATGGACTCGAGATTACCGGTAAAATAACCGGGTCCGACTCTAGCCTTGCAATGAGAGGATCAATAAACAGAGCAAACAGAAGTGGTGAGCAGGGGCACCCCTGACGTGTGCCTCTACTAATCAAAAAAGTCTGTGTCTCCTCCCCTCCCAATCGAACCCTTGCTCTCGGAGTTAGATACATTGACTGTATTGCCCGTATATATCCGCTAGGAAACGACTTCCATCTCATTACGGCCCATAAAAACTCCCAAGAGATCCTGTCGAATGCTTTTTCAGCATCCAACAGGGCCACCCCAACAGAGGCATTCGTTGCCTGAGCCCAGTCGAATATCGTGATAAGTCGCCTAACATGATCCGTGGTCCCCCTCCCAGCTATAAACCCATGTTGTTGTAATGAAACAAGGGGGCTGATCACGTCTCCCAATCTCGTTGCCAGACACTTCGAGTAGATCTTATTATCGGCATTAATTAACGAGATTGGTCTATACGAGGAGAGCTCCTGAGGATCCTTTCCCTTTTTTTTAAAGACTACTATTATAGTTTGAGACCAAGAGGCCGGAGGAATCCCAACAAATGCTGATTGAAAAACTAAGGTCATTATCCTCTCTAGTTCCCTCTTAAATTTAATATAAAACTCCAGGGGGATCGAATCTGATCCCATAGCCTTCCCCACTGCTAATGACATCATTGCCTTTTCAATCTCCTCTGGAGAAAGCTCCTCCGTTAGTGCCCCTTTATCCTGTTCCTTTACCCCCACGCAGGCCACTCCTGCTAGATACCCCTCAGCACTTACGACTGATTCAGATGTATATAATTTTTCGTAGTATTTTCTAAAAGCGTCCTGGATCAGGGAAGGAGTCTCCGCCATATTTCCCTCAGGATCTTTAATCTTATCTATCCTAGAATCCACCTCCCTTTGGCGTAATCTATTGGCAAGAACCTTACCAACCTTTTCACCATACTCGTAAAGCTCTCTCCTATGTATTTGGTAGCTAGCAGCCACCACATCTGCATAGCCTTGGTAGATTTTCGCCCGACAAGCTGCCACCTCTGCTTGAGCATCCTTTACCCTCCCACCAATCTTTATCTCTCGCACCAATTTTTGCTCCAGCCGAGAGAGAGTCCCTAAATCATCTAAAACCTTTAGGCGCTCTATCTTACGCTTCCTTGCAGCAAATCTTAATGTCTCACCTCTTATCCCTGCCTTCAACACGTCCCAAACAATATCTATCCTTGCTGATCCTATATTCGTCTGGATAAATTCGGGGATCCATTTTGCCATCCAATTACAATAATCCTCGCTGAGCAGGAGCTTTCTATCAAATGTCCATTTTTTAGACCTGACCATTAAGCCCGAAAATTCGAACTCCAAGACTACCGGATTGTGATCTGATATAATTTTAGGAAGAATCCTAATTGAAGCCCTCGATAAAACATCACCAGATACCAAAAAATAATCTAGCCGTGCAATTTTCACATGTGGGGCAGAGAAATACGTAAATCCATCCTGGCCAGCGTTGAGTTCTGCCCATACATCATATAACCCTTGATCCTGGACAAGCGCCTGCAGACTCCTAAATCCTCGCGGCTTCCTGCCAGTATACGCCTCGGCTATCCTTAAGTTCACCTGTGAATGAAGATGTATATTTAAATCGCCACAAACAATCATGGGATGTGGAAAAAATGATAATTCTGTGTTAATCGATTGAAAGATGTCTGGGTCATCCGTGTTTGGAGCATATACAGAACATAATGTAATAACTTGCTGTGAAACCAGCGCCTCTATCATTACCCAACGTCCTAAATTATCAGCTTTATACTTCTTCATTTTAATTAATCCCTTTTTGGCAAGAACCGCAACACCCTTAACGTTAACTGTCTGCGTAGTACAAGCCAATAGCTCAAGCCCTAAAGAGCCGAGCCATACCCTATTTGCCCATGCAATATGTGTCTCCTGCAGAAATAAAAGGTCCCAAGAACTTGAGTATATAATTCTGGACAAAACTCTTCTTTTCCCAGGGTCATTCAACCCACAGATGTGAAGTGAACAGCAAATTAGTTTCCTCATCCCGCATCCTTATCAATTTTAATGCCAGAAACCTACCATTATACAATCTACCCCAACGAACATCGGATTTTTTTGTTTCTCCCCAGCATCTTGCATGGCATATAATATCTAATACATCCAACATAATTAATACAATTGATACAGCAAATTTCCTTTTACATAATAAAACTATTTTTAATCTTGACATATGTAGACCTGTATATTTTAACTGAGACGATCTGATAAAGACTATACAGAATAAAGATTGTGCTTTCTGCTGAACCCATTGACCCCTGCACCCTCCATCCCCCTCCCCCCCCTCCCAACAACCCGAACCCACCCTCCATCCCCCCTGAACCCACCCCCCCTCACACCACCCATATGGAGCATTGGGAATTCCTTCCCTTAGTGATGACAAAGCCCAATGCCCAACCTCCACCTCCCAACAGCCACCTTCATCATAAAGAAAAACAACCTATTATCCAACCATCCACCCATAGCCCTATAACCCAAAGATGACATAAAGAAGAAAAAGCTCAATATCCCACATCCTCCGAGCTACCCTACTCTATTCGCAGACCCTCCAAAATAACCTAGAACCCCTCTAAAGTACACTGGTGACCCTAACATGATGCCTCACACAGTACCTAATAACGCACCTAGTAGCACACCACCACAGCATAATATGTAAGGCAACTAATATAGGCGGCTAATATAGACCACCAGCCAAAAAGACTTATCACCTTATCCAAATTCTCACATAGACTGAAGGTACTCTTTTGCTTTTATCTCTGAGATAAAAAACTGACTCCGACCAGCCTTCACAACCTTCAGTTTAGCCGGGTTCTGCAAACACACCTGAGCCCCCTTAGCCTGAAACTCTGGAATAAGCTGCCTGAGCCTCCATCGCTGCCCAACCGTGTCCTGACAGAAATCCGGGCGGACAAAAAAACTCAAACCCCTTAGCACTTCTCTTTTTGTTTGGCCGTGCTAAATCATAGAGCTCCTCTCTCGCTCTGAAATTACACAGTGAAATCAAAATAGCCTGGTGTTTCAGGATTCCGTTATGCGTAGGTGGTCACAGCTTGGTATTAGGTTAGTAGGTGACTTGCTGGAGCAGGGTGAGATCGTATCTTTCTCAACTTTACAAAGCAGATGCGGGGTTGGAACGGCGGATTTCTTTAAGTACTTGCAATTAAGAAGTGCCTTACAGGCCGCAATTGTGGGGGGTAAATGTCACCCCTTACAAATCCGTGTCTTGGATTTAATAAAAGGAAAATGTAAAATAGGGCAATTATATGCAGAGCTTATGCTAATACAAGCTGATGACCTAGGAAGGCAGGAGGCAATATGGGAGGAGAAAGCGTTGATAGTTAATTTGGACTTACAATTGGTAATGCGAACGGCTAGCTCTATCCTGCTTTCTGGTAGTCTTAGAAGTCAATCATACATGGCCACGTTTAATTTATAATTTATATTATACGCCAGGAAGGATAGCAAAGTGGAAGGCTGGTAAGGGGACTAATTGTTCAAGGTGTGGATTTTATGCAGCAGACTCGCTGCACATGTTCTACTCCTGTCCTGCCTTACAGCCACTCCTGCTGGATATTGAACGGTTCCTGTCACAATCTCTGGGAATACCAATATCTGTTACGGCCTCTTTGGTTTTGTTTGGAATAGAATTTAGTACAGATATGGGTAGGCAGTCGTCATCCGATAGAGGATTTAAATTTATCTGTATGTCAGTTTTGAGGTCTTGTATAACATCCCAGTGGCTGGATTCTGAGCCTCCTGCCTTCACAAGCTGGAGGGCAAAACTTATTGCTATATATAATATGGAATGGGCATTATATAAATTGAAAGGGATTACAAAGAAAAAGCTGGGGGCGGCCATTTGGGAACCGATCAGAACTTGGATACAGCAATGATATATTTAGTAATGCATTATTGTTTTGATTGCTTTGTTTTTCTGTCTCTATGTACGGGTTTGTTTATTTCTCTGTTACAAATAATGGTCTGTAAATAATGAATTGTGCTGCTGAATCGAGAAAATAAAAAAAAGTAAAAAAAAAAAAAGTAAACTAGTATATTAATTATTACAGTATTGAGACACTGTATGTACTTTGACACTTTGGTTGATGTTTATTTTTAAATTGAGTATATAAGAGATAAAGTGTTCTTTATCCCTTATATAAGTGAGAACTGAGATATGGTGCAGCTGTGTTGTAGGAGAGGGTGTTATAATACTAAAAGATAAGTAATAAATTAAGTTTTCTGCACTAGTTTGGGATCGGCACATTGAAGTAAGTGCATGTAGTTATGCAGGTAGGTTCAATTGTAGATTTAAAACTGCAACATAACATAAAAACTATTTTTGTATTTTGTGTAAGGCAGTAGTAAAGAAGCTGGTACATTGAGTAGAAAACAAATTCTAATATACATTTTTTTTTACAGGACAATATCTGCATCCTTACAGACAGATTGCCTACAATAGCTCGGAGGGAAAAGGAACAGAAGGAACTACAGTATCTAAGTAGAACCGAGCCTCAAAAGGTGCAAACAAAATGAAAGTGGTGAACGAAAAAAGAGCTATTGATAAGAAGGCAAACTCAGTTCTTAAAAACATATGTGGACATTTCCAACGATTATGAAATAATGAAAATAAAATTCAAACTATGAGACAGAATAAGAATGGACGAGATCTACAGACCAAGAACAGGAAAGAACATAACAAAGATGTGTACACCTTAACCAGGAGACAAAAAGCAGTTATAGGAAATCAGAGCTAGGATGGTTCTTAGTAGAATAGTTATAAATCTACTGAGAAATATTAGGATGTATAGAAGGAGGCATGCAGTGAAACAGAAAGAACCAGTTGAGAGAGCAGTTGATAAGGTCTTTGCTTCGAAGGTGAGGTTTTTATTTTGATTATAAATAGAATAAGGACAAAATGGTGTTGTACCTTCAGAGACAAAACCAGAAGAAAAGATTAGTGTATAGAAGTAACTTTTTTACAGTTTTTAGTCGAGTATTGATGCATACTTCTAGTATCTAGCCTTTCTTTGATGAACAGAGTTATCTCCAGGATAACAGATTAGTTCATGCAATTGATGAAATCGGACAATGTTATAAAAGGAAGAATGGCAGTCCTATAGGAAAAGAGTTGATTGTACCTAGAAATGTAGAAGAAGTTTTTACAGAAGAGTTACAAGGGAGACATAGTCATACATACAAATGGAATAGAAGTAGTATGTGAAGTATTAAACAGCAATCCATTGATATATTAAGGAATTTCCTACGAATATTTCCAACGCAAAGTTTAAAACACAAACTAAGTACTTTACAAGGTATGAATCCTTGCAAGCTTAGAAAGCATACAAAGCATACAAATTTGCAGGGACACTTACTAGCTTGTTTATCAAAAAAAAAAGTGTGCCGAAGCACATTTCATCATTTAAGATGATAGCTGTACACCACAACAACAATGCAAACTTTGTTTAGGGGGCTGTATTATGTGAAAACTCCAGCTTTACGTATAGGAGCAATGAATAGGGCACTTTGGCATTTTACTGTGGCAGAGGTAGAAAAGGTTTGTGAGGATGTGCAGTTTTGTTTCTTTGGACCAGAACAAGACTGTAGGGAAATTCAAGAGGTGAAAACAGGAGGAGTTGTAAAACAGGACACAGGTACTACAGTCGATAGTTTTGAAAAATAGATTACAAAATTTAAGACAGTATTTGCTGAAATACCAGAGTATGTATGTATATACTGTCGACACACTCACTACTAGAAACAAATGCATACTATTGACTTATATTCTAAAAGTGAAATAGTGAATAATGATGACTGCCAATTATTTGTACTGCACTTATTTCTAGAAGAAATATTTCACTTATCCACAAGACAAGTTACATGTAAGAACTGCTACAATAAAAAGAGGATAATAAAATGCCTGCTAGACCAGTGCATAACACGTTAGAACTGGTCCTCATTCCAGAAGCACTTCAAGGTTTAAATATTAATGAGTCCATACTTTTCCAAACTATACATCCATTTCAAGCTATGGTACATATAGAGCCAAAGACAGGCAAGTTACCCCCAACAGAGAATGGAAAGGGTCTAAAAGGTAGAGTAGTGCATTTGCCATTAGATGTCAAGAAAAACATTGAAATGCAAGGGGTAGATAGAAATTTGATTATTATGAAGACTCTTTCAACACTGTGAAAGACAGCATTGAGTGCTCTGTGTTTCCAGTGTATCTTCAAATGTTGAGAAATTATATTGAACAAGAAGAAACAATTGCTGCTGAGATAGCAAGAGAGAGTTCTCAGAACAGTCAATGTTCAACACATGGTCCTCAAGATCCTCTTGGGCAGCCCTTCATTGAAAATAAAGCTGCAATAGCTATGAATGAAGTGGAGAATACAATGCAGCACGTAAGACAGGAAAAGTGGTTCTAGAACTACTAATACAGCAATTGAATTCAGTTCAGAAAGAAAGTTTTGAAGAGGTAAAAGGTAAAGAAGAACATGGGTTTCTCCATGAGAATAAACAGTCTGCATGTTCTACATATAAACCAGTTCTATTGTACATAAGTGGTCAACCTGGAACTGGAAAATGCTTCTTGATTATAGTACTGACAAGTTACCTACAGAAGAAAACAGAGTCCAATTTGTCGTGTGTAGTCACTGCGCCAACAGGCTTAGCTGCTCATAATGTAAAAGGAGTTACCCTTCTTTGATTGTTAATGCTGCCTGTTGAACATGACAACAAATTACAATACAAAATATTATCTGGTGATGCTTGTCAATTGTCAAGTATTAAAGACATTAAAGCTACTAATTATTGATGAAGTCAGTATGGTGTCTAACCTAAAGCTAGCTTTTATACATTTAACAATGCAGCAAATATTAAAACTGACTACAATGTACTTTTAGTGGAAAAACACTTAATAGTCTTTGGAGACCTCCTACAACTAACTCCTGTAAAAGGACAACCTGTATTCAAGAAACTACTATATAATGAAACAAATAAATCACTAGGACGTTTTGGAAATGTAAATATTTGGGAAAACTTGAACTACAAAGAGTTAATCCAAAATATGCACCAAATATCAGATATGCAATATGCAGATATACTAAAGGATATAGGAGTGGGAGTCCACACAAAAGAGGGAAAGACAGTATTACAGACCAGTCTCATTAAAGAAAAAAATCCAAGTAATGTTTCAGCTACTGAAGTAATGTACAATGTTTTCAAGGAAGAGAACTCTATTGTTTGGTTGATGCCAACTCTTGAGGAGTGTAGTAAATTCAATGAACAAATATTGCAACTTGAAAAAGAAGATATTGTCGAAATTAGAGCAAATTATAAAAATAGAACATTAAGAAAGGTACAGTGCTTCTAACAGAAAAACTGCCATCAAAATTGGATAGTTTAGAAAAGTCAGTGTTGAAAATAGCAGGATTAGAAAAATTGTTATGTATCTGTAAAAATTGTTGTGTAATTTTACTTCATAATTTAAATGCTGAAGAAGGGCTAGTAAATGGTGCAATGGGTAAAGTTAGGAAATGTCTTAATTATACAAACAGAAATGATGTGGAATACTTAGCCATAAAATTTGATGATATTGCTGAAGTGAAACAGATTGGTGGATGTGTTGTATGTTTCCTACTTGTGAAAGACTTGTATGTCCAGCGAAAGCAGTTCCCAGTGTCTTCATCGTATGCAGTAACTAGTCATAAATTGCAAGGTTTAAGTTTAGATACAGGTCTTGTTAATATTGGTAGTAGTGTATTCA
This sequence comes from Triturus cristatus, assembly GCF_964204655.1. Taxonomy (NCBI): domain Eukaryota; kingdom Metazoa; phylum Chordata; class Amphibia; order Caudata; family Salamandridae; genus Triturus; species Triturus cristatus. Next base: position 1,042,496,229 of record NC_140591.1, on the reverse strand, counting down.
AAGAAGGAATGTCATATGTTGCTCTGTTGCAAATTTGAAAATTGTATGGTTTATTTCAGATTGATTTTGATGAGAAGAAAGTAAGTGCTGATGTGAGCTGTGTAACGGAGAATAATCAGTTACGAGCTCAATATACACCTCATTTAGGCAAGCATCCTATAGTTCAAAAAGCAATACTGTGTGCAAAGCAAAAAATATCTAACCAGTCTATCACAATTAAACAGAAAGATGAACAAAAAGAAAATCAACAAGGGGGAAAGAAAAGAAAACTAAACCACAATGAGTAAATACAAGGCTATTACTTAGATGGTAATTCTGGTGTGAACTGTTATGCAAATGTAGTGTTAAATCTATTATATCATTTGCCTCATTTTACAAATTCTATTAAAGAAAAGGCAGATAAAAAAATGTCTTCCCAATTGTGTAGTTTACTTGAAGAATTAGGAAGTGATAGAAGTATTATAAATTATGCTACTAGAATAAGACAACTCACTGATGACTGTACTGGATCAGTAGTGTTCTCTCAAAATCCTCAGCAGGATGCTCATGAATTTCTAATGGTAATGCCAGGACTATTAAATGAAGAAGATGTGAATAATAATGAATTATTTGGTTTGACCAATTACTGTGAGGATGGTGAATTTACGTCTAGCATTGAAATCAAGTCAGAATGATTCCTATACTTGACATTACCAGGTTGTGAAGCTGTTTGAAGATTTAACTACAAACGCCCATCAAGATATGACCTGTCCAAATTACAAATCAGAACTTAGGTCAACAGTGTGGAAAATATATCATAGTCTTGTACAATGAGGCAGAGTTGATGGTACTAAGTTAGAAACTGGAATTAAAAACTTTAAAGCTGCACACATTTCCATTTCAAAAAGAACTTTCCCAACTGTAGCAATCTTATTTCATGAAGGACTTACTATAACCTCTGCACACTACACAATATATGTAAGATGTCAAACAGGATGGACATAGTGCAATGACATACGAGTGACATTCACATCGAGACTACCCAACAAGTTACCAAACTAATATCTGTTGTTTCAAGAACCAAATTTCTAAGGAGAATCTAAGATAAGAACATGTGGTATTGTGTTGATATATATATGGAGTATGTGTTTCTGAGACATTGTTAGGCCTATTGAGGGTATTGTCTACAGCAAGATGTTAGAAATTAGGGACTCGTGAAACAGTGGCGGTTCTTGTGAGATGGAGCCATCTAATGAAAAATTAAGCGAAACGTCATTTTCTGCTATTGGTGTAGCAGGTTTATCTGGGGAGGACAGAATTTCTGTTGTAAAAATAGGTTCGATCGTGCTTGCCCCTGACAGTCTTTGCGTCATGTTTTTTACTATGCTTTTGGCTTCCATCCATTTTCTTAATGGACTTTTGTCCCCGAGTGTCTTCTTTAAATTCTGAGTATTGTTTGTAAGTGGTTGATTTGACATAGTGGATTTAGATCCTTTTTTAGCCCGAAGCTTACTTTTGAATTTTCGACTTCTTACTACTCGAGGTTTTGTCTTAGGATCTGTATCCGTATCCGTGAAGTTGCCGTCCATTAGACTCTTGCCAACCTCGTCTTCTGATTTGGTCTCATCTTCTGCTCCGAGCGCCAGGCTTGCAGGAGAGCCCAGCGCCGTGTCGTCGATGGGTTCGATAACAAGTACTTCTGCCCCGGATGTCCCTGTGTCTAGTGGGCTATCAATAAGCTCTGTAGTGGGTAGTGCATCCGAGTGACCGGAAAAAACCCCCAGAGAGAGTGGTGTCGGGGCTAAGTTTGGGTCAGCGACGGGGGGGGAAATCACTAGACCACTTGTTATGGCAGCCTCTGTGTGCTCCCTTGTAGAGTCAATAAAGATCGCTTGAGGTCCTGGAGGGGTAATACATGTAAAGCCTTCCATCTTTTCTTGTTATTTGGCCCCGTGTGGGTTGTTGGTTTTAACCCCCTCCCCGCTATTCGTAGTTGTAGTAACGACATCCTGAGTTGTAATCTCTAAATTTTGTGAAGAGCTGCTTGTCTTGCCACCTGGCTGTTCTCCCCCGGCCCCAGCCCCTCTTACCGGAGATTTCATTATTTTTGTAATGGCTGAGCTTCCATCCGGTCCTTTTCGGAATGATTCGGCTAGCAGGGTCGGCGGTCTCAGTATTTGTTTGCTTGCACTCCCTTTCGCCTGTAAGAGCTCCGTTTCAGCCTTTCTTGTCTCCATAGGGAGGCGTCTGTTACTCTTTGACGCGAGTTCCTCGGTGCTGATTGAGCCGTTAGAAAACTCAGCTGTTGATGTTCCGCTCGTTCCGTTCGCTCGTGCATTTGCTGCCGTGGGTTTTGTCGGCTGTTTGTTATGCCGCGTTGCTCTCTGTAAGTTCCTCTTCGGGGACATCCTCAACTGCCAGGTAAGAGAAATGGTTATGGAAGCAGTATGAATGCAGTTACTTGGCTGATCGCCTCCCGGGTGCTTTAACAGTTTTTTTGAGGTTTGTTGGAGGAGCCGAATAACCCTCGGGGAGTTTTGCATTAGCGGGAATTATCGCCGGCTTCTTTTCGCCTCAACCACCAGTGCTGTGTCTTGCGTTAGTGTATCTCGCTGCGAGTCAAGTTATATTCTTTTTCTTCAAAGAGTCTCATAGTCTCATAGTCCGATCCCTTGAGCCTTCAAGGTTCGTTAAGCCACGAAGAGACGCCGACTATTGATATCGTCGTTATGCCATTTTCGCTGGAGAGGGTAGAGAGAGGGGAGAATCCTCCGGACGAGCCGTTCAGCTCAGAACCTCACTCCGCCATCTTAGACGCCGCTTCAATACATGCGGCCAATCCCTCAACGGGTACAGATACAATCCTGCAGTCTACTGCGACTACAATTCTTACACCAATAAGTCATACTCTCCCCCCTCCTATCAAGGATCCTATCTCAGTTTCAAGTACTCTTTATCTATCTCAAATGGACCCCGCATGTACCCCCAAAGAGAGACAAGGCCAGTCGTTGTCTGACTCTTCCTCAGTAGATACTATCCTTCGGCTATTGAACGATCAAAGAGCCGAAGCTAAAGAACATTATATCCAACTGAGGCAAGACAACAACAAAATGCGAAACTCGCTGGAAGAGCTTGCAGCTAAACTGGGGGGGATATCTCAAGATATAGTTGGGCTCCAAGAACGAGTTGTAGCGATCGAAGAATTAAACACAATTACAACCACTACAGTTGAGAAGCATGATACTCAACTGCAGATATTGTGCTCAAAGATAGAAGATTTGGAGAATCGGCAGAGACGCACCAATTTGAGACTTTTTGGGATACCAGAGGGCCGTGAGGGGGCCGACCCGAGGGCCTACCTTGTTGGATTACTGCAGAGAGCTTTTCCGGATCTTGCAGACTGGGACTGGGACTCTCAAATTCAACGGGCGCATCGTCTCCCTCTGATTATGAGAAAGAGGGATAATCAGTACCCACGTCCATTCATAATTTGTTTTGGAAATTTTCTACTTCGCCAAGCAGTATGGCAGAGAGCAAGACCTAACGCCCCAATAACTTTAGACGAGCTTTCTTTCTTTGTTCGGTCTGATCTTAGCAAAGAAACAATGAATAAACGATGGCAGTTTCGCAAACTGATTGACCCCATCAAATCTAGTGGTGGCCAGGTATACTTGCAGGAGCCGGCCTGCCTTAAGGTTATTAAGAATGGCCGCACTCATTACTTTAATGATATCAAGGAAGCGGAAGCATATATCTCCAGTTTCAGCACGGGCACAGATAAGGCTTAGCTCTGACATTTAACTTATAGATGCTGACTTATCACTCGCGGGAGGGTGGAGCTGGGGGGGGCCCTCTGGAAGACCCGCTACACGCGCTGCCCATATCAGCGGCAGCTTCAACTCAAGGGTGGTTCTTCCCCGGTCCGGGGGCGGAATCTGGGTGGATGGGGGAGGGAAGGGTGGGGGGGTTTTGGGGTGGGTTAAAATCATTAAAAAATGTTTACGGGCTGATCGAATAAATTTCATTGTATACACATTAGGTTTAAATTCTCAATCCATATTTAGAGGCAAATGGGAAAGAGTAAGCCATCCGGTAATACGGTTAAGTTTTCAACTACTTATAAATGCATGAGATAAAGCTCTTGGCCTGGAATGTAGCCGGGCTTAATAGCAGAAATAAAAGGTTACTGATTACAGCAGAACTAAAACTGCACAATCCCCATATCGTCCTTCTTTCAGAAACACATATTGTTGGGAAGGACAAAAAAGTGCTTAACCAACTTGGCTACGACACTGTGGTGTGTTCCACATTTGACCATCCCATAAGAGGGGTTGCGATCTTAAAGGATAAAAGATTTAAAATCGATATACTCCAGACCTTCTCCTGCAAAAATGGCAGATGGGCAGCCGCTCAGTTTAGTTATGAGAACTATAAATTTGTACTATGTGTTGTTTATGGTTCCAACACAGATGAACCGATAATTTTTGATCAGCTGAGCATCAAACTTCTGGATTGGGAGGGAGAACTCATTATTATGGGTGATTTTAACTGCATCATGAATTATAAAATAGACACAACCAGCTTCGGTAGCTCTAAAAGGATGCATAAAACTAGGTCCTCCATTCTCGAAATATGCCGCATTCATAATATCAAAGATGCTTGGCGGTATTTAAATCCAACCCTACCAGGGTACACATACTATTCCGCACCTCACAAATCTTGTTCACGATTGGATATGGCATTGGCCAGCGATAATCTATTAAAACATAGCACTATGGAGATATGCCCCCGAATTTCATCAGACCATAATGCTATAATCCTGGCCATTGCTATATCACATAGGAGGCCCCCGCCTAGACCGTTCTCCTTCCCTAGATATTTAGTTACAGACGTGGAATATCTGACTCAGCTTAAACTACATCTGACGGAATTCTTGGAAATCAATACTAACACAGCTATATGTATCACGGTTTGGGACACTTGCAAGGCTAGTATGAGGGGATTTACCCAAGCATATCTGATTAGACAAAACTCAGAACGCAAAAAAAACAGCGTCCAGATAGTTTCCGAAATAAGGACTCAAGAAGAATTGTTGGTTTCTGCACTACGATCAAAGTTACCAACACTTACAGAAATAGGTCTCAAACTTACCTCACTCAAAAACAAAGTCAAAGCTAAATTTATTCAAAAGAGCAGCGCTAATATCCATAAATTTAAAATAACACAATACGAAGGTGGGGATAAAATTGGCAAAATTCTAGCCTATAAAGCTGCTGAGGATAGAGCTCGAACATTGATTACCAATATTCGGGGCAATGGCAACAAAATGTATAGTCAACCGACGGATATAGTGGAACAATTCGCAGACTACTATAGAACTCTATATACTCCAGAAAGTACACCAAATTCAGAAATAATACGGGACTATCTGGACAAATATTTAATAAATTTGCCGAATGATTTAAGAATGGAATCACTCTCGGATGCTATCACCAGGGCAGAATTATGTCAAGCAATAGACCTACTTCCGACAGGGAAATCGGCGGGGGAAGATACAATACCTCTGGAATTGTACAAGGCATGTTTGGATGAACTGGCCCCCCTTCTGTTGAAGGTAATGCAATATGTCGGGCATAATGGCAAAGCCCCAAAATCATGGAATAAAGCAAAAATAATTTTCTTTCTAAAAAAAGACAAACCAAAGGAGGAGAGAGGGTCATACCGACCTATATCTTTGATTAATACCGACGCCAAAATACTCGCAAACATTTTGGCTTTAAGAATATCACCTATCCTGCCTCAAATAATTAACCCTCAACAACACGGGTTTATAATCGGGAGGGACACAACCACACACGTGAACACGGCTATTACAGCCTTCGATGTAGCAGAAACAGAATCCACCCCACTCGGAATGATTTTATTGGATGCCGAGAAGGCCTTTGACCGTGTGGGATGGAATTATCTTTGGTGCGTCCTCTCCAAAATGGGGTTTGGGGGGCAATTCTTACGAGGTATACAGGCTCTGTATGATAACCCTACGGCCTGTACCTGTTACGGGGGTCTAACCTCTGCAGACTTTTCAATCTCACGTGGAACCCGTCAGGGATGCCCCCTCTCTCCCCTCCTTTTTGCTCTCACGCTTGAACCATTTCTTTCTGCTCTTCAACTTCAAACCCAAATTCGTCCCTTTAGATCAGGTACACAAGAGCTAAAAATAACAGCATATGCCGACGACATCGCGGTCTATTCTCAAGATATAGTGGAGGCACTGCGAGGCATTGCTTTTGAGGCCGGGAAATTTGGGACAGTCTCCGGATACAAGCTCAACATCCAAAAGACTCAAATCATAACTAACTACACCCCAGCTGTCGCGGTCCCGGAGATATGTAAAAATGCAACTTACTTAGGAGTCAAATTAACGGCCAACCTCCAAGAAATTAATAATATAAACTATAATGAATTAATTAAATCTACTATACTTACACTTAAAAAATGGCATAGGCTTCCTCTGAACTTAATTGGAAGAATTAATCTAATTAAAATGAAGGTTCTGCCTAAATTTGTATACTTATTTCGTTCTATCCCACTAATCTTAAACAACGCCTTCTTTAAAAGACTTGATGGGGTATTTAGCAGTTTCATTTGGGGCTATAAAAAACCTAGAAGGTCGTTGAATCTTTTAAAAAATAGCACGATCACCGGTGGACTTAACTTTCCTGATTTCAAGCTATATTTTTGGTCCACATTTGTTTTACGCATACGTTCTCTACTAAACAGAGGAGGCGCTCTTTTTTTTCACTCCTTTATGTTAAAACAAGACTCAAATATGTTTCTACTACGCGCTAATGACCCCAACTACTTTAAAAGAGTCAAATTTAAGACCGCAAGAGACTCAAAAAAAATCTGGGACAATATACTAATCTATTGCAAAACCAGTCTATTTCACTCAAAGTTACCTTTATGGGGTAACCCCGGGCTTCCAGCAATTTTCTACGAACAAATGGACAACGGCTGGGCAAGGTTGGGCATCAGAGTATTAGGGGACCTATACGGCACGCAAGGGTTTTTAGATTTTAATGACTTAAAACGGCTTTACGATCTCCCCGAAACTATGCGATATAAATATCGACAGATACATGACTATCTGATCAATAAAAAACATCTCGTGGAAAACTCTGATAGCGATATATGGAACCACTTATATTCCACAGAAACTAAATCCGTAATAAGCAACACCTACAGCTTTTTAGTTAGTTTTAAATCAAACGACTGCTCCAAACTAGCTGGCAAATGGAGCAGGCTATTAGGCTCTAATATTACACTAAAGGACATAGAACGATCTTTTTCAAATATTAATGAAAATGTACGATCCTCAAGTTTAAGGCTACAACAACTCAGAACGAGTTGCATGTTATATTACACTCCAAAACTTATCTCCAGGTGGCCCTCTAATAATTCTTTAAATGATCGTACAAAATGCCCTAAATGCTCCGCTCATGCAGTAGACTTGGATCATATGTTGTTTTCTTGCCCCACCCTGGTAGACTACTGGAGGGATATTAAGAAGGTTCTTGAAATTAAACATATTCAGCTGCCTCCATTTTCTGCTGCATCGGTCTTACTAGATATATATCCTATCTCTCTCCCACAGCCTGCTCTGACCTCAATTCTTATGTCCTGTGCTAAATTAACTCTGGCCAGAGCTTGGATTTGTCCTGACCCACCAACTGTGTGAGATTGGTGGGTGTTGGTAACCGAGATTCACTCGATGGAGTTAGGATTAGCTAATCTTAGGGGGACACGTTCTCTGATGAAATACAAAAAGAATTGGGGTACGTTTATGGAATAGTGTGATCTTTTCCCTCTGCTTTGGATTGTCTTTTATTCTCTCTTCTCCTTTTTTCTTGGTTTTCTCTTTATTTCCCGCTCATTTATCAAAATAACTTACTGATTGATTGTTAAAATAAATACATGTATTAATGTATGCTATATCCTTCAGCCTGTACACAAATAAAAAATTTAAAAAAAAAAAAGAAATTAGGGACTCGTTTGACCTGTGGGAAAGGAATATATAAATATTTGAGGACCACATTCTGTTACTACAGATACAAAGTAAATGGAGGTACTATAATAGCAGCAGCCTTAAGTTGCATGTGAAAAGTCTCTTCACCACTAAAAAAACTCTCCATTTGTTTCTGCTACACCAATTTCTATGTTGTACTGTTTGTTATTATTTTGATACATGGACTAAGAACAGTTTAGACATCATTTGTCCTAAAAGGGATGATGTTTACAAGAGGATTTTCAACAATGAAGACTGTTTTATAATTGTTGGCCATTTTGTACCAGATATGATATCAGGAACAATTTTACCATATAGTTGTTTTCATTAAGGTAGTAAGCTATCAGCAAGCCAGTATTAAAAAACTTGTAGTAAGTGCAGTGAACAGTATATATGTTATGTTACGTTAAAATATTTTTATAAAGCGCATGTACACTGGGGTGGTTTCATGGCGCTACTCTAAGAGGTTCCAGAGCCCTGGAGACTTACTCATAAGCTTGTCTAAATAGCCAAGTCTTGAGAAGCTTCTGAAGCTCAAGAGGTCTGTACAGCATCTGATTTCAAAGGGGAGGGAATTCCGAAATCTGAGAGCTAGAACGGCAAACCTAGCGCTGCCCAGATGCTTCAATTTGAAGGAGGGTGTTGACAGAAGTTGCTTGTGAGCCGAACGTAGGTTGCACGTGGGTGTGTGCATTTGAATAAGGCTGTCCACACATTTAGGGCTCTGCCAGTCAGGGATTTAAAGATGAGACAGCATACCTTGAAAGTGCATCACTGTGTGATAGGGAGCCAGTGCAGCTTGCTCATGAGGTGGGGTGACAAATTTGTTGCCTAGATTGCTGAAAAATCTGTCTCGCTGCCTGGTTCTGTACCAGTTGCAAATGATTAGATAAGTATAGTGGAATGCCAAAGTATAGGGAGTTCGTGTAATCAATATGGGACATAACCACAGCACCCAGGGCTTCCTGGGTGAGAAATCTGATCTTTCTATATAATGATCTATTGTGCACATTTTTTTTTTTTACATTCCATGGATTGTTTTTCCCACTGTTTTTCCCACTGTTTCATGATGAATATGCAGTCTGTTACTGAATCTTCATACAAAGCAATGTTGAAAGTGAACAAGTATGAAAGCTGAAAACAGGTAAAAACAGTAAACAATTATCTACGTTGCATTAAAGTTGTTGTGAAAAAAATATTGTATGTTTTTTGGTTGCCTAATGTTCAAAATAAATTTCTAATATATTTTTGTCTTTTTTTACTTATTCACAATGGTTGGAGGTCGAGATATATTATGTGTGTCAAATCACTAATCCAGTAAAAGATTCATTGAGTTACTACTCATTTACTTACCCAATCTCCCATGCACAACAGTTGCACTAGTACAATCATCCAGCCACTACCTAAGCAATCATCCAATCCCTTAGGTAATGCACTTGATTTCATCTAATCTCCCATCCACTACCCAGACACTCATCCAATCACCCAGGAGCTACCATGTATTATGCAAACACCCAGACTCTATGTGTGCACACATTCATTCACTGATGCACTGCCCTGCACTCATCCACTCACCCAGGTAGTACCCATTCACTCATGCAATCACTCAGGCACTGTCCATGTGCTCAGTCAATCATGCAGACATTATTCATGCTTTCACCCAATCACCTCGACCATATCTATGTACTCACCCAATCACCAAGCCACTACCCTTGCACTCATTAGATGACCAAGAGTATACCCTTGCACTCATCCAATCACCCAGGCACTACTCTTGCAAACATCTAGTCACCTATGCACTACTCACACAATCATACAAACTACCAGGCACTACCCATGTACTTATCCAATTACCCAAGCAGTACCCTTGTACTCATCCATTCACTCAGGCACTATATCTGTACTCATACAACCCCAAAATGCAATATCCATGCACTCATCTAATCACCCAGGAACTACCCTTGCCCTCATCCATTCACTGAGGCACCACCCATACACTCATCCATTCACTCAGGCACTACCCATGCACTCCTTCATCCACTCGGGCACTACCCTTCTTCTCATCCATTCACCCAGGCCCTACCCTTTCACTCATGTATTCACAGAGGCACTAGGCTTGCACTCATCTATTCACTCAAGCACTACCCATGCACTCATCCAATCACCCAGGCATTATCCATGTACTCACCCAATCATGCGGGCACTATGCATTCATTTACCCAATCACCCAGGCACTATCTATGAACTCATCCAATCACCCAGCCACTACCCTTTCACAAATACAATTACCGATGCACTGCCTTGCACTCATCCAATCACTCAGGCGTTACCCTTCCACTCATTCATTTACTCAGGTACTACTGTTGCACAGATCCATTCACTCGTGCACAAACCATGCACTCATCTATTTATCTAGGTACTAACCATGCACATATCAAATCACCAAAGCACTTCCCTTCTTCTCCTCCATTACCACAGGCACTACCCATGCACTCATCTATTCACCCAGCCACTATCCATGCACTCATCCAATCACCCAGGCACAAACCATACAGTCATTCATTCACACAGACATTATCCATGCACTCATCCATTCACTCAGGCAGTACCGATGCATCCAGTCAACCAGGCACTACTCATATATTCTTCTAATCACCCAGGCACTATCCTTGCACTCATCCATTCAATCAGGCAGTATGCATATGGTAAACCCATTCCCTCAAGCATTACCAATACACTCATCAAATGATCCAGGCAACACCCATTCATGTATTCATTCACTCTGGTATTATCCATACACTTATCCATTTACCCAGGCACTACTCATGTACTAATCCAATCACCCAGGCAATACCCTTCCACTCATTCATTCACTCAGGCACTATGCATGTGTTCATTCATTCACTCAGGCACTATCCAAACCCTTGACTAATGACCCAGACACTACACTTGAACTCACCCATTCACTCCTGCATTCATGCATTCACCCAGACACTAACCATGCACATATCTAATCACTCAGTCAGTACCCATGCACTTATCTATTCACTCAGCCACTTCCCACACACTCATCCATTCACCCAGGCACTACCCATAGACACATTCAATTGCTCAAGAACTGCCCTTGCACTCATCTGTTCACCCAGGTACTACGCATGAGCTCATCCATTCACTCAAGCACTACCCATGTTATGTTATGTTATGTTAAAATAGTTTTGTAGAGTGCACAGCTACCCTCCTAGGGTTTCCCAGTGCTAAACACTGACAGAGAACAGAACAAAAGAGAGCAAATTATTTATTAAACAACCAAGTTTTTAAGAATTTTCGGAAAACCAAGAATGAGGTTTCATTGCGAATTGTGATTGGGAGAGAGTTCCAAAGCACAGGACCAAGGTAGGCAAAGGAGCGACCACCAATTCTTTTAAGTTTAATATTGGGCACCACAAACTTTCCTTGGGTGGCTGAGCGAAGTGAGCGAGAGGGTAAATAAGGGCGAACCAAAGATTGTAAATACTTAGGGGAAGGGCTGAATTTAATTTTATGCATATAACATATAGCTTTAAACTTCACTCGATTGTCGATCCTGAGTTTATGGAGGGCATTGGAGGAAGAGGAATTTCTTGGGAGGTGGCACAGTAGCCTGGCAGCGGAATTTAGCACTACTTACAGTTTCCGTATGACATCCTTATTGGAGCCTAAATAAAGGATGTTTCCGTAGTCCAGTCTCGAGGTCACCAGAGCCTGGACTACGGTTTTCTGGGTGGAACCAGGAAGCATCCAGGTAATTTTCTTAAACCACTTCAAGATGGCAAAGCAGGTGGCAGCCACCTTTACAGCCTGTAGTCTCATAGATAACTTAACATCGATCAGAACTCCCAGGTTGCGGACACAAGTGGAAGGCTGAGGTAGAGGGCAATGTTAATTAGGCCAGTCTGAAGCACCGAAGGATCATCCGGCTGATCCGATGAGAGGGAGAAAATGATCTGGGTATCATCGGCATACGAGAACAAATTCAGTCCTGAGTTCTCTACTATTATTGCCAAAGTTTTAATATATAAGTTGAATAAAATAGGACTCAAAATAGAGCCTTGTGGCACCCCATAAGAGGAGGAATACGTTTTAGAAGTAGCACTAGAGGAAAAAACCTGAAAAGTCCATTTAGTAAGGAAGGACTTGAGCCAGTCAAGTGCTGTGCCAATGATATCAAAGGTCTGCAAAGATTCTAATAAAATAGTATGGGACACCGTGTCAAATGCAGCGCTCGAATCGAGCAATATGAGAGCCACGGTGTCCCCAACATCCAAGCGTTGTCGTAGCATCTCTGAAACTCCAAGTAAGGTAGTCTCCGTGGAGAAACCTGCTCGAAAGCCGGACTGGGAAGGATGTAAGAGATTCGTAAAATCCACAAAATGAGTGAGCTGCTTATTTATATGTTTTTCCAAGACTTTGGAATAGATAGGAAGCAAAGAAATCGGCCTAAAGGTCAACAACTGAGAAGGGTCTGCGTTGGTCTTCTTCAAAAGGGGAAGAACCATTGCATGCTTCCAGTCAGCAGGGACAATAGCTTCACAAATCGAAGCGTTAAGCAGCTGCATTATAAACTACAAGGGAGAAGAGTCCAGCTGCTGCAACACAAAAGCAGGGATCAAGTCACGGGGAGAGCCAGACTTGATGCTATTTAATTTTTTTTTAAAGAATTAAAATCAAGTGGAGACCAGGATTCTAGACTCATTGGGTTGTTAACTCTATAAGCGGACTCAAGCAAAGGTGGTGTCATACCAGGTACTTCCTTTTGAGTAGATTGTAGGGCAGAGTAGATTAATTCAACTTTGTCTATGAAATAACTTGCGAGATTATCGCATTGTTGTTCATTGAGAGTGGGAGGAAGTGACTGTGTATCTGAGCCAGCAAGTTTTTTCACCATGCTGAACAAGGTACGTGCACAGTTCTGAGCATTGGAAATAGTGGTTGATACATAATCCTTTTTGGCCAATTTACAGTGAGCTTGGTATTGCTTTAGTGCTAATTTGTAATTAGATTTAGAGTCTTGAGAATAATTCCTTCTCCAGCTTCTTTCCAGTGCTTTACATTTAGGTTTTTCACTTTTTAATTGCTCTGTAAACCAAGGGACAGGTAATCGGTGATTAAAATTCTTATAGATAGTGGGAGGCAGCACTCAACCGAGCACTCATACAATCATCCAGGCACTACTCTTGCACTCATTCATTCTCTCATTCACTCATGCATTTACTTAGACACTACACATGCACTCATCTATTCAATGAGGCACTGCCCATGCATACCTATCATCACCAAGGCACCACCCTTCTACTCATCCATTCGCGCATCCAGTACCCATGCACTCATCAATTCACCCAGGCATTATCCATACACTCATCCAATCACCCAGGCAGTATCCATACACTCATTTATTCACCCAGCTATTATCCGTGCACTCATCCATTCACTCAGGCACTACCGTTCCACTCTTCCATTCACTCAGGCACTACATATGTACTCATCTAGTCAGCCATGCACTACCCATGCACACATGCAATCACCCAATCATTAGGTTTGCACCCATCCAATCACTCAGGCACTACTTATGCACCCATAGATTTACTCAGGCACCACTGCTGTGCTCATTGTAACATCCATGCTACAGTTGTGCACTCATTCAATCATCCCTACTCCAGTCATACAGTTATTCCATCATATATACATACTTTATCTTTTTGTTAACTGCAAAAGGCAGGTCCAAAAGGAACCTTTTATTTTACACTTTTGTAAAGTTTCAAAAAATGTTGTTTCTTTTTTATAACAACAAAAATGGCAACTCGGACAGCAGGAATTGAAGAAATGTGCATCAACAATTTTTCAAAACATAGAAAAGAGGAAAATAATTAATATATATGCTGTTTTGCAGCATTGTGAATAGCTGTAAGAGACTGCTCACCAGTATTTATGACAACACCACAGTCCATGCAGTACGTGGACATTATTGACATCTCTGGATCCATATATGTTGGAGTACTCTGCACCACAGAAGGGAGTTTTTGACCAGGAATAGCTGCTGCTGCCACTGAAGTAGATAGTCGTCCAGCTTCCCTCTGCTTGACTGCCAGTTGGAGAGGTTTTTTATGATGGGTTTTTAGATGATATAACACATGAATATCTCTTGTTGGTTCCTCTAGAGAGGGTCTTCTTGCAGATTGTGCATTGCACAAGTTTGGCAGCTGTTTTAGATTCGCCTGATGGAATTGTAAAAAAATCCATGCCTCACTGGCTCTTTTATGTGGAGGTTCCTCTTCTTATACATCATCAGCGTCTGCCTCCTCCACACCCTGGTACAGCTGTGGTTCGTGCTGACCCCCATCTCCTTGATGTGTTGCCATTTTTATATAAAAAAGACCAAAGTGTTTGCATAGCAAAATGAATCCACCTGCTCAGAATACATTTCAATGAAAGAAGATTCAAAAAGAAGAAGTCGGTGTGCACTTCCTATTGATTTTTGTTGAATTTTATATTATCCAATGCTATTCCTTGCTTTCCTGGTCATATGATATTTGCGGCAACCGAAATAGTCACGGTTGCAGCAGTAAAGTGGATATGCAAAATGCCTCTCAAGTCTGTTTGCCTTTGAGGAAGTGCGCCATGCACAAAACGCGTCAGGCAAGATGAACTTGTTGCCGCCATGCATGTTTCCCCGCTGTTGCTTCGAATAAAGAATTTGGCTGATACCTACCTGTTCTGTGGGCTCCTTCCTTCACAGGCACCTCTTTGAATGGATATATATATATATATATATATATATATATATATATTCACTGAAAAAACCATAGGTTTCAGGGGCGTTATAGTTAGGTGGACTTTTCACTCGTACAAAACCATTGAAATTCCCCCGTTATATTTAGTTCAGCTATTTATAACTCGCGCGCCCGCAATGCGCTGCTGATGACGTCACATATTATATCACTCATGACATGGTCAGTGACATCACTCATGACATCACTGATGACATCTCAAATGACATCACTCATGACATCATCCAGTGAATGTGTGTTTTTCTGAAAATTACATATGTTTTATATATGTATATCTCATGGTCGATGGAAGAATAAATGGGTATATAAGTGTCTAAATGAATGATTTGTTTTTGAAAAATTGATTGTATAACTGACTGATTAAGTGTATCTTAGTGAATACATGGCTTAGTGAGTAATGTTTAAATGTGTAAATATCTGTATCATGGGTTGGTGAGTAGCTACATGAGCGTCTATATAGGTTATTAGTTGGTTTTTTGAGTATCAGTATGAGTGTCTGAGTGTCTGTATGGTTCGGTGGGGGGTATTACGTAGTGCATAGGTGCATGAATGAGTGACTCACTGTTTGTATGTGTTGAAGACAGCATGTGTGCAGGACTGTATGGGTGGATGAGTGTGTGCATGGGTGTGTTAGTGAGTGATAGACTGTCTCAATAGTGTCTTTATGAGTAACTACATATGTTTTAAACTAGTACATGTGACTATTGGTGTATATAAGTGAGTATATGTGAGAGTGAGAGATTGAAAGAGTTCCTGTATGAATAAGTATGTGTTTCTATAAGTGATTGTTTAAAAGACTAAGTATGTGTAAGTTTCTGTAGAAGTAAGTGTGGTGGTGTGTGTATAACTGTATGTGCAAGTAAATGGATGTTTGATTCTTTATTAGCATGAGTGACTATGTGTGTGAGTAACTCTATGGATGAGTGGTGTTGTGTAACAGGATGTATAGGTGTGTGAGTACATATGATGAGTGAGTACATGTATGAGTGAGTGTATAGGACTGTTGGTGAAAGAGTGGATGTGTATGTGGATCTTAGAATTACTGAATAGGTTGTTGTAACTGGTATCGGTATGTCCATTGTTTTGAACATTGTAGTTTCTATTTTTGAATGTGTGTATCAAAGGTTATATTAGGGGAAGAGGAGGTCTGCCACTCTATCACAAGGATGATGTCATCAGTGATGTCATTAGTGATGTCATTTGAGAAGTCATCAGTTATGTCATGAGTGATGTCACTGACCATGTCATGAGTGATGTAATATGTGACGTCATCAGCAGTGCAATGCGGGCGCACGAGTTATAGTTAGCTGAACTAACTATAACGAGGGAATTTCAATGGTTTTGTACGAGTGAAAAGTCCAGCTAACTATAACGCCCCTGAAACCTATGGTTTTTTCAGTGAATTTCTAAGGTTTTTTAAATGCTAATTCCTAACTATAACGTGCCTGAAACCTATGGTTTTTTCAGTGAATTTCAAAGGTTTTTTAAATGCTAATTTCTAACTATGCCTACAGAGATAGGACATGTGAAGAAAGAAGAAAAAACGCACAGAAAGAAAAAAAAGAAATGCAGAAAGAAGCAACAGAAGTCCTCAAAGATGAAGAAAAGTGCAGGAATAAGGATAACGTGCAGAAAGAACAAACAGAAGAGCAGAAAGAAGCCTTGTTGCAAAATCATCCTGTACCCTCAACTTTTTCAGACGGATACTGGTGGTAACTGAGTCTGACTAACCAGTCCTAGAGCCAGTGCTATGTTAAAAGACACTCAGAATACATTGAAAACACCTACATACACTAGGGAACACTATGCGTTGGGGTCCCCCTGTGATCAGCATGACCTTCTCTGGAAGCCCCTATTATATAATAGGACAGGGGATTAAAACTACCTCTTAAAACGCGCCACAGGGGCGTGTTTGCACACGTCACCTCAGGCCCCGTCCCCTCACTTCCCCACAGTGTAAACACGCCCTGTGGCCGTTTTAAGTTAGGAGATTAAGTCCCCTTGAATCCTGAGGGTCCCTAGGGTCCAACTAGACCACTAGGTACCTCCAGTAAGCGCCACAGTGCTGCGTTGCAGAGAGATGTAAAAAGGGGCACGGCCTAGACCACCTCTCTGCAACGCAGCGGAGTGGTGCCTACTGGAAGCACCTGGTGGGCTAGTTGGCCCCCAGGGTCCCTCAGGATTGAAGGGGAATTATTTCTCCAACTTAAAACGTGCCACAGGGCTTGTTTGCACGCGTTAACTCAGGCCCCGTCCCCTCCCTTCACCACTGTGTAAACACGCCCTGTGGCCGTTTTTAGTTGGGAGATTAAGTTCATTTGAATCCTGAGGGTCCCTACGGTCCAACTAGCCCACTAGGTACCTCCAGTATGCGCCACAGAGCTGCGTTGCAGAGAGGTGTAAAAAGTGGCACGGCCTGGACCACCTCTCTGCAACACAGCTCAGTGGCGCTTACTGGAAGCACCTGGTGGGCTAGTTAGCCCCCAGGGGCCCTCAGGATTGAAGGGGAATTATTTCCACAATTTAAAACGCGCCATAGGGCGTGTTTGCACACGTTACCTCAGGCTCCGTCCCCTTCCTTCCCCACTGTGTAAACATGCCCTGTGGACGTTTTTTAAGTTGGGAGATTAAGTTCCCTTGAATCCTGAGGATCCCTAGTGGCAAAATAGCCCACTAGGTACGTCCAGTAAGCGCCATTGCAGAGAGGTGTAAAAAGGGGCACGGCCTGCACCACCTCTCTGCAACGCAGAGAAGTGGCACTTACTGGAAGCACCTGGTGGGCTAGTTGGCCCCCAGGGTCCCTCAGGATTGAAAGGGAATTATTTCCCCAACTTAAAACGCGCCACAGGGCATGTTTGCACAAGTCACCTCAGGCCCCGTCCCCTCCCTTCACCACTGTGTAAATGTGCCCTGTGGCCATTCTAAGTTGAGAGATTAAGTCCCCTTGAATCCTAAGGGTCCCTAGGGTCAAACTAGCCCACTAGGTACCTCCAGTAAGCGCCACAGAGCTGTGTTGCATAGAGGTGTAAAAAGGGGCGTGGCCTCAGAACACCAGTCTGCAACGAAGCTCCCTGGCGCACACTGGAGATACCTGTTGGGCTAGTTGGCCCTCAGGGACCCTCAGTATTGAAGGGGAATTAATTCCCCAACTTACAACTGGCCAGGGGGTGCGTTTGCAGAGTGCTGCTAGGAGGGGGCGTGGCCTCCGGCGCGATGCCGGTCTTTTATTTTTTTTATTTTTTTAAGAAGGATGTCTGTGTGGCCCCCCTTCTTTTTCTAATTTACTGGCCCTGGGAACCCCATCCCCCAGGGCCTGCACCCTAGTTTTTTTTGTTCAAAAAAATAAATTTGGCCCTCCCAAGGCCTTAATGTGTCCTGGGGACCCCAACCCCCGGGTCATGGCCTTTTTTTAATTTGAATTCTTTAGGAGGGGGCTGCATTGCCCCCCTCCTCAGGCCACTTATGGCTCCGGGGAACCCATCCTACGGGGCCGGCCTTTGTTTTTTATTATTTTAAAAATATATATATTTATAGAAACACCTAGGACATGCTGGACAAACCGTATGTACCTATCACCATGACGATTTGCGTGATATTCATTAAAAGGCGACTATGCATAGAATGAATCCACATGGAATGTATTTAAACCGCTAGTGAAGCTCTGACGTGTCTGACGTCCTAACGTGCCTAATCCCGGTGCCCCCGCCGGTGGGTACTCTCCAAGTAGACACCCTTGTTGTTTATTTATACAAACATGGGTATCTATTGACGGGCACATTTAATATACACGCACACCAAGCCATTCAAAGGAGATTCGACAAAAATTCGACCAAACTATGCAAGAAACCCCCCTCATGGTTAATAAAAAACACATCCACCGCCGGATGTGTAATACTTTTTATTTTACTCTCTGGAAAGGTGACGAACCTCACTTGAGAGTCACAGCGTGCTCCTGGCTGAGCCCAACGCTGTGTTACACCCACCAGTGCCCGCCGATTGCCTCACACCTCTGTATTGTATTCCACCAGCTAGTGCGTATGCTATGACACTCTCTAGCCCATGTGCACTGTAACACCACCCCTTGAATATGTCATGCCACACTTGTCTTTGCACGGGTTATATTGCCCCATCTAACGTGCCTTCCTCGATGTGTATGTTATAACGCACAGCGCTATGCCATGCATATTACAATCTGGGATCCATATCTTTGTCACAGTGCATATGCAACGTTACACTCCCCAGCACATATTTTATATTACAACTTTAGAGACTAGTTATGTTACACAACACTGCCCTGTGCATATTACACTCCAAGGCGCATATCGCATAGCACGCGCTAGTGCCTGTGCTATCTCGCGCTCTCCAATGAATCTGTCATTGCGCACAATGTATTGCATATTATATTTCACGCCCCGGTTCATCTTATATCACACTTTTTGGTGCATAGTTTATGCCATATACTAGATCTAGTTTTCATTTTCAATCGTACTCTCAGGACTATGTTCTATATAAAACTGCGTCCACCTACCCTTTTCACGGGCATTACATTTTGCGATGTGGGTGGAGGGTCAGGGGGTGTTTCTGCCAAGTGAGCCCGGAGTCACAGTCACAAACGTCCTCTTCTTCTTGAATAAAAGTGAGATTATGCTGCATACTTGTTCATATTTTAAGCAGTTCACATAGACACACATTTTAAAAACAATAAAGTTCGTAATACCCACCTTCTCTGAACAGTTAGCTTGCTGCCCCATCCACCCCCTCCCTATCCTCTGTTGTCTGAATCCATGGACTAGCCTCCTCCCTCCTGCCATGCATAGTCTGATGTGCTGCCACTGCCCTCCATTTAGCATGATGTACCAGTCCACTCCTCCTGCCCTCCATTGCCCAATTCTATGGCCCATCATTGACCTCCTGCTTAGCCTCTGTGCTTAGCTTGCTGCCCCTATTCTCCTTCCCCCTGCCCTCTGATGTATTTGTGCATGCCCCTGCTCCATCCTTTTTGCCCACTATGTTCCATGGACCTGCCACTCCTATCTACTCTGAGTGTTCTGTTGAGCTGCCACTCCCCTCCCACCTGCCTAGCATTGTCAGATGACTGTAACCTGTCCCTGCAACCTCCACCCTGCCTGTCCACATGCCATGCCCCTATCCCCTTCCTCCTGTCCTCCATGGTCCATTTTACTGCCACACCCTTCTGCCCTCCCTGATCTGTTGTGCTGCAACTGCTCCTCCTGCCTGCCCCGTGCGGTCTGTTGTGAGGCCCCTTCCCCTGAACTCTCTTGTCTGTGCCCAGGTCCTGACCCTCCCTTCTATCCTCCATGGTCCTTTGTGCATTCCCCTGCACCCTCATTCTTGCCCATCATAGCCATTGTGCTGCCACTAACCCTCCCGCTTGCCATGCATGGTCTTCTGTGCTGCCATAGCCCCTCCCACCTTCTCTGTGTGGTAAGCTAGCTGCCCCTGACCCCCTCCCACCTTCCCTCCATGGTCTGTGTGTATGCCACCATAGTCTCATTGTTGCTCTCCATGGTGTGTCTTGTTTCTAGTGCCCATCCTGCCTGACCTTCATGGTCATCTTGCTGCTCCTGCCCTGCCACCTTGCCCCCAGCCCTCTGTTTCCATGTGCAGACCCCCTATTCCCTCCCTCCTGGCTTGTCTGTTCCATTGTAATGCCCCTGATCCGTCCCTCCTGCCCTTTATGGTCTGTTATGCTGCAGCTTTCTCTCCTGTCTGTCCATTATGGTCAGCTAGCTACCATTGCCTCTTTCCCATCTGTTCTCTGTTGTCCATGTGCATGGTCCTGTCCCCTCCCTATTGCTTTATATGGATTGTTGTGCTGCACTCCCGTCCCGCATGCGCTGTGTGGTGTATTGTGCTGCTGCAAACCCTGATGCCTGCCCTGTAGGGTCAGTTTGGTGCACCTCTCCATGTCCCTCCTGTCCTCTGTTATCCGAGTCCATGTCCCTACCCCAATTCCTCCTGCCTACCATGATTCAATGTACCATACTTGTGAACATTTTGAACTTGGTAAGAGGGAGATTTTGAAAAAAAACTGGGGTATTGATTTTCCCCTTTGAGTTACATTGAAAAAGAGGAGATTGTAGACAGGAGACAGATCAAATAAAGCCCATTTGAGCTTAAAAACATTGGACGTTTCCTGGCTGAAACGGGTCTGTTGGCATGTATGGTTGTACTACCACTGCCTCTTCCTTCTGCCCACAATGGTCTATTATATTGCCACAGCCTCTCTTGCCAGTCCTGTATTGTTGGTTTGTTGCCCCTTCCCCCCTTTCCACTGCCCTCCATAGTCTGTTGTGCTGCCATTGCCCTTCCTGCCTGCCCAGTGTGGTCAAATTGTTGCCTCTGCACTCTCCTACCTGCCTTCAATTTTCAGAGTCCGTGCCCCTGGCCTCTGCCTCTCAACAGTATCCCAATGAACAACTAGATTGCTAACATTCTATATTTATTACAAAAGTGTGGAACGCCTGACGTCATCTTGATGTAATCAAAACTGTAATACCCTTTAGAAATTACATATATGAGAGGGTCTTATTTGCATCAAAATTATGGTTAGTGCTCTAAAAAACTAAAATGAGGACATATTTTCTGAGTTTTCAAATAGCGACAAAGAACTTTTAAATCATTTGTAATCTTTATGTTTTTTTATCCAGTTTACCACTTGATTAAATGTGGCACTTGGGGGAGAGGATGTGGTGTTACTTCCAGAGCTGCAGACTTTGCAACTGGGGAACCAGGTTGGAGTTTCTGCTTCAGCTCAACATTCTGTGATTCTGGTCAAATCACTTAATCGCTCCATGTCTGCAACCAAAATGAATTTGATCTTGGGTGATGTAACCAATGCTCATGTAAAGCACTCCAATACCTGACAAGTCTGCACTATATAAAACTGCAAATACACAAAAAATAAGTGTTTTGCACACTTCTGTCATTGGGCTACCTGTGGGCTATATCTGGGTGATATTTGTGCTGCATTTGGGCTCTTTTGTCTCTGGTGGCCATCTTGGGAGATTTATTTGTTATGAAGTTTCCTAATTTCCTCATTTACTGCAGTCTCCACAGTAGGAAATTCTTTCAGTTTTTTACTTTGATTCCATCAAGAAGGTATTCAGATATGTCACACATTTGCCATAAATTCTGAATGTTAGCACTCTAGTTGCTCATTAGATCACTGTAGTAAAGCTACTGCTCACCACGGAAGTCTGCTGCTGGTATTAAAAGTGCATGTTTCAGTCTGCATATCAGAATTTTTTAATGAAATAGAAGAGGATTTGAGAAGTCACTCAAAATGTGCCCTAATTTTTCTTTCTTCAGCACTAATCATAATCTCTATGGCAAAATGAACCCCCTCATTGTGTTCCTTTTTAAATTAAATGTTTTAAGTTTTACCAGTTTATTCCAATCAAGATGGCTTCAGGTGTGCCATACTTTTGTTATAAGTAGGACTGGTAGCGATCTAGTTGTTCTTTAAACACTCTGGGAAGCTGCAGTAGAACACAAAGGAATCAACTGACAGTCTCTGCCCTTGTTGGATGTACATGCTTTACTGAGAATGTCAGACTTCATTCTCACATGACTGAGAAAGATAATGTGAATTTACAGAAAATATGCTCTCAGTTAGCTTATAGATCACCTTCCAAACCTCTGTGGGAAAAGCATGAGAAAATAGTTTTCTCTCAAACATGATTCATGATATCACAGCAGAAGGCTTTTTCACATGGTAAAATCACCTTAGAACACACCACAATTCCTAAAATGAGTATGGTACCATCAACAAATTATTTATAATGTAACTAAAGTCTTACAACCTTTTATTAACTGCAATACTTTTTAATGAGGTGCTATCATGTATATTGGTCCCAAGATGGCTGCCAACACTTCTTGGATGAAGTGCTGACAGCCAATCAGATCTCACGATGAGATGTGTGGTTAGGCTACGCCCAGATATATATGTGATTTTACATTTAAGCAAAAGGCACATGCCTGACCAGAGGACTACCTCTTTGCCAAATTTCAAGTAATTCTGTTCAGCCGTTCGGGCTGTACCTTCGACTAAAGGTCCTATGGGAAAATGCATGGGGAAAACGCGTTTTGGGACCCCTGTTTTCTCAGCCCCCGCTTGACGAATCACCCCGAGACTTTCAAGGTAAGACTGATCGGAGCGCCCCATTAGTTTTGAAAATTTCACGAAGATAAGTCAACCGGCGCCAAATGTATTCAAAATAGAATTTTCTGATTTCCTATGGGAACTCGGTCCTAACTATAACTATCTACTGGCGACCGCCAGTAGATAATATATATATATATATATATATTACCTACTGGCGGTCGCCAGTAGGTAGTTATAGTTAGGACCCTGTTTCCATAGGAAATCTGCAACATTCTATTTTGAATAACTTTGGCGCCGGTCGACGAATCCTCGCGAATATTTCAAAATAGGTGGGGCGCTACGCTCCGCTCTTACCCTGAAAGTCTCGGGGGGATTCGTCAAGCGGGGGCTGAGATAAAAGGGGGTCCCAAAACACGTTTTTCCCATGCATTTTTCCATAGGACCTTTAGACACAGCTACAGCCCGAACGGCTGAACAGAATTACTAGAAATTTGGCAGAGAGGTAGTCCTCAGGTCAAGGAAGTGCCTTTTGTAGGTTTGGTGTAAATCTGTTCAGTAGATTCTGAGAAAATAGCCTTTAAATCAATATATATATCTGAGCCAGCTTACGGTGCGCTTACGGTGCGCTTACCGTACGCGTACGGTGGCGTGCGCGAGCGCGATTCTGATTGGTTCTTAGATCTTAGTAAACATTCGAATCGGTCAAAACCAGGAAGTGGCGGCCGCCATTTCGTGTGTTTCACTCAGAAAAAAAAGAGTGATTTCTTGAAAAGGGGGCAAGGAGGAGAGTTACAGACCCCATAACATTTGTAAGGGGGTCAAAGAAGGACAGAAAAGTACAAAGAAAGCATTTATTGATTTTAAAAAAAATCGCGGGGTACGCGTACGGTAAGCTCAACGTACGCGTACGGTAGAAAAAAAATAAAATAAAAGAAATGAAATACAGATTTAAAAGTTTAGATATTAGGGGGCTCTAAAAAGAGCCGTTGTGTTTATGAAGTGATTTTTTAGTGGTACCTACAAGTAAGTACCGATGCAGAGTCTAAGGTTCAAGAGGAAGACTCTGTTCCCTTCATGATTGAAGTGCACACCATCTCCTCTATAAATGTCTTGCATGTCGTAACGCAAGTTGTTGTGGTAAATGGAACCCATACCATAGTCACGGAGGAAAGCAGAAACAGATTTGTTGACGTGCTTTCTTGCTTTGTCAATCTGCGGACAGAAATGATTGGACCAGTTCCATTTTTGCCTTTGGCATATGTTAGAAAACACAAAGGCAGTTTTAGGGAAAAGTGAAAACAGTTGTGCAAAGGTGTCCTTCATAAGCATTTCCAGACCTACCCCAGTCAAAGTGCCTAGGTCATTGCCACCACAGTGCACTATTATGAGGTCAGGGTGTTGGATTTGCATGAAGGATTTCACCAATGGCATCAATTGGTGCCACTTTAACCCTCTCTGACCAATCCATTTAATGTCTACATTTGGCAAAGCAAGGTCTCTCACCATATCTGTTTTCTCTGCATACTTTTCACTCCAGAAGACATAGCTGTGCCCTACAATCCACACTGTGAACATCTTCAAAGGAGAACTGGATGCACTCAGGAGGTGTAATTCAGTAGAATGGTAAAAAGAAATGAAAGACAGTTTGGAAATGGAGGCATACATATTTTTTCATAAAAAAAAGAACTGATTGGCTGTTTCATACCATTCTAGAATAAAAACTAGGCTGTATGTGTAAATTAATAGAAGCATGTTTTGTATTGGTACAGAAAAATGTGTTACCAAAGAACAGTACTATGGATTTGCTGTTAGGTTTGAAAAGTCAATCACTCTTGCTCTGTGGAATTGAAACATTGTTTGGTGAACTTCTGACCTAACTCCACACAGCAGTGTTCCATGAGCTGTTGCTATGGTAGCAGGCAGAAGTCAAGTTGGGGGAAGGGTACTAGGCAGAAGTCAAGTTGGGGGAAGGGTACTTTTGGAAAAGGGTTGGTTTTCAACCAATAGAAATGTGTGATTACATTTGAAAAAAAGGGGGAAGCACTGAGATTTGAAATTAACATGTATATGTGTGGAAAAAGAGAGGGAAAGTTTGTCATTATCTGGTTCTGCTGAGAGGAGAGAGGTGTAAAGAACAGAGATCCTGGCTCTGATAATCTGCTGTTTGAGTGCCACATTTCTTTCACAGCTAACTAATTTTAAAGGTGAGTTTAGAGTTTGAGAGGGGATGTATATGGTAAATTAAGAAATGAATAATAGAAATGGAATTCCTTTTGTTGAAGTTGTGTTTATTATTTTCTGTTTTGGGAGAAATTTAAATGTGAGGAACATGTAAAATAATATGGACTATGTTTTCACGATAAATTAAGGTGTACTGGTAAAAATAAAGAATACTTTAAGGGTTTGAGGTTGGACTCAGTAATGCAAATACATACAGCATCAGTAAGGCTGGTTGCCCTTGCTGGAGTGTAGGCAGTCATCCAGGTTACACATGGTGCTGGTCTGAAAAAGCAGTTTGGACATGTGCTTTTTTAAGAATCTGAAAAGTGGATTCATAATGTGTCAGTCTGTAAAAGTGTTTATCACTTGCCAAAAAAAAGAGTAGTAAGTCTGCTTTCAAATTGGCAAAGAAATTTCGTTTTGTGACTAATGTGAAAACATGACTCTGTGTGCAAATAGGAATTACAGGCAGAGATTTATTGCGTATTGCTCTGGTGATTTCACAGTTGCATTAGATGGAAAGGGGGAGCCATTTTTTGGTGCAGAAGCAGACTCTTAGCACACACCCAGCTTCTTACCCTGTGGAATCATGCACAGTATTCACAAGCGAGTGGGGTTTGAGGTTTCAGTCAGTAATGCAAATACATTCAGCATCACTAAGGCTGGTTGCCCTTGCTGGAGTGTAGTCAGTCACCCAGGTTACACATGGTGCTGGTCTGAAAAAGCAGTTTGGACATGTGCTTTTTTAAGAATCTGAAAAGTGGATTCAAAATGTGACAGACTGTAAAAGTGTTTATCACTTGCCACAAAAAAGAGTAGTAAGTGTGCTTTCAAAATGGCAAAGAAATTTCGTTTTGTGACTAATGTGAAAACATGACTCTGTGTGCATATAGGAATTACAGGCAGAGATTTATTGCGTATTGCTCTGGTGATTTCACAGTTGCATTAGATGGAAAGGGGGAGCCATTTTTTGGTGCAGAAGCAGACTCTTAGCACACACCCAGCTGCTTACCCTGTGGAATCATGCACAGTATTCACAAGCGAGTGGGGTTTGAGGTTTCAGTCAGTAATGCAAATACATTCAGCATCACCAAGGCTGGTTGCCCTTGCTGGAGTGTAGTCAGTCACCCAGGTTACACATGGTGCTGGTCTGAAAAAGCAGTTTGGACATGTGCTTTTTTAAGAATCTGAAAAGTGGATTCAAAATGTGACAGACTGTAAAAGTGTTTATCACTTGCCAAAAAAAAGAGTAGTAAGTGTGCTTTCAAAATGGCAAAGAAATTTCGTTTTGTGACTAATGTGAAAACATGACTCTGTGTGCAAATAGGAATTACAGGCAGAGATTTATTGCGTATTGCTCTGGTGATTTCACAGTTGCATTAGATGGAAAGGGGGAGCCATTTTTTGGTGCAGAAGCAGACTCTTAGCACACACCCAGCTTCTTACCCTGTGGAATCATGCACAGTATTCACAAGC
Source organism: Triturus cristatus (assembly GCF_964204655.1). Lineage (NCBI taxonomy): Eukaryota > Metazoa > Chordata > Amphibia > Caudata > Salamandridae > Triturus > Triturus cristatus. The sequence continues at coordinate 1,042,469,537 of NC_140591.1, read as the reverse complement.
GAGTGGGGTTTGAGGTTTCAGTCAGTAATGCAAATACATTCAGCATCACTAAGGCTGGTTGCCCTTGCTGGAGTGTAGTCAGTCACCCAGGTTACACATGGTGCTGGTCTGAAAAAGCAGTTTGGACATGTGCTTTTTTAAGAATCTGAAAAGTGGATTCAAAATGTGACAGACTGTAAAAGTGTTTATCACTTGCCACAAAAAAGAGTAGTAAGTGTGCTTTCAAAATGGCAAAGAAATTTCGTTTTGTGACTAATGTGAAAACATGACTCTGTGTGCATATAGGAATTACAGGCAGAGATTTATTGCGTATTGCTCTGGTGATTTCACAGTTGCATTAGATGGAAAGGGGGAGCCATTTTTTGGTGCAGAAGCAGACTCTTAGCACACACCCAGCTGCTTACCCTGTGAAATCATGCACAGTATTCACAAGCGAGTGGGGTTTGAGGTTTCAGTCAGTAATGCAAATACATTCAGCATCACCAAGGCTGGTTGCCCTTGCTGGAGTGTAGTCAGTCACCCAGGTTACACATGGTGCTGGTCTGAAAAAGCAGTTTGGACATGTGCTTTTTTAAGAATCTGAAAAGTGGATTCAAAATGTGACAGACTGTAAAAGTGTTTATCACTTGCCAAAAAAAAGAGTAGTAAGTGTGCTTTCAAAATGGCAAAGAAATTTCGTTTTGTGACTAATGTGAAAACATGACTCTGTGTGCAAATAGGAATTACAGGCAGAGATTTATTGCGTATTGCTCTGGTGATTTCACAGTTGCATTAGATGGAAAGGGGGAGCCATTTTTTGGTGCAGAAGCAGACTCTTAGCACACACCCAGCTGCTTACCCTGTGGAATCATGCACAGTATTCACAAGTGAGTGGGGTTTGAGGTTTCAGTCAGTAATGCAAATACATTCAGCATCACTAAGGCTGGTTGCCCTTGCTGGAGTGTAGTCAGTCACCCAGGTTACACATGGAGCTGGTCTGAAAAAGCAGTTTGGACATGTGCTTTTTTAAGAATCTGAAAAGTGGATTCAAAATGTGACAGACTGTAAAAGTGTTTATCACTTGCCAAAAAAAAGAGTAGTAAGTGTGCTTTCAAAATGGCAAAGAAATTTCGTTTTGTGACTAATGTGAAAACATGACTCTGTGTGCATATAGAAATTACAGGCAGAGATTTATTGCGTATTGCTCTGGTGATTTCACAGTTGCATTAGATGGAAAGGGGGAGCCATTTTTTGGTGCAGAAGCAGACTCTTAGCACACACCCAGCTGCTTACCCTGTGGAATCATGCACAGTATTCACAAGCGAGTGGGGTTTGAGGTTTCAGTCAGTAATGCAAATACATTCAGCATCACTAAGGCTGGTTGCCCTTGCTGGAGTGTAGTCAGTTACCCAGGTTACACATGGTGCTGGTCTGAAAAAGCAGTTTGGACATGTGCTTTTTTAAGAATCTGAAAAGTGGATTCATAATGTGTCAGTCTGTAAAAGTGTTTATCACTTGCCAAAAAAAAGAGTAGTAAGTGTGCTTTCAAATTGGCAAAGAAATTTCGTTTTGTGACTAATATGAAAATATGACTCTGTGTGCAAATAGGAATTACAGGCAGAGATTTATTGCGTATTGCTCTGGTGATTTTACATTTGCATTAGATGGAAAGGGGGAGCCATTTTTTGGTGCAGAAGCAGACTCTTAGCACACACCCAGCTGCTTACCCTGTGGAATCATGCACAGTATTCACAAGCGAGTGGGGTTTGAGGTTTCAGCCAGTAATGGAAATACATTCAGCATCACTAAGGCTGGTTGCCCTTGCTGGAGTGTAGTCAGTCACCCAGGTTACACATGGTGCTGGTCTGAAAAAGCAGTTTGGACATGTGCTTTTTTAAGAATCTGAAAAGTGGATTCATAATGTGTCAGTCTGTAAAAGTGTTTATCACTTGCCAAAAAAAAGAGTAGTAAGTGTGCTTTCAAATTGGCAAAGAAATTTCGTTTTGTGACTAATGTGAAAACATGACTCTGTGTGCAAATAGGAATTACAGGCAGAGATTTATTGCGTATTGCTCTGGTGATTTCACAGTTGCATTAGATGGAAAGGGGGAGACATTTTTTGGTGCAGAAGCAGACTCTTAGCACACACCCAGCTGCTTACCCTGTGGAATCATGCACAGTATTCACAAGCGAGTGGGGTTTGAGGTTTCAGTCAGTAATGCAAATACATTCAGCATCACTAAGGCTGGTTGCCCTTGCTGGAGTGTAGTCAGTCACCCAGGTTACACATGGTGCTGGTCTGAAAAAGCAGTTTGGACATGTGCTTTTTTAAGAATCTGAAAAGTGGATTCAAAATGTGACAGACTGTAAAAGTGTTTATCACTTGCCAAAAAAAAGAGTAGTAAGTGTGCTTTCAAAATGGCAAAGAAATTTCGTTTTGTGACTAATGTGAAAACATGACTCTGTGTGCATATAGGAATTACAGGCAGAGATTTATTGCGTATTGCTCTGGTGATTTCACAGTTGCATTAGATGGAAAGGGGGAGCCATTTTTTGGTGCAGAAGCAGACTCTTAGCACACACCCAGCTGCTTACCCTGTGGAATCATGCACAGTATTCACAAGCGAGTGGGGTTTGAGGTTTCAGTCAGTAATGCAAATACATTCAGCATCACCAAGGCTGGTTGCCCTTGCTGGAGTGTAGTCAGTCACCCAGGTTACACATGGTGCTGGTCTGAAAAAGCAGTTTGGACATGTGCTTTTTTAAGAATCTGAAAAGTGGATTCAAAATGTGACAGACTGTAAAAGTGTTTATCACTTGCCAAAAAAAAGAGTAGTAAGTGTGCTTTCAAAATGGCAAAGAAATTTCGTTTTGTGACTAATGTGAAAACATGACTCTGTGTGCATATAGGAATTACAGGCAGAGATTTATTGCGTATTGCTCTGGTGATTTCACAGTTGCATTAGATGGAAAGGGGGAGCCATTTTTTGGTGCAGAAGCAGACTCTTAGCACACACCCAGCTGCTTACCCTGTGGAATCATGCACAGTATTCACAAGCGAGTGGGGTTTGAGGTTTCAGTCAGTAATGCAAATACATTCAGCATCACCAAGGCTGGTTGCCCTTGCTGGAGTGTAGTCAGTCACCCAGGTTACACATGGTGCTGGTCTGAAAAAGCAGTTTGGACATGTGCTTTTTTAAGAATCTGAAAAGTGGATTCAAAATGTGACAGACTGTAAAAGTGTTTATCACTTGCCAAAAAAAAGAGTAGTAAGTGTGCTTTCAAAATGGCAAAGAAATTTCGTTTTGTGACTAATGTGAAAACATGACTCTGTGTGCAAATAGGAATTACAGGCAGAGATTTATTGCGTATTGCTCTGGTGATTTCACAGTTGCATTAGATGGAAAGGGGGAGCCATTTTTTGGTGCAGAAGCAGACTCTTAGCACACACCCAGCTGCTTACCCTGTGGAATCATGCACAGTATTCACAAGTGAGTGGGGTTTGAGGTTTCAGTCAGTAATGCAAATACATTCAGCATCACTAAGGCTGGTTGCCCTTGCTGGAGTGTAGTCAGTCACCCAGGTTACACATGGAGCTGGTCTGAAAAAGCAGTTTGGACATGTGCTTTTTTAAGAATCTGAAAAGTGGATTCAAAATGTGACAGACTGTAAAAGTGTTTATCACTTGCCAAAAAAAAGAGTAGTAAGTGTGCTTTCAAAATGGCAAAGAAATTTCGTTTTGTGACTAATGTGAAAACATGACTCTGTGTGCATATAGAAATTACAGGCAGAGATTTATTGCGTATTGCTCTGGTGATTTCACAGTTGCATTAGATGGAAAGGGGGAGCCATTTTTTGGTGCAGAAGCAGACTCTTAGCACACACCCAGCTGCTTACCCTGTGGAATCATGCACAGTATTCACAAGCGAGTGGGGTTTGAGGTTTCAGTCAGTAATGCAAATACATTCAGCATCACTAAGGCTGGTTGCCCTTGCTGGAGTGTAGTCAGTCACCCAGGTTACACATGGAGCTGGTCTGAAAAAGCAGTTTGGACATGTGCTTTTTTAAGAATCTGAAAAGTGGATTCATAATGTGTCAGTCTGTAAAAGTGTTTATCACTTGCCAAAAAAAAGAGTAGTAAGTGTGCTTTCAAAATGGCAAAGAAATTTCGTTTTGTGACTAATGTGAAAACATGACTCTGTGTGCATATAGGAATTACAGGCAGAGATTTATTGCGTATTGCTCTGGTGATTTCACAGTTGCATTAGATGGAAAGGGGGAGCCATTTTTTGGTGCAGAAGCAGACTCTTAGCACACACCCAGCTGCTTACCCTGTGGAATCATGCACAGTATTCACAAGCGAGTGGGGTTTGAGGTTTCAGTCAGTAATGCAAATACATTCAGCATCACCAAGGCTGGTTGCCCTTGCTGGAGTGTAGTCAGTCACCCAGGTTACACATGGTGCTGGTCTGAAAAAGCAGTTTGGACATGTGCTTTTTTAAGAATCTGAAAAGTGGATTCAAAATGTGACAGACTGTAAAAGTGTTTATCACTTGCCAAAAAAAAGAGTAGTAAGTGTGCTTTCAAAATGGCAAAGAAATTTTGTTTTGTGACTAATGTGAAAACATGACTCTGTGTGCAAATAGGAATTACAGGCAGAGATTTATTGCGTATTGCTCTGGTGATTTCACAGTTGCATTAGATGGAAAGGGGGAGCCATTTTTTGGTGCAGAAGCAGACTCTTAGCACACACCCAGCTGCTTACCCTGTGGAATCATGCACAGTATTCACAAGTGAGTGGGGTTTGAGGTTTCAGTCAGTAATGCAAATACATTCAGCATCACTAAGGCTGGTTGCCCTTGCTGGAGTGTAGTCAGTCACCCAGGTTACACATGGAGCTGGTCTGAAAAAGCAGTTTGGACATGTGCTTTTTTAAGAATCTGAAAAGTGGATTCAAAATGTGACAGACTGTAAAAGTGTTTATCACTTGCCAAAAAAAAGAGTAGTAAGTGTGCTTTCAAAATGGCAAAGAAATTTCGTTTTGTGACTAATGTGAAAACATGACTCTGTGTGCATATAGAAATTACAGGCAGAGATTTATTGCGTATTGCTCTGGTGATTTCACAGTTGCATTAGATGGAAAGGGGGAGCCATTTTTTGGTGCAGAAGCAGACTCTTAGCACACACCCAGCTGCTTACCCTGTGGAATCATGCACAGTATTCACAAGCGAGTGGGGTTTGAGGTTTCAGTCAGTAATGCAAATACATTCAGCATCACTAAGGTTGGTTGCCCTTGCTGGAGTGTAGTCAGTTACCCAGGTTACACATGGTGCTGGTCTGAAAAAGCAGTTTGGACATGTGCTTTTTTAAGAATCTGAAAAGTGGATTCATAATGTGTCAGTCTGTAAAAGTGTTTATCACTTGCCAAAAAAAAGAGTAGTAAGTGTGCTTTCAAATTGGCAAAGAAATTTCGTTTTGTGACTAATATGAAAATATGACTCTGTGTGCAAATAGGAATTACAGGCAGAGATTTATTGCGTATTGCTCTGGTGATTTTACATTTGCATTAGATGGAAAGGGGGAGCCATTTTTTGGTGCAGAAGCAGACTCTTAGCACACACCCAGCTGCTTACCCTGTGGAATCATGCACAGTATTCACAAGCGAGTGGGGTTTGAGGTTTCAGCCAGTAATGGAAATACATTCAGCATCACTAAGGCTGGTTGCCCTTGCTGGAGTGTAGTCAGTCACCCAGGTTACACATGGTGCTGGTCTGAAAAAGCAGTTTGGACATGTGCTTTTTTAAGAATCTGAAAAGTGGATTCATAATGTGTCAGTCTGTAAAAGTGTTTATCACTTGCCAAAAAAAAGAGTAGTAAGTGTGCTTTCAAATTGGCAAAGAAATTTCGTTTTGTGACTAATGTGAAAACATGACTCTGTGTGCAAATAGGAATTACAGGCAGAGATTTATTGCGTATTGCTCTAGTGATTTCACAGTTGCATTAGATGGAAAGGGGGAGACATTTTTTGGTGCAGAAGCAGACTCTTAGCACACACCCAGCTGCTTACCCTGTGGAATCATGCACAGTATTCACAAGCGAGTGGGGTTTGAGGTTTCAGTCAGTAATGCAAATACATTCAGCATCACTAAGGCTGGTTGCCCTTGCTGGAGTGTAGTCAGTCACCCAGGTTACACATGGTGCTGGTCTGAAAAAGCAGTTTGGACATGTGCTTTTTTAAGAATCTGAAAAGTGGATTCAAAATGTGACAGACTGTAAAAGTGTTTATCACTTGCCAAAAAAAAGAGTAGTAAGTGTGCTTTCAAAATGGCAAAGAAATTTCGTTTTGTGACTAATGTGAAAACATGACTCTGTGTGCATATAGGAATTACAGGCAGAGATTTATTGCGTATTGCTCTGGTGATTTCACAGTTGCATTAGATGGAAAGGGGGAGCCATTTTTTGGTGCAGAAGCAGACTCTTAGCACACACCCAGCTGCTTACCCTGTGGAATCATGCACAGTATTCACAAGCGAGTGGGGTTTGAGGTTTCAGTCAGTAATGCAAATACATTCAGCAGAACTAAGGCTGGTTGCCCTTGCTGGAGTGTAGTCAGTCACCCAGGTTACACATGGTGCTGGTCTGAAAAAGCAGTTTGGACATGTGCTTTTTTAAGAATCTGAAATGTGGATTCAAAATGTGACAGACTGTAAAAGTGTTTATCACTTGCCAAAAAAAGAGTAGTAAGTGTGCTTTCAAAATGGCAAAGAAATTTCGTTTTGTGACTAATGTGAAAACATGACTCTGTGTGCATATAGGAATTACAGGCAGAGATTTATTGCGTATTGCTCTGGTGATTTCACAGTTGCATTAGATGGAAAGGGGGAGCCATTTTTTGGTGCAGAAGCAGACTCTTAGCACACACCCAGCTGCTTACCCTGTGGAATCATGTACAGTATTCACAAGCGAGTGGGGTTTGAGGTTTCAGTCAGTAATGCAAATACATTCAGCATCACTAAGGCTGGTTGCCCTTGCTGGAGTGTAGTCAGTTACCCAGGTTACACATAGTGCTGGTCTGAAAAAGCAGTTTGGACATGTGCTTTTTTAAGAATCTGAAAAGTGGATTCAAAATGTGACAGACTGTAAAAGTGTTTATCACTTGCCAAAAAAAAGAGTAGTAAGTGTGCTTTCAAAATGGCAAAGAAATTTCGTTTTGTGACTAATGTGAAAACATGACTCTGTGTGCAAATAGGAATTACAGGCAGAGATTTATTGCGTATTGCTCTGGTGATTTCACAGTTGCATTAGATGGAAAGGGGGAGCCATTTTTTGGTGCAGAAGCAGACTCTTAGCACACACCCAGCTGCTTACCCTGTGGAATCATCCACAGTATTCACAAGTGAGTGGGGTTTGAGGTTTCAGTCAGTAATGCAAATACATTCAGCATCACTAAGGCTGGTTGCCCTTGCTGGAGTGTAGTCAGTCACCCAGGTTACACATGGTGCTGGTCTGAAAAAGCAGTTTGGACATGTGCTTTTTTAAGAATCTGAAAAGTGGATTCAAAATGTGACAGACTGTAAAAGTGTTTATCACTTGCCAAAAAAAAGAGTAGTAAGTGTGCTTTCAAATTGGCAAAGAAATTTCGTTTTGTGACTAATATGAAACCATGACTCTGTGTGCAAATAGGAATTACAGGCAGAGATTTATTGCGTATTGCTCTGGTGATTTTTCATTTGCATTAGATGGAAAGGGGGAGCCATTTTTTGGTGCAGAAGCAGACTCTTAGCACACACCCAGCTGCTTACCCTGTGGAATCATGCACAGTATTCACAAGCGAGTGGGGTTTGAGGTTTCAGTCAGTAATGGAAATACATTCAGCATCACTAAGGCTGGTTGCCCTTGCTGGAGTGTAGTCAGTCACCCAGGTTACACATGGTGCTGGTCTGAAAAAGCTGTTTGGACATGTGCTTTTATCAGAATCTGAAAAGTGGATTCATAATGTGTCAGTCTGTAAAAGTACTTTTCACTTGCCTAAAAAGTAGTAGAAAGTATGCTTTGCAATTGGCAAAGAAATTTCGTTTTCTGCCTAATTTCAAAGCATGACTTTGTGTGCACACAGGAATTATTTTTAGAAATTTAATTTGTGAAGGTGTTATTGTCATTTTCATTTATAGGAAAGGGGTTTATAGTATTTTAAGATTTCTAAAGAACATAAAAAATGTAGTAATATATTTAAATAAAATAAAGGAATTTTTTTTTAGTTTTTTTCAGGTATTGCTGAAGAGCAGTGAACAAAATTTAAGATGCCTACAAAATCCAGAGTAAAGAAAGACCACAAAAAAAACCTATATTTGAAGACAACTGGAGGACCTAAGTTAGTTGGAGATGCTCATGTTGGGAAAAAGAAAAAATCTTCTGGTAAGCAAACAAAAGATTTTTTAAAGAACATATTCAAAAAAAGGAAAAATGTACAAAATGTCTGTACTGGAAAGAATGTTTTCAATAGAAAAGGAGAGGAAAAAATTGAGCATTTAGTTAATGCAAATATACCTTCTGCAACTAAAAAGATTAACTTAAACAGAAAAACAGCGTTTAAAGAGATACGTAGAAAAATGTTTCAGAGAAGAGTTATGTCCAATTTGATAAAGGATGTGAAGAAATATAAGCAAAAGAAATTGAAGCCATTGCAGCAAAGGCATTAGAATTAAAAAGGAAACTATTCATTTTAATTTTGAATAGGATGCGTACATTAGATAAAATGGTTAATGTACTGAAATCACAAAGCAAAAGGAACAGAGTAGTGAACAGAACAAACTTTTGTAAAGTGTTTTTAGGAAAATGGATGCATAGTTCAAGTAGTGAACCTTTTTTTAATGAAGAGAGCTATTTTCAAAGTAATAGTTTGCTGCATGCAGTTGACACCAGAGGTCGTGCTTACGAAGTGAAAAATGGTTGCATAATGGAGAAGGAGATAATGGTTCCAAGAGATGAGGTACAAGTGATGGCGGATGAGGCTATGGGGAGACGTCCTAAAGCCCCAGTGTACACTTGGAATTGTAGTAGTATTTGCACTGTGCGTCAGGAATCTATTGATAAATTTCGTGAGTTTCTAAGAGAATATAGTAAAAAAAAGTGTAAAACAGAAGATTAAGGTGCTTCAAAGTCTAGATCCATACAGAGTGAGAGAGAATACTGGTTTGCAGGGTCATTCTCTGGCTTGTCTATCTAGAAAAGTGTGTATTAGTGTTTTCCATCATTTTAGAATGCTGGCTGTTCATCATACTGAAATGAGAAAGTTTGTGAGACGGTTGTATTTTGCTAAAAGTCCAGCAATAAAGTTAGATGAATTGAATAGGGCTCTGTTCCGTGGGTCAGTATCAGATGTAGAGAAGGTTGTTGATGAAATTCAGTTTTGTTACTTTGGTCCTGAACAAAACAGTGCAGAAAAGGACACAGTAAATGAGGAAGAAGTGGAAGAGAATGTACAACCATTTGTAAGTAAGACATTTAATGATCACATAACAAAATTTGAAAAAATCTCTAATGAAAGACCAAATATTACTTGTATTTGTTGCCGCAGAACTCATTATAGAAAACAAACCAGGTATGTTGATCTCTATAGAAAAAGTGAAAATGAAGATAATTATAAGTGGAAGGATTTTGCCACATATATATTTCTTGAAAATTGTTTTGAATTGGGTGAAGTTCAGCGTAGTTTTAAATACTGTTATAATAAGTTAGAAGAAAATAGAATGCCGACCAGAGCTGTACATAATAATTTAGAATTGGATGCTATTCCTGCTGAACTTTCTGAATTAAATACATATGAGTCTATACTCATTCAATGTGTTCATCCGTTCCAGACCATAGTACGTATGGAGCCCAAAACTGGTAAATTACCTCCTTCAGATTTACTGAGAGGTTTAAAAGGTAGAGTGGTGTATTTGCCCTTGGATTTGAAAAAAAATATGGAAACTATTGATGCGGATACTTTGGAAACTGAACCATTAATTATTCTGGTTAATGGTGTACCTACAAAGAATAAGAAGATTTGGCAGGAGCTGGTAGATGTACGGAAAGTACAAAGAGCAAATTTGTATTTGAAAAGGAATAACAAATGGTATGAATCAATTTATATAGAAGAAGAAGAAGAAGAAGAAGATTTACAAGAAGACACAGAAACACCAACTGGACAAATTGAAAAAGTGGACAAGTCAAAGGAAGAAGAAATTTATGAACATTTTAGCATACATCCTCTTCATTCAAAAGAAGTTATGGGAGACAATATTGATCTGTTTCAGATGAAGAAAGCAAAAGGAACTCCCGTGAGTGTATGGGAGGAGAGCTTGGAAGCTCGATGTTTTCCCCAGCTGTTTCCTAAAGGAAAAGGAGGACGATACGATGAACGTCCGGAACAGATTCCAGCTTCTGAGTATCGGACTACAAGACTATATGCTGAAGATCCCAGATTTCGACAAAGTATTCCTTATTTGTTCCATCTTTTATTTGAAAGCGACTTGTCTGCACTGTCTTATGCAGTAAATCACATTTTAAAAAGTGGAGTACATTTACAAAATGTGTCTGCTAAGGATTTTATGGAGAAAGTGCAGCACCGAGATGATCATTTGGAAACACAACTGATCAATCTGATGGCTTGTCAGCGTGGGACAAATGAATATTGGTACAGATGCCATGGTGAATTAAAATGCATGTTACGGAATTTAGGAACACCAACATGGTTCGTTACCCTAAGCTGTGCTGAGTACGCTTGGGATGATTTACTGGATTTTCTACGAGAGGCAAATTCAAACATTAAAAACATCGAATACAAGACAGCAGGAGAACTATGCTCATTGGATCCGGTTAATGTTTGCAGATATTTCAATCATAGATTTGAGGCTATGATGTCGTTCATCTGCAATAAAAAAAATCCACCTCTAGGAGAAGTAGTGGATTTCTTTTGGAGAAAAGAGTACCAGGCAAGAGGTGCTCCTCATATTCATATGCTGTTGTGGATCAAGGATGCCCCAAAGTTTGGAACAGATGCTGATGAAGCAGTGTTATCTTACATTGAAGAATATGCAACATGTGCTATACCAAAAAACACAGAAGAGAAAAAGTTAAAGGAGCAAGTTTTACGTTTCCAAAGTCATCGGTGTGGAAAATACTGTCGACGGAAATACAAGAGCAAAGATAAATACTACACTAAATGTCGATTTGGATTTCCTAGACCTTTCCTAGATCTTTCAAATGGAAGAGTAAACAGTTTTATGTCATCTGTGAGACATACTATCACAAGAAAATCACCTAAGAATACCTTCAACCTTAAAAGAAAAGAAGAATCAAAAAATATAAATGACTACAACCCAGTCATTTTATCCATGTGGAATGCTAACATGGATATACAGTATGTAGCTGACAATTCCATTGCTGTTGCACGATATGTAACGTCTTACATTACGAAATCATAAAAAACAGAATTGAAGGAAATGTGGGAAGAGATTTCTCACGAGAAGACTGTCAGTAAGAAGCTGTACAGTTTCAGTTTGAAGATGTTATCGCATCGAGAAATTGGATCCTACGAATGTTCAGATAGGTTATCTTCTGCAAGTCTCTACTCGAAATCAAGAAGAATAATTTGGGCAAGTTTAGGTCTTGCAGCAATGAGAAATCGGGTACTGAAATCTGTTGGAGAAATTGAATATTTGGCCGAGAATGACCCAGAAAGTACAGATATTTTGAAATCAAACATGTTGGACACATATTATCCCAAGAGAAGTCATCATCTGGAGAACATGTGTCTCTATGAAGTGCTGCAGAACTACATTTATTCACGGAAAGCCACAGAAGACATCAACAATGGAAAATATAAAGTCATTGGTGAGGAAGGATGTTTGGTGAAGCAAACAAAAGGAAGTTTGATAAATCACAGGAAGCTGAGTTGCGACACTACTGACAAAAAGGAATTTTACTACTTGGCTCTTTTACAGCTGTTTAAACCATGGCGTAAAGAGGATGAACTACTGGGAGAATTTCAAAGCTATGAAGATTCTTTTAATGCTTGCAAAGACAGCATACAATGCAGTACATTCTCAACTTATCTGCAAATGTTAAATGAAGAAATTGAACAGGAAACTACAATTGCAGCAGAAATAGCTAGAGACAGTTCTCAGGACAGCCAAAGTTCAGGAACACTCAGTCAAGATCCCCTAGGACAACCAATTGTTGAAAATGAAGCATCAATAGCCATGAATGAAGTGGAAATGGCTATGAATCAAGCTCAAGAAGAATTTATAGACTTACAAAATTTGGAAAGACAACTGAACGAAGAGCAGCAACAAATTTATGAAGAGATCAGAATCAAAATTGATCACGGATTTCCACATGAAAAAAAAGAGTGCTCATGCACATCATTTCATCCAATCAGGATGTATGTAAGCGGACAAGCTGGAACTGGAAAAAGTTTCCTTATAAAAGTCATCAGAAGCTACCTACAGCAAAAAACGGATTCTACTTTGTCTTGTGTGGTTACTGCTCCAACTGGGTTAGCAGCATATAACATAAAAGGAATCACTTTACATCGTTTGCTAATGTTACCAGTGGAGCATGAGAACAAAATACAATACAACAAGCTAACTGGAGAAGCATGCTTGGAAGTTTCAAGAGTATTGAAGAAGATGCAAGTTCTCATTATTGATGAGGTGAGCATGGTATCAAACTTAATGCTTGCCTTTGTGCATTTAAGAATGCAGCAAATTCTGAAGACAGACTATGACGTGTTATTTGGAGGAAAACACGTCATAGTTTTTGGGGATCTTTTGCAACTTACTCCAGTTAAAGGACAACCAGTGTTTAATACTGTGACACATGAAGACACAAAGAAGTCATTGGGAAGCATCGGTAATGCAAATATTTGGTCCTTCTTTGAGTACAAGGAACTTACTACTAATATGAGGCAAGCAAACGATGAAGAATATGGAAGTATTCTGAAAGATATCAGAATTGGACTACTCACTGAAGCTGGCACGAAAGCATTACAGAGTCGGCTGCTACATAATTTATTTCCAAAGGAAGAAATAGTTGCAGAGAACATATACAAGAACATTGCAGAAAAGAAAAGTGTCATCTGCTTAATGCCAACTCTACGTACATGCTCAATATTCAATGAGGAGCTTTTGAAATTGGAAAAGGAAGATATCAGGAAATTGGAAGCAGTGGAAAAAATTGAGGATGGAAGAATTACTGTCACATTAACAGGCACACTGAAAAATAAATTGGATTCACTAGAGAAGAACATTTCCAAAACAGCTGGATTAGAAAAAAATCTATATGTTTGCATGAACTGTAGAGTATTTTTAAGGAGAAATTTGGATGTTGAAAAAGGTTTAGTTAATGGAGCTCTGGGAAGAGTTGTGGGTTTTATTAATTATCAGAAAAAAAATGGAATTGAATGTTTAAAAATAAAATTTGATCAGATAGAAGAAGTTAAAGACATTTGTCGTTGTTCAGTTCGTTTCATGCTTGTGAAAGACTTATATGTACGTAGGAAGCAGTTTCCGTTTTCTCTAGCATATGCTGTAACTATTCACAAGTCTCAAGGATTGACTGTAGATTCTGCATTTGTGAACATTGGTTCAACTGTGTTCAAAGAAGGTATTGCATATGTTGCTTTGTCACGAGTGAAAACATTATCAGGTTTATTCATGATAGACTTTGATGACTCAAAAGTTAGTGCTGATGCAAATTGTGTAAAGGAGTATAATAGATTAAGAAGAAGCTATGCTCCTCATTTAGGTCAGTATCCTGTGTTGGAGAAACGTGTAGTTTCTCATAAAAGGAGAAATGAGAATATCTGTAATGAAGATGTAGAGAGGAGGAAAAAAAAAGAGGAGTGATGTAATTGCAAGCAAAAAGAAAAAGGAAAATGAAGAACAGGTTGTAGGATGTCATTTTGAAAATAGCTCTGGTGTCAACTGCTACGCTAATGTAGTGCTGAATGTTGCATTTTATCTGGAAAGTGTGCAAGAGCAGATAATAGTAAATCAGGGAAAAAGATTCTGTTCTGAGTTGAGTCTCCTTTTTCAAAAGCTGAGTAATGATAAAACTCAAATAGAAAGTGCTACTGAAATTAGAAAACTTTTAGATGTATGTTCAGGACGAATACAGTTTTCTCAAAATGTACAGCAAGACGCACAGGAATTCTTGATGTTTTTTCTTCAGGTACTGGAAGAAGAAGGGGTTCCCATTGAAAATTTATTTGGTCTCTCTTATAAATGGGAACATAGTTGTGAAAACTGTTATAATATATGTGGCTCTAATGTTGATTCTGAAAGGTTTATTTATTTAACATTTCCAGAAAGTAAAACAGTCACTTTTGCTAAATTAGTTAAAGATGCTAATCATAGCATGGAATGCAGTGAGTGTCAATCTGACATGTTTTCAACGTTAATTTTAAAGGAATACGGACAGTATGTAATTTTAATGATGCAACGCTGTAAAGCTGATGGTTCAAAATTAGATACTTTAATAAAGAAGTTTACAGGACAGCAATTATCAATTTCAGGAAAAACTTTTGTAACAGTTGCAATAATTTTCCATGCTGGACCTACTGTAACTTCTGGTCATTACACAGTTTATCTTAAATGTGAAAAAGGCTGGAAACTGTGTAATGATTCCCAATTGATTTTTAAGCAACGTTTGCCTTTTGATTTAGCAAATTCCTATCTAATCTTCCTGAAACCTAAATTTTAGAGAGATTTGGCAACATCTGGACAAAACAATTTTACCATTTTATTGGATTACCATTGGAATTTTCAAAAAAAATGATTTTACAAATTACCATTTGGCCTAATGGAAAGGTAACCAATTGTAATGTGGACTTTTTCAATTTTTAATGAAACTTTGGAAAACCAAAAATTTAGAAAAAATCGGTAACATCTGCATAATTTAAATTTTGGAATGTTATTGGATTGCCATTGGAAATTTATTCAAAAAAGATTTTTAAAATTACTATTTGGCCATGCGGAAAGGTAAACAATTCTATTGTGGACTTATTTAATTATTAATAAATCTTTCGGAAACCAAAATGTTACAGAGGTGAGATCTGTACAATTTAAACTTTAGATTTTTATTGGATTACCATTGGAAATTTAATCAAAAAAGAATTTTAAAATTACTATTTGGCCTAAAGGAAATGGAACCAGATGTATTGTGGAGTTATTTGAGATATATTTTTGTGATTATACTTCTGAAACAAAAATATCAGACGGTATTTTAAAGAAATAAGTATTGATATTAGATGATATTTTTTAAGAATATTATGCATTTCTATAAAGTTATGTTTATGCAAAAAGAGATTGTGGGCTTTTTTAAAACAATCTTTGAGATTGTTAATTTTTTTTTGCCCGCTGTTAACTGATGAATGCAATTGCTTTCACAATTTATAGTGAAATGCAATATATTCTGAAAACAGCAAAAAAAAGGCACATTTTTTTTTTGAAAAATATGTAAATATGTGTACTGTATTATAAAATGTTTTATTAAATATTAATACTTTTTTCTTTTTTTTCAGATTGAGATAGAACATTTTCGAAAACTAGAACCATTTTTAAAGCAATTAAAAAAAAATTTAAATGAATAAATATTTTTTTGAGTGGGTATGGTAAGTCAAAAATATCATGGTCCCTTTTTTCCACTTCTCCACAATCACATTTTCAGTTTTTCATTGTAGTCTCTCAAGGACCTTGTAATGTGATAATTGATTTTTAGTGTTTTTTTAAAAAAAAAATAATAATTACGCGTACCGTACGCGTACGGTAAAAAAAAATCAAAAAAAAGTTTTAAAAACATATATAAAAAATAGATGAAAGGTAAGGTTGGCTCTTAAAAGAGCCGTTGTGTTCATGCAGGGACAGAGGAAAGAAAGAATGGGAATATTAGACGGTA
Organism: Triturus cristatus; assembly: GCF_964204655.1. Taxonomy (NCBI): domain Eukaryota; kingdom Metazoa; phylum Chordata; class Amphibia; order Caudata; family Salamandridae; genus Triturus; species Triturus cristatus. Next base: position 1,042,453,616 of record NC_140591.1, on the reverse strand, counting down.
CGACAAATGTGCTGATCTATTTTATTGTTCACTAGGGAAATACTGGTCTCCCTATAAAAAATTAGATCATGACAAGTGGCGCACCGTATTTCAACCCTCAGAAACCAAGGGTTAATTTCCTGAGGAGAAGAAAAAGGAGATGCTCCCACCACAGATGAAGGGCTCACCTGACCTGCAGAAGAAGGACTCGGCCCTGCAGATGATGGTCCAGGCTGAGCTGCTGTGGATGTGCTTGGTTGACTTACTGAAGGGTTACCTTCAGTATGTCGAGCATGTGTCCTTCTGTGTACATCCTTAAGATGTCTCAACATGGTGTGATTCCCGAAGGAATACTTCTTGTTGGGATTCCCTCTTGAAAGTACACGCTTACACAGCTTACAAGTCACTAAGGGTGCATTTACCTTTTGCTGGCCCTCTGGAAAAGAAAAATACTCCCATATGAAAGAGGTCTTTTGTTTCCTCGTTCTCTGCCTCAAGGTAGTGCTGCTAGCCTCACTCTCAGAAGGGCTCTGCTGTTCTGCCATCGTATCACAAAGACAACCCAGCTCCTTCTCCTAAGGGATCACAAGCAGAAATGAGGGGAATGGGTGTGGTGTAGGAGAGTTCTAGAACTGAAAGTAGTTTCAACCAATCAAAAGTTGTGTTTCATGATCACATGACCCACCGTACGCTTACGGTGCGCTTACGGTACGCTTACGGCAAAAGTACGCATGCGCGTAAAAAAGACACGCGCACGCGCGCATGCGCAAAACAGGCACGCCCCTTCACTTCCGCGTAACGTGCGCGAGCAGCGTACGCGTTACGCGCTGTGCGCGCGTGACGTGCGTCTACGCAAATTGCGTAAATGAACGCAAACAGCGTAGAAATCTAACGTAATTAAAGCAAGACGTGCACTTACCGTACGCGCACGTTAAAAAAAATAAAATAAAAAAAAAAAAGGAAAACAAAAAAAAATATGTAATACTAATAAATTTTACCTGTTTATTTTTAAAAAATGGTAAAATAAAAACATATTGTAGAATTTTTAAAATTTAACCATAGTCTTTAAAAAAGGATAGAAAATTAAAATAAAAATATGTAAAAAAAAAAAAAAAAAAAAAAAAAAAAATTAGCATTTAAAAAACCTTGCAAATTCACTGAAAAAACCATGGGTTTCACTCACGTTATAGTTAGGAATTAGCATTTAAAAAACCTTGCAAATTCACTGAAAAAACCATGGGTTTCACACACGTTTTAGTTAGGAATTAGCATTTAAAAAACCTTAGAAATTCAATGAAAAAACCAAAGGTTTCACACATGTTATAGTTAGCTGGACATTTCACTCGTAAAAAACCATTGAAATTCCCCCGTTATAGTTAGTTCAGCTAACTATAACTCGCGCGCCCGCAATGCACTACTGATGACGTCACATATTACATCACTCATGACATGGTCACTGACATCACTCATGACATCACTGATGACATCTCAAATGACATCACTGATGACATCACTGATGACATCATCCTTGTGATAGAGTGGCAGACCTCCTCTTCCCCTAATATAACCATTGAAACACACATTCAAAAATAGAAACTAAAATGTTCAAAATAATGAACATATCAATATCAGTTACAACAACCTAATCAGTAGTTCTAAGAACCACATACACATACAGTCATTCACCAACAGTCCTCTACAGTCACTCATACATGTACTCACTCATCATATGTATTCATACACCTATACATCCTGTTACACAACGCCACTCATCCATAGAGTTACTCACACACATAGTCACTCATGCTAATAAAGAATCAAACATCCATTTACTTGCATATACAGTTATACACACACCACCACACTTACTTCTACAGAAACTTACATATACTTACTCTTTTAAACAATAACTTTCAGAAACACATACTTCTTCATACAGGAACTCTTCCAATCTCTCACTCTCACATATACTCACTTATATACACCAATAGTCACATTAACTAGTTTAAAACATATGTAGTTACTCATAAAGACACTATAGAGACAGTCATTCACTCACTAACACACCCATGCACACACTCATCCACCCATACAGTCCTGCACACATGCTGTATTCAACACATACAAACAGTGAGTCACTCATTCATGCACCTATGCACTAAGTAATACCCCCCACCGAACCATACAGAAACTCAGACACTCATACTGATAAAAAACCAACTAATAACCTATATAGACACTCATGTAGCTACTCACCAACCCATGCAGCCACTTATACACAAAGTAAGAAACTGATACAGATATTTTCATATTTAAAGATTACTCAGTAAGCCATGTATTCACTATGATACACTTAATCAGTCAGTTACACAAAAATTTTTTTTTAAAAAAAGCATCCATTTAGACACTTATATACCCATTTATTCTTCCATTGACCTTGAGATATACATAAATATAAAACATATTTAATTTTCAGAAAAACACACAATCACTGGATGATGTCATCAGTGATGTCATTTGAGATGTCATCAGTGATGTCATGAGTGATGTCAGTGACCATGTCATGAGTGATGTAATATGTGACGTCATCAGTAGTGCATTGCGGGCGCGCGAGTTATAGTTAGCTGAACTAACTATAACGGGGGAATTTCAATGGTTTTTTACGAGTGAAATGTCCAGCTAACTATAACATGTGTGAAACCTTTGGTTTTTTCATTGAATTTCTAAGGTTTTTTAAATGCTAATTCCTAACTATAACGTGTGTGAAACCCATGGTTTTTTCAGTGAATATATATATATATATATATATATATATATATATATATATATATATATATATATATATATATATATATATATATATATATATACAGGAAAACACAGAGCACTCTGCAGTCTCCAAACTTTATTTGCTATGCCAGTTATGCCAGGTTTCGTTATGAGATCTCTTATTGTCCATGGAAAAATCATGGGAAGGCGGATGAATTATTCTCTCGAACACCGTAGCAAAAAGGACTAGGGGAGGCGTATATATTTTTTTTGCCACTACACGATTGTGGTTCTAGTGCAAAAGAATTTCTTTCAAAGCTTCAGGAAGTACATAATCAGATAACTGGAGATAGCTGGATACAGGATGATCTAGGTCACAGAATGATCAATCAAGATCGTTATTTTCATGAGACTTTACTTTTACTCCCACAAAAATCCTGTAGTATTCTAATCTTGTATGGACTCATGGTTCCCCAGCAGAAGACACTTGGGAATCACTAAATCTTTAGATTTGGCACAGCGTAACATCTGGTGGTCTTCAGCACAAAAGAACAAAAAGAACAAGCACAAATGATTATATATATTCAGTTGAGCCACTTTTTCTTTCAGGGTCTTCAACCTCAACTCCTGGGAGAGCAGAGGGACTTTGTGTAATGACCCTCTCGCTGGTATAGTGAATTTATATCTCTCCTTCCCTTTCCCTATACCGCTATTTCCCTGCTCTGGGCTGATCTGGGAGGTTAGGTTATCATTCTACCTCTCTGGAAGTCTGAAACAGGAGATTGGTGGATTATTATCTGAGTCTTGAGCCTGACTCTCCCTTGTGTGCATTCCTGACAAGTACAGCAATATGGGGGGCTATTAGATCTTAGGGCACATTCCTGACAATAGCATCAACATAGGAGGCTATTAGGTCTAGGCCTGGGCGGTAAATTCCGTTCCGCTGGCGAAATTTGCGGAATTTCGGTAATTTCGCATTCCGCGGAGAACGAGAAATTGCCCAAAATTCTGCTTTCCGCGACGTTGCGAAGTTTTTTCTTATTCGCGTTCTCAGAATGCGTATTCGCGAGATATTGCTCCCCGAGCACGCAAACAGAAACTGTGAACAGGAAAAAAGCATCGTGAACAAGCAATTCCGCGTGTTCGCGGACTTTCTGCATGTTCGCGGAGATTTTTTACCGTTTCGCAGAGATTTGCGTAACTCGATTACGCAAATTCCCCCCACCCCTAATTAGGTCTTAATGGACACATAGTTCATGCTTGCCTGTAATTTCTGAAATGTTAGGCTAGAAAGAGCTTGCTTTTCTATTGATGACAAAAATATTGGTTGTGAAGTAGATTATTCCTCCTTCACCTAATTAGCAACAGTTTTGTAAGTTGTTGATGCCATATCTTTTTTTAAGAAGGTATAATCTAAATCTCTGTTTTGGTCTATTTAATGTCTTAGGAATGGTAATGGACCCAGTGATATATCATCAAGCAGGTATGCCAGTGGTGGTGAAGAAATATGCAGGCAAACCTACTTACCGGTACATACTGGTCAGACAATCAAATAAACTAGACTCCTTATGGAGTCTCTGGACAAAACTTGGCCCTTTAAATCAGAGTCCCACTTTTACATTACTTTGGGATTTTGCTGGTTACAGAAACACGGTCCCATGATCAATTGGACCCATGTATTGTATCTCCTGAAGTCTGATGTGTGTAATTCTGTTTGTCCTCATCAAAGTGTGGATACCGAGTTATTCCAATACAAGTTAATAAAACACAGCAAAAGGAACAAAAGGAAAAACTGATTTCTACCACAAAACATTCCAATTTCTAGCTGGCACTAGGAAGGTATCATATGTACTTCAATGTCTTTTTGTATTTGGAAGGATGGGTGTTACCCATGTTTTTGAAATCTGATTTCCAAATAAATGTCATACCTCTTTCTCCATTTGGTTGGACATTCTCATTGTCCCAACTCTCAAATATAACCCAGAAACAATACTTGTATAATCATCTACAGAAGCACATTGATTTTATGACTAAAAAAGATAATCTGGGCATACACTTTTGAAATGATTAACCAGTTTTAAACTTGATGAAGGTAAATTATCACTTTCCATTACCATTGCTTTGCTATACCATATATACTTATTTTTAAGCATATTTTATTAAGGTTTTTTGGTACAGCATATGACATCATACAGGAGCCAACAAGTAAGACAATAAGGCAATTTAATACATGTTAGACATCTGAGGAAGAAAGGAGCATTAAGCATCTGAGGTGCAGGGAGGGGAACAGGAAAGTGGTACGAAAACAAACAGTAACAATAATAACTGCTCCAACTGAATATCACTGGGGTGGTCCCAAGATAAGGGTATTCTAAAGAATTGTCTGGGATATGAGGGGAGGTAGGGGATACCGGGCAAAGGAAGGGTGAGCCCCAGGGCGATGGACTCTTCGGATGTTCATCAAACCCCCACCTTACAGGCTGAATCAGAACACCTAGTAGGTCATTGGCACCAAAGCAAGGATATATCAAGTCATTACTCCTCAGAGGATTCCTCATCAAAAGAAGGCAGCTGCCCATCAAAACCTCTGATCAGGCAGTCCTGGAGAAAAGTCTCCCATGCCTTCACATGGTTCATACTGCACAGACCCCTTTGAGCCACTGAGTTCAGCAAAGTCTCTTAAAATTCAGCCCACTTAGTTACTTCATATCTCCACCCCTGGAGGGTAGGGCCTGAGGAAGATTTCCAGAACATAGACTATGGTCCGGCTAGGCAAAGTTCCAGATCTGAAACCGACACCCCGCCTTTGTCAGTAGAGAGTTGTAGTTTAGTTACTGTGATTCCATGACAGCTTGCCCCCTAGATAAGATGAGTCAGTAGGTCATCCATCTCATGAAAGAGGGATTTAAGAAGGCAAATTGGGAGGGCAGCAATGTAATATGGAAGGCAGTGGAGAAAACCCATCTCAGACACTGCAACCCACCCCATCACAGACAGAGGTAAAGATGAACATAAATGCACGGATTAGTGCAGGGTAGCAAGTGTAGCTAAAATCTTGCCATCAAGTAAGTCTGTTTCTGTGCTATAGACTTTACCTCCATTATACCAGAATGTAACCATTTCAAAGCAGAAGAAGTGACTTAGTTTATGTTTGTTTCCGGTCCAGGGAGGACCTGGCTTGGCAGTTCGGGCTGGACTGTTCCCATGAGGTACAGGGTCAAGACTGATTTGCATATGGCCAGATCTAAACCGGGGTGGCATGGTGAGCAAAAGAATGATGGATTTAACCCAGATCTCTTGACTGGGGCGTGAATGTTATGATTTGTTTGGCATTCCATCCATCAATTGGGTGTCTTTTGCTTTCTCGCCCTAAGTGCGCCAGGTATGCCCAGACGTGGGTCCTGGGCTCACTGTGCCACTGGAATCAAGCTATCCTGGCTGAAGAAGGGTGAAACCCCGAAACCGGTCCTAGGATGCTTGTTTCCAGTCCAGGGAGGACCTAGATTGGCAGTTCGGGCTGGACTGTTCCCATGAGGCACAGGGTCAAGACTGATTTGCATATGGCCAGATCTAAACTGGGGTGGCATGGTGAGCAAAAGAATGATGGATTTAACCCAGATCTTTTGACTGGGGGTGAATGTTTTGATTTGTTCTGCATTCCGTCCATCAATTGTGTGTCTTTTGCTTAGTTCAAAGGGTGGCATCCGTGTAGTCCAGGGGTGCACTGGAAACACGTTGGACTTGCCCTAGTTTATACACAGGTCAGAGAGATAGACAACGTCCTTGAGTACTCATTGGGTAGAGCAGAGGTCATCTGCACTGAGGGATATATAAAGGGGGGAGCATCAAAGTGTAGGCCACAAAACATACTGGTGAAAGAGGGAATTCCTGTTGTGTTCGCCTTTACACCTGACAGGGTTCGGAGGCGACAGATCCAGTCTTAACTCAAGCCATTGGGACCATGTACAGAAGATATGTCCATCCAAAGAAGACCTCACAGATGGCCAGATTGGCCATTGTGACTGTTAGTAATGGGTTTCTCAAGTTGGCTGTGGTATACATCCTGTCCAAGTAGGGACCCTTTGTTCTAGTCAAGATAAGGTGATTACACTCCTAAGATAACCCCTGTTCACCCACTTGGTAGCCCGGCACGAGCAGTGAGGTTTATCTCAGAGGCAGTGTATAAAGCATTTGTACATAACACATACAGTAACACAGTGAAAACACTACAAATGGACAACACACCACTTTAGAAAACTAAAGTGTCTTGTTCTAAACCAAACAAGACTAGAACAAAAAAAATCTAACAAACAAAACTCAAAATAAGACGTTTTTTAAGGTTTCAAGCTAATCGGTCCACAGAGAACGATGGATGCGTGATTTTTACACAAAGTAACTCAGAAGCGTCAAAGTCAACAAGGCAAAACAGCCGCAGAGGAGGGAATAGTGTAAAAACACAGTGATGCATCAGTTCCTTCGTACTTCAGGAGGCGCTGGAAGGTTGATACATCAATTTTGATGGTGGAGTGGAGTTCAGGGATACTGCAGATTAAGTCTTTGTTACTCTGAGATTTCTTAACAGGAAGAAAGACCTACTTCAAGCCCTTGGAGAATCTTCTCAAGCAGAATACAGCAAAGTAAATGTCTAGTCCTTTCCACTCCCCACATACAGAATCAGCGACTGCAAGCCAGCCCAGCAAAGCAACACAGAGCAAAGGGGCAGCACTCCTCCGGACATCTCTTCAGCTCTTCCTCTGCGCAAAGTCCTCTTGATCCAGAAGTGTTCTACAGGTCTGGGATTTTAGGTCCAATACTTATGTCCCTTTTGGCCTTTCAAGTCTTTGTAATTTACAAGTTCCTGCCTTGCCTTGGCTCATGACACACTGTAGGGAGGATAGGGGGAGACCTATTCAGGTGCAGGTGACAGCTCTCCCACCACTCCAGCTCAGGACTGCCCATCAGCATGTTGAGGGGCCATCAGCATATGCAGGGTACAACTCAACTCCCTTTGTGTGACTGTCTAGAGTGAATGCACAAACAGGCCCCTTGTCAGTCTAAACCAGACGTTGATTCCACAGGCAGGCAGAGGCACAGGATGGCAAAGCAAGAAAAAGCCCACTGTCTAAAAGTGACAGAACAAAGAACTTAGCTACCATTTTTCATGCTGCGATTTCTTTAAACAGACAAAGGGCCGATTTCCTAGTTTCATTGGTCCTAGTTATTTAACCATTATTTCACATGTCATTATATTTTTTCAACATTCCCTACACAACTGAAACATAAAATACATAATTATTTCATACACTGTTTATTTCAGACAAGTGCAACACAATAAGTCATAAACATAGAATGCAACATACTATACAAACCATTTGACAAATGATATGTGAGAAACATTTAGCATTGAATGCGGCAAAACAACACAAATTCATATATACATTAGTCAGTAGTTTCATTTTTTTAAAAAATATATGGCATTTTAAAGCACATAATTTAAAAACCATCCGTACTAAAAGATGTTTTTCAAACTCCTGAGCTCAGAGAGCCCAAACTCTAAATCTCTACCTGTTCCCAATAGAAAGGCACACATGTAAAATGTGACAAGGCAGCTCCAATGATAACCTATGGGAGAGCTAGTCCTTGCAATAGTGAAAAAAATGAAATCGGATGTATTTGACTGTCAGGACATGTAAAACACAACAGTACATGTCCTACCTTTAACATATAGTGCACCCTACCCATGGGGGTACCTTGGGCCTACCTGAGGTTTGGCTTACATGTAGTAGAAGGGAAGGTTAGGGCCTTGCAAATGGGTTCACTTGCCAGGTCGACATGGCAGTTCAAAACTGTACTCACACACACTGCAATGGTAGACCTGCAAGACGTTTACATGTGGGTGGCACAATCAGTCCTGCAGGCCCACTAATAGCATTTGATTTACAGGCCCTGGGTGGACATAGTGCACTTTACTAAAGACGTATCAGCAATTCAAATATGCCAATTATGAATAAACCAATCACACTTAATATTTACACAGGGAGCATATGCACTTTAGCACTGTGGCCAGAGTCCTAAAGCCAACAAAAAGAGTCAGAAAAACAAAAAAGTTTGGGGCTATACCTGCAAAAAAGGGCCAGTTACACAAAGGAAATTCCACCGCAAAGAAACAATTTCACTGGAGAGGGCGGGGTCCTTAGGAGAATATATGGGGGCGGCGAGTAGCACCTGAACCAATTGCCGGATATTAGGAGTCACCCTCCACTTAAGAATAAATCCTGTCTGATCATGATGGATGAGGTTACCCACATGTGGGAGTAATCATTTGACCAGGATCTTCCTCAGCAATTTGTAATCTTCATTAAGGATAGGAAATGGTCTATAGGCTGTAGCTAGATCTTCTGCCTAGCCTTTTTTCAAGGGGGGGGCATAAAGGCCTCATGTAGCATCTGTGGGAGACAGCATGCACCCCTTACTGCATTGTAGCATAGACCTCGATGGGCAGGCAATCTGATCCAGACACCTTGCCCCAAGCCAATGCCTTCATGGAACCGCTGACCGCCTGGTCGGACATTTTCCCACCTAATAAAGTCGCTGCTGTAGCTGACAATCTTGGGGTACTGGCAGCTATGAAATAGTTGTGGAAGACTAAGTGCCCACCAGCTTTTGGGAAGCATAAAGATGGGCATATTGAGCTAAAAAAGCTGCATCTATCTCAGGTTGTGTGTACACTGGGCAGTTGCTCGCATCATTTATTTGAAGAATCAAGAAACTCAGTTTGTTCGGATTGGCCAGTCAGGCCGGAAGTCTCCCAACTTTATCAAGCTCATTGTGGGCTTTAACGATATAAGCCCAGTTAGTCATAGATTTGTGAGTCATTTGATAAATTGGGCAGCTCTAGGCTAGTTAAATGGTCCTCCTGCTGAGATATCTAAGCATGTAATTGAATGTGAACCCTAATTGATTTAGAAATGCAATGTTTAAACACAACCAGTTTTAAAGCCTCCCACTCTACAAAGGGGAACCAGGCCATTCCCTTGCTTTCACAGAAGTCGTTTTTAATAGTGTCCTCCCAGCTGTCTCGAAAGATGGGCTATCTAGGGCAGCAGCATTGAGTTTCCAAGCTAGGGCACAGGATTGAGGTAAGTCGCACATGAATGCTGGTAATAAATGATTATGGTCAGAGTGTGTCCTTCTGAGGTGTTCAGTCCACAACACTCATTCATGCAATTGTGTAGTGTAAAGGACTGTATCGAGACAACCTGATAGATTGTGTATACCTGAGTAACAGAAGTGGGAATAGCTGATGAGGTTCTGGGCTTTCCAGGAGTCTTTTTTTTTAATATATTTTTATTGCACAGTACTATCAATATATACATGCATTTATGAATTCATCCTCAGGATAATTGTATTTTTTTTATTTTCCACCCACCCCACCATTCCCAGGGGGTGCTGAGAGCATTGGATTCCTTAAACTTTAAACAACCAAAGCCAATATTCATATAAAATGGGTATTTCCTATCACTTTCTTCATTTCTGCTCAAATAAAGTGCAGTGTGCCATAGCGCCAGCATTGAAAATTCCACCTTATCTACTGATTTTTCCCCATCCATTCTGACACTGGAGCCCAAATTTTCAAGCCTTTCATTCGCGCTCGTATTCCTCTTCTTACGTAAACAGCTTTTTCTAAATTATAAGAGGTCAGAAAAGTGGGAGGGCCACTGCTGGAATCACGGGGGATTGGAATGAAGCCAAGCAGAAGATTTACATAATCGGAATACCGCCATCCCAATAAACTCCAACTCTTGACCATAATTTCCAGCTCTTTTTCCACAACCCCCAGCACGAATAAACTTGATGAAAGGGAGCATTCTAATCCCAAAGTTTCCTTAAAGAATTTGATGATTTCTTGGAAACAAGACCCTCTAAAGAAAAAATGACCCAAGTTTAGTCAAGCCAGCATCCCCCCCTCGTTTATTCGTATGGCCCTTAAAAATTTCCCCTGGAAGGTTTGGATTGTCTATTTGGGGTGTATAGTAATTGAACCGGACGATGCCAACTGCTCTTCGAACTGCTTTCAAGACTTTAAACCCTCCACTAATGTTTTAAAGCACATTTTTTTGTAGTGCTTATCATTTAAATAGCGCCACAGCCATCCCCAGGCATCTTCCACCATTATAGGTTCTGGGGGGGTCGGTATCTCTTCAGCATGTCTTTCAACCGTTTTTCCCTGTACCAGGTTATACAATAGTGTAGTGGCCCAATAGTAAAGTCTGAGATTTGGTAAAGCCCATCCCACTCTTTCCCTGGGCAGTGTAAGATATTTAAAAGCCCTTTGTGGTTTGGTGTACGCCCAGATAAATTGAGAAAATAGGTCTTCTAATTTCTTCAGCCAGTCATTTGAAAATTGTAGTGGAATTGCCCGAAAAAAATATAGCATCTTAGGAAAGACTTATTTGCATCTACCAATGATGGATAGATGTAGATTATTTAACCTAGATAAGTCCTGTTTGGTTTTGGCTAAGAGAGGTTCTAAATTATCTGTAACAATATCATCCATGTTTGCTGAAATATTGACCTTTAGATAAATTACATTATTAGCCACCTTGACGTAATTTATCGTTATGTTCCCATTGACTACTACTTGCTTTTTACAGCGATTGAGTGAATATCTGGAGAGCTTCCCAAACCTCTCTGCTTCCTCTTCTATTTCCTGTATAGCGATAGTAGGATCAAGGGTCACAAGGGCAATGTCGTCAGCATATGCCAACACTTTTGTTTCCCAGCCATATGTCACGATAGGTCTGATGACCCTATTGTTTTCTAATTGACGTATGAAAGGGTCAATATAAACTGAAAAAAGCAGGGGTGAGCTCGGGCATCCTTGTTGGGTCCCTCTAAGTATTACAAATGGGTCAGAAAGTGCTCAATTGACAAACACCCCGGCTATTGGATGATAATTTTGAATGGACGACAACACAACCTCAACATCCTCTCCTACGCTGACGACACCCAGCTGATCATATCCCTCACCGAAGATCCCCACACCGCCAAAGCTAACCTCCACAGAGGAATGAAGGCCGTAGCCGACTGGATGAAGGACAGCAGACTGAAGCTGAACTCAGACAAGACAGAGGTCCTCATTCTCGGACCCACCCCATCAGCCTGGGATGACTCTTGGTGGCCCACGTCACTAAGCACAGCCCCGGAACCCACGGACCACGCACGCAACCTGGGGGTCATCCTCGACTCCACTCTCTCCATGACCAGGCAAGTCAACGCCGTCTCCGCGTCCTGCTTCAACACCCTCCGTATGCTCTGCAGGATCTTCAAATGGATCACCCTCGACAGGAGAAAAAACGTTACCCAGACCCTCATCACCAACAGACTCGACTATGGGAACGCCCTCTACTCAGGAACTACAAACAAGCTCCTGAGATGACTCCAACGCATCCAGAACGCCTCGGCCCGACTCATCCTCGACGTCCCCCGCCGCAGCCACATCACACTCTACCTGAGAGGCCTGCACTGGCTCCCCGTCAACAAAAGGATCACCTTCAAGCTCCTGATCCACGCACACAAAGCATTGCACAACACTGGACCCACCTACCTCAACAACCGACTCAGCTTCCACACCCCCACCCGAAGCCTCCGCTCAGCCAACCTCGCCCTCGCCACAGTCCCTCGCATCCGAAAAACCACCGCCGGCAGCAGATCCTTCTCCTACCTCGCCGCCAAGACCTGGAACACTCTCCCCACCATCCTACGACAGACCCAGGACCTCCTGGCCTTCAGAAGACTCCTCAAGACCTGGCTCTTCGACCAATAGCACCCCCCACTCCCCAGCACCTTGAGACCCTCTCGGGTATGTAGCGCGCTTCACAAATGCAGTGATTGATTGATTGATTGATAATAGAGCATTTTAATGTGCTGTAATAACCCGCCCTTAATTCCAACCCCGGACAGTGCCTCCCATAAAAAGTGCCTTGAGACCCTGTCAAAGGCTTTTTCAGCATTCAATAGGATTAAAGACATAGGGTGCTGGATATTATTTTGGCATCTAGGAGTGTGATTACCCTCCTTATATGGTCAATCGTAACGCGCCCTGGAATGAATCCATGCTGGCGATTTGAAATCACCTTGTGAATGATTGGCACCAGACAGGCTGCCAAAACTTTGGATAATAACTCACTGTCACTGTTGATCAATGTTATTGGATGATATGAACTGGGCTCACTTCCTGGTTTATTTCTTTTAAGAAATATCACTATTTTTACGGAAGACCAGGAGTTCGGAGGTCTTCCCCCCTTGAATACATGGACAAACAGCTGGGTCATACATTCTTTGAGTTGCTGCGAGAATGTTTTGTAGAATTCGATAGGAATACTATCCAAGCCTGTAGCCTTACCATTAGGAAGACTTTTGATACATAATAGCATCTTGATGCATTGTGGGAGATCATCCAACAGTTGTTGGTCTTTGGCAGAGAATTGTTCTTCCGGAATTGAGTACAGAGATACATTAACTTCTCTAGGATCCCCTTGTAAATCATCTTGATATAAGGTCTGATAGTATGAATAAAATATGTTTTGAATGCTTTCTGGGTCTGGTACTATTCCCCGTGTTGGATCCTGGATCTCTTGTATTAAGTTTTGCATAGTTTTTCGTCTTGTTCTTATCGCCAAGTGATGCCCTATCTGTTCACTGCATTCGTCTGCTTTCTCTCTCCACACCATATGTTTATCTGCAGCATCTGCAGCTATTAATGCCATGATAGAAGATTTGGCAACTGCCACCTTTTCCTGTGATTCCTCCACGCCCCTCACTGTATTGTCATCACTAAGTCCTTCTCTGCTTGGGCCAGCCTAATTTGTAAAACATGTATTTGCTTTCGTTTTTTTTATTAATATTTAAAGAATATCTAAGAGTTTCCCCTCGTATGCCAGCTTTCAATGTATCCCACAGAACATCTATTCCTGCACTGCCTATATATTCCTTCAGAAACAGCGAGATCCAGTTCCTCATGTGGCTACAGTATTCTTTGCTAACCAGCAATGCTCGCTCAAAGCTTCAGGTTTTATCCCTGTGTTTAGAGTTGTTTCCCTTAATCTCAATCACTAAAGGATTGTGATCTGAAAGTATGTGAGGGCCTTCTCTATGGTGCACTCATGAAAGAAGGGAGTGGGACACGGGAATGAAAACCTGTCAGGCATGAACTTTATGTGGAATAGAGAAATACATGAAGCCTGGATGTGATGGATTTTGACAATTCCAGGCATTGCACAGCCCATGATCTTTACATAATGCCCTCAGTGCCCAAAACACTTTGAGGTTCCTACTACTATAAGACCAATTAGCTTTTGAGATCAGTGCCTTGTTGGCGGGTATGTTTATGTTAAAGTCCCCACAAACAACAACGGGGAGCGGCCAGACAGCAAGTTCGCTATTTACCTGCTCGATTACTCCTGGATCATCCAGGATACTACCAAAGATTTAGCAGATGGCGAAAAATTCCCCAGTATTTTTAGGGCATTTTGTTATTACCCATCTGCCTAACTGATCGGCTAATGTTCTGGTAAATTGCAACGTATTGTTAGATGACAGAATCGCCACCCCTTGTGTCTGGGTTTTTTGTGTCATTCCCCCAACCAGCCTGTAACCTAGTGAATTCAACAGGTACAGTTGAGCACCTTCTATAGAGGTCTTCTGTATGCATATTATGTCTTCCTTCAATAATCAAAGCCCTACTGCAGTATTACGTCTTTTCTTAGGGTCATTTAGGCCGCTGATGTTGATAGTGGCTATTCCAATTTTGCCCATCAAAGATATCTACAAAACCATTCTTATTGGATACCTCACCTTCCTGCCACCCCCCCACCCTGTGCCCCCTACCCCCAATTCCCCTCCTCCCTCCACCTATAACTGAGGTAACCTGGCTCAGACCGAGCCAGGATGATGTCATCTGAGTAATCGCAACCTCTTCACTTCTCCACTCTTTTCCCCAACCACCCGAACCACCCGAAAAACAATAAATCCCAATTTTACTAAGTTCCTAAACCGTTCCAATATCCACCTCGCTGCTCACCCACAAAACAATACATCACATATTTACTTCATTCCTAAACAAATTCTACGGAGTGAGCCAGAATATTGAGATTCCATGAAATGCATACATTGAAAAATCACCATAACCCAATATCCAAAGTGCCTTATTGTTCGATAATGTAGTCTATTAGACCCTGTTTACAGGTCTCCCATAAATCTCCTTTAGATATAATTGAGCCTAAATGTAAAGCTGCTTGCTGACCTCCTGAAAATGATTTTTAGTGGAGCTAAGTTCTGCAGATTGACTTCAGCCCCAAACTGCTGAAAGGGGGAGAAAAGCTGCCTCAGTCTCCACCTGCGCTCCACTGTGGCATGAGAAAAATCCGGCCTTGTGAAAAAACTCACTCCCTCATATTCCTTTTTAGCCGTTGGCCGAGCTAGATCATAGAGTCTGACATAGCACAAAGTTCCCAAAGTATTACAACAAAGTCTGTGGTGGTTCAGGGGTGTTCATGGAGAGTTTTGGGGACATTAAAGGAAACCTATGGACTCGCTGGATTTCCTTGTCCCAATGCCAAGTACTCAGTTCGGGAAAGGCACCGCTTAGTAGGGAGACCATGTATTTCCTGGGGTCAATTCCATTGATCACTTCTGGGATTCCTAAAAAGCGGAGGTTGTTACGGTGTTGCCTATTTTCTTGCTCCTCCATTTTCCAAGTCAGATGTTTAACAATCCCCTCGTGTGCATAACACGGTGTCTTTAGGGTGACAACATCCTTCTCCTGATTTTCGGTCCATGCTTCTACAGAGGCTATTGTATCCGCTATCTCTGCAAAGTTCTGCCCACTTTCCGCACTGACCTCTGCTGTTTTTTATCAGCCAGATGAGCTCTCCGGTTGTCCATCTTTACCTCCTCCTGAAAGCCCTTGAGCGATTGCAGTACCAATGCTAGGGATGGATTGTTTTGCTTTCCAATCCCTGAGATCTCCCCATTACTTGTCATTGTGAGATTCCCCTCAGTTCTAGGCGTTTATTCCGTTAGAGTGGTTAGTTGTGACGCAGAGTAGTCCCATTTCAACTCCCCGATACTGCCATAATCGGAGACTCGCGCAGGTTTTTCCTCCTTCACTCTTTTGTTAGGGATTTTATTTGTCCTTGTGCCTTTGCATGGTATTCCGTCCCAGTGCTACTGTTCCAATTGTTCCCCTCTGCTTCACTGGAGGCAGATGTGCTTATTTCAGAGATCTCTGATTCGTTGGTTAAAGAGTAAACCTTTTGGTGGATATCAGAGATCTAGCCTGAGGTGGGGGGGTAATTCCTACTTTATTTCTAACGTCCATACCCCCCAGGTGGCTATTATTTTTAATTAATGCCTGGCTAGCTTTAGCTGGTTTATCTTCATTCTTGAGGACTTGGATGAGCCCTGCATAGGGGGGATCACCTGCATCTGGTTCTGAGCCAGGGTTTATCTGGAGATTGGGTACAGGTTCTGCCGCAAAGGTCAGTGTGGCACCAGCATTAGCTTGTTCCTCACTTCCCTTCCCCTGTTCCACCAACCCTTGTGTAACTACCCCAGCTGGACCAAAAAGATTAGTGATTAATTGTTGTAAGTCCGCTACATCCCAAATGTTTCTCTGCAGGGGCTTTCTTGATTGTTTCCAAATTGTCTGCTTTTTCCCCCTTGCCGCTGCGCCCATCCCTCTGTTTTCCCACAGCGCGATTTTCAAGAGTCGGCTCCCTTCGTGTGATGGGCAGGCCGACAGCTGCTGTTATGGCCATGCTGGGTTGAGTGTTCGTAGTTTTAGCAGCTTTGCCTCCGCATCATGACATACCTAGCTTTAAGGTATGCCGCCATGTAAATACAAACAATCCCCAAAAAACGTTCTTTCGTCTACCACCGAAGGACATCCAAGGGCTGTTCACCTGCCAAAGCTGTGCCTTCTCCTGCCTCTGTAAACGAGACCCACCGACCACATGACCCTCGAGAACCTGATCTGACCCCTTCAGCTGCAACCTACTCAACACCCGCTCCCTCAAAACACACGCCATGGAGATCAGGGACCTGGTCAACTCCATCTCCTTATTTCGCCTTCTTAATGGAAACATGGATGAACCCCAACCCAGCCCCAGACCTCGCAACCACCATTCCTGACAGCTACAAAAATCATCCACAAAGACCATGCCAACCAGCCAGGAGGAGGCATCACCATTGTTCACAAAAGCACCCTCCGCCTCACTAAAGGCTTTGATGACCACTCATCTGACATGGAACATAGCAGCTGCCAATAAGTAGTGTTAGGGAGGTGGGAGGGCTGGTCAGCTGGGCGACGGGAAACAGCACGGAAAGGGGAGGGCTGCTGGAAACGAGCAGCGGCAAGTGTGGGAAGGGGAGAGAGAACGAGAGCAAACCACAGGCAAAATAAAGAGCAGAATTGAAACTGGGCAGCAAAAAGAGGGAGGAAAAAAAGACAGAAAAAGGCAATAAAAGAAAAGAAAAAAGAAAAGAAACAGCAGGCAGAAACAAGAGCTCACCACTGGACCACCAGGGATGAGGCACAGGCAGGAGCCTGCAGGTTGAGAAGGGCCTCAAACTCAGGGCCTGGGCCCAGGAGGGCAAATCACTACTATGTGGAGCTGAGCAGCAGGGGGGACAACGCACGCTGACAAGGTCAGTGAGGTCGCTCACCAACGAGGAAAAGAAAGGAAGAGAGCTCTGTCCTTCAGCCTTGGCCCTCCTTCAGGACATGGCACCACAGACGACCGTCCATGGTACTGCTCACAAATAAAGCAGGTCCCCCCATTTGGCTCCTTCCAATGCTGAACCAAGTTCATGGGACCAAGCCTGTACCACAAGCCCCACTCGGGTAGCGTCACAGTCCTCGACTCTGTGTCACGGCCATGATACCTCATGCACTGTAGTGGACAGTCTCTCAAGGTCTCCTGCCCACTCCCCAGGCACAGTCGGGAGGCACCCCTGGTGTTGAGGTGAGGCCCAGGGAGCAAATATCGTACAAAGGCCCCGGAGGAAAGGGAGAGCTTCATAAAGGTGCTCTTGACAGCGTTGTGGCTAGACCTGCCCGCAACTTTGTTATATATACTTGGTGCATGTCCTCTTCGCATAAAAGAACAACTGTGCAGTGAATAACTTTTGCTCACTTCAAATAAAGGGAGGTGTGCTTTAGCTCCCGCACAAAAAAGTAGATTTTCAAGGATTCACTCTATGCTTACAGAAAACCTCACATCCCTGATTGATCATGCCTTGGAAACTTCTTGTTCGTTTTGTTAATATGTCAAGAACACACACTCATCTTTTAAACAAATATCTACTGATTATCTGTGTCATTTTTATCACAGCCTGGATTATCATAGGCAACTATAACGATTCTAGCAACTTTTGATGAGCCTGTTCTGAGAATGGTCGAAGAAACACAATGTTTGATTTGATTCACTCATTTTATAGAAAATTGACCAAGAAACGAATTCAGTTATACAGCGCATATCGCAAATCTATTAAAGAATAAAACAAAACATTCTTTGTTATTCTAAATTGTGTAATGCATTTGAAGAGTTGAATATGGACATCACCAGTGCCTCTCTATTGCATTAACAAAATCACGACAAACATTTATTTTTTCATCAACATCTCGGGGCTTTTGAAGTGAAGGCTTCTTGCACAACAGAAGGACTGTCATGAAGAAGAAAATCATGCTTTTTTTTTATAGTCTTGAGCATTAACTGTTGTTATTGTGGACTCTTCACTCTTTGGAACTGATCTATTGACCATGAAAGAGAGAGAAAGACAGAGAGAAAGAGAGAGAGAAAGAGATAACCTTGTAAATTATAAAGAAATCTTCTACAAGGACCCCACCGCAAAATAAAAATATGAACCAATCTCTGTAACCATAAAATAATATTAATTGGACTTGAGTCAAAATAGTTGGAAGGTGAAAAGATACCCTTTTTAGCGACCTTAATTAATTTGTTCCGTACATCCAATTTTTATTTGTTACGTGCATCATGGTATTACCTGAAATTGCCTCATGAAAATTCATGATGCACATGTTCATGAATTTAGCCTCAACTCGGATTTTCGTCATGAAAACAGAGTTGACCACAAAAGTAAATCTTTTGGCGTTAACAAATACAATTTGTTCATTTTGAGGAATTTGCCTTTTTTAAAGTCATTTTCAGTGTTCCAGCGATATTTAATGAAATTATGCCGCAGTTTCAGAATATAGATAATCCACTGCCACAAATCGAATGATTAAACCTAATTTTTTGCATCCTTCATCACTGTTAACATTTCATTACAGCTGCTTCTACGAATTCTAATTACACTCTTTTTTTTTTTCTAACAAAGAGTAGAATATTCGAGTGGAATGTTGTCCTGATATCAGTTATGGGGCATTGATAACTATTGGAAGGGAACATAAATACTGCATTATAAAATTATAGCTAATATCATTGTGAAATCAGTTCCCATTTCTGGTCTGATTTCAGTTACCATCCCCAAATGGATTATTCGTTTACTGGTAATTAAGATCTAAGAATGATAATAAGTAAACAGTGATGTGGTTCATTGTGCGTAGTTAGGGCACACGTGGAGTGGAGTTCTGACATATTTTTTTTACTACAGATGGTCAGAACTCTGTATCTAGCTATGATGATTAGACATTTCAGTCAGAATGTTGACTTTTTCAAGGCTAGGAAGGAGATTCTGGACATTTGATTGCTAATATTTCCCCCAAAAAACATTGAGGGATATATTTAAGAATATTTGATGCAACGCAGCACGTCACCTGGCTGCGCTGTGTAAAAGGGAGAAGGCGGGAATGCGCCATATTTAACATTATAGGGGCAGATTTACAAGCCCCTTGCGCCTCATTTACGCCGCCATTGAATCACTTTTGTGACACAGCGGCGGCGCATATCCTGCGCCATGTTGCGGGGTACTTACAACGTGACGCATCTGGGAGATGCGTTACGCTTGACAGCCCTGCGCCACATGTAGGCGTTCCTGCGCAGGGGGGGGGCGTTCCGGGGCAGGAACGCCACCTAAAAGTGGCTGAGTGAAATCTACAAGATTTCACTCAGTCACTTTTAGGCCCATGCTGTGTCAAAACCCTGCGCCTGCCTGAAGCAGGCGTAAGGATTGACGCAGCATTAACACGATAGGGCCCCCCAGAGCATTGCTGGAGCTGCATCGCGCTTGCGACGCAACTCCAGCAATGCGCCACTTTTACGGCACAGATGCGTCATGCATCTGTGCCATTTTTGCCCCATGGTGCGCCACATTGTAAATGCAGCGCATCCATGGTGGCGGAGCTGTGGCGCAGAATAACTGGCGCATCCCTGCTGATATGCAGGGATGCGCCAGTTATTGTAAACATGCCCCATACTGTGCATTCCTGCTCTCTGCCTGCCCTGGCACACAAACTGCTGCTTAGGGCCAATGCAGGCTCCCCTGCATAATGCACTATGGTGCAAGGGTACCTGCGTTGTAGGCAGGATTGTTTTAGTGCATGAAGGGACACCTACCTGCAGAAAAACTATTCTCAGGGTCTTTTTACTCTTTTTACTCTTTCAACAAGTGTGCTACATGATACAGCATGTAGCACACTTAGAAAGAGGAAACAACACACAGGGTGGCCTTGCATGGCTTGATATATCTCATTTAGGTTTCTTATCGCCCTTACACCCCCCTCTGTGGCGCATGGGCAATGCAAGACATTGAAATACATGGGCTTGATCTTCTCCAAACAAAAATTTCCTTGCCACTTTTATATATGTGTATATTTTATTATGCAAAAAGATTATAATTATCACATAACAGCACTGTATCCACTTAAAAGATGCCATATTATATCTGGTGAACCTGATTTGCAAGCAAGTGAATTAACTATAAAGACACCAGTATGTTTCCTGTTTCTGCATTACCCAATTTTGAAATAATTTTGCTTGTTTGTTCTTATGAAAGCAAATGCCTACAGTATACATTTTAATTGCTAGCATATTGGTGGATGCTACTTATTAAAGTAGTTTAAGTGCAGGCTGCAATAAAACCATGAGAACCATTGTTTATATTAAGAATATATGCAACTATATTGCTCTTCGGTGCACTGGGTATTTTCTATAATAAATATTTTCGGCCTTATAGCTAATGTAGTATTGAGAGAGCACATACATTGAATACTTAATGCAGTACAGTTCCATGACAGTTCAGATAGGAGGATGAAACTGGATGCCTCAAGTCATATATTCTCTGTCTCTAGGAGACATAATAAACATAAACCTTTCCACAGTGGCGGTTCGTGCAGGTAAATGTGGTGAACAGTGAGGCGGGGCGGGGGCAGGCCGGAAGGGTGGGGGTGTCGACAGACGACGGACTAGGGAAAATTAAATTAATAAATAAATCCTATTCCGTCTCCTGTCGACATCCCCCCCCCCCACCCCACTGCCCTACCGCGTTTACCTGCATGGACCACTGCTCCCTGTACATATTATCGACCAGGATTATCAGCAAACAGAAAGAAAGGATTACATGACACCCTGACCATTTCTGAGGAAACATTGAGCCATATTGTGTATATGGTAATTGTAGGAACTGACGTAGAAAGGCCTATTCATAAAGGCATTTTGGAGTACATACTGTACCATTTCAGACAGTAGTACTCTTTTACATATTACTGCCTTCTTTATTTGGTCCCAAAACATGTAAAAGGGCAATACAATAATAACATTGAAGGGATATTCATATACAATGATTAAAGAAAGAAAGAACAGTGCTTTCTTTGTACTTTTAGTAACAGGTAGTGGGAAGTTATGGAGCTGATTCACAAAGGCATGTAAGAGTACATAAAATCTGCTCCTATAGTACTGAATCTCATATTCAAAAATTACTTTGTGAGTCTGCTGAATGTAGCTGGACATATGGCTTACCATGAATTGAAGTAGAATTAGCATATTTCAGCATGGCCATAGATGTATTGTTTGATGGAACTTCATGTGACAATATATTCTAAACTCAACAAATGATGTCCAATCCAAACCTAGCTCTTACCTGGAAAAGAAGAGATGGAAATTAATAAGAATACTTGCTCAACTGTAAGCTCATATGCAATATTCAAGGAAAAGATAGATTTGAATGGTAGCCTTTGGTTATCCGGGATGAAGCAAAGTTCCATATTCAATCCGTGATGTCTATTGTCACATCAAGGCATTTTTTTGTTTCGGTTTGTCTAGTAGGAAGATTAGATGTGACTAAGGGCCTGATTTAGATTTTGATGAATGGAAATGCATCCTTCAGGGTGGCCGAGGACATTACCTATGCCCTCCTGATGGACTATTGTCCATCAAATTTAGACAAGTAACCGCTGGCCTAGTGGTCATCTCTGTGCATTGATAGGAACCAACATCAGTGCGGTTCCTTTAAATGTACAAAACGTTTGGTGGGTGGCAGCTGTCAATGACTGTTCACCAAACTTAAAAAAAAAAAAAAAAATTAAGAATCTAACTTCCAAAGCAGGTGGTTGTTTCAGAAAAAAACAAAAAACGAATGACCCCCACATCCTAGGAGGTTTTGACTAGGGTATGGGGGGTCATTAGAGTTTTTTGTTTCTTTTCTTTACCTCCAGGCTTTTCTTGGTCATAATGTACGGGCAAAAAGAGAAATTACATGTTCCACCCTAGATAGGGATGTAGCTATAACATCCATCTACCAATGGCCCCTACTTCAGAGGAAGTCTTCCATTTACTGTGCCAACAGGGGCTCCGTTGCCAGAAAACATAAGGTCCACTTATCTCTAAATGAGGCTGGTGGACTGAGGGTTTGGTAGTTTACTTTGTCACATTTGCGATGGAGTACCCTGTCTGTCAAACTCTAAATGAGGCCATACAAGCTTTCGGCCATTATCAGACAGTATTACTGAACAAAACATGCAGGCCTATGAACAAATACCATTACTTACCTTTCTCAGGTACTGGAAGAAGTAAATTACAATGGTTCTCTCATGTTGAGTTTTTTACCTGTTGAGTCCTCTTCCTATTTATATTCCAGTGCTTTTTCTCGTCTTCTCACTTTTGTTTAGCTCTGTATTGGGTACACAAAAAATCTCCATGAGCAGTTTATTTCAAACACCTTCCTGTTATACACAGTGTGTAGACTGATTTTATTACTCGTTATCTTCTGTTGTGAATATTTTTGTGTTTCACAAGGATCAGCAATCCTTTTTAGTGAGATATTGACACTCCATATACATTTATGGGTAAATTACAGAATACCATTCTCCATGTTAAGGAGCTGCTGTCATAAAACAGTTTTAGAGTTTCGGCATATTTCAGTGGGTAACTATATCGAATGTTTCATTATAGAACATGGGCGTGTTGCAGTATGTAGGCCAAACATATTACCGTGGTGTGTCAGATCATTTCAGTAGGCCTGGGCGGTAAATTTAGTTCCGCTCGCGAAATTTGAGATATTTTGACATTTTTGCGTTCCGCGGAGAGCGCAAAAATGTCAAAACTTTCGCAACCTGCCGCGAAACAGAAGTATTTTTCTTGTTTGCGCTTTAAAAATGCGTTCTCGAGCGCGCGGTCGCGTCTTACTGGGTCCCTGCGTTCGCCGACGAGTTTTCCTATCTGTTCGATCGCGCCACAAGATGTTGGATTTTTGGTAGCCGGTCGCGCTATCCCGCGAGAGTTTGCGATCGCGAACACGTCATTGCAATCGCGAACAGGAAATAAGCATCGCGAGCAAGTTGGAGATGTATTTCCCCGCGAGCACGCAAAAACACATCGCGAACGGGCGGGAAAAGCAATCTCCGCATCTTCGCGAAAGTTCCGCATGCTCGCGGAGATTTTGCGCAATTTCACGATAATTTGCGAAAGTCAATTTCGCAAATTCCGCCCACCCCTAAATTTAAGCAAGTTAGTTGGGAATTGAGCTCAAATTTATTGAGGCAGAAATGAATGTCTACTCTCGTCATGTTTCCATTGGGCAGCATTTTTTGACGCTTAAGGATGGGCCAGTGGAGGATGCTGAGCAAGGAGCAAGCTTGAGATCTTTTGGTTAGTGGTGGGCGTTTCAAAAGACATTTCTACTCTTTATTTATTATTCATGTATTATCATTAGACATAGAAATATTTCGGGTAATGAAGCGCAGGACAGTGAAACATCTGCTAAGATATGGTTCTCTCCTCTGGCTCTTTTCTCAGGGTCTGGCACTCAATTGGGCTACATAACGCCACTCACATACCTTTACACCAAATCCTGTTTGCATTACTTTTAGACATCTTTCCAGTGCAAATAAAGTTTTTCGCTGAAAGGTAAACGGTCTATCAAGGAAGACTTTGTACTGTGCAAGTCTTAACAAATCTGCCTTTCAATACCAAACAAGGGAGTCATCTAAGATGAAGGGTTGCAGGTTTGCACGCTTCTAGTGGTGTATTTGACGTTTCAGAGTTGATAGCAATAATTGTAGCAGATCACGGATGGGATTAACAGTTTTTGGAAGACATCCACATTCCTGAAACATTTTAAAGAATGGCCTCAGCTACCCACCCACATCTCTGTTTTCTCCCTTTGTTGCTGTTTTCCTCTCTTCAATTCCTCCTTTCTCTCATTTCTTCTTCTATCTCTCTTTTGTTCAGGGACAAATTCTGATGATGAAAAGTAAGTCTCGGTCCCCCAAAATGAGTGTTGGTGTTCACCTCCAGGAACCATTGCACAAATTGAGCACTAAGATTTTGCCACTGTGTTTGCATCACAAAAGTGATGTAAATTGATGCAAAATCTTTTCTTACCAAATTAATTGCCAGCGCAAAACTTGTTTTGCGATAGAAAATTACTTGAAAGTAACGCAAAGCAGCACATTGCGCTGCTTTGAAATATTTAGTGCCAAGGGGGTATTCCATGGATAGTGCAAGAGCATTCCCATGCAAGCACCAAGGTTTTTGAGGCAAAACCCTATTTAGTAAAATAAAGTAGACAGGCCTTGCGGCAGTAACAGCTCCCATTCCAAATAGGAGCCATGAAGGAGAAATGCTTTCATTTCTTCTCTCTTTTCTGACTTTGCATGTGTGCTGCACTGGAAAAGGTTTAAACTTAGTCTAAGCATAGTATTTTATACTGGAAGGGTATCCTTCCAGTACAAAACCTATGCTGGATTCACGCAGATACTCTTGCACTATGGTGCAAAGGTGTGTGCGTGGCGCACAGCAGCAAATTTCAGCACCAGCGCTAGGGAGAAGGGAGAAAATTGCCATATTTCTGGATATATGGTGCTCTCTTTCTCACTCCTTCTCACAGAAAGCAGTGCAGCATTTCGGGCTGCCAAGCTCTGTTGCATAAGATGTTAGTAAATCTGGGCCAGAGTTTGCAAATCTATACATTGAGTATCTATTCATACACCTTTAAACTATAGTTATTGGGTGCGTACAATAGCTGAAAATGTCCTACTTGTCAAATCTCCCACTGTGCAATGTCCCAGCTGTGTTTTCTACAATGATGGGTTATTTTTTCTACATGTAACTTGGATATATTACAAATGGTTTTGAGACAGTTGGACCAGCTAATTATTATTAGCTCGTAACTATGGAAACAAAAGTATTATGGTTGGCAAAGGTCTCTGTACACATATTTATTATCTTGGGTGGGAGAAGGAGAAACTGAATAAAAAATATTGTATTGGTTATTCTCTTCCTTTTTTAAAGAAGCACAAACTGTGGGAAACACTGTTGCATCGAACTGCTTCCATTCTAATGTAATTGTTGCAAAAGTGTTACATTCCCTTTTTTCAATATTTAGGTAAACATTTGACACAAATTGAGAAATATATTTTCACAGTAACAGAGCAGGGGTGTTTCAGGGATTTGGATTGGCTTGCAGGCTGTCCATTTCAAAATATGTGCACTTTGACAACAGATGAGGGTCCATGTGTAGCTGTATATTAGGTAGGTCCTTCTCGCATCTGCTTTCTTGATCCTGATTCACAAATTATTTTTTGTGAGTGTATTTTACTCAGAAATATGTTGTAGATAATTTAGGTTTAATACTTCGCACAGCAGCTGGTTTGTGAATTGTGCTCAGTTTTCAGCTTTTCACATACACTTTCTGTGAGTCTTGTGACAGTGTCCTTATCCAGATTGCGGGCTATCTACACAAGCCTTCTCCCACCATACTTCTAAAACACTGCATGAAAAAGTTACCTCGACTTACTTCCAATTAATTCCCTCCTTTGTTTCTTCAGACTGACACTTTCCTTACCTTCCATCCTCTGCATGTCTTATCCCATTATACCGGTATGCTGTATACTCCTTTCATTCTCATGCCTGTCTGCCTTAATTTCTCACACTGTAATTCTGCAAATGGCTCACACCTCATTTCATATATCACAACCTCTCCTTTTTTAAAACCCTAGCCCTCCAATCTAACAATACCTTATCTCTTCCAGCCTACTTATCTCACCATCAATTTGCCTGAAACCATGCAACATTCCATAATGACCACACCTAACTGGTATTAATTTTAATCTGCCACAAAGAAACTGGAGCACATGCATTTTCTGTTCTCTCTCTTGAGAACAGACACCTAATCCCAATTGCCAACAATACCACTAGATGTCACTAAATATGATGCACTATTTTGACATCTCCTAGAAACTCAAAGAACAGCAATGTCACATACTGCTTGAAATCGGCCTTTTTGGAGTGGTGACCCAGATTTTTTGCCTTTTGCTGGACACTATTTTATCGCTGGTTTTAGACTGTACAAACTGGAGCATTGCTGTCCAGTGCCCAGTGTATGTTTTCTGATCCCTTAAACATGGAGACAAGTGTAAATCCCTGATTGGAATATTTCACTTTTTTATAAGGATATAGTATATGGTGCCGAAATAAACTTGTGGCAAGAAAATTGAACTGTCATGTTTAGACTGCAGCACTAATTGTAGCATCCGCTAGTGCCACAAATTAGAATATGGCCTACCATTGTAGCCTGACTGCTGCAGTGTAAACCCTGTAAAGTGACCTGTTAAAATGACTCTTCTTGACTGGTAAGAAAATCCTTTTTAAATAATAGTATACCACCTCTATGTAAGCCTTGTAGCCCTCAATGTAGGGTGCATGGTATTTAAAAGTGGAACATATAGAAAATTATTATTGCCATGTACCTACAATGAAAAGACTTTTACTGTGGCAGGCTTAGTTGTCCTGTGTAGCAAATCAGAGTGCAGACTAAAATACAACTATTGCTAACTCAGAAAAGGGAGCTGATATAAAAATTATGAAACAGGTATTGTTAATAGGTATTAGATATCCAATTCAATGGTGAAGTCGAATTTTTAATAAATATTAAGGAAAATAACGTTTTAAAAAGTTACATTTTCTCTGCCTTAAGTTCCTGGAGGTCAATTTGAATTAACTCTTCAGCAACTCACAGCCTATATTTACCTTGAGAATAAGTGTGCAATTCCTCCCAGTAGCATCAATATGCTTACCTGAATGGCAGAGATGACTCCTCTAAACACCATGGAATATTCTGTTGGGTGTAGGCATACCTTAACACAATACCTTCAAATCCTGCTTGACAGGTCTGTTGACCCACATGTAACAGTACTATTGATTATACAAAGGTAACTCGGGAATCACTAGGGACTTGAGGGAATCTAGTAGTAAAGTAGTCCCTAATAACAAATAATCCAATGTCACATAACCAAATGGTATTTTAATCAATAAAAATAATGAAAAATTCTCATAAAAACAACTTTGTAGTGGGTGCTTGTGTAGAAACATACTCGGCGCTCTCATGTACGTGGCACATGGAAATGATAAATCGTGATCAACATGTGCATCAGTACAACAAGAACAACATAGCCCATCAAAATATTATACAATGTGTGAAAGGTCCATGTTACGGTCAATGGTCATTTCGATGCGAGGATCAATGTTGATTGGACTATGAATGTTGTCATAAAGATTGATTCTATACAGAAAGTTCTCTGCAACAACAAATTGCTCTCTGAAATGCGGTCCATGTGAACACTTGTTCCAAAGATCACCTGAAGTCCTGGGAGCATTAGAAATGATCTCAAAAGAGGAGAGAGGGACCCCAGAGACAGAGGAGTGGGGTACCAAATATGACCGTAGTCAAAAAACAGAGCCTCCTTGTCATTAATGTAAAGCAATCAATGTCTAACAATCAACGTACCTTTCACACTGCAATGGCGATAATGGACAGCACAGATGTGGTCACAATAATTGAGAGAAAAAATTGTTAAATCAAGATAATTTATTATCAATTTTATACATAGAAAAACTGTAAACACAGTATTATATATTGTCATATGGCTAGTTTAGGAAGCAATGACAGTATAAGCATATCAGTATACAATAAAAAACATCATCAAAGAAAACACAATATATCATAAAATGTAAGGTTAGGGACACCATAAAAAGGACAAAAATAGTCCTATTGACAGAGGAAAATCACCAAACCAACAGTTCATTAATTGTGACCCTAGTCAATGTTACTTTCCAATGATTATGTCACAGAGAGTTATAGTCACAGATTTTGTGTGGTTTCCTCGTATTAGAGCATCGACGCGTTTCGGTGGGCTATTAGTTCTCGGCCAACACCTTCATCAGGAAAGATTAACATAAAGTCCCAATTGTAGTTACATTAAAATCAACCATCTGAAAAAGACATTACAAAACAAATTTTAAGTCACTTATAAAATCTATTTATTCTCTCAATACATAGACACACATACGGCTGTCCAACAGATACACAATTGCACCAAGCAGATCAACAATCATGCAAGTTTAGTTTATATTTCTATTTTTTCTTATAGTGAAGACTCCCCATCTTAATGCTGTACATGATATATATTATTGGCATAAGGTGTTTTGGGCGAGTGCTATTGAATCCAAGAGGTAATAGAATAGAATGTTTTCTTGGAAACCCAAATTAGCTTAATTTTTTAATTTTTTAGAAATGCCTACTATTTTGTCTATAAAATCTGAAGTGGCACTGAATAAAAATCCTTACAAGAGCATTTTATCAATTGGGTGTCCATATACTAAGCATTAGCTTTAGTACCGTTACTAGTATTCTATAAACCACTGCGATTTATTTACATTCATAGAGGACCAGCTACCTTATTAGCATAGGAGGCTGTGTCCATACACGTATCACCGCTGAGTCCGTCTCCCTCAATCGGCGGTTAAAAGTGAGTCAATCACGATGAGTGTATGAGAACCTAGTAAATGAAGACATCACAACTTCTAATATTCAGTTTGGAGCAGAAATCACAATGTACGGAAAGATTATTTCCACTGAGAATTACCTTAAATGTATCACCAACGAGTCTAAAAAGACTTCACGACACAGAAGATTCTTTAATTGGGTAATATCCTTATATCTCTCACATAAGCGGTTTAGCACCTATTTAATGAGAATAAATTCCAAGTTAGGTAGGTACATTATCATGTATGTTATGAATAGGTCTATGGCTTACTAATTAAGTCTCGCAGGACTATGAAGGGAGATTCTTTTTATGCAATATCAGATTACTAGTGCTAAAAAAAACCATTTATTGATTGTACAGAGCGTTAGGCATTCATGTATGGTTGTTTCACGGGTACTTTTATTACTACCACAGCTTAGTCAAAAACCACCTTATTATCCAGGCTTCATGTGTCTCTCACTCCATAAGAATTCATGTCAATAGTATCTAGTAGAGTCTATCAGATACTTTTAACAGCGCTTGCTCTGAAGAGAAAGTTTTTTTTGATTTACCTTATGCCGCTTTCTTCTATTTATTCCCTGCTGCACCATCCAACATTCATGAAAATTGTATTTTCATGCGCGGTAACAGCACTATAGGAAAAACAGTTATGTTTCAGATTCAATGGAAATATATTGCTATAGCGAGACAACTTTTAGCCATTACAAGTAATTATGACTCAAGCTACCTCTCATCAAAATTGACCGCCATCTTATTATTATAGTACGTGCAAACAACCCTTTGTTTCCATTCAAACAGACTTAATTGGAACTCAAGGAGAAACTGGCTCTAAACAAGAACTTTATTTCCAAGATACCACATTGCCTACTCAGGCCAAACCTACGTAACTATCAGCGCCATATTGGAGGTGTCAAAACAATGATTCAACCCTATACTTGAAGCGGGCGCTTTTTGTTAAAAACACAGGCGTGAAGGACGGACCCATAGACCTACACAAACCGCCATTTAAATGAAAAAGTCTATTAACATCGCTCATTTACCTTTAAAAATTCCGCTCCCTGCTTCACCATCAAGAGTGGTTGAAATTTATATTAGGGCCAGGGTTTGGTGCACAATAATGGCACTACGGAAAAAACAATAAAGTTTCAGTTCGAATCAAAAACGATCTCTGCTTTAGTAAAACGGACTGAGTCTCATCAACGCTTACCTCCGCTTGCCTATTACGGTGTATGGAAACAGCCTTCTGTGCCGATATAGCTAACCTACATTACAACTCGAAGGCTATATATACAGATTGAAGCTTAGCGGGAACAGGTGAAGATAGAAACACTGCTTCCGGGGCAACAAGGACAAGACGTCCACTCGGCTCAATTCGCCGCGAGCGTTGCCGCCATCTTGGAAGTGTCAAACAAGGGTTCAATTCCCTATCTATAACCAGAATAGTCTTTCAACCACAACTAAACACAGACCGAATGGCCTTAAATCGTCATCATTCTAAAATAAAGGATTTTACTTCTAGTGACGATTATTATTATTTATTTATTTACCTGCTACCATTTCTGTCAAAAACATATGATACGCGAGAGACGTGAAAATGGTTTATTCATGATCCCTCATATCTTAAGGATCAAATTCGTGTGGAAAACATATTCCGCCGAATTATATTATGTCATACTTTAGTAATTTTACGGGGACATGAACTCTATGAACGAGTCACAACAAAATGTGTCTCGATTACTATTGAGTTACTTCCTGTCTGTTTGATGACAACCTATACCAAAAACCACTTGTTTGACATAAAAATGAATATTACATGTGCCATTAGGCCTATGCTATTGGCTCAACGATGGTATAATAACGATAACACTTCAGAAAAGAGAGATTTCTCTTATTCTTATGGTCTTGGCTCTAAGAAGGTATAATAAAGGTGACACTTCAAGAAAGGGCAAATTCTCTTACTTCTGTATCCCTGACCAACAAGGAATCAAAGTACCTCCCACTAGGTTTTACATGGAGTGTACAAAATATATCTTATCTTGTCGCCAGCAAATGTTCCCATTCTTCTCTGCAGTTTAATCCTTTCTGTGCAGTATTTAAATGGGAAATATACCATTGTTCACGTGCCTTTCGCTTATTAGTGATATTGCCACCTCTTCTGTCAATTTTGATTTTTTCTAAGATGAACCACATGAAGTCATTTTCTCCATGTCCATGCTCAAGAAAATGTGGCACCAACGGCGCAGTTATTTTTCTTGTTTTTATCGCTGATCTGTGCTCTTGTAGCCTAATCCGCAATTCTCTGCCTGTCTCTCCCACATATCCAAGCCCGCAAGGGCATTGAAGGAAGTAGACCACGTTCTTACTCCTACAGTTATTAAGAGTGTTGGCTCTGACTGTGTATCCATTGTGCCTTATCTCTTTAGATTGCAAGCACTGGGGGCAAATATTACAGGTACCACACCTATAGTTGCCGCATGCACGATCACTCAATATGGTTTGCTGATTCTCAACTCTATCTTCACGATAGGTATGTACTAAAATGTCTCGCAGGTTGTTGTTTTTCTTAAACGCAAACAGAGGTTTATCTAGTTTGACCTCTTCCTCATGGTTTAGGATGTGCCAATTTCTATTGACAACATTTTTGATTTGGTTACTCATATTGCAAAATTTACTTACAAAGACCACTTTGCTGGGTAACTCTTTCCTTGATGCAGGCTTGTGAATCAGAGCATCACGGTCATAAAATCTGGCGCGTTTCAGAGAGTGGGACAAGAGTTTTTTTGGGTATCCCCCATACTGTATTCCCTTTAGCCAGTTTCTCCGCCTCCGGAGGAACTGTTCAGATCTACAAGATTTTTACAAACATGCCAATGACCTTAAGAGAAAATTTAGTGATAGAGGATACCCAAAAAAACTCTTGTCCCACTCTCTGAAACGCGCCAGATTTTATGACCGTGATGCTCTGATTCACAAGCCTGCATCAAGGAAAGAGTTACCCAGCAAAGTGGTCTTTGTAAGTAAATTTTGCAATATGAGTAACCAAATCAAAAATGTTGTCAATAGAAATTGGCACATCCTAAACCATGAGGAAGAGGTCAAACTAGATAAACCTCTGTTTGCGTTTAAGAAAAACAACAACCTGCGAGACATTTTAGTACATACCTATCGTGAAGATAGAGTTGAGAATCAGCAAACCATATTGAGTGATCGTGCATGCGGCAACTATAGGTGTGGTACCTGTAATATTTGCCCCCAGTGCTTGCAATCTAAAGAGATAAGGCACAATGGATACACAGTCAGAGCCAACACTCTTAATAACTGTAGGAGTAAGAACGTGGTCTACTTCCTTCAATGCCCTTGCGGGCTTGGATATGTGGGAGAGACAGGCAGAGAATTGCGGATTAGGCTACAAGAGCACAGATCAGCGATAAAAACAAGAAAAATAACTGCGCCGTTGGTGCCACATTTTCTTGAGCATGGACATGGAGAAAATGACTTCATGTGGTTCATCTTAGAAAAAATCAAAATTGACAGAAGAGGTGGCAATATCACTAATAAGCGAAAGGCACGTGAACAATGGTATATTTCCCATTTAAATACTGCACAGAAAGGATTAAACTGCAGAGAAGAATGGGAACATTTGCTGGCGACAAGATAAGATATATTTTGTACACTCCATGTAAAACCTAGTGGGAGGTACTTTGATTCCTTGTTGGTCAGGGATACAGAAGTAAGAGAATTTGCCCTTTCTTGAAGTGTCACCTTTATTATACCTTCTTAGAGCCAAGACCATAAGAATAAGAGAAATCTCTCTTTTCTGAAGTGTTATCGTTATTATACCATCGTTGAGCCAATAGCATAGGCCTAATGGCACATGTAATATTCATTTTTATGTCAAACAAGTGGTTTTTGGTATAGGTTGTCATCAAACAGACAGGAAGTAACTCAATAGTAATCGAGACACATTTTGTTGTGACTCGTTCATAGAGTTCATGTCCCCGTAAAATTACTAAAGTATGACATAATATAATTCGGCGGAATATGTTTTCCACACGAATTTGATCCTTAAGATATGAGGGATCATGAATAAACCATTTTCACGTCTCTCGCGTATCATATGTTTTTGACAGAAATGGTAGCAGGTAAATAAATAAATAATAATAATCGTCACTAGAAGTAAAATCCTTTATTTTAGAATGATGACGATTTAAGGCCATTCGGTCTGTGTTTAGTTGTGGTTGAAAGACTATTCTGGTTATAGATAGGGAATTGAACCCTTGTTTGACACTTCCAAGATGGCGGCGACGCTCGCGGCGAATTGAGCCGAGTGGACGTCTTGTCCTTGTTGCCCCGGAAGCAGTGTTTCTATCTTCACCTGTTCCCGCTAAGCTTCAATCTGTATATATAGCCTTCGAGTTGTAATGTAGGTTAGCTATATCGGCACAGAAGGCTGTTTCCATACACCGTAATAGGCAAGCGGAGGTAAGCGTTGATGAGACTCAGTCCGTTTTACTAAAGCAGAGATCGTTTTTGATTCGAACTGAAACTTTATTGTTTTTTCCGTAGTGCCATTATTGTGCACCAAACCCTGGCCCTAATATACATTTCAACCACTCTTGATGGTGAAGCAGGGAGCGGAATTTTTAAAGGTAAATGAGCGATGTTAATAGACTTTTTCATTTAAATGGCGGTTTGTGTAGGTCTATGGGTCCGTCCTTCACGCCTGTGTTTTTAACAAAAAGCGCCCGCTTCAAGTATAGGGTTGAATCATTGTTTTGACACCTCCAATATGGCGGTGATAGTTACGTAGGTTTGGCCTGAGTAGGCAATGTGGTATCTTGGAAATAAAGTTCTTGTTTAGAGCCAGTTTCTCCTTGAGTTCCAATTAAGTCTGTTTGAATGGAAACAAAGGGTTGTTTGCACGTACTATAATAATAAGATGGCGGTCAATTTTGATGAGAGGTAGCTTGAGTCATAATTACTTGTAATGGCTAAAAGTTGTCTCGCTATAGCAATATATTTCCATTGAATCTGAAACATAACTGTTTTTCCTATAGTGCTGTTACCGCGCATGAAAATACAATTTTCATGAATGTTGGATGGTGCAGCAGGGAATAAATAGAAGAAAGCGGCATAAGGTAAATCAAAAAAAACTTTCTCTTCAGAGCAAGCGCTGTTAAAAGTATCTGATAGACTCTACTAGATACTATTGACATGAATTCTTATGGAGTGAGAGACACATGAAGCCTGGATAATAAGGTGGTTTTTGACTAAGCTGTGGTAGTAATAAAAGTACCCGTGAAACAACCATACATGAATGCCTAACGCTCTGTACAATCAATAAATGGGGTTTTTTAGCACTAGTAATCTGATATTGCATAAAAAGAATCTCCCTTCATAGTCCTGCGAGACTTAATTAGTAAGCCATAGACCTATTCATAACATACATGATAATGTACCTACCTAACTTGGAATTTATTCTCATTAAATAGGTGCTAAACCGCTTATGTGAGAGATATAAGGATATTACCCAATTAAAGAATCTTCTGTGTCGTGAAGTCTTTTTAGACTCGTTGGTGATACATTTAAGGTAATTCTCAGTGGAAATAATCTTTCCGTACATTGTGATTTCTGCTCCAAACTGAATATTAGAAGTTGTGATGTCTTCATTTACTAGGTTCTCATACACTCATCGTGATTGACTCACTTTTAACCGCCGATTGAGGGAGACGGACTCAGCGGTGATACGTGTATGGACACAGCCTCCTATGCTAATAAGGTAGCTGGTCCTCTATGAATGTAAATAAATCGCAGTGGTTTATAGAATACTAGTAACGGTACTAAAGCTAATGCTTAGTATATGGACACCCAATTGATAAAATGCTCTTGTAAGGATTTTTATTCAGTGCCACTTCAGATTTTATAGACAAAATAGTAGGCATTTCTAAAAAATTAAAAAATTAAGCTAATTTGGGTTTCCAAGAAAACATTCTATTCTATTACCTCTTGGATTCAATAGCACTCGCCCAAAACACCTTATGCCAATAATATATATCATGTACAGCATTAAGATGGGGAGTCTTCACTATAAGAAAAAATAGAAATATAAACTAAACTTGCATGATTGTTGATCTGCTTGGTGCAATTGTGTATCTGTTGGACAGCCGTATGTGTGTCTATGTATTGAGAGAATAAATAGATTTTATAAGTGACTTAAAATTTGTTTTGTAATGTCTTTTTCAGATGGTTGATTTTAATGTAACTACAATTGGGACTTTATGTTAATCTTTCCTGATGAAGGTGTTGGCCGAGAACTAATAGCCCACCGAAACGCGTCGATGCTCTAATACGAGGAAACCACACAAAATCTGTGACTATAACTCTCTGTGACATAATCATTGGAAAGTAACATTGACTAGGGTCACAATTAATGAACTGTTGGTTTGGTGATTTTCCTCTGTCAATAGGACTATTTTTGTCCTTTTTATGGTGTCCCTAACCTTACATTTTATGATATATTGTGTTTTCTTTGATGATGTTTTTTATTGTATACTGATATGCTTATACTGTCATTGCTTCCTAAACTAGCCATATGACAATATATAATACTGTGTTTACAGTTTTTCTATGTATAAAATTGATAATAAATTATCTTGATTTAACAATTTTTTCTCTCAATTATTGTGACCACATCTGTGCTGTCCATTATCGCCATTGCAGTGTGAAAGGTACGTTGATTGTTAGACATTGATTGCTTTACATTAATGACAAGGAGGCTCTGTTTTTTGACTACGAGCATTAGAAATGAAACAGCGTACCTGCTCCGGAAAGTCCGAAATGTTTGGGCTTAAAAGGCTAAGGGCCTGATTTAGATCTCGATGGACGGGTTACTCTGTCACAACGGTGATTGATATCCCATCTGCCGAAATATAAATTCCCTTATATTTTATGGGATTCATATTTTGGCGGACGGCATGTTCGTCACCTTTGTGACAGAGTTACCCTTCCACCAAGATCTAAATCAGGCACAGAATGTACAATCTTTGACTGGGACAAACCTGCTTGGTGTATCTGACCAACACTCTATTAATGTCTGCCTGAAATTGTACCTAGCTACAGGTCTATCATAACCATACACTATCATTAGCGCTCAGCTCCTTTTGTTGCTATTTCTACTTAAAATTTTTAAATTCATATCTCCGGATCCCCTTATTGTAATGTTGTAATTTTTTTGTTCTTTTGTTTTTTATTTTACTAAATTTTTTGTTTTCGGTGAGATTTTTATTATTTCTCATTTCGACTTTATTACTGCTTTGCTGCTACTTAAATACTTTACAATTTGCCCTAGGTTGGGCCTGTCTGCTCTGTGCCATAGCTTTTAAAGAGCT
Source organism: Triturus cristatus (assembly GCF_964204655.1). NCBI lineage: Eukaryota > Metazoa > Chordata > Amphibia > Caudata > Salamandridae > Triturus > Triturus cristatus. The sequence goes on along the minus strand of NC_140591.1, from coordinate 1,042,417,196 downwards.
GACATCAGGTTAATTTAATGACTTTAAGTGTTCACCATTTCAGGTGTTGTGATTATTCCCTAAGGTGCCCAGTTGCCTACTCCAAATTATAATCCAATTTCTTGCACAAAGATTTTGAGATCAAATTTAAAATTATGCAATAAATTCAGAAATTCTTGGGTTATGATTTTAGGTTTTGCATTTACCCATCTGATATTTGCCTATCCTAGGACCATGGTGTTAAAAATATAAATACATACTGCAGACATTTTGCCAATAATGATGGGGTTATTTCTTATGAAAAGTCCCAACTTGTTATTTAATTGTAGTTAGGGCTAAGGGCCTCATTATGATGGCAGAGGGTCCGCCACCGCACCTCCGCCATCAAACTGCTATTTTCCCCCGCCATATTAAGATGGCGAGGGGATCGATGTGGAAGCGTGGCGGTTGCAAAGACAGCCCGCCATGGTTCAGCAAGGCGGTCCTTTTCCGACCACCTTGAGGAATGAAACATAGGACAACATTGTGGCGGTGCCTTGCAGGGCGTGCCATAGGGATTACAGTATCCCTTTCTGCCTGCCATGTCATGTAGGGATATACAAGTGCTTTTGTATTTGCATTGTGGCGGGGTTTGCTGAACGCATCCGCACCAGTTTGAGTGATGCGACCTCCACAGTGGCGGCCGCATCAAAATCGAGGTTGCACAACTGCCACCTTACAGGCGGACAGACCCAGTCCCCGCTTCGCTTGCGGGCGGACTCAAGTCTGCCCACCATCGTAATGACCCCCTAAGCTCTTACACCTTTAGAGTAGTAAACAAGTCTAGATTTTAAGAATGCTCACAACAAATAAGAAATAATCTCCACTACACATATACCTAAATTTATTTCAAAGTAATGCATTGTGGACATCATGCAAAGCTTAAAGGAGTTCATCTGTTTAGTTACTAGACAAGCCCAGCTCTCTTTGCAATGCCCTAGACAAAACCATTTTGCTGGGAGTTCAAAAAGGGAAATGTGTACATTTGTTGTGAAAATGTGAATGAACAACATTTGGGTTGAACCCTCTGTTGCAGTGTCTGCATCTAGGATGTTCTGTAGTTAAACTGGTCTGTGACTTGCATGGTCAACCATGTCTTCATTTTGAAATGGGCTTTAATTTTCTGTTTGTGCCACCTCTCTATATGTCTGATAATACCTGCATTGTATTAAGTGTCATTGCTCTTGAAATAACGTGCCGTTTATACTCTACGTTTCGTTTAGCGAAAATAATTCCATATATTTCTATGGGTACGGTTTAAAACGTGAAAGTAGGAAAGGCTAAGATGCAGGAGAAATTTAGAAATTCAAATTTATGTCATCATAGATTGTGGATTCTTAAGAGCAACAACCTCTTCAACATGCATTTCTAAGTTGCCTTGTTAAGATATGCGTGTTTGCAGGTGTATGTCTTGTGTAGGGTAATTCATCATCTTCGGGGGTACTTTCATTACGTGCTAACTTACATATCACATGGGTTCTCCTGTGCCAGCAGGATAACTTCAGCGTAGCTACTGAAGTTATCCTATTGAGACATTCCTTTTACAAGTTATCAATCTAGGGCCTTATTAAGAGTTTGGCGATCTGTGAGCCGCTGACTGGCAGTCCGAATGCAGAGCTCAGTGGTCCCACCACTGCATGTTGGGCAGGTTGTGTTCCCAAAGACTGCAAAGATGCAACACTGCCAGCACACAGCTGCCATATGGCGGTACTCTGTCCGTAATACGAGTTGGCTTTCCGGCGAGCCAACTGTGGTGGTCTGACCAACAGCTTCGAGTCAGCAGTAATGAAGGATGTGGGGTGCATACGCAATCTCTTCAGCTCTTCCAGGCAGAGGTTGACGTGGATCCCTTGCTCTACTTCCCCCTTCACAGAAGCATCCTCACCACAAAGGATATGAGCCTATTTGCAGAGATCTCCAGGTGAGTCCTTTTTGTACCATATACCTATTTCTGGACTGAACGCATATGTGCCGGACTCCGGCAATGGGTGAGTGGTATTTTCCACAGGTATCATGTAATATGTGTACATTCAACACATGTTCAGTCAAAATGTATAAGCAGGCATTGATAGATACGTAAATCTATTGTCCACCGCCGCATGACCGCCATAGTCACATGATGGCCCCAATAGTCAACTCGCAATAAAGCAATCTAAAGACCGCCAATGCTGTGGGCTAGTGGCGGCAGTGAATTTTTGGCGATTGGACCACCAAACTCATTTTCAGGTCTCTAGTCTGATATCTTCTCTCAACTCATTTTAACTGTGGCAACAGTCAAGCACTCCAGGTAGGTAGGATTTTGCTTCAAAAAGCATGGGTGGTTGCATGGGAATGCCCATGCACCACTCATGCAACATCCACTTGATGCTAAGTAACACACAGAAGCTCTTCACACTGGCTTGCATTATATTTCATTACAAACGTACGCAAATACAAATTTGTGTTGGTTTGCAAATCCCTAAAAAGTTATTGCATTGGGTTTGCATTGCAAAAGGGACACAAACCTGATGAAAAACCTTTGTAAATCTTGGCTCGAGGGTGTTACCAGGCCGTGATACCCTTCTTTTTTGTTTTATCAATGTAGACGCCCTTTACTGTTGGATTGCAATTGATATAAACTTTGGATTGAATTGTCCAGACTCTGCTGCTTGAATTACTATACTATCCAGAACCATAGCTAACCTACAGGCAAAGCGTGAGGATGAGGATTGGTTAGCATTCATTGAATACTATGGAATTGCTGTTTCCAGGAGATGTGGGTGGTGGATAGCAAACTAACTGAATTAGCCCCAGCAACATACCTCACATTTTCAATTGAATCAACAATATTCAGAACATCAGTTGGCTCTATCACATTTATTAAGTGCTAACTTTGATTGGGGGCAGATAGGAATGTTTGGTGTCTATGAACACACATAAAATCAAATCATCATCACCAAATATAAAAAAATCAGAGAATCAATAAAAACCCCATTGGATTAAGAAATATTGTTTAAAATCAAGTAAAGAAGGCTTTAGTTGATCAAAATGAAAATTACACAGGGACCAATTAAGAAGCGTAGAAGCACAGAAGATTACATTAAGATGCAGAGGTTAATGTTATAAGATCTGCTGGGGCAAAAAACCAAGTAGGTGATACTTGTAGTGTGGTCTGAGGCAAGCTCCAGACACAGAGTTATGTTGGCCCCAAGTCTGAGTAGCTCATTGAAAAGACTTATATGGCACTTTTTGTGCTTAAAGTGCAAATGCTTACACTGAGATCATTTACGAACAAAACAAGATTCTGGGAAGAGTATAAGGCATAAGTACCCAAATAGTCAGAAGCAGGGGTATTGTCTCCTACAGTTACTGCTCCCTTGCCTTCTGTTGAGCTCTCAGTCGCAGACTTCTTTCCAAATCTCTTGGTCATGCCACAATTCAGACCTACATTCGTTGGATCAAAACAGGCCAGTACCGCCTCCCTGCATGACCTTAAGCCCAGATCTCTCCACTTCCTTGGCAGGAGCACTCGTCGATCTTCCAATCCTGCTCGACACAAGACATGAACAATATCTTCATGCTGTTTTTTGAAAAGCAGGAAAATGTCTTGCCCTGGGCTCCATCTCCATGGGGGAAGATGACTTAATAATGGTAATAGACCCATCCTATATTTCAGGAAACGTACTTTAACCTGATTACGATATTTTTCACTAAATGTAGTCTTGAGGTTTTAACCTAATGTTGTTTTGATGTGTCATCCACCCATGACTGCGCTTGACAGTCTGTCTTTGTCCTCAAGCATTGATAATCACTGTAAGCTGGATTTAGGGGCTCATTACGATGGCGGAACGATCGCCACCGCCAGGCCGGCGGTAGCAGTCGTTCTGCCATCACATTGAGATTTAACCACCGCCATATTAGGATGGCGGTGGTTATTGCGGCAGATGCAAAGTCAGTCCAGTGGCGATCGTGCCAATTGCCTGGCAGGCGGAGCAGGGCCACTAACATGGTGGCGGGGCCTAGCAGGCATCGTCCACCATATTAGGATGTGTGTGGCCAGGCGCCTTTCCATGGCAGCATCGAGGCTGGCAGGGATTGGGGGCCTGTTGCGGGCGCCCCTTGTTGGGGAGGGGGTGTCGCTGCACTGGGGGGTACCCATGGTACCACCCTACATTTCCATGCACAAGGTGGCAGGCACCGAGTGGTGCCTGGCACATTGTGCATGGAAATGCACAACATGCGTTTTTCAACACTGCGGAGGTGCTGCAGTCAGCAGCACTGTCCGCAATAATAAAACGATGGATGCGGCAGCATCCTGATTTGGAGTGCGGGACCGTCGCATTACAGGCAGGTGGTCCTGTTACCGCTAGGATGGCAGATGGACTCAGGTCCGCCCGCCATCCTAATGACCCCCTTAGTTATTTTTTCAAACTATTGTGTTAGTTTTTAAACTCCAGGTGGCATAAGGATAAATCCCAGGCATGAGTTAGGCTGAGAGAAAGCAAGGCCTGATTCAGGTAGACCTGTGCCAGGGAGATCGGTTTGTGCATCAGTTCTTGCCATCGGTGATGGCTCAAATAACCCTCAGATTCTATCTTTAGATTGTTACTTGGAGTGAGTGTTAAATATGTTCCCCCAATGGAGTTTACATAGTTTTTAGTACTCCGCGCTCTATTTGGAGAGTGAAGTTTTGTAAAAATTCCACACTTGCAGCAGAGCAAAGTTTACTGGTGCCACTAGTTAGCCAGTTACCTTACCCTCTTCACATGGTGGCTATCCACGGCGGTGCAGCCAGCCCAACAGTCTTTCTTAGCGTCCTCTCTGTAATCCTGCTGGCTGCTGCACTCTACGCTGAATGAGAACTTAGAAGCCACCACTGCTCCGGCTCAGATTTGATTCACTGCAGGATCTTAGTGCAGCAGCTAACGCCCAACTCCAAGGACAGTAAGAACTGCAGTGCATATGTCGTATTGCTTGAATGTCCCGAGGAAATCCCATGATAGGGGCAGGCATTTGCAAATGTCAGCAGAGTCAGGAAATTCGAAGCACTTCAAAGAAAAACCTCTAGAAACTTCTACTTCAAAGAAGGTATCCGGAACAAAAAATAAACCCCTCAAACCCACTCTTCAATTCACTTTCTAGACCTGTGGAAGGAATCACAGAGGATTGCCTGCTGCTATGGCCTGCTGTGTATTCCACAAGACTGCTTTGCTACAACTGGAAGGACCGCGTTTCTGCCTGGAGCCTGCCTTAAAACCTCATGGGCCTGCCCTGCTGCTTGAGTCCTTCTACATCACTTGAACCCAGGACTACCAGAGTGACTCCAAGGGCTAGTTTGCTGGTCTCCTGCTCAGAGCCACAGACACATAACAGGCTCCCACCATCTGAAACCAGCAACTGGAACCAGCCTGAGCCCTAACACCCCAGTAGTGCACCTCCAATCCTGGATGCTTGGTGGTGGTGATAAATGTGCCCAGATAGTTAAAATCCCCAAAACATGGGACTTAACATGTTTTTGACTGAATAACTGCTCTGAGAACCGAGGGAAGATAGGACCAAGCTATTCGCCTATCCATTCAAGGTGCTTCGCCAATCAGCCTCTCTTTGCGGCCTCTGCCTTTACGTTCTTCTCTGCAGCAGCAAATCCTGTTCACTGGTCCTTCGCCAGAGGGGTATCCAGCCACCTGGAACTGTTGTCGGCTAGATCACACTGCTTGTCCCACTGGAGATTTCAGACTTCCAAAAAAATGACTAAGTTCGAACATGTATAACTTCACCACAGTTTAATCCAGCTGCTCCCTGACAAGGACGGTCCCTCCTTGGACATTGCCTGTAGCCTTACCCCACTGAACATTTTCTTAAAAATTTCTTTTAAGTCCGAAAGTAGGCGCTGACCGGGTCACATCCACTCTTTGGGGCTCATTAGGATGGCAGGCGGAGGCACCTCCGGGGTGCTGGCAGTGGCGGAAAATGTCATTTTCCACAAGCCAGCAGCGGTCCTCACGCCAGCCATATTACAATGGGCAAACATAGCCCATTTCCAGTCCACCGCAGTGCAACGTGATCCACCATAAAAATGAACACGCCACTGTGGTGGTGGGAGCCAATAGAGACCCACCGCCATGCGGAATGACGTCCCGTCCGCCGTACAAATTAGGATGCAACCAAACAGCCCTTCACACCGCAGCGGAGAAACCACCCAACCGGAGACGGCGGACGCATGACAGCGGAGTGCGAAACCAGACTCCCGGTCCCCTCCACCCGGTCCGGACTGCAATGGATCGAACTCTACTCGCCTTTCCGGTGCTGTACCTGATCCACTACCAGCAAATATTGGACCGTCGCCGCAGGTACGCAATCACACAACTCCGCACACAACCACAACTTACAACTCCTGGGCTGATATACGGTCCCTGTCCACATCAGACACTCCAGTGGGGACAGGAACACATCCCCAAGTGTACCCACACATGTCCTACCTGTCACTAAATCACCCCTCCGCATCCGGGTGACCCATCAACTGTGAAATCACAGCAATATCCCGGTCATGTCAGCGCAAAGGTGCAGACGCGGCAAAACCTGTGCATAATGTAGCAGGCAGGGACAGCGCCAGGCATGGGCAGTCCACAAAGAGTAACAGGGCCCCACCTCGACTCTTCACACACTACGCCCCCCACTCCCATTTGGGGACATGCTGTGTGCTCCTCCTGTGCATCCCCTGCACAATTAACCAGCCAGGTGCACCCAGACCCTACACCACACACACCAAACAACCAGGGAACCTGTCTCAGAAGGTGAGGGTGAAGAGGAACACCCTGCACAGAAGCTCAGGGGCATTCCTCCACCTCACACCTACCCTCCACTCTTGTCAAGCACAAAATAGAACACTCACACTGCAAATGAAAAACCACTTAACTGTACACACTGCCTGTCAAGTCACTCAGACATATCCCACACTGACACACAGCCACATACACATACAAGAAGTCAGCAGCAATGGAGGACAATAAATGGGCTAGCCAAAAGTGAAGTAGACAGTGCAGGAAAGCCATGGAGCAAGCCACAAAGCATGTGTACATCACATGTAAGAGAAGGAACATATCACACCACCCTTAGGCCATCAAATCAGACATGGTTGGCACAGTGAGTAGAATTAAGCCACAGTGACCTCTGTTCAACAACTCAGGGAGACTTCAAGGCAAGCCATGCACAGGCACAGGAATGATAGGAAGTGTCTGAAGTCAAACAGTGATCAGCCACACATCTGTCTCAACTCACTTGACATGTGTATGACATCAGCACAACACACATGGCTCATTGTCACACTCCCTGACTGTCAAACACAAGTTGGATCCTTCACTCAAAACCCTCCTCTACCCACCTCACACCTGCAGCACTCAACATCAGTGTTAAACACACAGAATGTTGCAAATGATGTCCTGTGAGTACACTGACAACCAATCACACTCCCTGGGATGCATCCACAAACATCACACACACACTCAGGGATGCCTGAACCAATGCTGACACAAAAACACTAGCCAAACACAAACCTCTCAAACAACATACACAGAAGTACAACAAGCCCACTTATGGCCAGCCAAACAGTGGAAAGGCGATGGGACCCCAGACAGAACAGGAGTACACAACATTGTCACCCTGGACCAATGCACAGACACCATACCCCAACACAAACAAGAAGTGCATCATCTCAAAACAATCATGAATACAAACTGGGATCAATGGGATAATAGGGTAACACAGACAGACACACCACACCACCCATCAAGTCAACATGGTGTCATAGTGTGCCACATGCATGCACATGCACAATCCTAACAAGTGACAGGTCAAATATAGGAGGACATAGCACTAGTGTGTACTCAAAACAAGCCCAATAACAATAATACACCTTGCTGCTTGTAACACACACACACACTAGTAATGCACACTACACTTGCAACACACATCTGAATGTATCACAAAGCCCAAACAACTCACACACAATGACATGCAAATAAAACATCATAAACAGAGCATCTGTCAGCAGAAACAGCCAACCCAGGCCAAACATTGCATACATCCACAACAACAACACAACAGATGCACATGCCAATCCATCACATTGCAAACTCAGCTGGACATCAGGGGATGCACACCAGGCAAGTTTGTGTGCACACCAACCAAACCACTAGCACACACATCGCAGTGTCACACCATGTACTCCCACAACACAAATCAGCACAGCACACATACAACATCACACTCAGGAAGGGTAAAAGGATCACAGCAAACACACATACAGCTAACCCAACATTCACAGTTGCAGGGACACCCAGGTGCAAACAACATGACCAGAGGAATGTGCAGCACAAACAGATGCACTGCACATGCACATGAGCAAACATGACTGCAAACCAGTACAAGAAAATCACACATAACTAATTGGGAAACTGTCCTGAGTGGCACATTGGTGCTGTGCACAGATCAGCACCACAAAGCATAGTGTAACAAATTAAAGGGTGGGGAGGCTCACAAGGGGATAGCTGACATGAGGGTGAAGTCGTGTGTACGTCAGTAGTGTACAGGTCAGGAGTGTACTATACACAAATACATGGAGGAGTCACTCACAATGGGTAGGTATCTGAAGCACAGATAGGGGATGAGTCCACATCCCACATACCATACTGGAGCCAAAAATGGCTCACGTGACAGCAATGCATGAGAAAACTCACCAACAATGTCAATGTGGCTGAGCAGGTCTGCACAGTGAGCACAAACAGTAACAAGACACATGGCTGATCAACAAAACATAACACAGACATCTCCTAAGTTGGTTATTATAGATAAATGAAACCTCAACTACTCACTGTCGACTTTGCACCGTTTTGTCACAACACGTCCTTGCATTTCTGTGCGGTGAATGTTTTAACTCGCTGCCGGCCCTTCAGGGTTGTAGGCGTTCAAGCTGTGTTAAATTATTGATCATCGTCATGCAATGTTCACTACTCCTTATTCTGCACTACCGCTCCCGGCCTGCTCATTCAGGTTGTAGGTGACAAGCTGTGTAAGATCTGATTGCGCCCAAAAAAGGTTTTTTCAAAAATAAAAACTAAAAAAAATTAAAAAAAAAAAACAATGTGCATATCACTACCGCAATTGCGGCAGGCATTGGCGGTGGCACACTGCAGGAGCCAAGTGGTCGCTACAGTGATTTGGCCGCTTGAGATTGGTGTCCATGGCTGTGATTGTGCTGGTGGAGCACACAAACCGCCAGTTAACAATGTGTATATTACTACAGCGATTGCGGTGGGCATTGGCGGTGGCACACCGCAGGGGCCAGGTGGTTGCTACCGTGATTTGGCCGCTTGATATTGGTGCCCATGGCCATGATTGTGTTGGCAGAGCACACCATCTGCCAGTTTACAATGTGTATATCACTACCGCGATTGCAGTGGGCATTGGCAGTGGCACACCGCAGGGGCCAGGCGGTCACTACTGTGATTTGACTGTTTGATATTGGTGCCCAGGGCTGGGATTGTGTTGGCGGTGCACGCTTATGGCACCTATGAACACATCATGCATTGGCAGTGTCAATTGCCAGTTCAAAAGATTGTACAGTAGACACATGACTCATGCCACCAGATAGTGCTAAGCAATGCTAGTGTGACATTTAGTACACTGATGATCACACATGCCATGTCAGTGCACACGATTACATTCATGGGCATGTACTTCCTCACATGTCAGTCATGAAATTGTTGTGCATGTACACAGATCTGTGGTGTGATGGACTCCCACATGTGTACATCTTTCAATGTGTGAGATGGCTAAGCGACACACAGTAATGAAGGTATGACAACATAATGTGCCTATTTCACAATGTAGATTGCTGAACTCATGATAATACTTGCTCTTTGTGCACACACTGTGCACATTGTGTTGTGACTGGGTGCCCTGTCTGACTTACGCAAGTAGATGTGGCAGGTACAGCAGCTACGTAGAGGCTAGCAGTGTTGCTGTCTCACACATGTGCTGTGTCAACTACTCTCAGGGCTGGTGACACAAGATGTTGCAATGTACCTTTTGGAATTCACATAGTCTGATTCTGTTTTTGGGCACTCACTGTGTGAATACTGGACAAGTGTGCAAGTAGTTTAGATCAAGGTGTCCCTACATGTGAGTTGTGCTGTAAGCTGAAGTGTTTCTGCCAGTCATTGCTGGCGCTGTCTCAGTGAACACGTAAGATGTTGGACACATCACATAGGGGGATTTAATTGACATGTGTGTCCTTTCATCTCACCTAGGAGACAACCAAATGTGCATCTTCCATTCATAGTGCTGGCAGACATGGAGGATGAGGACATCATACGTAAATTCCGTCTGGATTGACCTACCCTTCAAGACCGATGTGCTCTATTGGAGCCCCATCTGAGGCCTCGCAGAACCTATCCAACTGCTTTGACACCAACGTGTAAGGTGATGGCGGCCCTGCATTTCTGTGCTACTCGTTCGTTCCAGTACACGGTGTCCATCGCAGGTGGGATGTTGCAAACTATGTTCAGCATGGTACTACGTGATGTCCTGTCCGCTATGATAACACCCAGGAACCGATACATCCATTTCCCCAGGAGGCATGAATTGGCAGCTGTGAAGGGTGATTTTTATGTCCTTGCCTTGGCCACATCCCTAATGTTGTTGGTGCCATTGACTGCACACATGTTGGCCTGGTTCCACCACAGGCACATGAGAACGTCTACAGGAACAGGAAGCATTTCCATTCCATCAATGTGCAAATGGTATGCCAAGCAGATATGATGATCTCCAATGTCTGTGCCAAATATCCAGGATCAGCCCACGACTCCTACATCCTGTGTAACAGCATCGTACCACAGCTGATGGCAAATCTGCATCCAGATCATGGGTGGATTGTGGGTGAGTACGCAGAGTCAAGTAGTGTGCTGTATGTGTGACATGCTGTTCTCAGCTACTGTTTAGATTACAATATTGGTCTGTGTATCTCACACCTAGGTGACTCTGCCTATCCCAACCAGCCTTGGTTGCTGAGCCTACTGAGGAATCCCAGGACCCCTGGGGGTGTCTGCTACAATGATGCGCATGGGAGGACACGTCGTGTGGTTGAGCGTACTTTTGGTCTACTTAAGTCACGATTTCACTGCCTGGACAAGACCTGAGGTGCACTGATGTACTCTCCCCAAAATGTGTGTCAGATCGTAGTTGCATGCTGCATGCTCCGCAGCCTGGCCTTGCGCAAAGAGATCCCTTGCTCCTGGACGATGATGAGCAGCCGAGGCCACCACCTGCAAACTCACACATGTCCAGTGACAAGGATAGTGGAGAGGAGGAAGGTGTTGACCTGAGTCAACAGCTCATCAACCACTACTTCCCTTGAAGATGAGTGAAAACGTACAACTGTGCCATTGCCTGCAGATTTTGTTGTTGCTGGGAAGGCCAAGGTGAGCTTTCTGACTGCTGCCTGTTGTTGGCTCTGTGCTGGCTGCTAACGTTTCTGGGACAGGGTAGTCATGCACAGCTACAGGATGTCTATGTTGTTACTGTTGCTCATTGTAATGTGTGCAGATTTGAGTACCTGGACGACAAGTGTTGTGCAATGGGTGTGATGCCATCACCTGACAAGTGAATAGTGTTCTCTTATGTTTTCCTTGGTCCCTTCAGCCTCTCAATGCCTCAAAACAATCACTGCTCCTGGTACATTGTAAACAAAGTCAACATTGTGCATTCTGTGATAATCATGGAGCCGGCACAAACACATAAGTGTGTAAAGAGTGTTTATTTACAATGGGTATATGTGACAGGGAAGTGAATATTTACAAAAAAGTGGAAAGTGAATCAATGAGTAGTCAGTGATGGAAGATGAGACAATCGAGTGGTCACCACATAGATGTGGTGACCCAGTCCAACTGACGGATGCCATTAACCTGGCAATGTGGGGATGGACATCAAAAAAGTCAATGGCAAGGTGAAGAGGGGTACCATCATGGCTGGCTCCTTGACTGGCATTTGGCTGGTGCTTTGCCATGGGATCCTCCCTGGAATTTCTTTGGACGGCCCCTTGAATGTTTGGCAGGGGGGCCTCTGCTGCGGGTTCAGTGGGGTCTGAGGACTCCCCCTCTCTGTCGCCACAGGGTAGGTTGGGGAACTGTCATCCTGCGGGCCACTGGAGGGAGGTGGAGCTGTTGTTTGGGCTGCAGGCCTCTCTCAGAACCGCCACAAGCGGCCCAAGAGGTCTACAATTTGGCCCATGCAGGTGTCTATGGATCTCAGCAGCAGGCGGAGCTCACAGAATCTTCCAAAGCCTGGCCTGTGTGTCCTTTGGCTCATTCATAGGCCCCAAGGACTCTGGCAGTGTTGGCAAGGGCTTCGGTCCCAGTGTCTGGTTGGGTTTGATGCCCATTTGCCCTCCCACCTGCCCTGTTGTCCCGGACCTCTGGCATCACCACTCTACACACCCACCTGCTTTCCCTGCCTTCCTCAGATTGTGAGGTGGGATGGTCATCCCCTGAGGCAGGGAGAGTGTTGCAGGCAGCGGTGGTGGTGGTGGAGGCCGCATGGGTTGTTACAGCAGGGGTCAGCGTAGTTGTTGATGATGTGGTGGCGGGTGGGACAGTGGGGTCCTGGGACCTGTTGCGCCCCTGGCATGCCTGATGGGTCAGCTTCTGGCTCCGCATCCTCGAAATCCAGGGAGTCAGCATCAGAGAGTCCATGTTCAGGGGTGGAGACTGGCTCTGCAGGTTGGTGTGATCGTCTTTTGCTGTCAGTTCTTGGTCACCTGTGGAAAAGAGGGGAAATGGTCATTGAAGTGCACCCCTCAAGCTTGGTGTTAGATGTATCTTACTTACAGGTTATACACCACACAGTTAACTAGTTATCACATTGTATGTCTGCACAGTGCTGTGCATTATGACATGATGTGGAGGTACAGACATTACTTGTCCATGGTGTGACATGTCAATAGATACCATGCGCCACATGCATATTTTGTGATTAGAAGGACATGTTGTCATCTAACAACTAGCAGCACAACGACTTTATGTGAAGCGTCATTGTTGATTTCTCTGCATGGCAGACGTTACATCTGAGCATGAACTAGCCATTGTTATCTCATGCATACCTTTGTCATGTCATGTCCTTTGCTTTATTTGTACTTCAGACCATGCTTGCTTTGTTTTGAGATGTTCCTTGATGCTCTGTCCCCATGGCTCTTACAAATAACATTCAGTGCTGTGCATGATTGTGCACTGAATTTCTCAAACATGAGATTTGGTGAGTCACACTTTGGTTTCTGTGACAGTTACATACGCTTAGCTGTCTGCACACTGTAAGTGGCAATTGTATCTGGGACGATTTTGGTGGGAGGTGAGGTCTGGTGTTGTCACATGACTCCATGCTTTTGGAGAGGAATGGCGGGGTGTATACACTGTCTACTTACCTGTTCTGTTGGCACATTTGGGGGGAATTTCTGACACATCTTTCTGGGTGTGTGGTGGAGTTTTCCATCCTGCTCAGGGGGGACAAGGGGGACTTGTGGGAGTTGTAGTGCTGGCCTCCCACCCTCACCCACCCCTCCCTGTTAAGATGCCTGGCTCCCTGTCGATCAGAGGAAGCGATAGGGTGCACATGGCTCGTGGATGGGGAAGTGCTCCATCATGCTGAACTGTGTGACAAGGGGGCATGGTGGGGGTTGTAGGGCTGGCCTCCCACCCACCCCCCCTCCCAGTGAAGATGGCTACCTACCTGTGAGTTTGGTTGGTGAGGTACAATGGTTGTCACATGCTTCCAGTCGTGGGGAGTTCTCCATCTTGCTCAGGGGTGGGACAAGGGGGCCTTTTGGGAGTTGCAGTGGTGGCATCTCACCCACACACACCCCTCCCTGTTAAGATGGCTACCTACCTGTAAGTTTGATGACTGAGATTCAATGGCTGCCACATGGTTGTGGGTGTGTGTAGTGCTCCATCTTGCTCAGCTTTGGCACAAAGGTGCCTGGTGGGAGTTGTAGTGCTGGCCTCCCACACATACACACCCCTCCCTGTTAAGATGGCTGGCTCCCTGTAGAGCAGGGAAAGGGAGTAGTTACACTTGGCTCTTGGTTAGGGGGAGTGCTCCACCATGCTGAGCTGTGGGACAAGGGGGCCTGTTGGGAGTTGTAGTGCTGGCTGCCTGTACATAGACGCCTCTCCCTGTTAAGATGACGGGCTCCCTGAGGAGCAGAGGAAGAGGATGGTTACACATGGCTCTTGGGTGGGGGAGTGTTCCATCCTGCTGAGCTGTGGGACAGGGGGCCTGTTGGGAGTTGTAGTCCTGGCTGCATGCAACCCAGGGAATGCTGCTAGCTACCTTTGGGGTGAATGGTAGGGAGTGAATGTTGGATCTGTGAGACATGTTTTGGGGAGTGTGTGGTGCATATGAGTGCATTTGGGCCTAGGGGGTGTAGATTTGTAGTTGAGCATGACAGTACATAGCCGTGTGCAGGTAGACATTTGTTTGTACTTACCTGCCTCCACTCCCCCGCCTATTCCTGTGAGACTCTTTACATGCAGTATGGCAAGCACCTTCTCCTCCCATGCAGTGAATGTTCTTGGTGGAATGGGAGGGCCACCACCAGTCATCTGAGCCAGCTGACGATTCTTGTAGTTCTTCTGTTTCACCTGCCTCTTCAGGTCAAGCCACCGCTTCATGATTTCCTTTTTGGTGCGCCGGGTGGTCCCTACTGCATTGACTTTGCTGACTATCCTTCCCCACATTTGTTCTCTGGTGGCTAATGGTGCCTGTTGGACAAGGTGACCAAACAGTTGTGGTTCCACTCTGATTATCTCATCTGCCATGACTGACAACTCATTGTCAGTGAATTTGGGCATTTTGTTCTGTGCCATGGTGTGTGATGTGAAAATGGTTTGAGGTGTAGTTGTGAGGGTGCTGGGGGTGGTGTAGGTCGTGTTTGTGTGTGTGTTGTGCTGGTGAGAGGTGTGTTGTTTTGCCTCTCCAATGTGCTGCAGGGTTTAGTTCCTTCAGGGCTGGAGTAGTGCAAAGGATTCTGGTCAGGGAAGGAGCAGGTTTTATACTCACCTATGTCGGAGTGTCAAAATGGTGTATTCCTGTCAGGTGTTTTGTTTGGGTTGTCATGGGATTTGTATTTAGTTAGTTGCCATGGGGGTGTGTCCTTGGGGAGTGTTAGGTATTTTTGTGGGCTGAGCTAGTTTGATGTGTGCACTTGGTGGCCTTGTGGTGTGTTTCTTTTTCCGACGGCCATAATAGTTCCGGTGCGACCTCGGTGGTGGGTATGCAACAGCCCTTCCGCCAGCTCTCCCATTCATCACTGTTTGTGATCGCGGCGGTCAGAAACAGCGGATCATTCCGCTGTCACCTCAAAGGTATCCTAATTGTGCTTGCGGTCCCTCATCTGGCCTTGGGTTTTTCCGCCGCGAATCCGACTGTCGCGGACGGATTTTTGCCTGCTCCGCCCGCTACCGGTGGTCTTTTGTGGCATAGTTCTGCCGTGGACGGATTTTTCTGGCTGTTGATCCTAATCTGACCGCCGGTTTTGCCGCAGTACCTGCAGACGGTTCATTTCTGCTCCTGAGGCGGTTGGGATGTTTTGCCGACCGCCATCCCAGTCGACCCCTAAATGTCCAACCCGTACTCTATTGTGGTCAGGCATAATTTTATACCTTGACCTGGTCTTGCACATCTGGATGTCTGCAGTAGATGTTTTGATGTTTTAGGTGCTAGTTTTTACTAAAAACTCTAAGCATTCTTAATGCCAGTTCTACTGATTAGATTTATGTTGTTTTGGTGTCAAATACATTATTTCTAAAAAGCTCTATTTTTCTAAATTGGTATTTGATTTTTCTTGTGTTATGTTTTCACTTTATTGTTTTTTGTGTGCTGCATAAATACATTTTCATTGCCTCTACATTAAGTCAGACTGATTTTTGTTCCTAGGTACATAGGCTTAAGCACATGTTAATTTAGTCACTTTTTGTGGTTCACCTGCCAGGGATTGTGGTTGTTGTATGACAAGGGATCACACTGCAGTCAACCAACAAATCCGTTTCTTACACCGTCCTACTATGGATCCTGAGCAACTGGGGCAAGTGCCTCTTCAGCACATGACTTCCAGTGGTAGCCTGGTCAATCAGTCCAGGGGGGCTAGACTCAGGGGGGTGAACACATAAAATATTGTCTAGTCAAAAACCTACTTGTATGAACAAAAGGAGTATTTTTATACCAATACCAAGTAAGAAACAGCATTCACAAAAAATACACACAGTCCACTGAGGTTAGGGCTCTAGTATTTTAGCAGGTGGATTCCTGAGTCCCCCTTCCCTCTCACTAGCAATGGTGGTTATTCTCCAAGCACAATAGGCAACACTCAGGTTAAGTCCCACTAGTAGTTTGATTCTCAGGGTTCCCACTCCCAATTTAAAATTAAATGAGATGAGTTCCAGCAGGTAGTGCTATATAGCAGGCACGTTCCCCTGGGGCCATCATGCCTGTATATGAGTGTTAGCTGCACCAGCAGGACCTGCACAACTGGAGTCTCCAAGAACACCCCTTTCATGGGCACTAAAGCTACAGTGGCTGTCTCTGGTGTGTTCCTCAAATGTGGCCCTACACAGGCAGTGGTCAGGTGTCCTTGAGTTCCTAGCATACGGTCCTGCATGGGCAGGGGCCAGGGGGTCCTTGGTATGCCTCCAATGCCGGTACATTGCGTGCTGACTACAGATTAGGGGGAGGGATCTTGCACTCCTGATACTGGTCCTCAGTCGGGGTTTGGGACAGCAAAGGGTATTACGGTTTCAACAATGGTCTTGACCAGGCCAAAGTCCTAACCTTTCCCCTGTGGCCCCAACTGGCATACTAGGTCACCGTCCTACCTCTGCACACAGGCTATGGTCCGATCAGCACAGCAGCAATCTTCACCGCAGCCCCACTGATGATACAGAGTCAACAACTTCACTCTGCACAAAGGTTACAGACTGATTGGCATGGCAGCAGTCTTCTTGGTGACCCCACCTGACCTACAGGGTTGTCGACTCAAACCTGCACTCAATAATGATCTGAATAGTGCAACAGCAATCTCCTCAAACCTACCTACAGGAATCCCATCACCAGGATCACCCACTGGACCGCCCTCCCTCCAGCTCTCTCTTCTTCCTCACAGTGCACACTAGTCTTGGCAGGCAGGCTGTCACTGATGCTCCAGGCTCCCGAGGCAGGCAATCTTGTATTCCCTGGGCAATGTCTCCTCACCTAGCTGGGAGACATGTAGTCCTTGGCCCGTAGTCTAGGTCACAGGCAGGAGTATTGCAGAGCTTCTCCTGCTCGTACAGCCCGACTGGCTGTATAACAGTAGACCATTTTGGGGGGCTCAAGTTCCCCATCTTCAATTCCATTTCCATACACCAAGGTGCCGATTCCGATCCTGTAAAACCCGGGTACGATTGGTCGTACGAAGCGTTTTCTCCGTACGACTCGTACCCGGGAAATCCTCCTTACAAACCAGCAAGTACGAATCGTACAGAAATACCATTTCCGTACGATTCGTAGAAACTACATGCGGCTAAAAAATAGCCACAATTCCGATCCGGGACATCGCGTACATGAGTCAGGTAGTGTTTTACGGACCAGCAAGTACGATTCGTGCCTACGTCACTCCGCACGGCTCATTTTTTACGGCAGCCAAAAACTCCCGGGAAATTGAGGACGATGCGAAGAAGGAGCACCTGTACGCGACGGACAGCCATGGACCCCATCCTACGTGTAATCCCGGCCCTCCTAGCCTACGACCTGGAGCACCGAAACCAACGCAGACGCCGCAGAAGGTCAGAACAACACCCATGGTCAAAGGGGGGGCAAGGGGCATGCAACTTAACCCCTACCCAAATTATACCACATATAACATGTACATACAGTACCTCCAGGGTCTGGTCACTCCGGGGGGCGTGTCCACCAAGGCCTGCGTCCCGCCACAATGGAAGTGGACGTGGATGCGTCACGTCACCACAACAATGGTGGTACGGGCCGTACCCATGCCCTCAGAGCATGGGAATGGCCCATACCCCTACGTCACCCCAACAATGATGGTACGGCCCGTACCCACACCCTCAGAGCGTGGGTACGGGTCGTACCACGCATACCCCTATGTCACCCCAACAATGGTGGTACGGCCCGTATACACGCTCTGGGGGCATGGGTACGAGCCGTACCACCATTGCTGGGGTGACATAGGGGTACGGGCCGTTCCCGCGCTCTGAGGGCGTGGGTACAGGCCTTACCATCATTGTTGGGGTGACGTAGGGGTACGGGCTGTACCCATGCCCTCAGAGTGGGGGTACGGGTCGTACCACACGTACCCCTACGTCACCCCAACAATGGTGGTACGGCCGTACACACGCTCTGGTGGCGTGGGAACGGGCTGTACCACCATTGTTGGGTTGACGTAGGGGTACGGGCCGTACCCACGCTCTGAGGGCGTGGGTACGGGTCGTACCATGCGTACCCCTACGTCACCCCAACAATGGTGGTACGGCCCGTACACACGCCCTCAGAGAGTGGGTACGGCCCGTACCACCATAGTTGGGGTGACGTAGGGGTACGCGTGGTACGACCCGTACCCACGCCCTCAGAGCGTGAGTACGGGCCGTACCCCTACATCACCACAACTATGGTGGTACGGCCCATACACACGCTCTGAGGGCGTGGGTACGGGCCGCACCCGTACGTCACCGCAACAATAGTGGTATGGGCCATACCCACGCCCTCAGAGCGTGGGTACGGCCCGTACCACCATAGTTGTGGTGATGTAGGGGTACGGACCGTACACACGCTCTGAGAGCATGGGTACGGCCCTTACCCCTATGTCACCCCAACAATAGTGGTACAGGCCGTACACATGCCCTCAGAGCGTGGGTACGGCCCGTACCACCAAAGTTGTGGTGATGTAGGGGTTCGGACCGTACCCACGCTCTCAGAGCGTGGGTACGGACCGCATCACGCGTACCCCAAGGGCTCCAGTACATCAGTGATAGAAGGCGTACACACGCCACAAATGTTGTCATAGGGCCTGGTGCAGCATCTAACCAGTATATTGAGGGGTGTATGCCCAGGAGAGCAGTGTACTGCACCAAAGGTGCAGGCGGGTGGGTGGGTGTCTGCCTAGGATTCACATCAGTGGACAGACATGTGAGGGGTGGGTGTCTATCACTCCCAGCAGTGGACAGAGACATGGGGGTGGGTGCAGAGGAATACCAGCAGTGGACAGAGACATATGAGGGGTGGGTGCATATCACTCCCAGCAGTGCCCAGACATATGAGGGGTGGGTGCATATCACTCCCAGCAGTGCCCAGACATATGAGGGGTGGGTGCCTATCACTCCCAGCAGTGCCCAGACATATGAGGGGTGGGTGCCTATCACTCCCAGCAGTGGACAGAGACATGGGGGTGGGTGCAGAGGAATACCAGCAGTGGACAGAGACAGATGAGGGGTGGGTGCCTACCACTCCCAGCAGTGGACAGAGACATGGGGGTGGGTGCAGAGGAATACCAGCAGTGGACAGATACATATGAGGGGTGGGTGCATATCATTCCCAGCAGTGGACAGACATATGAGGGGTGGGTGCATATCACTCTCAGCAGTGCCCAGACATATGAAGGGTGGGTGCCTATCACTCCCAGCAGTGGACAGAGACATGGGGGTGGGTGCAGAGGAATACCAGCAGTGGACAGAGACATATGAGGTGTGGGTGCATATCACTCCCAGCAGTGCCCAGACATATGAGGGGTGGGTGCCTATCACTCCCAGCAGTGGACAGAGACATGGGGGTGGGTGCAGAGGAATACCAGCAGTAGACAGAGACATATGAGGGGTGGGTGCATATCACTCCCAGCAGTGCCCAGACATATAAGGAGTGGGTGCCTATCACTCCCAGCAGTGGACAGAGACATGGGGGTGGGTGCAGAGGAATACCAGCAGTGGACAGAGACATATGAGGGGTGGGTGCCTATCACTCCCAGCAGTGGACAGAGACATGGGGGTGGGTGCAGAGGAATACCAGCAGTGGACAGAGACATATGAGGGGTGGGTGCTTATCACTCCCAGCAGTGGACAGAGATATGTGAGGGGTGGGTGCCTATCACTCCCAGCAGTGCCCAGACATATGAGAGGTGGGTGCATATTACTCCCAGCAGTGCCCAGACATATGAGGGGTGGGTGCATATCACTCCCAGCAGTGGACAGAGACATGGGGGTGGGTGCAGAGGAATACCAGCAGTGGACAGAGAAATGGGGGGGTGTACATCATCCTCAGATGACCACAA
Organism: Triturus cristatus; assembly: GCF_964204655.1. NCBI lineage: Eukaryota > Metazoa > Chordata > Amphibia > Caudata > Salamandridae > Triturus > Triturus cristatus. Next base: position 1,042,396,840 of record NC_140591.1, on the reverse strand, counting down.
CTCCATGGGTGTATGAACGCATCCACAATGTGCGACTATGTTGAGAGTGCCATAACAACACATCACTGACAGCAGTGTCCCACTCCCATGAGGATGGATGTCCTTCCCCCACTGCATGACACACTACATGTGTGTGTGATGACAAATGACACATGCATACCCACCCCTGGCGGATGCAGCACAATACACACACTGAGGTCATGCCACAAGACTGTATAGTCATGTTAAAGCCCACTAAACTAAGAGAGCCAAAGGGAACACACACTGTCACGCACATTCCAGGAGTGATAGGAATGTACAGGTACTGGGACAGCCACCAAGTTGTTGTCTCCCATGGAAGGAATAGGGTGGAGTTCCCACAGATACAATGCCCACAATTGTCAGTCAGGTGCCCAAATACCCTGCAGAACAAGTAACATATGTGTGCTATGCTGGGAGTACACACATGCATAGTGCGTAAAAGGGACAATTTCTACATGAAGGCATGGCAACGTACTCTATACACAAGTACAGTGACTACCAAGGATGGCACAGACGATGCAGGCGGAGACATTGCTCAGCAGGCATGGCCATAGCTGAAGGGATCCGTCACCCACCAAGGAAATGTAGACACAGGTCAGCTCAACAATTGTGCAACTCCCTGCAGGGAAGACGTCAGGTGCCACAGAGGAAGGAACACTCCTTGGGACAATGTCTCCAAACACAAAGAGCATACACGACCATAGATTCTTTGCAGAGACCTTGTGATGGCACGCAGATACCAGGGTCCACCCCATGAGCAGCACACTACAACATTTCCCAGACACCTAACACATTATCACCACCCCAACTCAGGGAGCATCAGCACCAACATCAATACCAGAAAAGCAATAGTGTGCAAAGGAAAACCAAAATGCTTTATTCAGCATTAAATTAAAATGTATAAAAGGACAATATTTACAAAGGCCATAGGCCAGTCCCGATGCGAAGTCCTGGGGGGGGGACACATGGCCACGCGTCTCCCCTAGCTTGCCTGCACATTAGACACTTCATGTTCTCCACTGGGGGGGGCATCATGTGGGGAAGGACCAGGCACCGCAGGGACAGGAGGGGGAAGGGTAGGTGTTGTGGGTGCAGGGACGGACGACTCCACCACAGGGGGTGGGGCAGAGCCAAAGGTGGTGGTTAGCAGGGCGCTGCACACTTCCGCAAGCTCATCCAGCATCTCCCCTGCACCCAAAGAAACCACAGGCCCTATGGAGGGATGGGTTGCAGCCCTACTGGGGGAGGTGGTGGACAGGGGGGGGGACTCAACTCCCCTACCCGTGGAGTGCCTTGCCCGTTTGCGGGCTGGTGAACCAGTGGGGCTGAGGCCCAGCACAGCCAAGTAGGTCTCCTTCTCAGATTGTGAGGCAGGGGAGCCGAGGGGAGTGACATTGGAGGGACTGGGGAGTGAGGAATGCGGACTCCGACTGTGGCTGCGTGTCTGCCTGTGTGCCCCAGACCCAGTGGGTGTGCCTTCTTCCCCCTGAGTGTGCGTGACAGGAGGTGTGCGCTTGCCCTTCCGTGTTGGTGTGCTGCCTGTGTCTGGTGGGGTGTGTGTCTGGGAACGTCCGGGTGTGCTTGGGACAGGCATGGGAGTGGGAAGTGTGGATGGTTCAGGGGTAGGGGGGGATGAAGCACTGCAGGAGACTCACTGCTGCCGTCAGTGACGAGTCCATGGACCTCAGCAACATCCGTTGGTCAGACATCGCTGATGACATGCCCTCCATGTACGACACCATCTGTGACAGCAGTCTGGTGTGGCCATGGAGGACACTCAGCAGCGATGTCTGGCCAACCTGCAACTGCAGCTGAATGTCCACAGACTCGGCAGTGAGGGCAGCAGGGGAGACAGGGGCAGGGGGTGTGGTGCCTGGCACGAAGGAGACATGTTGTTGCCCTACACAGACAGAAGGGACCGGAGCAACTGGGAGGGCGGTGTTGGGAATGGAGGGGGTGGTGATAGATGTAGTGCTGCTGCCAGCTGTTGGAGCAGCCTCTGCCCCCTCTGGGTGTTCAGCCTCGGACCCGTCAGCGTCGTAGTCGGTGTTGGTACTAGACAGGTCCTCCGCCTGACTCCCCTCGCCCTCTGTGCCACTTGCTGCGCCAGACTCGCCAGCACTTGTGGCACCGGTGTTGGATCCCTCCTCCACGTCCATGCAGGTGTCTCCCTCGGTGTCCCCTGACGATGCTGTGGGCAAGGTGAAGAGACAGAAAATAATCAGACACCTGTATAGATATGGCACATTCGTCCAAACAAAATAGGTCACAGTGCATATCATGAAAAGCATCATGAGTAACATCTACAATACTCCGCACATATGTAAGCCCTGCACTCCCCAGTTGGTTGACCCATCATGCCCCTTGGAAACAATGAAAATCAGGACAAAACAGCTAATAACTCAATATCCAATTAGACAGAGGATATGGTGTCTTGAAATTGTTGAGCACAGCCAGACTATGAAGGCATGCCACCTCTTGTTCACTGTGAAAGAAACAGTATTGGTGCACCCAAGGGCAAATAACTGACGCCAATGCTGAAGGTGTCCCCACACTCAGAGACCTGTGAGTAATTAGGAAAGCCAAAATAAATACATTGTGAACCCTTGGGAATCACAACACTTTACACAATCGACGTGTGAATGTGCCACTTTTTGATCAGAACACACATGTGCCTGTATAACAGAAGTCACACAAGGAGGTGCACAGAAAACTACATTTACACAGTCATTGTATGAGCTGCCAGCCCAAATCAAATAAGCCACTGTAAATAAGAAATGGGGTATCAGTAAGTACATATACATGGCACCATGGTTGTCTGGATGACTTGACACCCGTAAGTTGGTATCATCAACAACCAAGGACTTACCCAAATGCAACCACACAGTGGGAACATGTATATGTATAATCTCTAAACAAATCTTTTTCTAAACTGTGCCTTCGTTTTTAATGTGCCAGCGTGTCCAAGAAAAGTGTAAAGGTGGTGTCTTGTGCACTTCCTTGGGAGACATCTGTCATGCAGGCACATTATTGTCAGTCACCACAAAACATCAAAGTCATGCATATCAACGATTGAGACATGTTGACAAGTGTAGTGAGTGCCAACGTCCAAGACTGCTTGACCAACAACTTGAATCATGCCAGCTGTCACATGGCCATCCCTAACATCATGACACATTTGGCAACACATCTGACCCACTACCTGTCATGTGGAGTAGCACACATGTCCAAACACAGGACAATGCATTAGCTAATGGCCCTGCAATTGTGTTGTAACAAGGAGAACCTGCACTGAGGAGACACCCTCATGGGAACCAAGATTGTCCACACAGATGTCAGCACACACAGACCAAACTACGTAGCATCTGGACCACACACCGTTGCCAAAAATGGATGAGCAGGAACCATGTCTTTTAACTTTTGACACATGCTGCAAAGCACAAACATTAAACCCTGCACAACATGACTGGGTCACTGCATGTTGAGTGTCTGTTCAGACAATTATCACACACAGGTCAGACCTGGCAAGGAGACATAAGGTTTGGACATGTAGGCCTTGCCCGCACAAACCCCCCTACCTGAGACAATGTGATTGAGACAGAGTGCTGTGGGGTCTAACCTTAGAGTATCACGGATGTTGATATGCTCCTAGCCGTTTGGCTCATGGCTGGGTATTGACACTTGAGTTTGAATAGGTGAAGGGCACAAATATATTTTCATCTTGACTTTTTGGATTGGTAGCTGTAGGTCCTTGTAGGGGGGCGAACTATCCTGCTGAGTCACCTACCTGTGGTTCCTTTGGCGAACGTCCTGCTGTCCCGCCGCTCCTGGGGTGCGAACGCTGTGTGTCTCCTCTGTCGGCGCTTCACGCTATCGCGCCCACGACAGGGGGAGACTACAGCTCCCAGGCTGCTTTGCGGCCACTTCCGCTTGTGTTGGCGCCCGGAGGCGCAGAAAAGGCAGAGGCTCCCTCGGTGGAGCGGGGGCGAACTATCCTGCTGAGTCACCTACCTGTGGTTCCTTTGGCGAACGTCCTGCTGTCCCGCCGCTCCTGGGGTGCGAACGCTGTGTGTCTCCTCTGTCGGCGCTTCACGCTATCGCGCCCACGACAGGGGGAGACTACAGCTCCCAGGCTGCTTTGCGGCCACTTCCGCTTGTGTTGGCGCCCGGAGGCGCAGAAAAGGCAGAGGCTCCCTCGGTGGAGCGGGGGCGAACTATCCTGCTGAGTCACCTACCTGTGGTTCCTTTGGCGAACGTCCTGCTGTCCCGCCGCTCCTGGGGTGCGAACGCTGTGTGTCTCCTCTGTCGGCGCTTCACGCTATCGCGCCCACGACAGGGGGAGACTACAGCTCCCAGGCTGCTTTACGGCCACTTCCGCTTGTGTTGGCGCCCGGAGGCGCAGAAAAGGCAGAGACTCCCCCCACGTCGCGGGACGCGCGCGGGCGACGCCGGGCTAAGCCAGGGCAAAGGGCGGGCCGTTGTGAGGCCGTTAGGAGGTCGTAGGCGGTCGGGTCGGGCCACCCCCCTTGATTGTACAGTGGACACGCACTTGCAAGTATATTCATTTTAATGGACACAGTCAGTCACGAGTGAACATTGATCGTTTATTGGGGTTGATAGTATACAGGTCATACTTTTAAGTGTAGTAATTATTGGTTACTGTTCTTCCTTCAAAACCTCCTAACTTGTTGATGCATTACCTTTTATTTTTTGTATTAGTTTTATTCTGCTTCCCTGGGGATTTCTCTGTGATACCAACTACATTGTAATTGTTTATTGATCTAATCAGTGTCTATTATGGCAAAGGCTAAAGTAACGATGGACAATTACTTGGTCAAAAGGGTCAGCATGATTAATAGTGAAAGACGTAAGTCTCTTGGGAAGGAGACTCCGGTAGACAATTTAGAGTTATGTATAGACGATGGTGCCCATAGGTTAGCTACAGGGAATTCCTTAACCGAAGCTACCTTAGTGGGAAACTCATCTCATTGCATTGTGGACAATGAGGCCAATATTTTAAGCCAAGACATATTGGAGTCCCCGAGTGAGCTTGAACTCCCTCCTTCTCCTCTGAAAAGAGCAGTTAGGAAGTGTAGAACGTCTCAACATAAGAAGGGTAGTGCACATTACAAACCACCGCCAGATCAACCTCGAAGGATCGCTGTGGCTCACGCTAAAACACAGACCCCTAATGAGGCTGAGAACTTTACTCTCTCGGAGGCTATAGCTAAAATCTTGGAAGAAAAATTAGTGCTTATGATTAAGCCGCTTGTAGATAAAATTGAAACCCTGTCAATAGAGGTATCGAGGCTGGGTGGTCTTTTGGACGGAATGAAACAGCATATTATTCCGCCTAAGGTACCATTGGAACTTGTTCATACTGCCCCGGAACCTCCTCTAGAGGGGGGGACATTAACTGGCTGTACGACAACACTGCAACCAGTTGGTGGTGGTATTCGAACCAATATAGATCCATCTAGTAGCAAGGGTCATAGAGTTATAGCACAAAAACCAATTTGTGCCAATCTTCCACCAGCCTGCGAACCATATGTGGTTATTTTGTCTATTGTTCCTCCACTTGTCCCTGTTACCCCTAAATCGTCGGATGAATCGCATGATTCACTTAAGAGGAAATCAGTTGCCTGGCTAAATAAAAACTGTGGTTTTCCCACGAATTTTTCAAACCAAATATTGTCCACCAGACGAGTCGCCTGGTTAGGTAACACAAGGAAAACATGTAAGGGGGATTGTGTCATAATAAACTTCAGACATCCCCAGCATGTGGCAACTACCCTCTTAAGGGCAGCTTCCCTTGCACCAGGAGGGAATGCTGTGCGTGCACACCCTTTGGGCTTTTTCTATAGACACCCAGATAGACCATTGCAAAAAACAACTGGGGGAAGCCCCACTTGTATTAATAATCCATTAAAATTTGAAATCCCCATGGCAAATAGATATGCAGTGTTGAGTGATCTAGATGAAAATGATTGACTCCCAGAGGTTGACAAAAATAAAAGCTTAGTCCCATTGTTGGTTACTCACCCATTGGAGACCTCTAACGGTAGTGAAACCCCTGGTTTTAAAAATATGGTGGCACTGAGGTTTCCATCCAATCTACTGGATGGGCAGCCACAAATAGCTGGATCCTTTGGAGCTAAGCAGGGAGTGCAAGTTGAAGCTGGCTTAGATATAGTTCCAAAGTTAATTACAGCACGGGCAAAGTCATTAGGCAATAAAATTGACATTGATGACCATATAATGGTACTAGATAGCTCGCCAGTGTCTAATAATGATAGTGATGACATTGGATTAAGGGAATCTTCTCCAATGATAACTGAGAATTTTAATGCCAGCCTATTGTCCTGGAACATTGCTGGTCTCTCTAGGAACCTGATGGATGCGGCAGTATGTTCTTTTTTTGAAAACCATGATATAATTGCCCTTCAGGAAACCTGGATGGTAAAACCCCCCCACAGAGTAGGATACAAAACCTTTGGCTCTAAAGTGACGCCATCCAATAGGGGAAGGGCATCTGGGGGGTTGGTTATCTGGGTTAAAGTTTCCCTAGAAATAGAGGTTAGCCAGCTGTCTATTCCTTGCCCGGACTTGATAGGACTAAAAATTGTGACCAGTAACAAAAGTGTTATCTATCTACTAAACATATATAATAGACCATATCCATCTAATAAAGAATCCAAGGTGATAGAAATTTTGGATTCCACTTTAGATGGATTGGGAGACAATGCTCACTTTTTAATTTGCGGAGATTTTAACTGTAAATACGAACCTATTCAGGTTTTTGATAGACTATTTGATGAACAAGATGCTGCTAGTGGCATCATGCCCCTGGAGGCCTCTAGCTATGCTAAAAGCACAACAGCCACCACACAGATCCTACAGATGACTGTGTCACATGATCTAAGATCATGTAACGGTCGCTTCCCTTCAGATACTCCATCAGCCCCCACTTACTTCAAAGGAAGTCTTAGGTCACATATTGACTTTGTAATGGCCTCTCGAAATTTATGGAGATCATTAATTGATTTCAAGGTCAATCCCAGGATGGAGAGTGATCACTTTCCACTCCAACTATGGTTAGACTCTGCTCTCTTCCTACTAAGATTACCTGTAGAAGGCCCATTAAATTCCCCGATTGGAGACATACAGATCTCTAACAATAGACGTGCCATAAAATGGTCTTACATTGCGGGTAAAAAAGAAGCGCTGACCAACATTTATAATAAATTCAGCGAAATCATAGGGTCTCCCCAAATGCCCTCTTTAGGCACCTGGGGAGTTCTTGATTTACATTTGAAGTTGGTCGACGCATTATCCCCCCTTCTGAGTAAGGTCTATAAAAAAGAAGGGAATAAAACTATGGATCATGTTGAACTAGGAAATCAATGGTATAACCAAGATTGTAGGGTTGCTAAATCACAGTTGATCCGTACAGTAAAAAATGGGAGCCAATGTGATATAAAAAATGCAAGACTGATTTACAAAAACACCTTGAATCAAGCTAAAAAAGTATGGGATGCTAATCTATGGGATGACTTACTGAGTGCAGCTAAGTTACATGACCAAAGTACATTCTGGAATCTAATTACTAAGGGAAACAAGAAGGGTAGATCACCCAAGGATATTTTTCTGGATGAATTGACCTGGTGTGATCACTTTTCTAAACTTTATACGATTAGTAAGGATGATTTGTCCCTAGTTAATGTAGATGTTAATCCAGTTAGTAGTACTACACCATTATATTTTACTTTAGAAGAAACTGTTCAGGCATTATTAGCTGTAAAAATAGGTAAGGCCCCTGGCCCTGACAAAATTCCTGGCGACTTATTGAAACACGATGTTAAAGTGTGGGGGCCGTACATTAACTTTTTAAGTAACTCAATTGTGGCCGGTACACCAATTCCAGAATCATGGAAAGGGGCAGAAATCATAACAATTTTTAAAAAAGGTGATCGCCATGATCCTAGCAACTACCGCCCCATTAGTTTAATTGATGTTTTACAAAAAATCTTTGCCAGACATATTTTAAACAGGATTTTAAATTGGATTGAGGAGACAAAACTATTGTCTAAATACCAAGCCGGCTTTAGATCAAAAATAAGTACAGTAGACCAGGTGTTTAGATTTATGTGTATCTGCTGGAAATACATAAAGATCAGACAGGGCAGTCTTTACGTTGCATTTATAGATTTAAGGGCTGCCTTTGATCTTGTTCCCCGGAAGTTGTTGTGGTCCACACTAAAGAAGCTAGACATCCCTGGCGAGCTACTTAACGAACTCATTAAACTTCATACAGGGAACTATGCAAAAATTAGATGGGGAAAAGCTGGAGAATTATCTAAAGCGATCCCTGTAGATAGAGGGGTGCGTCAAGGATGTGTATTAGCACCCACATTGTTCTCATTGTATGTTAATGATATCCCAACATACCTGAGGAACTGTGCCCACGACTCTCCGAAGTTAGTTGGTGAACCAATTACCTCCTTACTATTTGCTGATGACACTATCCTTATTTCCCAGACCCCGAGAGGCTTGCAAAATTTGGTTAATTCCTTCCATAATTATTGCGTGGAAAAGGGATTAGAAATTAACGCAACGAAAACAAAATACATGGCTATAAATCCAACCAAAACTTTTAGGAAAAACTTGTTCTTAGAGAACCGCACACTGGAACAGGTAGAAAGCTTTAACTACTTGGGTTTGATGTTAGATAATAAATTGACTTGGCAAGGCCAGCAGAATAAAAGCTTACTGTCCCTTAAACAAAACTCACTCCCTATCCTAAAGGTGCACGGAGCAAGTAGTTCCAAAGCCATTACACCAGCACTGGAGGTTTTTAAAGCCAAGGCTCAATCAGCAGCCCTTTATGGTGCCGAGATATGGGGACACTGTAATTCTACCAAATTTGCGTTGATAGAAAATAAATTTGTGCGTAGTCTACTTAAAATACCGACTCGTACTCCAGTTGTCCCCCTGTTTTTAGACATCAATCTCAAAAGAACAGAGCACTTAGCTTCATTAAGACCATTATTGTATTGGATCAGGATATGGTCAACCCCTGAGCTGATAGACTACAAGGATGGTTTGATCGAATTAATTAAGCTGGACGTGTATTTGAAAACCCCATGGTTGAAATATATTTGCACGATGTTTAAGAGATTAGGGCTCTTTAATTTTTGGGAGGAGCCCCATAATTTGACCCAGTTTTCCAAAAAACTCCTTAAGGATACCTTTTGGTCCCATGTTAATGATGAACTAACTCTGGGCTCTCGTATTGGTACTTTGTCTCAGAATTTCTTAAACGTAAAAGATTTACCTAAGTTTGAGGAATTTATGGATGAGATTGCTCCTCCCTTAGCAAAATCTCTCTACCTACAATTTAGGTATGGGGTTTTACTGATAAACTCCTACACATGTAGGTGGGCTGGGGAAAATGGAATGGATGCGTGTATTATGTGTTCCCTTGGGGCTAAGGAAGATATTCCCCACATACTTTTTTTCTGTCCGGCTTATAAGAAACCAAGGACCTCCTGGATCAAACCCCTTTGTAGAAATATGGGGGTTGAGTCATACAAAGTAGCGGAGCGCATATTAAAATCTAACTCTTCCCAAGTAATGGTATATGGCATAAGTAGATTTTTATTCAATGTGTACATTATTAGGAAACGTTGCGGTTATAAACTGTAATTGGTGAAGAAGGAATTATGGATTAATCTTGATATCAGTTTCACCTTATTAAGTCTACCTCAGTTTTAGTATTACTCATTTTAAGAATTCTGGCTTTTAGCTAATTTAATGTGCTTATTCATATTTTATCTGGTATTTCTTGATCATGGACAAATATTCACCTTTATCAATTGTATGTAATTTGTTTGTCATGGTCTATATGTATTGTTGTTCATGTGTTGTTGACTTTTATGGCTATTGTTAGCCGAAATAAAGTATTGACTGACTGATTGAGACAGAGCAAGTACTTACACCTCTTAATCTGGGTTTACTAAAATGTGCATCAAGAACTCCTAAATGTACTCAACATCACCTCGTGAGGCTGACCACACATATTAGTGACAAACAACCATCATCAGATAGTTGTACATAGACACACAGGCACTGGCCAGTGTGAATATGCACAAGCCAAATGGGGTCACCCTGTACAGTGGACACATGTAGCACACTTTACGTAAATACAAATGAGGCCAGGGAACAATGCCACAGAGGCCAACCTATGCTGAACACACCGGGAATGTCCACAGTGTTGGATGACACACATGATTCCTAGGAAAAGGTGTCTCAGGGGACTCTAGTGGGCACACTGCTCCATGGTCCTGGAATGATCTGACTGCAACAGGAGCAACCGTCCCGGCACTATGCATATCTCCCACTCATGCACATCATGTCTGAGGCCACAACATCGGTCATGCATGCTGCGAGTCTGTTTATTTTAAGCCTCTCACTCCTATGTTGAGACTCAGCATCAGTGCCAACAATTATGGACCCCCAAATGACTGAACAGGACAGGGCACAGGCAAGGTACCAACACATGTCACAGACCACCCCCACACATGATGCAGCAAGCATTGTGCACTTGGATTAAATGGCAGTTGACCATGTGCAAGAGTGATTACACACAGACCAGGGAACACATGTCAAGGAGGGTAAGGGAGGAAGAACAGCACCGGTTGACTTGGGGGAACAGGATATGCACTGCACATATAAACCCTGGCAGTGTATCCAGGCGACTGAGCACTTCCAAAAGCTGGTGACACACAACAAACACACATGTACCTACCCCCTCCTTGCTGCCTGTCTCTCCTGTAACCACCTATCCATGTCAGGGAAGACCACCGCCAGGACACGCTTCATCTGGTGGGTCAGTCGTCGACGCCCACCGTGAGGGCGTGGAGGTGAGTCCCCCAGCAGGACCCGGGCGATCCTCCTGGTCCAGCACCGGATGTCCTGCCAGCATTTCCTCACTTGGGGTAGGCGCAGACACCGACCCTCCACCGACATCACGGCCCTGACGGCCCGCTTCCAAATTCTCCCCTTCTCGTAGGCGGTTACCTGCGAGGATGACAAAGTGAGACAACATCACTACACCTGCTCCATGTCACAGAGACACACATTTGAACATCTTTGCTTTTTTGAACAGGGCATAGTATGCAGCCAACTATTAGCACCTTTGTCATAGGGACATTAGCCTCTGGGGAAGCCCACATGCACTACATGGCATTGAAAGGGGTGCAACACACTCACTGATCATGGCTCACACTGTGCATCACAAGCAACACAAGGATGATGGACAGCACCTCAAAGCAGTCACATGCCCCAGGCCACTGACGCAACCTCAGCAGAGTAGACAGACACACACAGGTACAGGTCAATCACCTGCTATTTGCAACTGCAGATACAAACCTCACTCTGCACATGTGCCACTTGCCTGGGGGGTGTTACAGGTGTGGGGCTAGCCCAGCACGTCAGGCACACAGCATGGCTTCCTTCTCACATCAGATGGGTAGAGCATATGCCTCCTCCATGCAGCTGTGGTGCAACACTCCACATAGACACTCACCCACATGACAAGGAACATTCACACACATCAATGTCCAAGGGGTGTACACATCATTTGGACACTCTCACCACAGCTCCACTAAACTCACTCACATCTGTGGGTACAATCACCTGTCACACCGGGGGGACCACAGAATCACATCAGGACTATAGAACAAAAATGCCCAAAAGGATTAGCCAGGCTGAATGTGCCATGCACCATGCAGTGATTGTCACAGTAAGCACAATGCAAGTGAGGAGTGCAGACATGAACTACATCATGCTCTGCATGGGAGACATAAGGCATTCCCCCCCCCTGGGACCCACTCTAAACAACATTGCATGTCTGTCACACCTGGACACAATGCCAGAAGTGACAGTCACAAAAAAGGGGCACAGTCAAAGCTAGTGGAGCCAGCACTCACCTGCTCCCCTGGTCTCCCATACAGGCTGGGGTACTGTGGGAGGATGACGTCCAGCAACGCCTCATTCTCCTCCTGGGTGAATGGCTGGGCCCTCTCCACAGACATGGACATGGTGACAGAGGAAGCAATGACAGCAGCAGTGATGTCCAATGACGTGTTGTGCAGGCAAGTGCCCTCTCATGGGTTCTGGCTGCCTTATATCTGCCTTGCTGGGCTGTTTCATTTACAGGAGTACAGAGTGATTGGTCAGACTCATTTGCATCCTACGTTTCCTCCAATCCCTTTAAACATACACCAGTGAGTGCCTGTGCATGATTCAAAATTTGAGCATCATATCAAGTCAACAACCACTTTGCAACATTGTATATTGTCTCCAACCGACTTTTGCTGGCCACCTGATGAAAAAATTTGAACTGGAAACTCAGTCTCCATGACAACCAGCATACATTTAGGCCATAATACTTGTCCCTCATGTGTCCCCTATGTAATTATACAATCCACACACAGGTACGGTGCGTTTGACACGTACCCCTACGGCACCAGTTGCACAGTGCCATTGACACATACGTGTACACACTGGTCGTACATGCACGTGTACACACTGGTCGTACACGTACGTGTATGACGAGTGTGTACACGTCCGTGTACGACCAGTGTGTACAAGGACGTGTCCTACAGTAGTACACGTCCGTGTACGCACTGGTCGTACACGTCCGTGTACACACTGGTCGTACACGTACGTGTACACACTCATCGTACACGTATGTGTATGACCACTGTATACACGTACGTGTACGACGAGTGTGTACATGGATGTGTACTACGGTAGTACACGTCTGTGTACACACTGGTCGTACACATACGTGTACACACTCGTCGTATACGTACGTGTATGACCAGTGTGTACACGGACGTGTACGACCACTGTGTACACGTACGTGTATGACCAGTGTGTACACGGACGTGTACTACGGTAGTACACGGACGTGTACACACTGGTCGTACACGTACGTGTGTACGGTCCTTACACACACGCGTACTTCTACGCCAACACCAATATAGTGATACGTACCGTACGCACGCCCTCAGAGCGTGTGTACGGTGCGTTTCACATCTTCCACTGGTGATAGGAGGTGCACAGGACAGGAATGGAGGTCTCACACTCGCACAAGGCTGAACATCAAGTCATTGTCAGTGCAGTCCTTCTTGTGCAGGGCCTATGTGTGTCAGGCAGTGATATGGCACATGTCTCCTCATGTTTTTGCACAATAGATGTGTGATGACCTGTGTACACATGCCATGTGTGATGGGGCACTATGTGGCACACTTCCCCTTCACATTTTGCACATGTGTGCATGTATTACAAACGTGTCAAGCACTGCATCACTGGTATGGCACAGTCACCAACACCCGCAACTGTCCCAGGGACAGGGACACTAACACCTGACATCTCACTACCAGCGTGGCCCGATGTGACTATGTCGTGTGTGTCATGTGTTCCCATGAGCTTGCTGTTGGTGTTCCGTCAACTGCATCTGCTGTTGCTGCATCCAACATGTGTCTGTGCGTAGATGGCCATGGCATACATATACGCACACCATGCCACATGTGGATTCACACGTTACGTGTGTCTGGATCCTTCGAACATGTTATTTTGACATGAGGACATATCTGCGTCGTCTCTATGTCTGTGTTTTCTTTTTACACGTGTACCCCTTCATCGCAATGTGTGTGAGCTGCTAATTTTTAATGACATGTGCCCTGTGTGTCTAGCTTGCCGCCAGCTGTCTTTATGAGATGACATCCTTCAAATGCAGATATGTGGATGTATGTCACTCCTGTGATGTCTCTGGCTGTTCACTTACCCTGGCCCACTGCTTGTTTCAGGGCATGTAATGTAGAACTTTGCAATCAGCGGTTGTAGCTGGCTCTTCGTAGGAGTCTCATTTGGCTGGCCTATGTGTCCTGGATGTATTGCACAGACCAGACTCTGTATTTCGCAGATGTGTATTAGCAGTTGAACATGTGCTCAGTTTATTGACATTGGTGTTGTGATGTACTCACTCTTCGTTATTCCTTCCAAATTTCTGCAGGGCACCGCCTCTCCCCCGACCAATGCCAGACTTGGGTGCCATGAGGGAACGTGACTGCATACGCCGTTACAGATTCACCCAACAGTTAATTGAGGACCTGACAAACAGGCTGGCACCACACCTCCAACCGCGACACAGTTATCCTACTGCGCTGACCCCCAAGATGAAGGTGATGGCAGCCCTACATTTTTTTGCCACCGGTACGTTTCAATTCACCATAGCTGATGTGGGTGGCATGTCCCAGACCATGTTCAGCCGTGTCCTGCATGATGTTTTAGAAGCCATGTTGGAGCACCTGGATGAATTCATCCATTTTCCGACTCGTGAGCAGTTGACAGTTGTCAAGGGTGAGTTCTATGCCCTGGGAGGGATGCCCCATGTAATTGGGTCCATTGATGGGACACATGTGGCTTTGGTGCCACCACAGGCACAGGACGTAGCCTATCGAAACCGAAAACATTATCACTCCATTAATGCCCTTGTGGTGTGTCTACCTAACATGCTGATTTCCCATGTCTGTGCCCGTTTTCCAGGGTCAGCACACGATGCCTACATCATGAGGCGTAGCAGGGTGCCAGAAATGATGCTGCGGATGCACTACGAACGAGCATGTCTTGTTGGTGGGTATACTCTGTTTGTCCTGTATTTAGCAGTATCTTTGTATCTGACAGCATCTCCTGACCCACTTCTGTACATGATGTTTCCATGTAGGGGACTCTGGCTATCCCAACATGCCATGGCAACCCCAGAACAGCTGCAGATCACCGTTACAACAACACCCATGGGCAGACCAGGCGAGTGATTGAGAGGATGTTTGGCCTCCTGAAGAGCCGATTCCGGTGCCTTCACAAGACAGGCGTATCCCTCCCATATGCACCGGTCAAGGTCTGCAAAATCTTCATCGTGTGCTGCATGCTGCACAACATGGCAGTGGAGAAAGCTGTGCAGGATCCAGATGAGCAGGAACATCCACCCGTGGAGGATGAAGTGCTTGGTCACGAGGCAAGTGAGGAGGAGGAGGATGAGGAGGAGGACATCCGGAGTCAGCTCATACGCAACTTCTTCTCATAATGGTGAGTCCCTGGGTCTGAGTGTGCACTCTTTTAGCCTTGTGTGGCATGTGTTGAGATGTGTGTGTCCAGCTGACTGTATGCTAAGTGACTTGAAGGTGTGTTCTGATGTGTCACTCGAGTGATGATGTCATTCCACACATTGTGGCTGAGACAGTAAATTTAAAACTAGCATGGTGACAATCTTATTCCTGTAAAGTCAATGACCATGCATGCGGTTGAGTATCTTTTCAGTGACTTCTTTTGTCTGTCATCCCCAGGTATTTGCGCATGCTGACTGCTCATGGCATCGTTGGGCTCCTGCTATTCCTCATGAGTATTGCAACGTGTGCTGAATCAGCGTTACATGCACGGACATGGTGAAAAATCTCCTTTGGGTAGGATTGCAACAAGGCTTTTTGGGTGTGGTAGTTGTTTGGAATGTGTGGACACTGCTCCTGTGCATGTTTTGTTACTATGCATACATGTCGACTCACCATGGGGCACCTGACCTGTAGCATGACTCCCATGACTTGAAAGTCACCCTACGTGACAGTCATCTGTAATGGGATTGTGGATTGTGAGGAAGGCATCAATGTGTGTGAAACTTCCCTCTGAAACATACGGGAGGCTACGGGTGGACATAGTGTGGGACATCCCCATAAGAGGTTCAATGGGGAATTGCAGCCTCTCCGTGTGCAGCAGGGGTTGTTTGGCTCACCCCCTTCACTTATATGCCAGTTCAATTGATTTACAGCATCTCTGGTGTGAAGGGGGTGTCCAGTGTAGGTCCCGCATGTTCAGCCAAATGACCTGTGAGTCTGTTCATATTGATGCATATCCCTTACTGTTGGCCTGAGTAATAAAGTGTGTTCCTCACCCTCCAAGGTGCCTCATCTCTGTCAATGCAGGTCTCTTGCCACTGTGCATGCGGCATCTCTGGCATAGTTGTCAAAGATTGTGCATACCAGTCTATGTGTAGATGAGCAACATGCATGGTGTTCTTCATGGATTTGAATATCTATTGTGCATGAAGGCAATGGTTGTGTATGTATTTGGCCATGTTGGTCCCCACAACGGGCCCTCAACACCTGCTGAGGGTGTGTTTCCTGTGTGCAGCTCGGCCTTTAGTTTCATGATCCGGTGTCAGTCATCTTTGGTGATTGTGCATCCATTGTCTCTGGGTGTGCCATTGAAAACCGGACACTCCTTCCTTTACATACGCCTGTTGCAGTTGGCCTTTCTGACATCCTTGTCTTTGTGTGCAACTTGTGGCATATTTTCCAGGACATGCCGCCTGCTGCTGCAACCCCTGCAGCAAGGGCACACAGAGTTTCCGGATTTGGCAACACACACGCCTCAAAGATGCTCCTCCCTTCCTCCCTCCACCCATTCATTTGGCTGTCATCAGCTTGTCTGTGCCACTGTTGCGGCCACGCGGTGCCAAAGGCTGGACCGTCTGCACATGCAACGTGCACATTGCACGACCCTCATGTCCTTGCATGACCCACATCACACTACAGTCTGATGTTGCAGCCACCCTCCATGCAATGTCCATCCGCATATCTACCGGCTGCTCTCAGGCATACACTAAGCGCACACACAACACCTTTGCATGATGAGTGTGCAACTCCGACTGCCTCCACAGCGCTGCCATGCCTTCCAGGCCCTGTTACACCAACCAGGTCATGTCCTTCCTACTCCCCACCGGCTCTGTAGCCCAGCAAGGCCATGTGCGTGGGACTCAAGGCTTCTGCATGTAGTATGGTGTCGTCATCTGGCACATGGCACAGGTATCATCTCTCAGCGTGTCAATCTACAATGTGTCCAGGACCCCCCTCACCACCATCACATGTGCACAGCACCTCGTCATCAGCTCGTATGCCATTGACAGCCAGGTGCTCCTCACCCTCACCAAAGACGCCGACATTGCAGGTTCAAATAATCAAGAATGCATGAGATCCATTGATGGATGGATGAACATCAGCCACCTGAGGCTGGACTTGTCCAGGACTGAGGTAATCATCTGCAGATTGTCCCCTTACAGCTGGGTCAACTGCTTGTGTCCCACCCGCAAGAGCCCTGCACCGGCACCCAGTGGGCACGCACACAAGATGGTTTGCATCATGTATTGCTCGCTCACATTTGCCATGGTAATCACCAGCATCTGTACCTCAGGCTGCAACACCCTCTGCATTATGCACATGATTCACAGATAGATCCACTCCAAGGAAAGACAGACCATCCCCCAGGTCCACAACAACATCCGTGTCAAATACTGCCCTGCCTTCTACATAGCTAGTACATCCAAACTCCCGGGAAACTAGTATACATCGAGGGTGCATCTGCACACCTCAGCTTCAACATCCAGCGCCCCAGCCACATCACCGTCCAGCAGAGATAGCTGCAATGGATCACTGTGTGCTGCAGGATGACCTTCAGACTCCCCACCCACACTCAGGAGGCAGGCCACAATCCCGACCCAAAACCAACCTTGTACCACTGTCATCCGAGACCCCGTTGGGCCATCTCCGTGCATCCAACCTTGCCCTGGCCACCATTCTTCACATCCACCGTACTCCAGCATGCAGGACATAGTTCTCCCACCTGGGAAAACATACCTGGGACTCCCTCCCCGGGAACCTCCAAATGAGCCATGACCTCTACGCCTTAATGATACTCTTCCAAATAGGTCTGTCTGCACAGTATTGCAAGCCCACCCTCAGCAGCTTGAGGCCATCACAGGTGAGTATTGTGCTCCATGTCTGCATTGAATGATACATTGTGACCCATGTGTGTCATGTACCAGACTCAGATCCAAGGGTATGGATGGGTGGAGTTAGTTCAACACTGAGGCATAGTTTGACATTTACACACACATATGTTGTGGACTAATGCTAAATGACTGCAACATCTAATGATACAAAATAAATCTTTTTTATTTGCGGTGGGGTACGTGTTTTGGTAGATAAAATGAGGTGCTCTACCGGGTGCATGGAATCCAAAGTTCACAGGGGGAGATGGTATCCTTGGCATTAGAAGTCATCAGAGTCCAGACCACAGTGTTGGTCATCATTGGTCAGACTGTGACCAGCAAGTCCATGTGGCAGAGAATGTCATTGGATGTGGTGCTGCTGTTGCGCCAGAGGGCCAGGTGCCAGGCCAGGTGACCTGGGAGATGTGGATGGTCCGCTGCCTCTCACGGTCTTTTCCGTGGATGACCCACCTTCCTCCGGGGACCCACAGATGCAGGCCTTGACGATGTTTGGGACGCTCCGTCGGACGAATCCTCCTCCTCCTCCTCCCTCCCTGTGGCTGGTGCTGGTCTGCGCCTGGTGTCACAGGGAGGGTTGCCCATGTTGTCGGCGATCCGACGGAGTGAATGGCTTATGTCCCTTTGCACTGCCAGGAGCTCACCCAGTCTTGCCTCCATCCGTCCTTGGTGTTGTTGTTGACTGGCGTGTTGCGCGGCCTGCAGGTTCTTCATCTCGTCGAGGGTCCCCTTAATCTCTTTGAGGCTCCCCACTACCTGCCTGATGCCCCTGGTGTCACGCCGGTATGTGTCCAGGATGTGGCGTATGTGTGACATACCGGTTCCCTCAGCTGGCTGGTCAGGTTCGCGCCTCCGCCTGCCTCCACTCCCACCACCCCTGGCCACACGAGCCTGCCTGCCGTTGTGGGCACATCGGGTCTACGGGACCCCTGAGGGATGGCATTTGCGGGGTTGCCTGCCTCCTCCTGCGTGCCCGGAGAACCTTGTCCCTCCTGGTCAGACTGGCTGTGTTGTTCAGTGCGAGCAGGGCTCCTGGGTGTCTCCTGGGATGTGGAAGGAATGGGGGTGGTGGTTGGCACAGATGTACCTGAAGCAGGTGCTGCAGGGGCTTGGGCATCAGAGGGGCCAGGTTGGTCAGGGTCATCCACGGAGTGATGAGAATCGTCACTGCCAGTGGGATCATCTTCACGCCGAGCCTGGGACTGTGATTCTTCCCCCCCATTGTTGGGGGAGATCCATGACGTTGCCCTGTGTATGAGAGATAGACAATGTCAATGCTGTTTCATGCGACATCCATGTTTCATACATATTCAAGTTGGCACAGTTCCTCCAGGTAGTTGGATGTGCCTAGCATTCCTCTCAATGTCCACTTGTGGATGGGTATGTTGCGGGGGACAGATTGATATGTTCTCCTGAGTGTTTGACCTGTAGAATTGTGGCTAGAATGCTTATTTGGCTATGGATTGATCTTGTTGTATCACATGTCCATTGTGAGTGTGGATAAATCCGTTGCCTGCCCCAGGGGTGTGTGCTTGTGTAAGGGGGTGTTGTGACCGGGCCTGCTGTTGTGTGTAGTGTGATTTGTCATTGGGTCTCCCAGGTGATGTGTCTGTCCCCTCATGGTGCATGCTGGCATGACAGTGAGTGTGAGTTCCTGTGCTAGATATCTGAGCTAGTGGAGTTGGTGTTTGAGTGTACAGTGGTCACAGGAGGGCCTTGTGCTGCATACAGAGGGGCCAAGTGTCAGCTACCTTGTCAGTACTTTGCCAATCCCTGTGCCTTGGGCATGGTGCATGGGTATGTACCTAGGCCATATGGGCTGAGGGCATTGGTGCCTGCTTCTGAGTGTCACGATGTGTTTTGTGAGGCCCACCCTCCCAGCATCCCGGACATCCAGTCTTGGGTTTGTGGTTCGTGTAGCCTGGGACATGGCATGGCCTTGCTTAGTGAATGGGGTATGGACATGTTAGTGGCATGAGCGTGGTTTTTGAGTGTGGTTGTGTCCGGTGAGGGCTTGGGGCTAGTTGCGTGCATTTGGTGTATTTGGGGTGTGGATGCTATTGCCCCCATGTTACGTAAGTAGTTTGTGTACTCACCAGGCTCTCGAACTACTTCGACTCAGTGTACTCCCACCGGCGGAAGCAGGGCCATCACCTTCTCCTCCCAGGGATGGTAATGTACGGGTCTGCGGGGCAGCCCACCTCCAGTGATGTTGCTCTGGGCATATTCATCATTCATTTTCCGCTTGACTGCCCTACGCAGATCGTACCACCTGGCTTGGCATTCATACCTGGTCCTTCGGATGGGCGCAACAGCATTCACCTTATCGACGATCCTCTGCCACAGGGTAGTTTTTTGGGCTATGCTGGTCTGTCTGACCAATGTTCTAAACAGCTGTGGCTCGATTCTGATGACTTCGTTGACAAGGAGGTCCAGCTCCACCCTTGTGAACTTTGGATTCTTGTCTGTGGGCATGGTGTGGGGTGTGGGTGTGGATGGTTGTGGGTGTGAATGTGACGGTGTGTGTGTGAATGTGAAGAGGGGGTGTTTGTGAAGGAGGTTGTGTGAAGGTGTGTAAGTTAAGGTGTAGTTAAGGTGTGAGTAAGGTGCAGTTGTTTGTCTGTGGGGTCTGGCAGCAGTGGGTCTGTTGCAAAGGCTCATGGTTTGTGTGTGTGGGCCCTTTTAATTGGTCCATTTGTGGGTGTGGCTGGGTTTGAATTTGTGGTGGGTGTGTTATAAGAGGTGGTTGTGATTTAGGGCCTCTGTTTGCCTGTTTGGATGTGCCAGGTCAGTCATTGAGATGTATTTTGTCATGTAGACGTGTTTTGTGGTGTTGTGCTAGTCGAATTGACCCTCCTTGTGCTGTTTTACAGTGTCATGGTTCTGTACGAGTCTTTTTCGCGTAGGTAAGGTCCGTACATATGCGATGCTGGGTGAGGGTGCTGGGGTACGGTGTTGGGGTACGGTGTGTACAGGTACGGGGCTGGGGTACGGGCCTGGGGTGCGGCGCATACAGGTGGGGGGCTGGGGTACGGTGTTGGGGTATGGTGCGTTAAGGTGCGGGGCTGGGGTACGGTGTTGGGGTACGGTGCGTACAGGTCCGGGCTGTGGTATGGGCCTGGGGTGCGGCACGGACAGGTGGGGGGCTGGGGTATGGTGTTGGGGTACGGTGCGTACAGGTACAGGGCTGGGGTACGGGCCTGGGGTGCAGCGCGTACAGGCACTACGGTCCTGGGGTACGGTGCGTACAGGTACGGGGCAGGGATACGGGCCTGGGGTGCGGCGTGTACAGGTGGGGGGCTGGGGTACGGGCCTGGGGTATGGTGCGTACAGGTACGGGGCTGGGGTACGGGCCTGGGGTACGGTGTGTACAGGTACGGGGCTGGAGTACAGGCCTGGGGTGCGGTGCGTACAGGCACTACGGTCCTGGGGTACGGTGCGTACAGGTACGGGGCTGGGGTACGCACCTGGGGTGCGGCGCATACAGGTGGGGGGCTGGGGTACGGTGCATACAGGTATGGGGCTGGGAGACAGGCCTAGGGTGCGGCGCGTACAGGTGGGGGGCTGGGGTACGGTGTCGGGGTACGGTGCGTACAGGTACGGGGCTGGGGTACGGGCCTGGGGTGTGGCACGTACAGGCACTACGGTCCTGGGGTACGGTGCGTACAGGTACGGAGCTGGGATACAGGCCTGGGGTGCGGCACGTACAGGTGGGGGGCTGGGGTATGAGCCTGGGGTACGGTGCGTACAGGTACGGGGCTGGGAGATGGGCCTGGGGTACGGCGTGTACAGGTGCGGGGCTGGGGTACGGTCCTGGGGTTCGGTGCGTACAGGTACGGGGCTGGGGTACGCGCCTGGCGTGCAGCAAATACAGGTGGGGGGCTGGGGTACGGGCCTGGGGTGCGGCGCGTACAGGTGTGGGGCTGGGGTACGGTCCTGGGGTACGGTGCCGAGGGGGGGTATGGTACTGACATACGAGGGTACGGTGCTGACATATGCGGGGGGAGGGTGGGCTGTACGACTTGTATCCGGGCACAAGTTTATCCGTGTACATGTGTGCTACTGCATTCGCTCCGTACGTGGCCTTTTACATGCGGTTGTGTATTCGGACGGGCAGTACGGATCGTACTTGAGCGCTCGGACTTCTGTTTTACGATTTGCATGTAAAAATGTCCGGCTCCCTCTCGTACACTTTTCCTGACGCTATTCTTATGTATTTTTAATGTACGAATCCTACTTCGCCGGTTGTAGGGCACTTGTACGAATCGTACGTAAAAATATACGGATACGAGTCGTACGCAAATTTTTTTTAACGGATCGGAATCGGCACCCAAATGTTATTTAGAGACAGAGTCTTTGAAGTTTATGTTGGTGGTCTGCTTCCTTTTGCTGTACACTCTCCTTTGTCCTGCCCTTCCTATGGAAAGCAGTCTGCCTGGATGTCAGCCCCAGCGATATGTGTATTGGATCACTGACAGAATATTGAGTATAAAAATATTGTGCAATTGCAACAGTAGGGAAAGTGTTGGATAGCGAGGGGAATAATTTACTATTCCCACTCCAATGAGTGCAACAGTAGAGAAAGTGTTGGATAGTGGAGAGGTAAATTACTATTCCCACTCCAGCGAGTGCAACAGTAGGAAAAGTGTTGGCTAGCGGAGGGGCAAAAATTACTATTCCCACAAAAAAACATCAAATTTAAAAACAAAATATCTACTACAATACAAAATGTAATAAAAAACCCAAAAACAAAACATAAATAAAATTATCATAATTTACAAAACATAGAAACATAATATAATGTAGCAAAAATTACAAATCTACATAAAAATATAAAAAAATACAAACAAATAACTATCTTGCAATACAAATTAGTTTTGATCCAAAAAATTATAAATTACATTAAAGTATTTTCCCTACCCTATAACACCACACATAATTAACACAATTAATTAACAATTATATAAATATTAATAATTAAAAAACACATTTAAAAAGGTAAAAATTAATGTACTAACAAAACATTACAGCTATAGAACAGAAATACCCAAACAAAATAAAAACGAAACAATTACCAAACATTAAATTAAATTAAATTAACTCCCACCCTATTCCCTCTAAACCCACAACCCGCTACGGAACTAAAACGCAAAATGTAATTAAAATAAAATTAAAATAATATTAATATTCAATTTATTATTATTAAATTACTTCCCACCCTATTCCCCTAAAAACCCACAACCCGCTACGGAACTAAAACACATAATTTAATTAAAATTCAATTAATAACTTCTAAAAATGTGACACATACATTTTAAAAAATGCAATACATACATTTAAAATACACACTAAAATACATAACACCAACTAAAACAATGATATTTTTAACAACCATATCTCTGCAAACAATATTAATGACTTCGATATTTTGGAAAACGATATTTCTTACCTTAAACTCGATATTCTTTACCACGATATTCTGGCAGTCAATATTTCTGTATCACGATATTTTGCACTTGATATTAGTGCAAGTTGACATTTCCTACTCAATATTCTGACTGTTTACCATGTGTATCAAAACCTTAACCCTGAACTGCAGCCTCACTCTTTCTGGCTCTCTTATCAGCCCAATTTCCTTCCTGGGTTGTGCCCAGGCCCCTTCAAAGTGACCTTTCTGTGAATTAAAAATGCACCCTTAAAAAGCACTGAAGAGCTTGGCTCTCCCATCCTCCAGTGTGTCCCAGAAAGCTCAGAGGAATGCAGCAATCCACAAATATGTCTGTGGAATACCTCTATCTTCTCATGCTCCCCCAGTTAGCCCTGGTATCCCAAATGGAACCAGGAATCTTCCATGTATTGTACCATTCACAGGCACACGTACACCCAGCACTTGCATATAAAATACATGCACTGCACAGCACTGCGTCTTCCATGTATTGTGCCATTAACAGGCACACATGCATCCAGCACATGTATATGACACACACATGCTTCTCAGCACTGCATCATCCCTGTATTGTATCATTCACAGGCTCACATACACCTAGCACATGTATACCACAAATGTGCTGCACATCACTACACAACACTACGATGTAGAGGAAGGGCAAGATAAACACACAGCAGTAGAACATTAAATGAGTGAGCGTGGAGGCCTCACTCCAGTGAAACAGGTAAAAAGGCCTGTTGTCTCCTATGATCGCTACACAGTATGCTGCCACCATCTCACCCATGCTGCTTAACTAATTGCAGAGGCATAGACTTTCACCACTATGAGGGTAGAGCTTTGGGCAGCCCCAAAGTCTAAAAAGACCACAATTTGTGAGACAGGCCTACGTTACCACGCACATGCATGATTCGTGTTCGCCCATGAGACCAAAAATCAGCATCAGGGATCCATACATCATTACATTTGAGTCACTCAGGACTGGGGAGGAAACAGATTACCATGCAAGGGACTTTTCTGTCCCAACATGGTGGAACACAAGATTCAGGCAATGAATGGCCATTAGCCTCTAAGGGCCAGATTCCGCAAAGGTTTTGCATCACCCTTGCACCACGCAAGGGAATTCAGGGCAATGCAGAACTTAGAATTAGATTTGCTAAGCCACATAAGACCATCTTGTGTGCTCCTGTGTGGCTTGGTAAATCTGGAGTAACTCAAGGCAGCGCTAGCCACTGCTTTGCATTACTGCCCCAGAGAGGCATTGCATGGGTGGGATGTGGGTGTTCCCATACATACACCCATGGAGTTTGGCACATTCCCAAATTTACCATGAGTGGCAGACTTGGGAATGCATCGAAATGCTATGCCTTCCCTGGGGAGGCTTAATGAGGAGAAATATCTTTATTTCTCTTTGTTGTTTCCTCTTTCTTCATGTGCTAAACTCTGCAGCACACATAGAAAGAGGAAAACACCTCAAAGGATTCAGTTTGTGCAGTAAAGTGTTATTTCTTACACAAAAACAATCCTGCCTGCAACGCAGGTACGCTTGCGCCATGGTGAAAGGATGTCTGCGTTGGCTATAGGAAGCCAAAAGTGCACCAGCACGAAGAGAGAGAAGGAATGTGCCATATCTTGATAGATATGGTGCATTCCTGCCCTCTCGCTTTCACACAGCGCAGTGCAGCAAGGTGTCTTGAGGTATTGAGTGAGAAAATGATAAATATGGGCCTAAGTTTTTATTTTCCGGGATTGCTCTTCACTTCAGTCACTCAATTAGGGTTGGTAAAGCACAACTACTCACTCATGAGGGTCTCAAGGCACTGGGCGCGGTGGCTCCGTTGAGTACTGGGATCATCTGAAGAGCCAGGTCTTGAGGTCCTTCCTGAACTGGGGCAATGTGCGAGATTGTGGGAGATGGAGGGGGAGGTGGTCCAATCATTGGCTTCTAGGTAGGAGAAGAACTTTCTTCCCGTTCTGGTCTTGTTGATACGTGGATTGGTGGACAGGGAGAGTTGGGCTGATAGGAGGCGTGTTTTGGGTGCATGGAAGGAGAGACGACTGTTCAGGTATGAGGGTCCAGTGTTGTGAAGGGCCTTGTATGCATGGGTGAGGAGTTTGAAGGTTATTCTTCTTTTGACTGCAAGCCAGTGGAGGTCGCGGAGGTGTTGGGTGATGTGACTGCGACTGAAGAAGTCGAGGATTAGGCTGGCTGCAGTGTTCTGGACAGTCTGGAGTTTGCAAAGGAGTCTCTTGATGATTCCGGCGTAGAGAGCGTTGTCGCGGCCCAGTCTGCTGCTGATGAGTGCATGCTTGACGGTTTTTCTGGATTCGGTTGGAATCCATCTGAAAATCTTTCGATGCATGTGGGAGGGTGTTGAAGCAGGTCCATGATACGGCTTTGATCTGGCAGTTCATTGTGAGAGATGAGTCTAGTATGATGCTGAGGTTTCGTGCATGGTCCGTCGGGGTGGGGGGATTTCTGAGGGCGGAGGGCTACCAGGAGTCAGCCCCTGAGGACAGGTTGGAGCCAAGGATGAGAACTTCTGTCATTTCTGAGATGAGTTCAGGCAACCGTTATTCATCCAGGTGGCAACAGCTTTCATCCCTTCTTGGAAGTTGTGTTTGGTGATGTTGCGTTCGTTGGTGAGGGAGGGAATCAGCTGGGTGTCTTCGGTGTAAGAGACAATGTGGAGACCGTGGTTCCTGGCGATGGTTGCGAGTGGGGCGGTATAGTTGTTGAAGAGGGTGGGGCTGAGGAGAGAACCCTTGGACACCTCACAGTTGGTCTCTGTCGGTTCCGAGAGGTAGGGAGGGAGTCTGACTCACTGAGTTCTGTCGGTGATGAAGGAGCGTATCCAGTGGACGGCATTGCCGCGGATGCCGGCGTTGTGAAGTCTGGTGGCTATGGTGGGGTGGGAGATGGTGTTGAATGCAGCCGAGAGGTCCAGGAGGATGAGGGCTTAGACAAGGTAACGGAGCTTCAATAGCACTTTAGCATCAAAACAATAGATTGTAGGTGTAAAGTGGATATAATGATAAGTCCCAGAAATAAATTCAACATTGGCAAAGCTGATCTTTGTCTTACCCACATTGTAAAGTGCATGACTATAAGAGCAAGCTCCCCATTACTGTTGTCCCAAAATTAGCCCCAGTCTGGGTTCACCGAAACCTAAGCCAGTCTCTCTCATCCGGCTCGTCTGTCTACTGAGTGAAATTAGGATGCATGTGATGGAAGCAATGTCCAGCAGAAGAGGCCAGCATAAGACACTAATGTTGAGTTATAGATTGAATAAAGATATTTATTTCATATCTCACCTGTGTCCTGTGTGCTGTATGTGATGTAATAGGTTTTGGGTGAAAGGTCACATGATAATATAGCAATCCGCACTTCACTAAGGATCAGTCTACATTTACACAACCAACCATAGAATTCTCTTACTGTTTCTTTTATTTTTAAGATCTCATAGTCCCCCAAATGGGTTTCTAGTTGGTATATCCAAAAGCCAGAAAACATCTTGATAGATGTTAACCAATAAAATTGCTCTCACTGTCTGTTCCACATATCAAGCACACAGACCATGTCTGCATATTATAAAGATATCTCTCCCTGAATTCAGAAAAGGACTCAAGACCTGGCTCTTCGACTGATCCCAACAAGAACCCAGAGCTTGGATACCCTCACGGGTAATTAGTCGCTCTCTGCAAATCTGAGTTGATTGATTCACAGACATCATCGACCAAATCCAATGAGCCAATCATTGTCCACTCAAAATGATAGCCAAGATGTTTCTCTCTGTACAGGAGAGCTTGCCTTATCCAAAATATTAGAATTTCTGACTGACTTTAACCAGTCCACTATCTTCAGGGGTTCTACATGAGTTTACTTTTTACAAATTTCTCTAATTGCAAGAATATCAGAAAAAAGAACAGATTTCTACAATCTGGGTTGTCTTAATTATACATATTATCATCAAATTCATCAGACAACAATTTAAAAAAACAATTGGGCTTACCTAAATCTTGTGATCTAAACAATCTGTCAATATTTTACCCATAGCTTGCCAGAATAGAGTTAAAGAGGGGCAGTCAAAGAAAATATGTAAATTGTTGGCATCAGGTAAGTTGCATCTTTTATATTTACTCTCCCCTTTATTTTTGATTTTCTTTTTCGCCGCCTTTGAAGAAGTCCTGTAGAATCTGTAGATGATGATAAGGTGGTTCCTTTTAAGTGCAGCAGATGTAACAGTATAATATGCTATTTTTCAAAGATACTTGCCATAAGTTCTCTGTCTCTGGTTGAGTCAAGTCTTCTTTCCAAATTTCCTGAGGTTGTTTTAAAAAATATATTTTTGGGGGATTTTCAAAATAGAAAATGAACAGCTTTAACAGGACAAACAAAGCAAAACAGTCGGGCACAACCCCCCAGTTACATTTTGATACAAGGGCAATCAATGCATTCCTTGAAGCCCAAAGTAGCCCCACCACATACTGCATATCTTGTGTTGCTTTTGTGGCCAGCAATGTGCTGTGTATACTCGCTCCAGTCCCGTTCCGAGCTATTTCTCTTTTACCAAGCAAGGTGCCCAGTCCCACAAAATATCTCTCAGATCGCCTCCCACCCAAGTCTTTTAACAATTCCAGGAGTACGATCTGGGAAGAATAATCTGCCCAACCCAACACCCTCGACAAAACACCCAAGAGTAGGGACCAGTACCTATGTATAACAGGGCATGTCCATACTACATGATAGAAATCTGCCTTGTCCATTCCACATCTATGGCAAGTAGCCGTTGGGAGCTTACCTGCCCTCCATAGCTGTAACAGTGTCAGGTATGTAGTCTGCAAAACATTCACTTGGATCATCTGTAGCCGAGAGGAAATGGCCAGTTCTCTTGGGCCATAAGTGCCTCCCTCCACTCCCTGTACTCCAAGGTGCCAACCCAAGACTCCCATAGAGCACGGAGGGTGGCAGGCAGGTCCAGGGAGTTAGCGACCAGGGAGCAGTAATACTGTGAAACCCCATCCTGCCCCAGATACAACATGAGCACCTTACCCTCCATGGGACTAAACTCAGGGATATCCCTCAAGGAGGACCTATGGGACAATGGAGCAATCTCGAAGCTGCAAGAACCAAAAGAATTGGGAGCAGTGTAGTTGGAAATCATTCTGTAAGTTCAAAAAGGGCTACATATGTGAACAATGTCAAATGTTGCCCAAACATGATATACCAATAGGTCTTTTAACAATTCCAGGAGTACGATCTGGGAAAAACAATCTACCCAACCCAACACCCTTGACAAAACACCCAAGAGAAGGGACCAGTACCTATGTATAACAGGGCATGTCCATACTACATGATAGATATCTGCCTTGTCCATTCCACACCGATGGCAAGTAGCCGTTGGGAGTTACCTGCCCTCCATATCTGTACCAGTGTCAGGTATGTAGGGCCTGATTCTCAGAACTAACTTAAGACAAAATCATAAACTTACTACCATTTTGGTATTCACAGAAGGCACTTACTCATTTTGGTATTCACAGAAGGCACTTACTCATTGATGAGTAACTGCCTTCTGTGAATACCAAAATGGTAGTTAGTTTAGGATTTCATCTTAAGTTAGTTTTGTGAATCGGGCCCGTAGTCTGCAAAACATTCACTTGGATCATCTGTGGCCGAGAGGAAATTGCCAGTTCTCTCGAGCCATAAGTGCCTCATTCCATTCCCAATACTCCAAGGTGCCATCCCAAGACTCCCACAGAGCACGGAGTGTGGCAAGCAGGTCCAGGTAGTTAGCGACCAGGGAGCAGTAAAACTGTGAGACCCCATCCTGCCCCAGATACAACATGAGCACCTTACCCTCCATGGGACTAAACTCAGAGATATTCCTCAAGGAGGACCTATGGAACAATAGAGCAATCTAGAAGCTGCAAGAACCAAAAGAATTGGGAGTGGGGCCAACAAGTAGATTTGCGGGTCGTCAGGAGACCGGCCTCCATCTAAAGTAGATTGAGCACATTTACCGAATGGCAAAGGTGCGGAACCTGATGGGCCCACAGAAAGGTGTGCACTGAGGCCTAAACAAAGTGAAACCAAGACCTAGGGATTGTATGGGCAACATTTTACAAAACGTACAAGAAGCATTGCAACACCATCATCTGGAACAAGGCCATCCTCCCCAGGATATTAAGGGGTTAGGGAGGACCATCTTTCAAAATCTCTCTGTATGCAGATCACCAGGGGTGTCAGGATCAAGGACCAGCTGAGGTTTGGAAGGAGTGAGATATAGATGTTGAGATGAGAGAAGGTTAACCTGTGGAGAGGTATAAGGGTCCACCAGGTATGGTCATGCGAGGGGCCCATCAGCAGAAACAACAAATACTTTGAGTGGTTAACAAGCAAACTCAATGCCTGGTCATAAAGGTCAAGCATATGCAGCAGCCTGGGGCCCGTAGTTGTGTGGTTATTCAAAAAAAGGAGCACATCCTCAGCATAGAGGACAAAACCGTCTTCTTTGACCCCTGCCCCCCATTGGAACCTCGGCATCTCAGCATCACATCAAGTCCACGTCACCAGTAATTTGATCACAAGATCGAAAAGAAAGGGGGACATGGGACAACTCTATCTGGTCCCCCTCTTAATCGGGAATTCTTGTGAAAATGACCCATTCACCAAAATCCTGGCCATGGGTTCTGCATACAGAGCCTGTATCTAGGAGATAAAGTGTGATCCCAGGCCCAAACGAGCCAGGACATCCCAGAGAAAGTTCCAGTCAAAAGAATTAAGGGGCATATCAACAAGCGGCAGCGATATTTATCGCTGACCGCTTTTACCGTGACAAATCCTAACGCCGTCTATCGACGGATTCTATCGCTCGGTCAGCGCACAATTAACAAGGCGCATCGCCGAGGTGATAGAAATCCAGCCAATAGTGGCGATAAGCGACAATATCACTGAAATTCCAGCGATAGGGAACAGTGTTAGGGAAAAATAGTGTAAATAGATAGATATGGCATAGTCGGGAAAAAAGCAGGTGTAAGAAACCGGCGAAAAACCTGGTTAGTGCTAATATTTAAGTTGCTAGTCAGGTTAGCGATACCCTTGTAAATACAGAGAATCTGTGTCAGCGATGATTTTCGCAGTATTTCAGATGGGCACGCCTACCTCGTATCTCATTAGCGATGCGAGGCGAGGCGCAAAGGAAATGGGTGAAGAAGCATGGATTCACGCGTTAGCGTGTCCATGCTAATAGGGCGTTAAAATTATCGCCGCTTTTCGTCCATAAACGGACGCTAAAGTGGCGATAAATTTAACTCCAGGCCTTGTTGATATGCCCCTAAAAACCTTTTCGAAGTCTTTTAAGAAGAGGGAGTTGGATCTGGGCAGCAAGTGGTGTTCGGCCACTGCCGCCTGCACCCTGCGGATGCAGTGATGTGTACTATGGTGTGGCATGAACCTGCATTGGTCATGGTGGATCGGTGAGGAGATGACTCGGAGGAGGCGATTAGCTGGCGCTTTGGCATACATTTAAAGTTCTGAATTGAAAAGTAAAATCGGGCGATGGGACGCACAGTGTCAAGGACCACTATGGTTGCCTCATTCAAATCTGCAGAGAAGCCACCCATGGATAGTGTGTCATTGTAGAGTGCCAGTAAATGGGCAGGAATGGTTTCTGAAATTTCTTATAATATTCTACAAAGATGCTATCAGGTCTTGGTGTCTTACCGGAGTTCATGGCTGAAAGAGCTGCATCGACCTCCACAAGGGTGAGTGGTTAGTCCGGGTCAGAGGTGTCATTCATTGTTAAGGAGCGTAACAGGAAGTCCACAATCAGGGGGAGGAGGGCTCATGTCTTGGTCTCGGGCAGTGGGTATAAAGCGTACAGTAGAATTCGGCAAAGACTGCTGCAAAATCGCAAGTCTTGGTATCCAAGTCCCGTTCAGGGGTGCTGATACTGGGACCCACCCTGTCCACTAGGCCACAAGATGCCTACCAGTACAGGAGTTTTCCTGACTCATCGCCTCAGCCTAAAATCCTGTTCTGGGATGCCATCCACCAATGCCGAGCCTCATCAAGGCATAACTGCAGCAACAAGAACATATATAGTGCCAGATGACATGGTATAAGAGCATCATTGGCCGACTGAGCCACCGCTTGTGCTATGAGGGCTTACAGGCCCTCGATCTGTAACAATTTGTACTGATCTTGATCACAGAAGTACGTACGGACAATTCCCCTCATAAATGTCTTGCCGACAGCCCATAGAGTTTCTGGAGACATCACTGAACCCATGTTCTGCTTCAGGAAGGTGTCCAGCAGTTGTGACAGGTAGTCTGTTGTGGTATAGTCTACAAGGCACAAAACCAGGTCTTCCCCCTGGATCTCGAGGCCCATATAGGCGGTAACTGGGGCGTGATCTGAAATACCTCTGGGAAGGATCTCTGATCCCTTAGTGAGCAGAAAGTGAGAATCCGGCATGAAGACATAATTGATATGGGAACTGGTCTTCTGTGCTGTGGAGGTGTGGGTGTAGGCATGAGTGCAGGGTTTCCGGATGTACCAGACATCCCAGAGGCCAAGGCAAGATGCCCAGTCTGCAAGACAAGAAGTCATGGATGAGCCCAGGCCCTCGAACTGTCAGCTAGGGAGGACATCTCCATATTGAAATCCCTACCCACGGGGAAGCCCATCAGTACCTGTTTCACTGTGCCTAAATAGGGACAGGCAACTGGGGGGATGAAAACACCCAACACTTTGTATGCCTGACTATTAGTCTCCCCTTCAATTGAAATGTATCTGCCCTGGAGGTCTGAAAAGCTGCCGGTGACCAGCATGGGAAGGTTCTTGTGAATCAAGATAGCTGCGCCACGAGAGCCCCTAGTGTGGTCAGCATGGTAGACCTTATCACAACCGTGTCAGACAAGAAGGGGGCATCAAGTGCCAAGGAGATGTGTTTCCTGTAGTAGGAGCATGGCATTTCGCAAAACACACGACTGCACTCCACTGGATACGGTCAATGAAGAATGAGGAGCGTCAGCATCATACAGTCTTGGTGCAGCATGCTGGGGGGTATGAATTTGTCGATCTTCAACTGCACCTATGCAAGGTGGGGACCCCCACCCCATGGTAAAATAGAGACCCTAAGCCAGGCTCAAAGAGCGGAGTTTGGGCCCACCAATCTGTCTTCCTTTAAAGAGAATGGCCACCCTTGAGGTCAACCAACAAGACACAGTGTCAGCATTTTAAGGGGAACGTGGGGGCAAAAAGACTGAAGAATAGTGGGGAACAGGGCCAGACTTGCTTGCACAGGGTGGTATCCCTCACTACAGAAGCACGAGCAGTTAGACCCTCTGCATCGTGCACAGCAAGCATTCCCAAATCAGGGCAGGATGGACCATCCATAATTCCAATCCTGTTCTGCTGAGGGGTAGATTAATGTGTGGTGTCAGCTCACCTGGCGGGCCCCTTGGTATCCAGCATTGGTCCCAGAGGAGAAGAGAAGAAATGAGGCATGGGGCGGGAGGGGGGGCAGAGCCAAATTCTGTCTGCCTGACCTGCTCCCCCCAGCAGAGTCCACTGATGCAACTAAAGCAGTCCCTCAGGAAATGTCCCGGCTGCCATCAGAGCAAGCTTTGCCTTGTGGGGGGCATCACTTTACACACCCAGCTCATGGTCCAGAGGTCGCAATCCTTGGGGGTTCACCCCACAATGGGAGCCCCTCAGCCAAGAGCCCACGGCCCAGCCCTCTAGGCTGACTCGATGCACCCCAATTACCCCCACTGGAGAAGGGCTTCTAGGACCCTCCACAACCAGAGCCTCAGGTACTGTGCACAGCGGGTCATGCATGTCTGGTGCTGAGGCCACACACCTCACTGGGTGACTCCCATGCCAAGAGCCCCTCATTGGGGGCCTGTAACTCTGTGCCCAAATTCCAAGGCCAGAGGGCTCCATTACTGCCCAGGAATAATGAAGGGCATGAGTAGGATCAGCAGCTTCATAAGACCTAGCCAGACTGTTGTACAGTCATGTCTCACTGTGGCCTAAGTCTCCGCCCAGCTGCAGTACCAGGGTGGCTCTCCAAAAGTCAGGATGGCACTATCATGACCTGGGATGATTCGGGAGATGCCCTGGCCCCTCAGGGATGAATGAATGCACCTGCAGCAGCAGGTGGGTCAGGGAGTCTCCTCTGGGGAGCAGAGAGCTCACTTTGGATGTCCACCGTCTTGGCCGATCAGGCCATGCTCCTTCTTGAGGTGGTTTTAATCTCTCTTGTTCTGCTGCTACTAGATTCCATTACTAACTGCCTATATCTTTCTTCTTGGAATTCATATTTTGCATCTCTAGCTCCTCTAGGAAGTCTCCTTCATCATCCAGTCCTGTAGATTCAGCGGTATGTTATTTGAATATACTTGAAACTAGATATCATCCTGTTCGATCTTTTTGATTTTGATATCTCAACTCTCCTAGTTGAGTTACACAGCTAATAATTTCAACACTCTGGAGTCTCAAATGGGGGCGATCTTACTATAATAAAGGATTCATAAAAATGATTTGACCTCATCTCCTAATCTGGCAGTGGCCTCAGGGATCTTCATTCTAACCGGGTGCAGTGAACCTATAAAGAAAGCCCATATTGGATAGCTCCCCAGTCATGCATTTCAACAGCTTCCCAATTGCCGCTGAATCTGATGTTTTTATTAACATCCAACAGTTCTTTAACTGGAATGCCCTACAATTTAATTGAAGAATGTGTAATGTTAGATCTCCTATCTTTAGTTTTCTTCCCAGCTTCTTCCATGAAATTCTGATTCCCTTTATCCCCCCCACATGAACTGCTCATGTTCCCTTGAATCCTTTTAGCTCTTTGTTTTTACAGAATACCAACAGGATGTTATTGAAAACAAAAGTGATCTTTGGCAAAATCACAATTTTAACCAGATTATTCAGGACATACAATGTCAATGGTAGATTCTGATACTTTCTCATCAACCCTTCTTTGACTATCCTACTTCAATTGGGTTCAGTAATTTACTCCAAGCCCTCAACCACATTGATACCCTCACAATTGGAATTCCAAATCATTATATCAGTCTTATCATTATTCATCTGATAACCTGAGAATAGGCTGAAGGTTAAAATTTCAGGTTGCATCTGTAACAAGGTTCTTGTAACATCTGCTGTATAGATAATTAGACTGTCTGCGTATAGAGCAAGATAAAGGCACAATATTGTTATTTTGTCTGAGACTTTTTGCGAAGGGCTCTATGTAAAGGTTAAAAAGGAAAGGAGAAAGAGAGGAAACCTCTCTAGTTTCCCTTGTTATTTCAACCTTTTCTGTCATTGACCAGGACCCTTGCTTTAGGTGTCCGTTAAATCCACGGAATCAAATTACAAAAGACCAAAATGTTTTAGACCTCTCCCAGATGAAGCCAATTAACTCGTTTGAACACCTTTGCTAAATTCAATGCTATAACTGCTAGAGAGGAAGAGTAAGAAGTACTAATACAACCAATCAAAGTATGAATTAATCCATGCATATAAACCCTTTTTGGTCTTCTTGCACTAAACATTTTATAACTTTGACTAAAACAGTTGACTCAGCTCTCGTTCTTTCCAGGTTAGAAAACTGTAATGCCCTCTTTTTTAGTTTACAGAAAGGTCTTCTTGGCAAGTTACAAGTTCTTTATAATGTGACGCCCCTACTCCTGACAGGGATTCCCCTGCACTGGTCTGCTATACAGTCTCTCACATCTCTTCACTGGCTTCCCATGAAGAAAAATATCGAATTCAAGGCCTTATGTATTTGTCTTTAGTGCCCTTCACAATGCCAGACCAGAATAACTTAAGCACTGGTTCTTCTGATATATGCCCCACAAAGAAATCTTCACTTATCCAAAGCCAACTTGGGCAAAGTCCCATGTTTTTGGCTCTCTAGGTGGGGCGGCTGAGATCTTTGTCACCTTCATTTTTAAATTATGGAATACCTTAACCTCTCATCTGAAGAACTCTTCTGATTTGCTTTCATTTAGAAAGGCCCTTGAGACCTCGCTTTTTACTCTGTAAATATTATCATTTACAGATTCAGGTATCTTATGTTCATCTTTCTTTTTCATTAATCATCTTTTTTCAGGTTTGTAGTGCCTAGACATCTTTGGGCATTAGTTTGCACTTTATAAATATAAAATCAAATCAAATCATTAATGTTTTTGCCTATATAGTACCTAATATTTTATATCCAAATTTATAAGTGCTTCGTCTGTACGGATTACATATTTATGATCTCTATGGTACAGAATTATAAGGGGACTTATTTGGTTTCGGAAGTGAGCTGATTATCGCCTCATTTTGTGATAGTGGTAACTAATTTTCTCCCATGATAATTCTGTTAACTAGTATCTTCCATATTGGTATTATTGTTTCCTTCAATCTTTCGTATAGTTCTAATGGGATGCCATCTGTCTGGAAGGACTTTCCTATCTTGCTTAGTATTTAGGGTCTTGTGTATTTTCTCCTCACTAATTTCTTGGCTCAATATTAGCTTCTGTTGCAAGTCTAGTCAACCCAATCTCTCCTTTTCTAACAATCTTCTTAGTTTTACAATATCAGGAGGGGAATCCTCATGATATGAAATCTTTAAAAAGTCAACAAAATGCATTTTCAATGTCTTGTGCAGTGCTTAGTATGGAATTTTAGTACAATATTATCTATATTTCCCTAATATTATTTTTCTATCATCTGCCCTTACTTTCCATGCTAGCATCTTACCATATTTTTCCCCATACTCAAAATGGCTGATGCTATTGGATGTCCAATTCTTCCTATTGTGTCCCTCTATGTCCCTGTTAAATGCTTCCTGGCATCCTGCTGTTTACATAATGCTTATTTTCTCTCGGCTGTATCTAAATTGGAAACGTTTAAGGAATTCTAGATATCAGTAATCCTAGTCTCTAAACCATATGCCTCCACTTTCCTTTTTTTTTTAATTAAGATGACAGCTTAGACTACCTATTTGCCCTCTTAGGAAGGCCTTCTGTGTGCCCCAAACTATGCATATATTTGTTGAGTTTAAATTGAGACTAAAAAAGGATTGTGAGCATTTGTTTAACTATAGGGTTATGTCATCCTAAAAAACAATACTCCTGTCAAGCGTCCATCTTAGAGCCACATTAAGAGATTAATCTAAGTTTTAGGCATCCTGCAGAATGTTTTTTAAATGTGTATGGGTTTATGTTCTAAACTCTTCACATTATCCACCTCTTTCCTATCTACCAAGAAGTTAAGTAGATTGGAGTAATGTCCATACTTCCTACAATTATATGTGTACTCTCTAAGCTCTTCCATTTTAAGCTGCCAAATATCCCACAAATGCAGTTCTTTCAGCAGGAAGGCCTGATATTAGCCTGATTTTGGAGATCTTCATTTATTATGCTTTGTTGATCTATCCTTATTATTCAACAGGATATTACAATTCCCCCTTTAATAAACTGATAATTATAGTCTAATAGATTTTTTTTTAAAACCTTCATAAGCAGTTTCATCAATATGTTGGCCATTACACATATCATGATGTTCAGTCATATTTTGATCTTCACTTTTGGAAATGGGTTCTGTCCATTTGGTACATCCAGATTTCTGGCTTTTATGATCATCCACTTTTGAACTTTTTACTGTGGGTGAGTCTCATTACTTTTGTCTCACCCACAGTAATCACATAGTAAATTGACAGCGTGTTTACCACGAGTGTCTGCCTTTTAAAATAAGGCTCTGTGATGCTGCTAAGGTAAGGGGCACTTAACTGGTTGCACACGAACACATGGGCCTGATCCAGCGCAAATCCAGAATTTTGAACATTCAA
The DNA here is from genome assembly GCF_964204655.1 of Triturus cristatus. NCBI lineage: Eukaryota > Metazoa > Chordata > Amphibia > Caudata > Salamandridae > Triturus > Triturus cristatus. The sequence goes on along the minus strand of NC_140591.1, from coordinate 1,042,359,615 downwards.
TACAATCACGTACTTTGACCCATACACATACATCCAAATCCCTGTTGCGCTGGTGTCAAGTTTGCAAATCTCTTTCAATATTTAGACAGTCCACAGTTTACACAAAAAACATGTTATTCAATTTCCATCTACTTGGTCGATGGACCAATTAATTGAAGAATTGAAGGCAATGGCAATTCTATACGAAGTTCTAATAATATATCTGACTAAAATAACCACAGACTCTTGGTTTCCAAGTTATTACATTTTATCTGACTCAAATGCATTAATCTTGGAAAACCTCATGGGCAAGAGTACAATTTAATGAAACATCCAGCAAATAAACAATCTCTAAAAACATATGTTGCATAGAGAGGATAGAAAAAGAGACATCAGACATATGCATTAATCAAAATTCAACAATTCGGAGGGATAGATGAAGAGACAAAAGGTGCAAAGAAATTTGAGTTATCAGAAATACCAACCCAAATAATTTGAGAGTAGGAAAACCACTACCCAGGCCTAGGTAGCAGTAGGGGACTCCCGGACAAAGAGTCAGGGATCGAATACTCAAGTATCAGGACTGGGATAGGACAGGAACAACTAGGCCATTCTGTAACCCGACGATCAACGGTGCATCCCTCTCTCTCCTCCCATTCCTTCCCAAACTCGCAACAGACCCCACTCCTAAATCACATATTCTTCATACCTTTACTTCACATGTCCAGCCCACTAAAGTTGCTAAAATTGCCTGTCCCAACTATAGGATTGGCTGAAATCTAGGGGTGGATGGTCGTCCTACCATTTGATCACGATCCTTTGACTACCCCATTGTTTAACTTCTGTTCCCACATATTCATTTTTCCATCCCTTCTTTCTCATGAGTACATGTCTAACTATCAAGGAACAAGTTATTAAATGTTATCTAAATCAAATGCATTAATCTTGGAAACCCTCACGAGAGAGAGAGTACAATTTAATCCAAAATCCGGCAAATAAACGATTTCAAAAAACAGATGTTGCATAGAGAGGACAGATAAAGAGACATCAGATATATAGCAGTAGGGGACCCTCGGACACAGAGTCAGGGATCGAAGACTCAAGTATCAGGACAGGGATAGGACAGGAACAACTAGGCCTCTCTGCAACCTGACGATCAACGTTGCATCCCTCTCTCTCCTAACACTCCTTCCCAAACTCGCAACAGACCCCACCCCTAAATCACCTATTCTTTATACCTTTACTTCACATGTCCATCCCACTAAAGTTGCTAAAATTGCCTGTCCCAACTACGGGATTGGCTGAAATCTAGGGGTGGATGGTCATCCTACCATTAGATTACGATTCTTTCACTACCCCATTGTTAAACTTCCATTCCCACATATTAATTTTTCAATCCGTTCTCTCTCATGAGTACATGTGTAACAATCAAGGAACAACAATTAATACATTCAACAACAACAGAATTTTCTCATGAAGTCACTGGAGTTGGCTGCATGTCAAGCATATTGTCTTTCACCGAGTCACGCTCATTCAGCTTGTTCAGCAGTCCAACCACTTGGTCATGTGCTTTATGATTGTTTCCCATTCTGCCCTCTACTGTTATGTCAAGTAAATACAAAATGGAGTACTAGTTCATTACTGAAAAAACGGGAAAACATTTATTAATTATGTGATAATGTAATCTTCTCTGCTAACCACCCACCTTATCTCTACTCCAATTATTAGTTAACCTAGCATAGCATAAGCAGAAAAGTGGCATTAATTGTTTGAATAAAGCAACACACGTCATGCTTTTTATTCTATATTCAGGCGGCCTTGCCATGCGAGCATTTGTATCTCACTCCACACACAATATTATCACATTTCCGGTTATTTACATATATGTTAGGAATAATTCATGCATATTGCAAAGCAAATCTCCCATGCGTGATGTGAGGGTGCATTTTAGTATATATTCACTGCTTACAGTTAGTATATGTTATAGGGGTACTCAATACAAGCAGGTTTCTTTTTGCAAAATCCTGCTCTATCAATTCCCCCCTCTGATGGCTTTTGAAGCCAGCATAAATACTCACCATACCGAGTGACACCTTTTATTTCAATTAAAGCTTAGTATTCCTTTCTTCTTTTATGGCACTCTCATCTAGCTTCTTCATCATGTCATAATATTCTTCATTTATTTCTTCTAATTCTATTTTGTCTCTTTTTTGTTTTAATCCTTTCTTTCTGTTCTTTTTATCCGATATATCTTTTCTCCCTTTCATGCACGTACAACAGTTATACACCATTAATATCACTAAAATTATTATTGCTACTGAAAGCACTAGAATTACTATTTTTCCTAACAGACTTTCTTCAAACATTGAAAACCATTTACTCACAGTGGAGAAACTCTTACTAATTTTCTCCCAAACACCGTCAACCTCCAGTTGGGTCAGGTCCTTATATAATTTTGTAATATTTCTAATATATCCTTCTATCCCTTTACTTTTATCAGGGATAAAGGTACAGCAGTGTTGAATTTTCAACATACCACAGATTCCACCTTCTTTTGCCATGATAATATCAAGGGCAAATCGATTATGTAAAACTGTTGATCTGATTGGCACCATTTCGGTATCAATCATCAGAAATCCACCAGCAGTATCTGTTGTTAAACGATCAACCACTGTAGACAATTTTCGAATTTTGTGTGAATTTAAAACAACTCCAACTGAGGGTATCAGTGCACTGAAAATATCACCTACTATTTCAGAAAAACTTGCTCTCTTACTACATGTTAATCCTTTATTTCATTGACACTATGATCTTTTTGGTCTACGTGATAGACTTTTGGAAAAAACAATCCCAAAATAACAATTCACATACCAATGGGTAGGTAACCTGTAATAGGCTTTCCTACCCCATACATAGTATATCCCTGGGAAGACAGGATCAGTTCCACCCTTTAATTCCCAACCACCAGTGGTTTGGAAAGTGTGCTCACATTCACTAGTGCGAATAAAATAATTGTTGTAGTTAGTCTTTGATCTTAATGAACATAACTTCCCTTTTTGTGACCAATCGAGGGACATTTCAGCATAAGTTTCACCCTTCTCATAATTTCCCTCTCTAAATGCCCAAGGTGGTGCCTGTGATTTTTGTTCAACAGCTTTCTTCTGGAAGCTCACTCTTCTATTTTCTACCATATCCAAAAATAGTCTTTCTTCAACATGCAATATGCAAGTCAAATTATTTTTATAAGCATGCGCTACATCTAAAGGTTTAGTAATATGGAAAAATACACCCATATAATGTGCGTTTTTACCACTTTCTACTTTGTTTTGTTCCCTTACAATTGGTACTTCTGAAAATACTAAATCTATATCTGTATAGTGATACTCCAGTTTACCTTCCATGTAAAATATACTACTAAGAACACTACATGAAACAGCATATCTTAAAGAAGGATGGTGGTAGGTTATACCTTCAGAGACCGACGATGGTAATTTCATGCAGACATAACAATCACTCACAATCCTGGTGTTAGTGTACTCATACAACAATTTAGTAAACACATTTAACGAGAAATCACTAATTGATTTGTCATGATGGAGAATGCTTCCATCTAATTGTTCTTCATTGGTGTTCATTGTTTGTTTAGAAACGTCTTTCATTCCTTCAATAGACACGTCATTAGTATTATTTCGGGTGTTATTTACTTCGAATATTGGTATGACAATTATTAATAGAATCCATATCAATGTTAGGAGAAAAGCGTACATATGCAAAATTTAATGCATCAACGTTTTAGGCTAGAATTTGGTTGTCCAGTCACTTCAGTTTCTGCCATTTTGAAGTTCTACAAAAATGTAAAATCTATCAATTTCTCTTAGTCTAAGGACAAAGAAATCTAAATGAACCCTTATATAATGAAAAAAAAGTCTTTTAAAAAATTGATGTTGTGTAATCCTACACCTAATGGTGGTCTTATTCACCCCTTTCTTTTAATTTTCACTCTTTATGGTCTATTTTGAGTCTTTGTTTAATTCCATCTGACAAAATGTTTCCCCTTAATCTCGTTACAATTCTTGTAAAGGTAGTCTTAGTTTGTCCTTATGCCCTTTTTCAGTATCCCTAATTTTGTGCTCTTTGCTTACGCCTAAACTTTCAAACTCTTCTAGGATAACATAAGTCAATTCAGGAGCCTTGTACTTTCTACAAGGAATCCTTGTCCTTTTCGATTTTCGTGTTGTTTTTCTTCTTACATTTGCCTGTTCTGTCTGACTAGAAATTTTGTTACTATGCTCTGGTCTTCTTTTCAATTTTCTTCTTACTATTTTGTATTTCAGTCTTCTTGCTCCACTTGGCCAATTGTCTCCATTTCTAAGTCTCTTTTTCTGAGCTACCTTATCACCTTCTGTGTTCTGTTCGCCGTTTCTTTTATTCACTCATCTTTTTATCTGTTTTTCTTGGCTTTCTTGTTTTTTAGTCTCTCTATGTTCAGTGCTTGAGGCTGACTCACTAGTTAATTCTCCCTCTTCTAATTCTTTTGTGAGTTGGTTTTCTTCTGGAATGATGGAACTTCAACAGCTTCTTCTTCTGTCTCGTCAGCTGTTACACTTTCTCCTGGATCAATAGCAGCCTCACTAAACAAAGAGATCTGTGGACGGAGGGTCGTAGGGAACATTTTTAAGACCAGCACAGGATTGCATCCCCAATACAATACTTCAATATAACAAGATATCCTTGGGTCTAGAAACACAACACGCAAAGAAAATTGTAAGACACTGACAATATCACACAGATCTAACTGTGGGATAGTCCCTTATTAGGACGAAATCCCTCACCCACCAAAGGTGGCATGCTTCTTCATTTGGGATTCTCCTCTCAGCGGAAACATAGTTCTTCTAAAGGCTACAACCCCCACTCTGGGCGGGAGGAACACAGGGATGTTTTGAGGTCTACTCTACACAGATTTGTTAAATCCACTAAATGAGAGACAAAGTATGGGTGAGGGCGCAGCGCAAAAGAGGAAATAACGTGACATTAAGTGATATAAGTGATATTAAAACTAGCTAGAGAGAATACTATGCCTCCTTTATTGATATATTCTCACTGCCAGGATTAAAAACAGGGCACCTGCGGTATAGATTTAAACCGCATGTTTCAGACGAAATAGTGTGGTCAACATGTTTCAGCCATAACAACACATGATGTATCAAGGCTTTCGTCAGGACACTATAGATGCTGCTGCAAAGTGATGTGTAACACAAAAGAAAAAATGTAAAACAAATAAGGAACCGAATGCACTTCCGGTTCCTCTTCTCAGAAAGGAGACTGTACCAAGTGAGAAATGAGATACAGACACTTATGTGAAAGAGTCAGTGGCTCACAACAAAACATAATCATGATGTGAGAGGGTTCCTCTATTCACATCAGGCATCTTGTGTATGTATAAACAGAGAGACCAACAACAATTTCTTACCTGTAACAACTGGGTAGAAGGCTTCACCTAAACCTGGCAACAGCTCAGGATAGGGGGCACCGCTCTGTAGAGAAGTGAGTAGGGTGCAAGCGTCAACAGAGCACTAGTTGAGCATGTGATTTCACACGTCATGTATATGAAAGAGCAAACAAAAGTCAGAAAAAATTGAGAATATTCCCTATAAAAATTCATTAAAACCAAATATTCACATCTTTATAAATAGATCACTCAACATAAAAGCTGTGACACTTATTTGGTGTAATACGTACAGTCACAAGGTGAACCTCAATGATAGAAAGCGCTATGTCTAGCTGTTCATGAAGACACACTTAGTTTAAAAGTCTTCAATATCAAACCAAATCTAAGGCTCAAATGATCTCATTCAGCGTTTTAATGTGAAACAAGCTGATAACATATCTCACACTAGTTTTTAGAAAAAGCCAGTTAAAAGTGCAGGCATCAAGATACAATATCAGCCCAAATGCCAGAGTGAGGGGGAACAAAGAAGCACTAAAGTCCGAAAACACTCACCTAACCATCAGTACCCCATGTGGTACAGAGCCGGAGGTGAAGGACGCTGGAGGGAGCGCGCTTTAAATACGGATTCCGGTGAGTGTAACTCAGTGCCGGTGTGTTTTCAGTTGGATTATGGATGCCATAGCGCATGCGCGTGACGATGTCACACTAATCACACGCGCATGCGTGAAACTCATGGAGTATGCCGGAAACTGTAGTAGCAGACCAATATTTTCCAGAATCTAGCAAACATGTTATGTATATTTGTAAACACAGCCAAAACCAATGCCATCGAGGATAAAAGATAAGGAAAGGGACAAGTTTATAAAGCCTGATTTAATAAACAAACGGAGCACCAGTGAGTGTAACTCGGCACCGGTGTGTATTCAGTTGGATTGTGGATGCCATAGAGCATGCGCATGACGATGTCACACTGATCACAGGCGCATGCGTGAAACACACGGAGTGTGCCAGGAACTATAGTGGTAGGCAAATATTTTACAGAATCTAACAAAGATACTGCGTATATTTATGAACAAAGCCAAAACAAATGCCATCGAGGATAGAGATAAAGAAATGGGCTAAGTTTATAAAGCCTGACTTAATCAACAAATGGAGCCCCGACAACAAGGGTCAATGCCCGATACCACTGTGTAGCTGACTGTTTGCAAAAAATAGGGCAGAAAGGCTAATAACAAATCCCTCATGAGGAACTCCCACATGATAGGTCTGTATGAAGTGAAAACACCCAAGTGGTGTCTACAATAACACGGAACTACTGTTATTATCAACAACCCAATGTAAAAGGTTGGTAATGTGCAAGTGATGTAATGGGGTGCATGGTAGAGCAATGGATAAACCGATTGTATCACCGTGAGTACCTGCTCTCTTGCTCAGCTGAATATGGACACAACTCAAAAAATGATACCCATTGAGTACCAGCGATCTTACAAGGAAACCCAGGGAATTTCATCATTCAGACCCACTGTATCACTCTTGAGCCTATATACCCATTGTTGCTCACGTCTGAAAAGATATGTGGAGATGTCAGTAATGTGAGTAGGAATGTGTGGTTTCTCCAGCACCATCCATTTAAGATCTTCTGGGAAGTGACTATGTGTTGGAAAATGATTTGTGAGTTTGGTGGCAGTTTTCTTACACCGGATGGTACTCTTATGTTCTAATATACGGGTTTTCACCTTACGGGTGGTCATACCCACATATCATAAAGAACATAGACTTCCAAACTACCGAACCTATTACATTGGGTTGTTGATAATAAGAACAGTAGTTCACTGTTATTGTAGACACCACTTGGGTGTTTTCACTACATACAGACCTATCATGTGGGAGTTCCTCATGAGGGCTTCATTATTAGTCTTTCCGCCCTATATTTTGCAAACAGTCAGATACACAGTGGTAACGGGCATTGACTCTTGTTGTCGGGGGTCCGTTTGTTGATTAAGTTAGGCTTTATAAATTTAGCCCATTTCTTTATCTCTATCCTCAATGGCATTTGTCTTGGCTTTGTTCATAAATATACGCAGTATCTTTGTTAGATTCTGTAAAATATTTGCATACCACTACAGTTCCCAGCACACTCCATGCGTTTCACGCATGCGAGTGTCATTAGTGTGACATCGTCACGAGCATGCACTATGGCGTCCATAATCCAACTGAAAACACACCGGCACCGAGTTACACTCACCGCAGCCCGTATTTAAAGCACGCTCCCGCCAGCGTCCTTCACCTCCGGCTCTGTACCACATGGGGTACCGACGGATAGGTGAGTGTTTTCGGACTTTAGACGCTAGTGATTAGTACTCAAAGTGCTTCTTTGTTCCCCCTTGCTGTGGCATTTGGGCTGATATGGTACTTGATGCCTGCACTTTTGACTGGCCTTTTCCAAAAACTAGTGTGAGATACGTTATCAGCTTGTTTCACGTTAAAACGCTCAATTGAGCCTTAGATTTGGTTTGATATTGAAGACTTTCTACCTAGGTGTGTCTTCATGAACATCTAGACATAGCGCTTTCTATCATTGAGGTTCACCTTGTGACTGTATTTATTACACCAAATAAGTGTCACAGCTTTTATGATGAGTGATCTATTTACACAGATGTGAATGTTTGGTTTTAATGAATTTTTATAGGGAGTTTTCTCACTTTTTTCTGACTCTTGTTTACTCTTTCATATACATGACGTGTGAAATCACATGCTCAACTAGTGCTCTGTTGACGATTGCACCCTACTCACTTCTCTACAGAGCGGTGCCCCCTATCCTGAGCTATTGCCAGGTTGAAGTGTAGCCTTCTTCCCAGTTGTTACGGGTAAGAAATTGTTGTTTGTCTCTCTGTTTATACATACACAAGATGCCTGATGTGAGTAGGGGAACCCTCTCACATCATGATTATGTTTTGTTGTGAGCCACTGACTCTATTACATAAGTGTCTGTATCTCATTTTTCACTAGGTACAGTCTCCTTTCTGAGAAGAGGAACCGGAAGTGCCTTCGGTTCCGTATTTGTTTCAAATTTTTTCTTTTGTGTTACACTTCACTTTGCAGCAGCATCTATAGGGTCCTGACGAAAGCCTTGACACATCATGTGTTGTTATGGCTGAAACATGTTGACCACACTATTTCGTCTGGCACTGTTTTTATTCCTGGCAGTGAGAATATATTAATAAAGGAAGTGTAGTTTTCTCTCTAGCTAATTTTAATATAACTTATATCCCTTCATTTCATGTCATTTCCTCTTTTGGGCTGCACCCTCACCCGTACTTTGTCTCTCATTTAGTGGCTTTAAGAAATCCGTGTAGAGAAGATCTCAAAACATCCCTGTGTGCCTCCCGTTCAGAGTGGGGAGTTGGGACTTGGGACTAGACGGGTATGGATTGCATG